>NC_092721.1:192996776-193619276 GCF_047496885.1 Scyliorhinus torazame
TGCATTGTATTGAAGGCAATTAAAAGATAGAATTTAAAGGTAAGGCAGAAAACTTCTGAAAGGAACGTGACTATCTGAATCTCAGTGTAAATTTGTGCCAACAGTTATGCTGTTTAAGAATGTATCCGAGTCAATCCTCATTTGATGAGATCCTGTACAAGAGATTACTAGTCAAAACTGAGGTGAGTGAAATTTGAGACAGTCTTGTGACTTTGGGAGAGATTGCTTATGAGGTATACCTTCTATGCGAATGAGTAAGATTTGGAGACTGTACAACAGTGTGAAATGGGCGCTGTTCAATCAACTGTGCAACAGTGTAAAACGGGTGCTATTCAATCAGTCATTCAGTGTTAATCCTTCCTGTTTTTCACCTTAACGTTAGCTTGTGAATGTCAGCTTGTCTAAGTAATCAAAGAATGCATCACCGCCATTACATTGAACAATCCTTAGGACCCTGTCTGTTTCCGAGGAGCTTAAGCTTTCAAAGATAATTTTGAATTGTCAGTTTTGAAGTTTATCTAGGACGAGCTTGAAGAAGAATACGAAATTCTCTTGGGCATCTTGGCCAACATTGACCCCAATATCCCCACCTGAGTTAATTATTGGAACTTTTACCTCGTTCAACTGGGCCGCAAATTATCTGTTGTATTTGTCGACCAAACAACAGTGACTATACTTCAAAAGTAATTCATGGATGCAGAGTTGAGGACATTAAAGATGCTAAATAAACCTAAGTTCTTTCTTTTATGATCGCATAACCATGAGCGAGAGCTTCAAAGGTCCCTGGTCAAGACATAAATTCAAATGAGGCCAATCTTCGATGTGGATTTTGTGCATGATGTGTTAATCTGTAGCATTAATCCTTGTTCCTTTGCAGATAATGATATTTTAGTTAAACATGATCAGCCTGTCAATTTGTGACTGCAATGGTCGCATTGCATGAGCAAATAAAAATAAGTATTGATTGCTTGATCATGTTTAAGTAAAACATTATTATCTGCAAAGAAACAAGGATTGATAGCACAGAAGTTTATCAACCAAGAATGAATAACTGATATATATTTTTAAAAATCGTTGAGCTAATTTGAATCAGTGGACTCAGAGGTGACTGTCCCAAGGTTGAAAGGTTCATTTATTTATCAAAAGAGCGCACTGAATCAGCAACCCACCAGAAGAGATGTTATGCGTTTGCCAGATTCCCCACACAGCTGGTGTGCTGGAAAGCATCCATTGTCACTTAGACCGATGGTGTTTCATCAACCATTAAGGTTTAGATCCCCTGAGCGTGCCAAGTTCCTGAGCTCAACAGATGACAGTTTCAGCTGGAGCCCTGTGTATCCAAGTCCGTGTGACTGGCGGCAGTGCAAAGCTGGCATTATCAAAGCAGCGTTCATGCATTGAAGCCACGATGCATGACAGTACCGCTGATTTGCAAACGTAACCCATATGGGCGGCCAGACAGTGACACCTATATACGAACGTAGGGACAGGGGTAGCTTCTGCAACCTGTTCTGCCACTCAGTTACATCATGCCTAATCTGTAACTTAACTTCCTTGTTTCCATGTCCTAACAAAATTCCATCATTCCATGCTCGGGGAAAATAATAATAAAGGTTGAGGTTTCAATATCATTACATAGTGAGGTTTAAGTATTAATAAGAAAATAATACCTTGGGTAGGGTTGACCTTGGGTAGGGTGCTCTTTCCAAGAGCCGGTGCAGACTCGATGGGCCGAATGGCCTCCTTCTGCACTGTAGATTCTATGAATAGAAACAGATCTCTTTGTAAAAATCAGCACCGATGACATTCTAACAGCAGTCGATCTTCGTAAAACTTAACGACATGTCTTTAGAATGTCCAGCTGCATGGACTGCACTAGCTGACCTCATTACCGATGACAAAGCCTTGGAGTCAGATAGCAAGGACAGTTGGCTTACTACCATAGAATCCCAACAATGCAGAAGGGGGCCATTTGGCCCATCGAGTCTGCACCACCCTCTGAAATAGCACCCTACCCAGGCCCACCCTCACCCCTCCCCCCATCCCCGTAACCCCACCTAACCTCCACATCTTTGGACAGTGGAAGGAGACTGGAGAACCTGGAGGAAACCCACACAGACACGTGCAAACTCCACCCAGTCACCCAAAGCCGGAAGAATCATGGTCCCTGGCGCTGTGAGGTAGCAGTGCTAACTCCTGTGCCACCGTGCCACCCAGAGCTGGAGGGGGGGTGGAAAGTAGTCATCCCAAGATAAGATGGAGGCCTCTGCAAAAGAGTGCAGGCGTATGTGTGTAGCTAATGGAAGACATACCTGTTTTGGTCAAATTTATGTGGAATGCCAGATCGAAATTTAAACAATCTCTGTTTACAAACAAAGCATGGCATAAGAATTTGCAGTTTTACTGTGAATACTATCAGCTATTGGGTTGAACCAACTCTCCATGCATATGCTTGAATAAACAATCGGAACTTTCCTGTGATTAGCTTGTAAGAAGTCAGCGATAACAGACTGACCAGCGATAACATCCCAATTTTGACATTTTCAATTGACCGAACCTCAACCTCTTTTTGGAACAGGGGGTTCGAGAGGTTCCTACTCTCCTTTGTGTCATATTATACACCAGTATATCATGGTGCAGACACACACTGATGGACACACAGTGGGACCAATCAACATACACAACACCGCAGCCAATCACCAGTGAGAGCACACGCACTATAAAGACAGGGGACATCAGAGTTCCCGCTCATTCGAGTAGCAGCTAGCTAGGAGCACAGAGCTCACAACCTGCAACACAGACATTCACCATGTGCTGAGTGCATCAACTGGTTAGGATAAGGCAAAGGTCTTTAGTTAAAGCTGGTATCGTGTTTACCAACAGTTCAAATATGTTTAAATAGTTAACCTTTTAATAAAATAGTGTTGCACTACTTCAAGTGTCGGTGACCTGTATGTGATCCAGAACACCCAACACATCATGATACCAGGAGTGGTTGCATACTAGCACTTCTTAGACCTACCTGCAAGTGATCTGCCTTCTGCCAGCATTCTGTCATTCTGCAACATGGACAACATCAGCCCGCCGCCGCTGCTCCGCATCGCCGGCAACCTCGGGGCCAACTGGAAGATTTTCAAACAGCGCTTCCAGCTCTACCTCGAAGCCACGGACAGGGAGGGCACCTCGGACACCAGAAAGATTGCTCTTCTTCTCTCCACGGCCGGGGACCATGCGATCCACATTTTTAACTCTCTCACCTTTGCAGATGACGAAGACAAGCCGAAGTTCAAGACGGTTCTCCTTAAATTTGACACTCACTGCAGCGTAGAGGTGAATGAAAGTTTCGAATGCTACGTGTTCCAGCAGCGTTGGCAGGGTAAGCACAAACCTTTCCAATCCTTTTTAACGCACCTCCGCATCCTTGTGCAATCTTGCAGCTACGGGCCCACCTCCGACTCCATGATACGCGATCAGATCGTTTTTGGTGTTCAGTCGGGCCCCCTACGTCAGCAGCTCCTCAAAGTAAAGCAACTCACCCGAGCGACCGCCATCGAGACCTGTGTCCTACATGAAAATGCCACCAGTCGGTATTCCCATATACAAGCGGCTGAAATGGCGCGGCAAGGTAGGTCCCCACGAGGCGGAACGGGTCCAAGTGATTGAACACCTCCAGGGCCTCAGCCTGGATGAGGGCGGCCATTTTGCCTGCTTTTCGCAGACTCCCGCGCTTGTACGCACCAAATGAGGGAACAGCGACATGGAGGAACGTAATGCGCAGGTGCGCACCACGCAGGACCACACCGTAGATGCGCGGTGGCGCAGCGAACGTGCTGACGTCACGACGTACGGCAACTGTGGCTCTGTCCATTTAAAGCGGCAATGCCCCGCAAAAACTCGACAATGCCTACGATGTGGAAGACTTGGTCACTATGCTGCCTGCTGTCGAGCAGCTCAGCCTTCCAATTCATATAGCTTCAGCCAGCCTCGCAGGAATGTTCGGGCAATTCAACCCACGGTCACCAAGTCCGATTCCGACCTCCCACACAGCAGTGACACCGAGGACCCGAAGGCGCCTTTTCAAGTCGGTGTTGTAACGGCTGTCCCCGAAGCAAAGACACCAGCTGCTGTCGGTATACAGCATCGATCCAGACGAAGAATGGTGTGCCGGAGATTTGGTGGGGGCAGGAATCGCGCCGGCCGGCGTCCCCCCCCCCTCGCACCCCCCCCCCCCCCCCCCCCCCCGCCCCGGCGATTCTCTGCCCCGCAATGGGCCAAAATCCCGCTGCTTCTGTGCCGGTCCTGCTGGCGTAAATTGAACTAGATCCCTTACCGGCGGGACCTGGTGGCGCAGGTGGACTCTGTGGTCCTGGAAGGCTGCGGGGCGATCTGGCCCCGGGGGGGGCCCCACAGTGCCCTGGCCCGGGATCAGGGCCCACCGATCCGCGGGCAGGCCTGTGCCGTGAAGGCACTCTTTTCCTACGCGCCGACCATCAGCCTCCGCCATGGCCGACGTGTATGTGACCCTCCCTGCGCATGCGCGGGGATGTCATCAGCAGCCGCTGACACGGCGGAGTCCCTTCGTCCTCGGCTGGCGTGGCGCCAAAGAATTCCACAACTTTGGGGCGACCCGACACCGGAGTAGCTCACGCCACTCCGTCCCGCCGGGACCCCCCCGCCCCGCCGGGTAGGGTAGAATCCCGCCCAAGCCCTCTGACCAGAAGGTGGAATAGAGAGCAATCACTTGACACTGCTACCCCAGAGAGTTGATCGAGAGTCTTCGTAGTGGATAGCCACAGTTTGTAGAAGCTCATAGTTAATATATTACAGTTAGTAGTTTTTGACAAAGTCTTATAGTTATCTTAACCACGCAATTGTTAAATAATAAAACTTTAACGAATCAAGAACTAGATGTTCTGCAGTGCATTTATTCCAACCGGCCAAGCACCAGAGTGTAGGTGGATTGGCCACGCTAAATTGTCCCTTAAAAAATAATTTAAATTTCTCTGATTTACCCACTCTACCCATCTGTGAACAGAAACGTGTTTTTTAAAATTCTAATTTCCCCCTTTATAAATGGTGGCGTGTATTCTCCCAGCCCTTAAATTTGGAAATGTTCCAATTGTCTATTAATAACTTGCACAGCAAACCTGAGGCAAGTTGAAAGTAAAAGGGTTGGTTTATTTTTACACGCCGACACATACGCATGCAAGGGGTTTCCCAACGGCGACCCCTTTAACACTCACACAATAAATGGGTGTTAAGGAAAAAGGAAGCATGGGCGTCATTCTCCGACCCCCCAGCGGGTCGGAGAATGGCCGTTGGCCGCCGTGAATCCCGCCCCCGCCGGTTGCCGAACTCTCCGAAGGGAGAAAAGTCGGCGGGGCGTTAATGGCGCCGCTGCCGTCGGAGAATGGCACGGGTGTGCGCAAGGCAGCCGATTTTGAGCCTGCCGATATTCTCCCTTCCGGATGGGCCGAAGTCCCGTCGACGTGATGACCGTTCACGTCGACGTAAATCAAACCTCCTTTTCATCGGCGTGACCCTGTGCTCCAGGTTCACGCCGACCAGCGTGGAGGTGAGTGACGGCCTGGGGGGTTGGCCGCTGGGCAGGCGATGGCGTGGCCGCAGTCTGAATGTGTGGGGAGAGGTGTGTCTCGGGTTGTGTGTGTGTGTGTGCGGCGGGGTGGGGGGGGGTGGTTAGAGTGGGCTGGGCTCCGGGGGAGTGCCGGGAGGGGGGTTCGTGCCGGGGAGGAGGATGGGGGGTCCGTGCCGGGGAGGAGGTTGGGGTCCGTGCCGGGGAGGGGGATGGGGGGTCCGTGCCGGGGAGGGGGATGGGGGGTCCGTGCCGGGGAGGGGGATGGGGGGGGTCCATGCCGGGGAGGGGAATGGGGGGGTCCGTACCGGGGAGGGGGATGGGGGGGGTCCGTGCCGGGGAGGGGGATGGGGGGTCCGTGCCGGGGAGGGGGATGGGGGGGTCCGTGCCAGGGAGGGGGGTGGGGGGTCCGTGCCGGGGAGGGGGATGGGGGGGATCCGCGCCGGAGAGGAGGTTGGGGTCCGTGCCGGGGAGGAGGATGGGGGGGTCCGTGCCGGGGAGGAGGATGGGGGGGGGGGTGTCCGTGCCGGGGAGGGGGATGGGGGGTCCGTGCCGGGGAGTAGGATGGGGGGGGGGGGGTCCGTGCCGGGGAGGAGGAAATGGGTGTCCGTGCCGGGGAGGGGGATGGGGGGTCCGTGCGGGGGAGGGGGGTGGGGGGGTCCGTGCCGGGGAGGGGGATGGGGGTGGGTTCCGTGCCGGGGAGGGGGATGGGGGGTGGTCCGTGCCGGGGAGGGGGGTGGGGGGTCCGTGCCGGGGAGGGGGATGGGGGGTCCATGCCGGGGAGGGGGATGGGGGGGTCCGTGCCGGGGAGGGGTATGGGGGTTCCGTGCCGGGGAGGGGGATGGGGGGGGATCCGTGCCGGAGAGGAGGTTGGGGTCCGTGCCGGGGAGGAGGATGGGGGTGTCCGTGCCGGGGAGGAGGATGGGGGGGTCCGTGCCGGGGTGGGGGATGGGGGGTCTGTGCCGGGGAGGAGGATGGGGGGGGGTCCGTGCTGGGGAGGAGGATGGGAGGGTCCGTGCCGGGGAGGAGGATGGGGAGGGGGTCCGTGCCGGGGAGGGGGATGGGGGTCCGTGCTGGGGAGGAGGATGGGAGGGTCCGTGCCGGGGAGGAGGATGGGGAGGGGGTCCGTGCCGGGGAGGGGGATGGGGGTCCGTGCCGGGGAGTGGGATGTGGGGGTCCGTGCCGGGCAGGGGGATGGGGGGGTCCGTGCCGGGGAGGAGGATGGGGGGGGGTGTCCGTGCCGGGGAGGGGGATGGGGGGTCCGTGCCGGGGAGTGGGATGGGGGGGGGGTCCGTGCCGGGGAGGAGGAAATGGGGGTCCGTGCCGGGGAGGGGGATGGGGGGTCCGTGCCGGAGAGGGGGGGTGGGGGGGTCCGTGTCGGGGAGGGGGATGGGGGGGGGGGGTCCGTGCCGGGGAGGGGGATGGGGGGTCCGTGCCGGAGAGGGGGGGTGGGGGGGTCCGTGTCGGGGAGGGGGATGGGGGGGGGGGTCCGTGCCGGGGAGGGGGATGGGGGGTGGTCCGTGCCGGGGAGGGGGGTGGGGGGTCCGTGCCGAGAGGGGGATGGGGGGTCCATGCCGGGAAGGGGGATGGGGGGGGGTCCGTGCCGGGGAGGGGTATGGGGGTTACATGCCGGGGAGGGGGATGGGGGGGGGATCCGTGCCGGGGAGGAGGATGGGGGGGTCCGTGCTGGGGAGGAGGATGGGAGGGTCCGTGCCGGGGAGGAGGATGGGGAGGGGGTCCGTGCCGGGGAGGGGGAAGGGGGTCCGTGCCGGGGAGTGGGATGGGGGGGGGGTCCGTGCCGGGGAGGGGGATGGGGGGGTCAGTGCCGGGGAGGGGGATGGGGGGGGTCCGTGCCGGGGAGGAGGTTGGCGTCCGTGCTGGGGAGGAGGATGGGGTGTCCGTGCAAGGGAGGAGGATGGGGGGGCTTCCGTGCCGGGGAGGGGGATGGGCGGTCCGTGCCGGGGAAGGGGGATGGGGTCCGTGCCGGGGAGGGGGATGGGGGGGGTCCGTGCCGGGGAGGGGGATGGGGGGGGGTCCGTGCCGGGGAGGGGGATGGGGGGTCCGTGCCGGGGAGGGGGATGGGGGGGGGATCCGCGTCGGAGAGGAAGTTGGGGTCCGTGCCGGGGAGGAGGATGGGGGGGGTCCGTGCCGGGGAGGAGGATGGGGGGGGGGGTGTCCGTGCCGGGGAGGGGGATGGGGGGGGGTCCGTGCCGGAGAGGAGGAAATGGGGGTCCGTGCCGGGGAGGGGGATGGGGGGTCCGTGCTGGGGAGGGGGGTGGGGGGGGTCCGTGCCGGGGAGGGGGATGGGGGGGGTCCGTGCCGGGGAGAGGGATGGGGTGGTCCGTGCCGGGGAGGGGGGTGGGGGGTCCGTGCCGGGGAGGGGGATGGGGGGTCCATGCCGGGGAGGGGAATGGGGGAGGGTCCGTGCCGGGGAGGGGTATGGGGGTTCCGTGCCGGGGAGGGGGATGGGGGGGGATCCGTGCCGGAGAGGAGGTTGGGGTCCGTGCCGGGGAGGAGGATGGGGGTGTCCGTGCTGGGGAGGAGGATGGGGGGAGGTCCGTGCCGGGGAGGAGGTTGGGGTCCGTGCCGGGGAGGAGGATGGGGGGGTCCGTGCCGGGGCGGGGGATGGGGGGTCTGTGCCGGGGAGGAGGATGGGGGGGGTCCGTGCTGGGGAGGAGGATGGGAGGGTCCGTGCCGGGAAGGAGGATGGGGAGGGGGCCCGTGCCGGGGAGGGGGTTGGGGGTCCGTGCCGGGGAGTGGGATGGGGGGGGACCGTGCCGGGCAGGGGGATGGGGGGGTCAGTGCCGGGGAGGGGGATGGGGGGGGTCCGTGCCGGGGAGGAGGTTGGCGTACGTGCCGGGGAGGAGGATGGGGGGGTCAGTGCCGGGGAGGAGGATGGGGGGAGGGTCCGTGCCGGGGAGGGGGATGGGAGGTCCGTGCCGGGGAAGGGGGATGGGGTCCTTGCCGGGGAGGGGGATGGGGGGGGGGTCCGTGCCGGGGAGGGGGATGGGGGGGGCCCGTGCCGGGGAGGGGGATGGGGGGTCCGTGCCGGGGAGGGGGATGGTGGGGGTCCGTGCCGGGGAGGGGGATGGGGGGTTCGTGCCGGGGAGGGGGATGGGGGGGATCCGCGCCGGAGAGGAGGTTGGGGTCCGTGCCGGGGAGGAGGATGGGGGGGTCCGTGCCGGGGAGGAGGATGGGGGGGGGTGTCCGTGCCGGGGAGGGGGATGGGGGGTCCGTGCCGGGGAGTGGGATGGGGGGGGGTCCGTGCCGGGGAGGAGGAAATGGGGGTCCGTGCCGGGGAGGAGGATGGGGGGGTCCGTGCCGGGGCGGGGGATGGGGGGTCTGTGCCGGGGAGGAGGATGGGGGGGGTCCGTGCTGGGGAGGAGGATGGGAGGGTCCGTGCCGGGGAGGAGGATGGGGAGGTGGCCCGTGCCGGGGAGGGGGTTGGGGGTCCGTGCCGGGGAGTGGGATGGGGGGGGACCGTGCCGGGCAGGGGGATGGGGGGGTCAGTGCCGGGGAGGGGGATGGGGGGGGTCCGTGCCGGGGAGGAGGTTGGCGTACGTGCCGGGGAGGAGGATGGGGGGGTCAGTGCCGGGGAGGAGGATGGGGGGAGGGTCCGTGCCGGGGAGGGGGATGGGAGGTCCGTGCCGGGGAAGGGGGATGGGGTCCTTGCCGGGGAGGGGGATGGGGGGGGGGTCCGTGCCGGGGAGGGGGATGGGGGGGGCCCGTGCCGGGGAGGGGGATGGGGGGTCCGTGCCGGGGAGGGGGATGGTGGGGGTCCGTGCCGGGGAGGGGGATGGGGGGTTCGTGCCGGGGAGGGGGATGGGGGGGATCCGCGCCGGAGAGGAGGTTGGGGTCCGTGCCGGGGAGGAGGATGGGGGGGTCCGTGCCGGGGAGGAGGATGGGGGGGGGGGTGTCCGTGCCGGGGAGGGGGATGGGGGGTCCGTGCCGGGGAGTAGGATGGGGGGGGGGGGTCCGTGCCGGGGAGGAGGAAATGGGTGTCCGTGCCGGGGAGGGGGATGGGGGGTCCGTGCGGGGGAGGGGGGTGGGGGGGTCCGTGCCGGGGAGGGGGATGGGGGTGGGTTCCGTGCCGGGGAGGGGGATGGGGGGTGGTCCGTGCCGGGGAGGGGGGTGGGGGGTCCGTGCCGGGGAGGGGGATGGGGGGTCCATGCCGGGGAGGGGGATGGGGGGGTCCGTGCCGGGGAGGGGTATGGGGGTTCCGTGCCGGGGAGGGGGATGGGGGGGGATCCGTGCCGGAGAGGAGGTTGGGGTCCGTGCCGGGGAGGAGGATGGGGGATTCCGTGCCGGGGAGGAGGATGGGGGGGTCCGTGCCGGGGTGGGGGATGGGGGGTCTGTGCCGGGGAGGAGGATGGGGGGGGGTCCGTGCTGGGGAGGAGGATGGGAGGGTCCGTGCCGGGGAGGAGGATGGGGAGGGGGTCCGTGCCGGGGAGGGGGATGGGGGTCCGTGCCGGGGAGTGGGATGTGGGGGTCCGTGCCGGGCAGGGGGATGGGGGGGTCCGTGCCGGGGAGGAGGATGGGGGGGGGTGTCCGTGCCGGGGAGGGGGATGGGGGGTCCGTGCCGGGGAGTGGGATGGGGGGGGGGTCCGTGCCGGGGAGGAGGAAATGGGGGTCCGTGCCGGGGAGGGGGATGGGGGGTCCGTGCCGGAGAGGGGGGGTGGGGGGGTCCGTGTCGGGGAGGGGGATGGGGGGGGGGGGGTCCATGCCGGGGAGGGGGATGGGGGGTCCGTGCCGGAGAGGGGGGGTGGGGGGGTCCGTGTCGGGGAGGGGGATGGGGGGGGGGGTCCGTGCCGGGGAGGGGGATGGGGGGTGGTCCGTGCCGGGGAGGGGGGTGGGGGGTCCGTGCCGAGAGGGGGATGGGGGGTCCATGCCGGGAAGGGGGATGGGGGGGGGTCCGTGCCGGGGAGGGGTATGGGGGTTACATGCCGGGGAGGGGGATGGGGGGGGGATCCGTGCCGGGGAGGAGGATGGGGGGGGTCCGTGCTGGGGAGGAGGATGGGAGGGTCCGTGCCGGGGAGGAGGATGGGGAGGGGGTCCGTGCCGGGGAGGGGGAAGGGGGTCCGTGCCGGGGAGTGGGATGGGGGGGGGGTCCGTGCCGGGGAGGGGGATGGGGGGGTCAGTGCCGGGGAGGGGGATGGGGGGGGTCCGTGCCGGGGAGGAGGTTGGCGTCCGTGCTGGGGAGGAGGATGGGGTGTCCGTGCAAGGGAGGAGGATGGGGGGGCTTCCGTGCCGGGGAGGGGGATGGGCGGTCCGTGCCGGGGAAGGGGGATGGGGTCCGTGCCGGGGAGGGGGATGGGGGGGGTCCGTGCCGGGGAGGGGGATGGGGGGGGGTCCGTGCCGGGGAGGGGGATGGGGGGTCCGTGCCGGGGAGGGGGATGGGGGGGGGATCCGCGTCGGAGAGGAAGTTGGGGTCCGTGCCGGGGAGGAGGATGGGGGGGGTCCGTGCCGGGGAGGAGGATGGGGGGGGGGGTGTCCGTGCCGGGGAGGGGGATGGGGGGGGGTCCGTGCCGGAGAGGAGGAAATGGGGGTCCGTGCCGGGGAGGGGGATGGGGGGTCCGTGCTGGGGAGGGGGGTGGGGGGGGTCCGTGCCGGGGAGGGGGATGGGGGGGGTCCGTGCCGGGGAGAGGGATGGGGTGGTCCGTGCCGGGGAGGGGGGTGGGGGGTCCGTGCCGGGGAGGGGGATGGGGGGTCCATGCCGGGGAGGGGAATGGGGGAGGGTCCGTGCCGGGGAGGGGTATGGGGGTTCCGTGCCGGGGAGGGGGATGGGGGGGGATCCGTGCCGGAGAGGAGGTTGGGGTCCGTGCCGGGGAGGAGGATGGGGGTGTCCGTGCTGGGGAGGAGGATGGGGGGAGGTCCGTGCCGGGGAGGAGGTTGGGGTCCGTGCCGGGGAGGAGGATGGGGGGGTCCGTGCCGGGGCGGGGGATGGGGGGTCTGTGCCGGGGAGGAGGATGGGGGGGGTCCGTGCTGGGGAGGAGGATGGGAGGGTCCGTGCCGGGAAGGAGGATGGGGAGGGGGCCCGTGCCGGGGAGGGGGTTGGGGGTCCGTGCCGGGGAGTGGGATGGGGGGGGACCGTGCCGGGCAGGGGGATGGGGGGGTCAGTGCCGGGGAGGGGGATGGGGGGGGTCCGTGCCGGGGAGGAGGTTGGCGTACGTGCCGGGGAGGAGGATGGGGGGGTCAGTGCCGGGGAGGAGGATGGGGGGAGGGTCCGTGCCGGGGAGGGGGATGGGAGGTCCGTGCCGGGGAAGGGGGATGGGGTCCTTGCCGGGGAGGGGGATGGGGGGGGGGTCCGTGCCGGGGAGGGGGATGGGGGGGGCCCGTGCCGGGGAGGGGGATGGGGGGTCCGTGCCGGGGAGGGGGATGGTGGGGGTCCGTGCCGGGGAGGGGGATGGGGGGTTCGTGCCGGGGAGGGGGATGGGGGGGATCCGCGCCGGAGAGGAGGTTGGGGTCCGTGCCGGGGAGGAGGATGGGGGGGTCCGTGCCGGGGAGGAGGATGGGGGGGGGTGTCCGTGCCGGGGAGGGGGATGGGGGGTCCGTGCCGGGGAGTGGGATGGGGGGGGGTCCGTGCCGGGGAGGAGGAAATGGGGGTCCGTGCCGGGGAGGAGGATGGGGGGGTCCGTGCCGGGGCGGGGGATGGGGGGTCTGTGCCGGGGAGGAGGATGGGGGGGGTCCGTGCTGGGGAGGAGGATGGGAGGGTCCGTGCCGGGGAGGAGGATGGGGAGGGGGCCCGTGCCGGGGAGGGGGTTGGGGGTCCGTGCCGGGGAGTGGGATGGGGGGGGACCGTGCCGGGCAGGGGGATGGGGGGGTCAGTGCCGGGGAGGGGGATGGGGGGGGTCCGTGCCGGGGAGGAGGTTGGCGTACGTGCCGGGGAGGAGGATGGGGGGGTCAGTGCCGGGGAGGAGGATGGGGGGAGGGTCCGTGCCGGGGAGGGGGATGGGAGGTCCGTGCCGGGGAAGGGGGATGGGGTCCTTGCCGGGGAGGGGGATGGGGGGGGGGTCCGTGCCGGGGAGGGGGATGGGGGGGGCCCGTGCCGGGGAGGGGGATGGGGGGTCCGTGCCGGGGAGGGGGATGGTGGGGGTCCGTGCCGGGGAGGGGGATGGGGGGTTCGTGCCGGGGAGGGGGATGGGGGGGATCCGCGCCGGAGAGGAGGTTGGGGTCCGTGCCGGGGAGGAGGATGGGGGGGTCCGTGCCGGGGAGGAGGATGGGGGGGGGTGTCCGTGCCGGGGAGGGGGATGGGGGGTCCGTGCCGGGGAGTGGGATGGGGGGGGGTCCGTGCCGGGGAGGAGGAAATGGGGGTCCGTGCCGGGGAGGGGGATGGGGGGTCCGTGCCGGAGAGGGGGGTGGGGGGGTCCGTGCCGGGGAGGGGGATGGGGGGGGGTCCGTGCCGGGGAGGGGGATGGGGGGTGGTCCGTGCCGGGGAAGGGGGTGGGGGTTCCGTGCCGGGGAGGGGGATGGGGGTCCATGCCGGGGAGGGGGATGGGGGGGGGGGGTCCGTGCCGGGAAGGGGTATGGGGGTTACATGCCGGGGAGGGGGATGGGGGGGGTTCCGTGCCGGAGAGGAGGTTGGGGTCCGTGCCGGGGAGTAGAATGGGGGGGTCCGTGCCAGGGAGGGGGATGGGGGGTCCGTGCCGGGGAGGGGGATGGGGTCCCTGCCGGGGAGGGGGATGGGGGGGGGTCCGTGCTGGGGAGGGGGGTGGGAGGGTCCGTGCCGGGGTGGGGGATGGGGGGTTCGTGCCGGGGAGTGGGATGGGGGGGGTGTCCGTGCCGGGGAGGAGGATGGGGGGTCCGTGCCGGGGAGGGGGATGGGGGGTCCGTGCCGGGGAGGGGGGTGGGGGGGTCCATGCCAGGGAGGGGGTTGGGGGGGGAGGGGTCCGTGCCGGGGAGGGGGATGGGGATTGGGGGTCCGTGCCGGGGAGGAGGTTGGGGTCCGTGCCGGGGAGGAGGTTGGGGTCCGTGCCAGGCAGGATGATGGGGGGGTCCGTGCCGGGGAGGAGGTTGGGGCGGGGGGGGGTCCGTGCCTGGGAGGGGGATAGGGATGGGGGGTCCGTGCCGGAGAGGGAGATGGGGGGGCAAGTGAGTTGGTCCTCCTGGCCAGGTGCCAGCCTCCAACAGTTGGACCCGTGCGGTCCATGCCACCTGGCTGGGGGGAGGAGGGGATATGGGCAATGATGACATGTCCATATGATGACAGGCCGTCATGTTTTCCGATCATCCAGCGATGTTGGCCGCCGTGGTGGCAGCCGCTAATGTCCATGTTGCCCTGGATGAGGAAGAGGAGGAGGAGCGTGCCAGAGAGGCGGCGCAGGCTGCCGCAGAGGGGCAGGCGGCCGCCGACCAGGCTGGAGGGACACCTGACCGACAGGACGAGGAGGGGGAGGGGGATGTCGCGGCCCCACGGCAACGGAGGCACCCGAGGGCGCCCCATGTGTACCGGCCCAGGCAGTCATACCAGGACCTCACGGACCGGGAATGCAGGAGGAGACTCCGGATGAGGCGGGAAACCGTGGCACACATCTGCCACCTGCTGGCACACCTGTCACCGCGTGGCACTGGCGGGGGACACCCTCTCCCCGTGTCCGTCAAGGTTACGGTTGCCCTGAACCTTTATGCAACAGGGTCATTCCAGGCACCGAGTGGGGACCTGTCCGGCATATCGCAGACATCGGTGCATCGGTGCATCCGGGCAGTGACAGATGCCCTATATGACATGCGCACCGCTACATCCGCTTCCCTGTGGACCGGGCCAGCCAACATGCCCGGGCCGTGGGCTTCTCTGCCGTGGCCAGGTTCCCCATGGTCCAGGCCGCGATCGATGGGATGCACGTCGCCGTGCGGCCACCTGCAGATAACAGGGCCGTGTTCACCAATAGGAAGGGGACCTATTCGATGAACATATAGGTGGTCTGCGACCACCGCATGATGATCCTGCAAGTCTGCGCCCGTTACCCAGGCAGTGTACACGACTCATACGTGTTGTCGTGGTCATCCATCCCCGGCATGTACGAGGGACGCCATCCCCGGCTGAGGGGCTGGTTGCTGGGCGACAGGGGCTACCCATTGCGATCGTGGCTGATGACGCCTGTACAGAGACCACGCAATGAGGCGGAGAACCGCTACAATGATGCCCATGTAGCGACAAGGGGAGTGATAGAGAGGTGCTTTGACGTGCTGAAGATGCGTTTCAGGTGCCTGGACCTCTCTGGGGGCGCCCTCTAGTATCGGTCAGATAGGGTCGGCCGCATCATTGTGGTGTGCTGCGTCCTGCACAACATAGCCCAGCAGAGGGGCGATGTGCCGCAGGCAGAGGAGGGCCGAGTGGAGGAGCAGCAGGAAGAGGCGCAGTCCTCCCCAGATGAGGGGGATGGGGGCAATGGTCAGGGCAGACGGGCTAGACACAGGCGGGTGGCTATCCACCGTTACCGGCTGGCCCAGCGGGCACGGGACAGACTGATAGCCGCCCGCTTCACTGACTAGATGGGCGTGGGAATCGGGTAGTATGGCCACAGACCGCACACCATGGCAACAGCCGACCACCCCCACCCCCCACCCATCCACCCACCCAGCATCCTCACCCGCCTCCCCAACCCCACCCACCCCACCCGCATGCACACCACCCCCCCCATTGCCGATCCACCTGCGGCACAACGGCCGGGCTCACACAGTTGCGGGTGGACACGTGTCTATTGCAGGCCGTGGAGGATGATGGCTTCACATAGTTGGACTATATCTGACCCATGGCCACAGTACCACCATCCACCCGCACCATCCCTGCATGCGGCTGTGACACAGCAGCGCACGGTCCCGTCCTCTGCCCGGGGGGGTGTTGATGGCGGCCCAGGGGGAAGAGGGCAGACTCACCTGGGGCTGAGGTAAGACCACCCCTCACACACACACTTGCGCTCAACGTACATGACACCCCCGCACGCTTTGGACAGAGCACAAAGGCAGCTTCTGTAGGTGTAACATTGACTTTAATAACCAAACGAGTTCAAGCACGTGCCCTAGCCCCTAAAACTCATCTGTGCCCTGCACCCATGCCAACTTACTCAGTGTCTAATTGTTTGGCCTTACGGGCCCTTTGACTACGTCTACGTGGTTCCCCAGACGGTACAGAAGAACTGGAGGTGGACTCCTGTGATTCCTGCCCTCTGACACTGGATCCCTTTGGCGGCCGTTTCCTGGGGCGTCCTGGCCTAGATGGGCCAGGCTGCGGCCGGTCGACTGGGATGGCGTGCTGCCAGCCTGTCCTGCCCATTGCCCACCCGATGCACCTGGGACGGAAGGGGGGGAGTCCGAGGTGTCACGGTGTTCCCGGACCTCCCCTACAGGGGGAGCCGGGACGGACCACACCACCTCCTCCTCCCTCGGGGTGCCCGATGGCCCCCAGACCTCTACATGGGTGGGGGATGCGAACGGACTGGCCATCCGACGCCCCCCCCGGCATCTGGCGCTGCCAGTCCTGGAGGCCCGTGCTGGTATCGACAGGGGTCTGCAGGTTTGCAGCCATGGAGCTCAGGGGATTGGCAAACCCTGTCTGTGACTGTGCGACGCCAGCTCGCACATGGCCACTGGCGCCGATGCCCTCAGCGATGGCCTGCAGAGACTGGGCCATGGCCTGCTGAGACTGGGCCATGGCCTGCTGAGACTGGGCCATGGCCTGCAGAGACTGGGCTATGGCGTTGAGCGCCTCTGCCAACTGGCGCTGGCACTGGCTCATGGCCTCCTGTGAGAGGGCAGCCATGTCCTGGGCCACAGACGCCGCCTGCACGGAAAGCCCCAGGCCTCGCAAACTGTTCCCCATGTCTGACACCGTCGCACCCATTGCCTCCACCGCGGACGCCACCCATGCGGTGTCGGCCTGAGTGGCACGCATGACTGGCACCATTTCCAGCTCCTGGACGCGGGTGGACTCCTCCACCTGCTCGTCTCCGAGTCGGTGGTTGCATCGGATCTATGTGTGGGTGTGGAAACTCCAGGAACCCGGGATCCATCTGGGCGGCAGATGTTCGCTTGGGCTGGGCTGCCCTCCGACCGACCGGCCCCTCTGCTGCTCCTACCTCCACCTACTGTACCGGGACGGCTGTGTTGTGCGCACCAGTGAGTGTACCAGACGCCTCATCACTAAAGTGCCCAACCGAGGTGAGTGTTTCTGCGATGGTGGAGGGTTTTGGTGACAGCAGTGGCGTTGTGTCGTGCTCTTCGTCCCACTCTGAGTCCATGGCACTTTGGGGTGGGGGTTCCTCTCCACCCATCCACTCTGAGTCACTGTCCGGTATTTCGTCTTCCTGGGTAGTGCTGTCCTGGGTAGGGGTGTCCTGGGTAGTGCTGTCCTGGGTAGGGGTGTCCTGGGTAGTGCCGTCCCGGGTAGAGGTGTCCTGGGTAGTGGTGTCCTGGGTAGTAGTGTCCTGGGTAGTGGTGTCCTGGGTAGTGGTGTCCCGGGTAGGGGTGTCCTGGGTAGTGCTGTCCCGGGTACGGGTGTCCTGGGTAGTGGTGTCCTGGGTAGTGGTGTCCTGGCTCGGATGTGACGGGGGCCTGTGGCTGCCCCCCTCGTCGCTGGGTGGCACACGCCTGCGTCGTCGCTCCCGCACGTGACGGGGGTGTCGTCTCCCTGTTGCTCCAGGTCTCTCCGTCTCCCGTGGTGTGCGAGGGGCATCCTGCGGGCGTCGCATGCCGGAGGGTCCGGGTCTCTCCGTCTCCCGTGGCCTCCGAGGGGCATCCTGCAGGTGGTCTGCATCTGCGGGGATGGGTGCCTCGGCGTTTGCTCCTGCGATACACAATGAAGCATGCATGGTTAGACACGCAGGCAGTGATCAGGTGATATGGGGGAGGGGGGGTATGGGGGAGGGGGGATATGGGGGAGGGGGGATATGGGGGAGGGGGGATATGGGGGAGGGGGGATATGGGGGAGGGGAGGATATGGGGGAGGGGGGATATGGGGAGGGGGGATATGGGGGAGGGGGGATATGGGGGGGATATGGGGGAGGGGGATATGGGGAGGGGGTATATGGGGAGGGGGGATATGGGGGAGGGGGGATATGGTGGATATGGAGGAGGGGGGATATGGGGAGGGGGATATGGGGGAGGGGGGATATGGGGGAGGGGGGATATGGGGGAGGGGGATATGGGGGGGGGATATGGGGAGGGGGATATGGGGAGGGGGTATATGGGGAGGGGGGATATGGGGGAGGGGGGATATGGGGGAGGGGGGATATGGGGAGGGGGATATGGGCGAGGCTCACCCTGGCTGCTCTGACGAGGTCGTTCACCTTCTTATGGCACTGGGTGCCTGTCCGTGGTGTCAGGGCCGCAGCGGTGACGGCCTCTGCCACTTCCCTCCACAGACGCCGGCTGTGGCGTGGGGCAACTCTGCGGCCGTGCCCGGGATACAGGGCGTCCCTCCTCTGCTCCACTGCGTCCAGGAGCGCCTCCACATCCCGTGACTCGAACCTCGGGGCTGAGCGGCGGCCAGCCATCCAGTCGGGTGTTCCGGTCGGGTGTTCCGGTCGGGTGGGTGGGAGCAGCGCGGCCTTATGAGCCGTCACGCCGTGCGGCGTGTATGACGCTGCACGGCGTGAACCATGTGCACAAGCGCGGATCCCGTCATGTCGCTGCTAGCCCATTTCGGGCCGGAGACTTTGGAACCATTTTTCCGACGTGACGCAAGTCGGATTTGCGCCGTTTTTTGCGCCGATCGGCGGACTTTGCGCCGATAACGGAGAATTTCGCCCAAGGTTTTTCGGCACAACTACAATAAAATGCAAATTAGGGGCGGGATTCTCCCATTCGACGGCAGTGTCCACGCCGTCAGAAACGCCGCCGCGTTTCATGATGGCGTGAATGGGCCGCTGGGAGTACCGATTCTGGCCCTTACAGGGGGCCAGCATGGCGCTGGAGCTGTTCACGCCACTCCAGCCTCCCATCCCGGCACAAACTGTGTGCCGGCACCAACCCGCGCAAGCGCAGTGTCCTCCCTCAACATGTCGGCCCGACGCAACATGGCGCGAGAGTTCAGGGGCCGGGGCATAAGAAAATAAACCCGGGCAGCGAGAGGCCTGCCCGCCGATCGGTGGGCCCCGATCGTGGGCCATGCCCCATCGGAGGCCCCCCCGGGGTCGGAGTCCCCCTCCCCCACCCCCACAGGCCGCTCCCCCGACCCTGCGCGCAGATTTCCCGCCGGCACCGGCCACACCTGTGGATACTCTGCCTTTTCAGAGCGGCCGCTCGGCCCATTCGGGCCGGAGAATCGGTGGCCTGGCCTCCTGGAGCGGCCCGCAACCGACGCCGAGCCAAATGCGCCGGCACCAATGGCGCCGATTCTCTGCTCCGTGGACAATCGCGTGCCGGCGTCGGTGCAGCGTGGCGCGGTTACAGGGATTCTCCGGTCCGGCACGTGGCTGGGAGAATCCCGCTGTAGGCTTTACATGTGTCCAGAGTCCAGAATCTGGGGCGGGATTCTCCGATATCGGCGCGATGTCCGCCTACCCGCCAAAAATGGCGCTAATCAGTCTGGCATCGTGCCTCCCTAAAGGTGCGGAGTGAGCGGCCGAGCCCTCACCTTGATGGGCTAGGCCCGAGCCAGACTGATTTCCGCCCCGCCAGCTGGCGGGAAAGGCCTTTGGTGCCCCGCCAGCTGGCGTGAAACTGACTTTGCCGGGCGGCGCATGCGCGACATTCCCGCGCATGCACAGTGGAGGGGGTCTCTTCCGCCTCTGCCATGGTGGAGACCATGGCGAAGGTGGAAGGAAAAGAGTGCCCCCATGACACAGGCCCGCTCGCGGATCGGTGGGCCCCGATCGCGGGCCAGGCCACCGTGGGGGCATCCCCTGGGGCCAGATTGCCCCGTGCCCCCCCCAGGACCCCGGAGCCCGCCCGCGCTGCCATGTCCCGCCATCCCAAAGGTGGTTGAATCCACGCCGGCTGGCGTGGGTTGACAGCGGTGGGACTTCGGCCCATCGCGGGTCGGAGAATCGCCGGGGGGTGGGCCCGCCAATCGGCGCGGCGCAATTCCCGCCCCCACCGAATATCCGGTGTCGGAGAATCCGGCAACCGGCGGGAGCAGGATTCACGGCAGCCCCCGGCGATTCTCCGACCCAGCGGAGGGTCGGAGAATCCCGCCCCAGAAGTCAACTGGAATGTTCCTTTTGAGGGGAGCTTGACTAATTGCTGAACGCTCCGTCTTTCCCGAGAGCAACTTTCATGGCAGGAGAAGCCGCATCGAGTGAGTAAGTCTGGAGGCACAAGTTCCAAGGTTCCAGCAGTTGGCAGTTTTCATGAGGGTCAGAGTTGTTTCTGTTGTCACTGGCTGAATGGTACACAGCACAGATCTTTTGCCTGGAGTTTTGTCCTCCTTTTAATAGATTCTGCTGTCCTACCTTTGTCACTATTAACGCTCATCAGTCCCTAATGGCACCATTAACAGCCCCTTTACCTTATGCCCATGGCACAATCTCTCCTTAACTCCGAACTATCATTGACTTTCCATTCTGCCCCATCCCCCTCTCCAAGTATGTAACTCATCACATTTCTAATCCCTCTACAGCTCTGTAGATAGGTCATATGGACTCAAACCGTTGAGCACGATCTAATGGCTTCATTGCGCCTGATTCTTACCTCTCGCGAGATTTGCGACGCTCAGAATGCCTCACGAGATCTAATGAGCTCTCGCGAGAAGTCGCGATCTGGATCTTACCCTCACTGGGCTCACTGGATTCTCCCGAGGCCCAGGAACTGACGGGCTCACCTGGGAGACCTCGGCATGGCATCATTTAATACTGCAAATGTGGACAAAGAGTAATGGCACCTAGGGGGGGGGGTCTCCTATTAGAGGCCCCCAGGTGGTTAGGCTCTGGGCAGGGTGGTATCCTGGCACTCCCTCTTGGCACTGCCACCTGGGTACTTGCCATTGCACAAAATTAGGTAAGTGTGGCCTCGGTGGAACATTCCTCGCTGAGGCCAAATAAAATGGTAGGGTCCCGTTAGATAGCGGGATCCTGCTCGGCACAAACCCAACACAGGACTCTGTTTCGTGCATGGTAAACCGTGCCTGTTAACTCTGTATCTCTCTCCACAGATGCTGCCATACCTGCTGAGTTCACCCAGCATTTTTTGTTTTTAGTTTACAGACCCTTTGTTGTGCATTCCATTTGGCATGATAATCATGAAGGACATAATTATCCCTATCACTGAGGAACCTCTCCCTGCACTCGCAATGGAGGCGGGCAAGCTTTGAGATTCTAATTCAAGCACCATTTTCTACATTAAGCAGATTAATCAGTTGCTCAAAGCCTGATCCTTCTGCATATAGCTTGCTTGTACTGTTGCCAATAATGATGACCTATAATATTAGAATCTCTGCTCATTATCCACCGTATGAGCTGCATAGCAAGTAGGAGTTGGTGCCATAGTGGCATTGTCACTGCACGAGTTGACAGAGATCCACGGTAATGAAGTGGGGACCTGGGTTCGAATCCCACCATGGCAACTGGTGAAATTTGTGTTCAATAACATTTGGATTAACCATTGTTGATTGCTGTAAAAATCCAACTGGTTAAGTTGAGTAATAAGATCTGACATCCTTATCTGGACTCTAGGCCTCCAGGCAAGTGGCTCCAGACCAAATATGGTTGACTTTGAAAGAAAATTAAGGCTGGGTATTAATTGCTGTCCCGTCAGTGATTCCAATATCCAATAAATAAGTAATTATTTCTGGAGTTTTCATGCTTCCATGCCTCTCTCCTGAGTCTTGCATCAGGAGATTCGAATGGGCCATTAATCATCTCCTTCCCCACATTACTGCCTCATGCTCAGGAGCTATAAGCCGCCTTGATATTTTGGTTCTGTCTAGAACTAGAGGGCATAGGTTTAAGGTGAGAGGGGAGAGATACAAAAGAGACCAGAGGGGAAATTTCTTCACGCAGAAGGTGGTGAGCATCTGGAATGAGCTACCAGAAGCAGTGATAGAGGTGGGTACACATTTTTCCTTTTTAAAAACAGTTAGAAAGTTACATGGGCAGAGATATTGGGCCAAATGCGGGCAAGTGGGACTAGCTTAGTTATAGAAACTGGGCCAAAGGGCCTGTTTCCATGCTGTAAACACCTATGACTCTATTACGTCAGTCATTTTCCAATGCTACCCGGGTGTAACTGCGAATCGTGACCAAGGGCCTCACTCACAGTTCACACAGGGTTACTTGGCAGTGATTATTTCTGATCTCTGCAAATGGGATAATTAGTCACAAGCTGTCAGAAGCATCAGAAATTAGAACCCTCTTACAAAAAACTTCTCCTTAGGCTCCTCTGATAATGAATCATGTAATGAGGTTGAATTTTCGCCACTGAGCATTCCGACAATGCTCATTTCCCAGAGGCATAGGGAAAAAGCAACAACTTGCATATTTATATGGCACACCTAATTGTAAAAAATTCCCAAAGTGCTCCTGAGCATTATCAATCAAAATTTCATAGATTCCCTACAGTCCGCAGAAGGTGGCCATTCGGTCCATTGAGTCTGCACTGATCCTCCGAAAGAGCTTCGGCCCATGTCCACTCCCCTGTCCACCGCACCCTATCTCCATAACCCCACCCCTGGACACTGAGGGGCAATTTAGCACGGCCAATCCACCTAACCCCACACATCTTTAGACTGCGGGAGGAAACTGGAGCACCCGGAGGAAACCCACACAGACACAGGGAGAACGTACAAACTCCACGCAGACAGTGTCCCAAGGCCGGAATTGAACCCGGGTTCCTGGCGCTGTGAGGCAGCAGTGTGAACCATTGTGCCACTATGCCACTAAGCCATGTGAATAGATGTTAGGCAGGTGACCATGATCCTGGCCAAAGAGGTAGGTTTTAATGAGCACTTCAAAGGAAGAGAGACAGAGAGCTTGAGAGGTAGAGAGGTTTAGAGTTGGAATTTCAGAGCTTTGCATCCAACCAGTTGAAGGCACACTAACCAAGGTGAGGGGGTGGAGGGGGTTGGGTAGGTGTGGTCAGAGGGGATTTAAATCAACCATGCATAATGTGATGATATCACGGTTGTGGTGTAATTCGCCGACTGACCACTAGGAGTCCCATTAGTATATAAGTGAATGTTAGGGTCAGGTGACCTCAGACTAACTGGAGAGCTGGAAGAGAGAGGTTGCTTGTGCATGATCATACTGTTATTCATCTGTTGTTTTGTATATAGTTGACCCACAGTTAATGTTAATAATTTGTTTAAAGCTTTAGCTGCAAGCGTTTTTGTAATATAAATCAGGCCATCCGACATGAACATTACACATAGGGACCAGAACTGGAAGAGGGAAGAGACCTATAGGGCAGCACGGTAGCACAAGTGAATAGCACTGTGGCTTCACAGCGCCAGGGTCCCAGGTTCGATTCCCCGCTGGGTCACTGTCTGTGCGGAGTCTGCACGTTCTCCCTATGCCTGCGTGGGTTTCCTCCGGGTGCTCCGGTTTTCTCCCACAGTCTAAAGATGTGCAGTTTAGGTGGATTGGCCATGATAAATTGCCCTTAGTGTCCAAAAAGGTTAGGAGGGGTTATTGGGTTACGGGGACAGGGTGGAAGTGAGGGCTTAAGTGGGTCGGTGCAGACTCAATGGGCTGAATGGCCTCCTTCTGCACTGTATGTTCTATGTTCTATTGCACCGGAGGAGGTTAAAGCGCCACAAATGCGTGAGGCCGTGGAGAGATGGATTTGGAAACCAGGGTGGGGAATTTGTAGAGACCTAAGTGAAGTAATATCACAACAAAACTTGTATTAAAATTGCACAAAATCTACCATCTCATTCTGCTGAGCATTTGTCAGAAAACGTCAAGGCGATCTTTGGAGACAGGTCCAGATAAAACTAGTACGTACCTACAAAACGTAGAAAATATGATGCATTTTCACCTCATGAGGAGCAGTTGCACTACAATACCGTGTTCATATTGCTAATGGCTCTGCCCATGTACACTTATTTATTGTCATTTATATGCTAAAGAAACATTTAGAACTTACATACAAATACATGCCATTTTATTCAAGAGTGTTGTTTAGTTTATCCTCGCCCACTCTTTGTGTTTCTCATTTAATCAATCCTTTAAATAAGAAATACGCAAAACAACATTTTAATTAATGTTTCCAAATGTTTAATCAATCTGGCTACAAAATTTAACAGAAATATTGGACAAAGGGCAGCAGTTTTATTATTTTAAGAATAGCCTGTACCTGAGGGAACTTGATATTTTGGGAAATGCCAACATTTAATTATGTCATCCATTATTTTATCATATCTTTGGAACAAGAACTAAAATTGTTGAGAATATTTTAACACCATGTAACCAACAGGATCTGATTGCATCATGTTCAGGTGTGAACATGTGAATTATGAGTAGGAGTAGGCCACTCGGCCCCTCGAGCCTGTTCGGCCGTTCAATAAGATCATGGCTGATCTGATTGTAACCTCAACCCCACACTCCTGCCTACCCCCGGTAACCTTTCACCCCCTTGTTAATCAAGAATCTATCTAGCTCTACCTTAAAAATATTGAAAGACCCTGGGCGCGATTCTCCGCTCCCGCGCCGGTTGGGAGAATCGCCTGGGTCGCCACATTTTCCGGCAACGCCGGTCCAACGCCCTCCCGCGATTCTCCCAAGTGGCGAGAACGGCCCCGTCGATTTCCGTGGGGCGCAGGCTGGAGAATCGCCCGAGACACCCAAAATGGCGATTCTCCGGCACCCCTGCTATTCTCAGGCCCGGATGGGCCGAGCGGCCAGCCCAAAACAGCGGGTTCTCCCCGGCGCCGTCCACACCTGGTCGCTGCCGGCGGGAACAGCGGGGAAACGCTGGGGAGGTGGCCTGCAGGGGGGTGGGGAGTGGGGGATCCTGCACCGGGGGGGGGGCTCAAATGGGGTCTGGCCCACGATCAGTGCCCACCGATCGTCGGACCGTCGGACCGTCCTCTCTGAAGGAGGACCTCCTTTCTTCCGCAGCCCCGCAAGATCCGTCTGACATCTTCTTGCGGGGCGGATTCGGAGAGGACGGCAACCACACATGCACGGGTGACGCCAATTATGCGGCGCCGGCCGCGTCATGTATGCGGCGCCAAGGCCTGGCATGCGTAAATGACACGGCGCCGCTCCCAGGCCATTATCGGGCCCTGAATCGGTCGGGATATACCCTAGTCATTCTTTTATTCCTGACATATCTATAGAAAGCTTCAGGGTTATCCTTGATCCTACCTGCCAAAGACTTCTCATGTCCCCTCCTGGCTCTTCTTAGCTCTCTCTTTAGTTCCTTCCTAGCTAACTTGTAACTCTCGAGCGCCCTAACTGAACCTTCATGTCTCATCTTTACATAAATCTCCTTCTTCCTCTTGACAAATGTTTCGACTGCTTTAGTAAACCACGGTTCCCTTGCTCGATCACTTCCTCCCTGCCTGACAGGTACATACTTATCAAGGACACGCAGTAGCTGTTCCTTGAACAAGCTCCACATTTCCATTGTGCCCATCCCCTGCAGTTTTCCTCTCCATCCAATGCATCCTAAGTCTTGCCTCATCGCATCACAATTGCCTTTCCTCCCGATATAACTCTTGCCCTGCGGTATATATCTACCCCTTTCCATCACTAAAGTAAACGTAATCGAATTGTAGGGGCTATTTAGCGCAGGGCTAAATCGCTGGCTTGGAAAGCAGACCAAGGCAGGCCAGCAGCAGGGTTCAATTCCCATGCCAGCCTTCCCGAACAGGCGCTGGAATGTGGCGACTAGGGGCTTTTCACAGTAACTTCATTTGAAGCCTACCTGTGACAATAAGCGATTTTCATTTCATTTCATTGTGGTCACTCTCACCAAAGTGCTCATCTACCTCCAAATCTAACACCTGTCCTGGTTCATTACCCAGTACCAAATCCAAAATGGCCTCGCCTCTCGTTGGCCTATCTACAGACTGTGTCAGGAAACCCTCCTGCAGACATTGGACAAAAACGGACCCATCTAAAGTACTATTAATATTTGGAAAGTTAAAGTCCCGCATAACAACTACCCTGCTGCTTTTGCTCCTATCCAGAATCATCTTTGCAATCCTTTCCTCTACATCGCTGGAACTTTTCGGAGGCCTATAGAAAACCCCTAACAGGGTGACCTCTTCTTTCCTGTTTCTAACCTCAGCACATACTACCTCAGTAGACGAGTCCTCATCAAACGCCCTTTCTGCCACCGTAATACTGTCCTTGACTAACAATGCCATCCCTCCCCCTCTTTTACCACCTTCCCTGAGCTTACTGAAATATCTAAACCCCGGCACCTGCAACAACCATTCCTGTCCCTGCTCTATCCATGTCTCCGAAATGGCCGCAACATCGAAGTCCCATGTACCAACCCATGCTGCAAGTTCACCCACCTTATTCCGGATGCTCCTGGCATTGAAGAAGACACACTTTAAACCACCTTCCTGCCTGCCGGTACACTCCTGCAACTTTGAAACCTTGCTCATGATCTCACTACTCTCAACCTCCTGTATACTGGAGCTACAATTCAGGTTCCCAAACCCCTGCTGAACTAGTTTAAACCCTCCCGAACAGCATTAGCAAATTTCCCCCCCCAGGATATTGGTACCCCTCTGGTCCAGGTGTAGACCATCCCGTTTGTAGAGGTCCCACCGACCCCAGAATTAGCCCCAATTATCCAGAAATCTGAAACCCTCCCTCCTGCACCATCCCTGTAGTTGTCATTTGTCATCTCATCTTGTTCCAGGCAATTTTCAGACACAGCCGATTGTGAACACAACTCTTTCACTGCCTCCTAGTTTGCAAAAATTGCTTGAGATGAAGTAAGTTTTGATTTAGAAGAGTGCAACTGTCTCAGGTGTGAAATACCTCTGACGAATGTGATATAAAATAGTTACTTTAGAGATATTAGTTAATGTAATGTCGAGATAGGCCAGTTTAATTCTGGTTAGTTCACAGACAAAGGATTTCAGACCACATGGAAAAGCAGGAAGAGGTGTGTCCACCAAAGCAGGAGAAAAGGATGCTGAGTAATAGGGGCCAGAGGAAGGGATTGGAAGTGAGCCAATCAGAATAGATCAAACAGGTCAGGAGGGATATAGGATGACCTATGGGCGTCGAGTATGTGAAACTTGATGCCATTTGAATGTATCAGTACAGATCCCTTTGTCTTATATATCCTCACTTGATTCCAGAGGTGTACGAAGCAAGATGTGCTTCGTGCCACTGTGAACTGAGTAAAGCTTGCAAGCAAAATAAAATAACTACTGCTGTACCTGCAAATCCATCTCGACTTTTATTGAGGCCAGACTGACGGGTAAAGAAACTTGGGATTCAACATTTGGTGCCGAAACCCGGGATTTCTCAAGACGGTTCTGACCAACTGCGAAATCAGAATTAGACTGATTATGAACAGGAGGATGGGGAAAGAGGGCCCACAATGCAGAACTGGAAAATGACCACGCATTGATTTTTCCCCTCTTCTTATCGTCTGATTAGTCTGGTCACTCGCGGTTGGTACGGAAAGATCGTCTCAACGAAATCAAAGGTCAGTCTGGGGATTAGCAATTTAATTGATGGGATTTCATATTGTTAATTCGGCTTGGGTTAGGTTATGGAGTTGATGAGACATTTGAAATTGAAAATGGTTCAACTCCATGTGTGAGTTCTGATTCGGCTTGGGTTAGGTTATGGAGTTGATGAGACATTTGAAATTGAAAATGGTTCAACTCCATGTGTGAGTTCTGATTCGGCTTGGGTTAGGTTATGGAGTTGATGAGACATTTGAAATTGAAAATGGTTCAACTCCATGTGTGAGTTCTGATTCGGCTTGGGTTAGGTTATGGAGTTGATGGGACATTTGAAATTGAAAATGGTTCAACTCTATGTGTGAGTGTTTTAAATATATAGTTGATTAAGCTAAAATTGTACCCTTGGACTGTGGTGGCGAAGGGCGCAGTTCTGAGGACTAGTTGAGATTGTGGGGAATGCTGCATATTGGTTGAAGCAGAAGTCTCTCAAAGGGTTAACACCAGCAGCCAAAGTTAAAGACTACAGACAGTGCTTCTCACACAGGCCTTGAGATAACAGCAGCAGCCTGTAGTGTAATCGGATACCTTTCCTTTGCGTCAGTGAACACCAGCAAAGTTACGTTTTGAATTAATTAAAGGAAACCAGTGGGTTTCTCCACCTCTTTGATAAAAGTTATTATTTTTGAAAGCAATTGATTGAAATTGCCAGAATCTTAAGTTTTACTTACTTGAAATAATGTTTATCTCATTTTATCTGGAGATTAATAGAAACTTAAAGAAGATCACGGACACCATTTTAAAAAGTGTAAATCTGGAGATGATAGTTGACTGTGCCAACATTTTTGTGAATGTAAGAAAAACTTGTTAAAAGAAAAATTGTTAAGATAAAGAATTAATTAAGTTGTAAATGTTATACAAGTTTGTGTTAAGCAAATCGTAAATTTAGTTCTGAGGTGAGATCAGAGCTAAGCTTGCAAGTTGCAGTAATTCAATTTGAATTTTCAAACATTTTTAAGTTTTAAAAAAACCACTGTTAGAACCTTTTCAACCGCTTTGCCAAGAAAAAAATAAACGCGCAAGTAGAGACAGGAAAGGCACGGGTGAAACAAAAGATGAGCTACGTAGTTCAATGGCTGGCCTTGAATTGACAGAAAATGATACATTCAATAATTTAGGAAATGTTCACTAAAAGTTCCGACTGCACCTGTAGCATTGTCTGCACTAATTCCAGAACCACCAGAGTATAATAATTGATATCCAGTCACTGCTCCCAGATTCCAATTATGCCAGTAACTCAAGCCCTTTTGGGTGATAGTATGGGTCCTGATTTGCCAGCTTCAAGATCAGTAGCGAAAGAGGAGCTCTGTTTCGCAAGCCCAGTTAGCTCTAGGACCAGATCTCCGACAGCGAGAGAAGGGCTTGATCCTCACCAGAAACAATTAAGTATACCATCTAAGTCCCTCCAAACTAAGGAGAAACCGCAAGGGTTGTAGAACAAAGGAAGCTGCAACAGATGATTTTGAAGAGAAAGAACTCCCTCTAGTGACAGGGAGAGACGTCGAAGAACCAGGGGAAATAGCTAGAGTGCCCCCTGGTGAGATTCGGAGACAGTTGCCGATTAGGAAGATACCAAACCCACCCAAAGGGGCCCTCAGCTCCTTTTTATGGCCCACCGTATGCATCAACAGCTGTACAACCGCCGCCCCCTCTGAGGGGCCATTGGTCTACTGGGAGAAGAGGACGAGGCAGATATAGAGGGAGCAATGCATGTTTTAATTGCGGCCGTGCAGATCACTGGCAACAGGAATGCCCCTTTAAAAGACAGGCAGTAGAAGGAGATTTTCCGACCCAAAGGAGGGTACCCACCAAGGGGAGGACAGACGAGATACACTGACTTCTCCCAGGAAAACCCTTTCCCAACACAGGATTGACTAGCTAATTTAGTCATAAGGACTCTCCAATCGGACAGGGAACCTATTATCTCTCTGCAGATAGGAGATCAACATCACCCATTTGTAATCGACACTGGAGCAGCCATGTCTTCTGTGCAATCAGAACTTCGACTACCACTATCCGACCACACGCAGCAATTGTCAGGGTTCCAAGGACAGGTGTGTGAGTATCCTATTTCTGAACCTGTGACAGTCACTTACGAGAATGAGTCTGCAGATCATCAGTTTGTAGTGACTACTGGATTGGACTGTAACTTGTCGGCCCGAGATTTACTGTGTATCTTCCAGCCACAGCTAGAGTGCGGAGACGAGGGGTTAACGGTTAAATTATGGAGGATGAGACAACAGTGCTATATTTCTATCACCCCCCAATGGTGGACGTTAGACATTGAACATTCACTGCATCACGTCACCCTGGCCTATGACAGAACCGGACAAAACAGGGAGTTGGAGGACAAATACCGGCCATTAATTGGGACCGAATGGCCAGTCAAGGTTACAGCCACAGTCATGGGAAAAGAAGGTACAGCCGATTTTGTTACAATATCACCACATTTATGGCCACAGTCAGCTTCGGTAAGCCCTCATATTACACGTCAGGTCCACGACCAGTACCATGCCAGGGATATGGGGCGAATGGTAAGGAGGGCAGTGGATCTTTTGAATCCAACAGAGTACGCACTTCAAGTCATGCAGGACGGCACTACCATAAGATATTTTGAGGTCCCTGAAACAATTAACACTCGACTGCAGCATCACTGGGGACATGATGTGTTGGAATATGTCAATCCACAGGTCTGGGCGGAATACCCATCACAAGTGGGAAAGACAAATGTTACACCTATTAAGGTAATGATTAAGGATCATGTAAAGCTACCTTCCATTCGGCAATACCCCCTGAAATCCCAAGCTGCTCCGTCAATAGACAAATTAATTCAAGAGCTGTTGCAACAGGGTATTTTGGTCCCTTGCCAATCAGAATGTAACACCCCCATACTTGCTGTGCCTAAACCAGCCAAACCAGACCAGTACCGATTAGCACAGGATTTACGTTCAATCAATGCCATCGCACAGCCATTACATGCTCTCGTCCCTAACCCTGCCCGCATACTGGTTCAAATTCCAGCTCAAGCCTGGTTCTTCGCCGTAATTGACCTTCAGCACGCCTTCTTTGCCCTCCCACTTGCAACTGAAAGTCAATATTTGTTTGCCTTCACTTACAATGGGCAGCAGTATACCTGGACCCGACTGCCACAGGGGTTCGTCAACTCACCTACGCTCTTCTCCAGATGTCTGCAGACCCAACTCCAGGCCTTGACATTGGAGCATGGTTCCACTCTAGTGCAGTATGTAGATGACATATTGGCGGCAAGTCCTGACGAGCCCAGTAACAGGGATGATGTGATCCAATTATTGAACCACCTATCCTCGTTGGGTTATGTTGTCTCACAAGCAAAGGTCTTGGTGGCTCAGAGAAAAGTTAAGTTCTTAGGAGTTTTACTTACAGCCACAGAAAGAAGTCTCCAACCCAGTAGGATTGAACCAATATGCCAATTCCCCGCCCCTACAATAGCCAAGGAGGTTCGTCATTGGCTGGGTATGGTGAATTATTGTCGGTAGTGGATACCAAACATCGCTGTCTGTACAAAGCTGCTGACGCCTTACACTAGTGAAAAGGGGAACTTTACTCTCACCACCGAGGCACTCAAGGCCTTCCGTTGCCTGAAGCAGGCCTTGTTACAAGCACCGGCCCTCGGTAGGCCCCTATACGACCGACCATTCCAGATATACTGTACTGTTCTGGAAGGATGATCAACAGCGGTACTCACCCAGCAACACGGGGACAAGCACAGGCCCGGAGCATATTACTCTTCCAAACTCGACCCAGTGGCGTTGGGCCACCCTGTTTGCACCCAGATCTTGGCAGCGATATACAATAGTTTGCAGGCTGCTGCCAATATCACTCTCCAACAGGATATTACGGTGTATAGCTTCCACTCGGTAATCGCATTATTGGGGCAACTGCAGACTCAGCATCTTACCGCAGCTCGTCAGAATAGGTATGAGATATACCTTTTGAACAATCCACGTCTGACATTTAAATACTGTACCACTATCAATCCAGCCTGTTTTCTTAGCGGTCCCCATGTCCATGAGGACGCACCTGGTCACGACTGTTTAGCCTTGATTCAGGAAACTACAACAATAAGGGACGATCTGAGTGATATTCCGTTAGAACAACCTGACATGATTATGTATGTTGATGGCAATGTAATAATAAGCCCCACTGGCCGGAGACTGTCGGGTTATGCAATCATAGATCAGGATGGTCTGATTCTAGAAGCAGCAGCTTTCCAGACCCCTTATTCAGCACAACAAGCCGAACTTTTTGCCCTCACCCGTGCATGTATACTTGGGGGAGATCGTCGGGTAAATATTTACACTGACTCCCGATACGCCTTCGGGGTAGTTCATGACTTCGGACAGCTCTGGAAGAATAGGGGATTCCTTACCTCGGCAGGCACAGAAATATCCAACCGGGGTTTAGTTAATGACTTACTGCAGGCCCTCCTTATGCCTGCGCAGATTTCCGTTATTAAATGCGCTGCCCACACGAATGGTAGGACCCCAGTTGACGTTGGTAATGAACGAGCAGATTGTGCAGCGCGGACAGCCGCGCAAATTCAGCAAGTGATCGTGCCTAAGATGTTAAGTCAGACTAAACGATCTACTATAAATATGTTTGCTTCTGACAAGTCAATGCCAACCATCCAAGACGTTATAAGGTTACAGGAGGACGCTCCTGAGAGTGATAAACAAATGTGGAAACGGTTAGGTTGTACATATGATTCTGTTTCCTCTTTATGGACCACGCCAGCACATCAGACTTGTATGTCTGATGTACTGGCTTTATGGGTCATTGAATGTGTACACTTTGCAACTCATTGTGGGGCTCGAGGGACTAGTGATTTGTTGCTGGACACTTGGTGGCACCCTAAAATGCAGGGGTTGGCCCAGAGCATCAGTAATCGGTGTTTGATTTGTCAGCAATATAACACCGGAAAAGGTATCCCTTGTGGGATGGGGCAAACCCCGGTGCCCAGTGGTCCCTTTGAGACGCTCCAAATGGATTACATTGAGTTGGAAAGGTGTCAATGTTATAAATATGTTTTGGTCATTGTGGACGTGTTCAGCAGATGGGTCGAGGCGTATCCGTCTATCAATAATAAAGCTGCTACTGTGGTTATGATGCGGGAAATCATTCCCCGGTACGGTATACCAGCTCAGTTGAGTTCTGATAACGGGCCTCATTTTCTTGGACAGATTAACCTGCCTCCCTTCTCCAGTGCTATTTTACAGATGTGGAGCATGATGGAGTGGCTACGCACCGTCTGTGTGATATTTGGCCTCACCTCGCTTGGAGTGTTATTGGCGATGGACATGGAAAAGGGGAATATTATCTATGTTTCTAACCCCAACCAATCTACAATGATACATCACCTATGCAAAGGTGATGTTCTTCGCTGCCCCCATATACGAGGACATGGTATCAACTCATGGAAGGTCGTCAAAGTTAAGGAGAATGCAGGACTCATGAAGCAATTGCACCGGTCCCGACGATGGGAAGGGAACATTATATGGACATTGCCTTGTTTTTGGAATACATGTAAATTTGATTTTGGATGTGTTAAGATTGGTGCAATAAAGGTAACATCAGGTCATCAGGAGAGCGTAGGAAGAGGCTATGAGAAAGAGAAAGGGACTAGAGAGAGGACGGGGCGTGTGAGAAGGGAAGTACAGCTAGAACGTAGGTTACCGGGAGATACACTTAAATTAGTTAAAGGCCAAACTGAGAAAAACCTGGGTAGTATGAATCTCTTCTACCAGAATCTCTTCTACCAGATTTACCACCGCTTGTATGGCCATGGACGGGTTGTCTGCTACCCGAACCCCGCAGCAGTGTCTAGGTTATTTTATGTTTCACCGCTTTGGGGCACTCCCCAAACGGTGGTTCATTGTCAGCGTTCCGAGCCACCACCCAGCAAGTCACTCTTCCTTCCGATCCGGGTTCACCACCACCGGCTATTTGCCTTCCCCTTCCTCGGGATAATTCCCATTCACAGTATGATAGGCTGCAACGGTGGAGGGCGTACATACCTAGCCACTTCACTCCCAATAGGGATTCCCGGTCGTACGAGAATTGTTTCAGCAGTGAAGGATACGGCTGTTTGCTGGTAGAGGTGGACACGAATATAACATGTCTGTTCCCCACCTGTACGGACAGGAGGTGCCATATCACCCAGGCGTCTGGCCAATGCGTTTGTTACAACACCACTTGCGTTCCATTGAACGCCGGCCTCCAGCTCCTTTGTGGCTGGGCGAATGTCTCTCATATCACTGTTGGGACTAGGGCTTTCCGCATTGCTAGGCGGCCCGAATAGGCGTTTCAAAGCTGGATAAACTGGGCTACTGGGGGATCCTTACGCAACCGATAGACTGATTGTGATGCTAGCCTGCACACGGAGCAAGGATACTACTTTTTATTTAATGGCACAGCGACCAAGTTTTGTCACCCCCATTTCCCCGCCAAATTGCTATAGGGACTCTAGTCCCTACCACAGTCCCCTGCCCTTCGGCGTGGAACCTGCATAATCAGTTAGCACGCCGGGCAGTCTCTGCTGAATTTTGCAAGAACTGGAAAAAACCTCAGGTTCTTGCACCCAACCGGGGCCACTCAGCCGGGTGGGGGATTCTGAGCGTATTGACACTGGGAGGTGTGGGGGGTTCCTTGGCTGTCAGCGATAGGAATTATTTTATTGGCCTTACCATCTTGGGATATGAAACCTTGGGAGCCCTCGGGGCAATAACCAAGGAATTGTCTCAGCTATGGTTGTTTGCAATGCAGAACCGGTATGCTCTTGACTATCTTCTGGCCCGTGAGAGTGGGGTATGCGCCATAGTGCAGGGCAAGTGTATCATGGGAGTTCAGGACTTGACCGCTAACATCACTAAATTTATGGATCACATACGGGATCACCTGGACGGAATGCAGGATCCTGGCTCTTGGGGTAATTGGGGATTTGGGGGTTGGAAGGACTGGTTGATAAATATGGCCATGTATTTAGTGGTGGCTATCGGCTGCATCTTTGTGGGCCTGGCCATCCTTAAATGTGTGATGGGTAGAATGCGGGGTGCACTGGATCAGATCAACACCCCTAAAAACTTAACTGTTAAAATCCATGAGGGTGCAGCAGATGAGGGAGGGCTAAGCCAGGAATTGGAAATGCAGCGACGGATCTTTTTAGATGAGGAACCGTAGCTATGGATTGGATAGTTCGGTTATCATGGAATGATAAAAGGAGGGAATGACGAATGTGATATAAAATAGTTACTTTAGAGATATTAGTTAATGTAATGTAGAGATAGGCCAGTTTAATTCTGGTTAGTTCACAGACAAAGGATTTCAGACCGCATGGAAAAGCAGGAAGAGGTGTGTCCACCAAAGCAGGAGAAAAGGATGCTGGGTAATAGGGGCCAGAGGAAGGGATTGGAAGTGAGCCAATCAGAATAGATCAAACAGGTCAGGAGGGATATAGGATGACCTATGGGCGTCGAGTATGTGAAACTTGATGCCATTTGAATGTGTCAGTACAGATCCCTTTGTCTTATATCCTCACTTGATTCCAGAGGTGTACGAAGCAAGATGTGCTTCGTGCCACTGTGAACTGAGTAAAGCTTGCAAGCAAAATAAAATAACCACTGCTGTACCTGCAAATCCATCTCGACTTTTATTGAGGCCAGACTGACGGGTAAAGAAACTTGGGATTCAACACCTCTGGCTAAGTAATCATGTTTCTGGGTAAATTCACCAATGCTGTCCCTTGATATTATGGTCATGTTGTAATCCAGCCATTCATGACACAGTTTTATGGCTACCGCAGCAGAGGATGAAACACATATTTACAAAAGAGCACTGTGGTGACGTTTGGGAATTGGCTTGGGAAAAGCAAGCTGTTTGTATGGATTTGGTATGTAAACGGCATGAAAACAGCTTTCTGTTCCAATGTGAAAACCCTCTGCTCTGCCATATGGGGCGGGATTCTCCATTCCTGAGTATTGCCGCCGGGGCAGGATTCGGGGACTTCCACGATATCAAAACTGACGCCGCGCCTGGACCGATTCAGCGACCGTGGAGGGGCTAGCGCTGGCGCCACGTGGAGCACAATCAATTCCAATGAGAAAGGATGTGGGATTTGCCGGGTCCATGATTGACACTCGGGAGGCTGACAAGCTGCAGCCGCATATACACATTACAACTCCCAACACACACTCATCCCAGCCAACAAGATGGCGCTGATTGTGCTGGAGCGCGCCCATCCTGCTGATGGGTCGTCTGAGGCCAGAGGGCACCTAGTGGGGTGGCCTGGGGGTGACACCCAGACGACCGGTGGCCCTAGATTCACAGTGGGCAGTCAGCTGCGTGTGCAGCTGCATGGTTGCCTTGCAGGCTGCGGCAATGGTGTTCCAAGATCGTCCACCCGGCCCATCTCCTGGTGACCCCCCCCGCTACTCCCCTCGGCCCTGCCAGAAGACCCTGGCCAGCGGCACGACTGTCAGAAAACTATGGTAATGTTGGACACTTTCCGTACCCCCTCTCTGTTCCTCAGCAGCCATGGTGCCTGTTTCCCAATGTTTAAAAGCACAAGTGAACCTCGCCGTCGGGAATTCGCCCCAGTGGAGGCGGAGACTCGCGGAGGCCCCGAGAATATCGAGTCAGGCCCGCTAATGATCAGGGCATTCCGAAGGGAAGCCCTCACTTTTGGAGGTGCACAGAGAAGAGATGTTAAAACCGAGGCTCGCCTCCGCGATTAAAAAAATGGCCACTACTTCAGAGAAGACAGGGGGAGTTCTCACCAATCTCCATGCCAATGTTTTTCTTCACCAAAATCACTAAACACTGAGCAGGGTTTTACGGCCCTTCCCGGTGATGGGATCTTCCTGTCCCACTGGAGGGTTCCCCTCTGGCAGGGTGAGTGGACCGTCCATAATGCCGTACACTTCGGCGGGACTGAAAGAATCTGCTAGCAGCCAATGGAGAGTTGCCTCTGCCACCAGAAAACATACCACTGGGAGGAGGACGGAAAATCCCAACCATAGTGTCATAATATCCACTCATGTATATAATGAGATACAGACAGGCAGTGATTGACACACAGGATGACCAGTAAGCACACAGCACAGTGCAGCCAATCACCAGACAGGACACCACCACTATAAAGCCAGAGGGCACTAGGTTTCCCGCTCTCTCAGGACCCAGCCACTGAGACAGTCAGAGTCCACGAGCTAGCAAGCGCAAACACCATGCGGTAGCTAGTAAGTCTGGTCAGGCTACTGCAAGGTCTCCAGTCAGTTCAGTATAGTGTCGACCCACAGCTGAATATGTATATCAGTTCTATCGTTGAATAAAACAGTGTTGGATCTTCTCCAGTGTTAGACGTCTGTTTCTAGCTTCCCTGCATCAAGTGCAGTCCACATCGAACCTACCTGCCTAACACATCACATAGAATTACAGAATTGTGGAATGGCTGCAGCTCAGAAGGAAGCTATTCAGCCCTTGGTCTCTATATCAGCTCTCTGCAAGTGCACCTTCCCTAGCCCGACTCTCCCACTGTTGCCCCGTGGTCTTGCAAGTCGTTTATTTTCAGATAATTATCTGAAGTCTTTGAAAAGCCACGATTGAATCTGCCTCCACCACACCTGCAGAAAGTGCATTCTGGATCCTAAACCACTCACTGCGCAAAAGAGATATCCCTCGTCTCGCTTTTGATTCTTTTGTCAATACGTTAAATCGGTATTCTCTGGTGCCTGTTTCCACCAATGGGAACAGTTTCTCCCTATCTGTCCTATCCAGATCCGTCACAATTTTCACCGCCTCCAACGAACCTCCACTCAACCATCTCTTCTCCAAGGAGAGCAGCCTGGGCTTGATAAATCTCTCCGTGAAGCCGCTAATGGCTGGAACCATCCTCGGGTATGGATGATCAGTATCACCTTGCTGGATGTGGCAGCTTGCTGCGCGTAACTGGGCACCGTGTTACAACAGCGACTACCCTCAGAAGGCATCTCATTGGCTGTAAAGTTCTTTGCGATGTGAAGGTTGTGAAAAACACTTAAAAATGCAAGTTCTTCCTGAAAAAACTTCACATGATGTATATTTCTTATTCCATTCACGTATATTCACAAGTACATTTCGGAAGCATGCAATTGAAGGCGACAGTTGCCAATCAGTCCGTCAGCACCATAATCAGTTTCAGCAATCTTACAGCCCCTGAACAAAAGCAAATTACTGTGGATGATACTGGAAGTGAGAGGATGTATCCATCAAGAAAGATAGAATTGGTTTTAGACTCTTTCTCTAGAAAGGCACGGTACACAGCGGTTAGCACTACTGCGTCACAGCACCAAAGCCCCGGGTTCGATTCCAGCCTTGGGTGCCTGTCTGTGTGAAGTTTGCACATTCTCCTCATGTCTGCGTGGGTTTCCTCCGGGTATTCCGGTTTCCTCCCACAGTCCATGTTTGGTTTAGTTAGATTGGCCATGATAAATTGCCCCTAAAAGACCAGGGATGTGCAGGTTAGCTTACGGTGATAGGGAGGGGTGGGCGGGGGAGTGGACCAGGGGAGGGTGTTCTTTCGGAGCATCGGTGCTGACTCGATGGGCTGAATGGCCCCGTTCTGCACTGTAGGGATTCTATGATTCCATGAAAACAGAAGGTCGAGGGTGGGAATTTAAAGTAGTTGAATGGTTGGACAAGGTGGACATTGAGGACATATTTCCACTTGCAGGAAGCTTCAAGTACTAGATGGACACTAATAAATACAATTGGGCATTCTGGAGAAATCTCATTGCACAGAGAGTGGTTAGAATATAAAATTCATCAGCACATGGAGCAGGTGAGGAGAATAACATTGAAACATTTAAAAGGAAGCTGGATAAACACATGAGGTTGAAAGGAATAGAAGGATATGTTGACAGGATGAAATGAAGATGCGGTCGGAGGAGCTTATGGAGCACCTAAACATTGAGCTGAATAGTCTGTGGCTGTGGCCTACATTCTGTGTAATTGTAAATGTGGCCTCCGGGCTGCACATCTTTTGTTCCCGGACTAGTTTGGCGTTGGAGTGCTTTATGCTGCCCTGATTGGTTTGTCTTTCAGTGCCCTGATTGGCTGTTCCATCAGGATGCTCCAATTGGATGATCAGGACACTCAGTTGGCTACGCGCACCTGCACAAAAAACACCCTCAAGGTGAGTTCTCTCCTGGTACCCCTGAGGGGAACCAATCAGGGCAGGTAAAAGCTCTGCAATGAAAACCAGGGGCATCATTCTCCGATCCCCCCGCCGGGTCGGAGAATCGCTGGGGGCTGCCGGGAATCCCGCCCCCCGCCGGTTGCCGAAGTCTCCGGCACCGGAGATTCGGCGGGGGCGGGATTCGAGCCGCGCCGGTTGGCGGGCCCCCCCGCTCGATTCTCCGGCACGGATGGGCCGAAGTCCCGCCGATAAATTGCCTGTCCCCCCGGCGTAAAGTAAAGCACCTATTTACCGGCGGGACAAGGCGGCGCGGGCGGGCTCCGGGATCCTGGGGGGGGCGCAGGGCGATCTGACCCCGAGGGGTGCCCCCACGGTGGCCTGGCCCGCGATCGGGGCCCACCAATCCGCGGGCGGGCCTGTGCCGTGGGGGCACTCTTTCCCTTCCGCCTCCGCCACGGTCTCCACCATGGCGGAGGCGGAAGAGACTCCCTCCACTGCGCATGCATGGGAAACTGTCAGCGGCCACTGACGCTCCCGCCCATGCGCCGCCCCGACATGTCATTTCCGCGCCAGCTGGCGGGGCAACAAAGGCCGTTTCCGCCAGCTGGCGGGGCGGAAATTCCTCCGGCGTCGGCCTAGCCCCTCAATGTTGGGGCTCGGCCCCCAAAGATGCGGAGCATTCCGCACCTTCGGGGCGGCGCGTTGCCCGTCCGATTGGCGCCGTTTTAGGCGCCAGTCGGCGGACATCGCGCCGTTTCGGGAGAATTTCGCCCCTAGTCTGGGAAAGAACAATTTGCCTCCAGCCAATGCCTGGCAGTACCCTGTGGGAGAATCCCTGTGAGTGAATCACCGTTGATTGGAGAACTGCAACAGGCAATCGAGCAGATGAAATGGAACCAAGCCTAGAATTCCAGCCGAGTTCATCAAACATTTTGCTCACTCCATGCACTCATCTTATGGTTTTGGGAGGAAAAAGAACTCTCCCATAATTTCAGAAACGTGACAATAGTGGTGGAAACAATCGAGGTATTTCCCGCTCACCCACAGCAGGAAAACCCTGACACACATTTCCCTAAATTGCCAAATTCTTGTTGTTGAGGAAATCCTCCCAGTGTGGTTTCAGAGGAGCCTCCAATATGGTCTTTATTGTCAGATGAATCCAAGAAGAATGTGGAGAACAGCATCAAGAACTCTTCATTGCATTCACCCATCTCGTCAAGGCATTTGACTCAGTAAACCATGAGGCTGTGTGCCTTGTCTTCCAAAGATCTTGGTGTCCAAGAAACTTCATTACATCCCTGCAATTGTTTCATGATGATGTGACTGCAACTGTCTTGGGTGGTTGATCTGAACTAAACTGGGTTCAAGCAAGGCTGTGTGATAGCCCCTTTACAATGTAAAATCTACCTGATAATGGCTGTTCACCTCATCACAGATCAATTGTCCTCTGATATCAGTATTACATCCCATTGAGATGGGAAACTCTTTAACCTCAGTTGCCTCCGTGCCGAACTTAAACTGGCCACCAAAGACATATGTGATTTACAGTTTGCTGATGACTGCCGTGTCCTTGCCCACTCTGCACCAGAGTTTCAAGCCACTCTCAATGTCTTCAATTCTGCATTGAAGAAACTTGGTCTGTCTTTGATTGTTACAGAAACAAAACTCATTTGTCAACACATACCTGGCCGGTCAAATATCCCATCTCCCACATATGTTAAAGGAGAGACTCTGGAATATTTTCAGCACTTCCCTTATCTTGGCAGACACCTTTCTGAAATTGTCAAGCATGCATAGAATTTACAGGGCAGGTTAAACATGGATTAGCTAGGCTGGATCATCCTTCTACAAACTACAACAGTGAGCGTTTGGCAACAAAGACCTCCTCAAGTGAACACAAGTTCTAATATAAGGAGCCGTTGTCATCACAATACTCCCGAACTGCAGCGCGACCTGGATGATGTACCAGACACAAGAGTGCAGGAGAAATTAAATCAGCAACGCTTCTGCCGCACCCTCTGGGTTCAATAGAAGGACCATCGAACAAATGCTGGCATCCTTCCTGAAGACAGCTCCACAAGCATTCAGGCAAAATCCCTGCAAAATCCACTATGATAGACTAGACACTGCTAAAACGATCTCGGATCGTGTTTTCGGGATCCTGAAGGGGGAGGGGGAGCAGCCCCAAGTCATGGTCCACATAGGTACCAAAGACATAGGTAGGGATAGGGATGTAAGGCAGGAATTCAGGGAGCTAGGGTGGAAACTTAGATCTAGGACAAACAGAGTTATTATCTCTGGGTTGTTACTTGTGCCATGTGCTAGCGAGACGTGGAATAGAGAGAGAGAGGAGTTGAACACGTGGCTACAGGGATGGTGCAGCAGGGAGGGTTTCAGATTCCTGGATAATTGGGCTCACTCTGGGGTAGGTGGGACCTCTAAAAACAGAATGGTCTACACCTGGACCAAAGGGGTACCAATATCCTGGGGGAAAATTTACTAATGCTCTTCGGGAGGGTTTAAACTAGTTCAGCAGGGGATTGGGAACCTGAATTGTAGCTCCAGTATACAGGAGGTTGAGAGTAGTGAGGTCATGAGTAAGGTTTCAAAGTTGCAGGAGTGTACCGGCAGGCAGGAAGGTGGTTTAAAGTGTGTCTTCTTCAATGCCAGGAGCATCCGGAATAAGGTGGGTGAACTTGCGGCATGGGTTGGTACCTGGGACTTCGATGTTGTGGCCATTTCGGAGACATGGATAGAGCAGGGACAGGAATGATTGTTGCAGGTGCCGGTGTTTAGATATTCCAGTCAGCTCAGCGAAGGTGGTAAAAGAGGGGGAGGGGTGGCATTGTTTGCCAAGGACAGTATTACGGTGGCAGAAAGGACGTTTGATGAGGACTGGTCGACTGAGGTAGTAAGGGCTGAGGTTAGCAACAGAAAAGGAGAGGTCACCCTGTTGGGGGTGTTCTACAGGCCTCCAAAAAGTTCCAAAGATGTAGAGGAAAGGATTGCAAAGATGATTCTGGATAGGAGCGAAAGCAACAGGGTAGTTGTTATGGGGGACTTTACTTTTCAAATATTGACTGGAAATGCTATAGTTCGAGTACTTTAGATGGGTCCGTTTTTGTCCAATGTGTGCAGGAGGGTTCCCTGACACAGTATGTAGATCGGCCAATGAGAGGCGAGGCCATATTGGATTTGGTACTGGGTGATGAACCAGGACAGGTGTTCGATTTGGAGGTAGGTGAGCACTTTGGTGATAGTGACCACAATTCGATTACGTTTAGTGATGGAAAGGGATAGGTATATACCGCAGGGCAAGAGTTATATCTGGGGGAAAGGCAATTATGATGCGATGATGCAAGACTTAGGATGCGTCGGATGGAGAGGAAAACTGCAGGGGATGGGCACAATGGAAATGTGGAGCTTGTTCAAGGAACAGCTACTGCATGTCCTAGATAAATATGTACCTGTCAGGCAGGGACGAAGTGGTCGAGCGAGGGAACCGTGGTTTACTAAAGCAGTCGAAACACTTGTCAAGAGGAAGAAGAAGGCTTATGTAAAGATGAGACATGAAGGTTCAGTTAGGGCACTGGAGATTTACAGGTTAGCTAGGAAGGACCCAATGAGAGATCTAAGAAGAGCGAGGAAGGAACATGAGAAGTCTTTGGCAGGTAGGATCAAGGATAACCCTAAAGCTTTCTATAGATGTGTCAGGAATGAAAGAATGACTAGGGTAAGAGTAGGGCCAGTCAAGGAAAGTAGTGGGAAGTTGTGCGTGGAGTCCGAGGAGATAGGAGAGGTGCTAAATGAATATTTTTCGTCAGTATTCACACAGGATAAAGGCAATGTTGTTGAGGAGAATACTGAGATTCAGGCTACTAGACTCAAATGGCTTGAGGTTCATAAGGAGGAGGTGTTAACAATTCTGGAAAGTGTGAAAATAGATAAGTCCCCTGGGCCGTATGGGATTTATCCTAGGATTCTCTGCGAAGCTAGGGGGGAGATTGCTGAGCCTTTGGCTTTGATCTTTAAGTCAACTTTGTCTACAGGAATAGTGCCAGAAGACTGGAGGATAGCAAATGTTGTCCCCTTGTTCAAGAAGGGGAGTAGAGACAACCCCGGTAACTATAGACCAGTGAGCCTTACATCTGTTGTGGGCAAGGTCTTGGAAAGGTTTATAAGAGATAGGATGTATAATCATCTGGAAAGGAATAATTTGATTAGAGATAGTCAACACGGTTTAGTGAAGGGTAGGTCGTGCCTCACAAACCTTATTGAGTTCTTTGAGAAGGTGACCAAACAGATGGGTGAGGGTAAAGCAGTTGATGTGGTGTATATGGATTTCAGTAAAACGTTTGATAAGGTTCCCCATGGTAGGCTATTGCAGAAAATACGGAGGCATGGGATTCAGGGTGATTTAGCAGTTTGGATCAGTAATTGGCTATCTGGAAGAAGATAAAGAGTGGTGGTTGATGGGAAATGTTCAGACTGGAGTCCAGTTACTAGTGGTGTACCACAAGGATCTGTTTTGGGGCCACTGCTGTTTGTCATTTTTATAAATGACCTGGACGAGGGTGTAGAAGGCTGAGTGAGTAAATTTGCAGATGACACTAAAGTCCGTGGAGTTGTGGACAGTGCGGAAGGATGTTACAAGTTACAGAGCGACATAGATAAGCTACAGCACTGGGCTGAGAGGAGGCAAATGGAGTTTAATGCAGAAAACTGTGAGGTGATTCATTTTGGAAGGAATAACAGGAAGACAGAGTACTGGGCTGATGGTTAGATTCTTGGTAGTGTGGATGAGCAGAGAGATCTCGGTCTCCATGTATATAGATCCCTGAAAGTTGCCACCCAGGTTGAGAGGGTTGTTAAGAAGGCGTACGGTGTGTTAGCTTTTATTGGTAGAGGGATTGAGTTTAGGAGCCATGAGGTCATGTTGCAGTTGTACAAAACTCTGGTTCGTCCGCATTTGGAGTATTGCGTGCAATTCTGGTCGCCGCATTATAGGAAGGATGTGGAAGCATTGGAAAGGGTGCAGAGGAGATTTACCAGAATGTTGCCTGGTATGGAGCGAAGACCTTATGAGGGAAGGCTGAGGCCCGTAGAGTTGGGTGGAGTTACTGGGTTATGAGGATAGGGTGTGGAGGTGTTGACCTTGGGTATGGTGCTCTTTCCAAGAGCCGGTGCAGACACGATGGGCCGAATGGCCTCCTTCTGCACTGTAAATTCTATGATAATCTATGACTTGAGGCTGTTTACGTTAGAGAGAAGAAGTTTAAGAGGTGACTTAATTGAGGCATACAAGATGATCAGAAGATTAGATAGGGTGGACAGTGAGAGCCTTTTTCCTCGGATGGTGATGTCAAGCATGAGGGGACATAGATTTAAATTGAGGAGAGATAGATATAGGACAGATGTCAGAGGTAGGTTCTTTACTCAGAGAGTAGTAAGGCGTGGAATGCCATGCCTGAAACAGTAGTGGATTCGCTAACACTAAGGGCATTCAAATGGTCATTGGATAGACATATGGACGTTAAGGGAATAGTGTAGATGGGCTTTAGAGTGGTTTCACAGGTTGGTGCAACATCGAGGGCTGAAGGGCCTGTACTGTGCTGTAATGTTCTATGTCCTATGTTTTAAAAAGCATTGCCCCGCCAAGTCCTTTTTCTCTCAATTTGCAAATGGGCAATGTTCTGCGAATGATAAAGAAAACCTGAAGCTCTTCTTGATGGTAGCATAATTGGCATGACTCAACGGGGAAGGTGGCTACTTGTCCATCAAGGTGCATTATGCTTTCAGTCACAAAACATTAATGATGAGGCAGAGCGATGACAGAGAAGAATGGAAAAGGAAGCAAATCCTACACTCCAGATCCCACTATTCCCTGGGACATCCTGTCGCATTTTCCAAAAGAGAAAAACGTAGGGTTAACGTATCACGTGAAAGACTAATGATCTGGGAGATGTTAGATATAAACATTGTGTGAACAGTGCAGAGTGTCATGTGAGTGTCCCTTTAAGAAAGGTTTTCGTCTTATCACATGGCTTCAGTGATGTCATTGTGTGGGTGGAGTTGGGCTGTAGCTCTGTGAGCTGTTTTTGACTTTGTTTTCACATTTGACTGCTGTGGACGCAGACAGGAGAAAGATCTGTGTTGGCCTGTCTCTCTCTCTCTCTCGAGTTTCATTTTAAGTATCTGCTCCAGTAAAAATCACCTTGGTGCTTTTAAGATGTAGTTTGCTTTCCGAAAGGGTTTAAACCTGCTGGTGAGACAGCGTCAGAATCTCAGGAAAAGCCAGTCTTATTCAAGTGAGAATGTAGAGTGCTGGGCCACACCCTTAAAAAGGGTTTTTTGGTTTATGGGATTTTGTTTTTGAATTGGAACAGTTAAGGGTGAATTCATTAAGTGTTGCACATAAATTGCTGTAGCAGTGGGGTATCTTTATGTTTGTAATTGATAAAAATCCTTGCTGTCTGTTCATATAAATGTTAACTAAGTTCTTAGAATAATGTTTATTTTGACTAAAGTGTCTAGGACGACTGTTGGATCACACCTCAAGTGAAGGCTCTTGTGCTCCGCCGAGCCAAATTCAACAAAAAGTTATCGGTCAGCTGAACTCCATAATTTCTGAACCCTGGCCCATAACAAGAGGCAGAGGAGGAAGAGGGGACAGTGAAGGAACAAAGGGCTTGTTATATGGGGTAGAGGCAGGAGTGAATAAATGATTCATAGATTATCATAGAATTTACAGTGCAGAAGGAGGCCATTCGGCCCATCGAGTCTGCACCGGCTCTTGGAACGAGCACCCTACCCAAAGTCAACACCTCCACCCTATCCCCATAACCCAGTAACCCCACCCAACACTAAGGGCAATTTTGGACACTAAGGGCAATTTATCATGGCCAATCCACCTAACCTGCACATCTTTGGACTGTGGGCGGAAACCGGAGCACCCGGAGGAAACCCACGCACACACGGGGAGGATGTGCAGACTCCGCACATACAGTTTTTGAATTGGACCAGTTAAGGGGGAATTCATTAAGTGTTGCACATAAATTACTGTATTGATACAAGGGATGATTGGCAAAAAGGCACAAGAGTAATGTCTCAAGTGTAGAAACCACAAGTGGGTCGATGATTGCACCGCAGGAGTGCAGCTTAGCCTGCTGTCCTGAGGTTAGGAAAGGGGGAACTGTTTTTTGTGGTCATATTCAAATTCATGACCCAAAGAACTTGTAGTAACAGATGTCATTCCAATTTCTGTGCCAACAAATGCTAAATAATTTTTGAAATTTCAGCATCAAATGGGACAAACGTAACTCCTATTCGGCTGTGAGCTACCCAAATGGCTTAGCCAAGCTCCAGGAAGTTCAATTGCAGCAAGAAACTATACCAGACTACAGTTGAAAATGTCACCTCGACCATCAACATTCTGGGGGTTACCATTCACCAGAAACTAAGCTGGACTGGTCATATAAATACTGTGGCTGCAAGGGCAGGTCAGAGGTAAGGAGTTTTGTAGTGAGTAACTCACCTCCTGACTCTCCAAAGTCTGCCCACCATCTATAAGGCACGAGTCCCGAGTATGATGGAATACCCCCCACTTGCTTGGATGAGTGCAGCTCCAAAACTCAAGAAACCCAATACCATCCAGAACAATTAAAGCAGCCCACTTATTCGGCAGCAAACACCCACCTCAAACATTCACTCCCTCTATCATCGATGCAATGTGGCAGCCATGTGCACCATCTGCAAGATGCATTGAAGAATCTCACCAAGGCACCTTCAGCAACCTCTGAAAATTCCATAAACTCTACCACCTAGAAAGACAAGGTAGCAAGCGCATGGGAACACCACTACCTGCAAGATCCCCTCCAAACATCATCTTAACTTGGAACAGTATATCGTTGTTCCTTCATTGTTTTGGGGTCGAAACCCTGGAACCCTCTTCCTAACAGCACTGTGGGTGTACGTACAGCACATGGACTGAATTGGTTCAAAAGCGGCTCACCTTCTCACGGGCAAATACGGGTTAGCAGTTAATCTTGGCCTTAACAACGACACTCATGTACCATGAAAGAATTTTTTTAAACTCATTGCGGTCTCGGGACAACTAAAGTGGAATTTAATTCACCCCCCCCCCCCCCCCCCGCCGCACTGGGAGTGGGTGGTTAAGTGGGGTGAAGGTCCATATAATGGGGCAGGACAGTGGGAGTAGAGAGCCCATCGCCTTCCCAACATCCCTCGATTAGTACCGGGGAAGGAAAGGTTTGAGGTCAGTCTCCCGGCCCGTACACCTATTAAGACCCTTCCTCTCATTGACACGAGCACTCTCGTTGGTGGGTTAAACATCAGTGGGAAGAACTCCTTGTGGCCTGGATGTGGGCTGGGGTGGCCATTCTATTTATGCCCCCTGTGCCTAATGAAAGTCCCAATGCCAGCAAGGACAATCTGCATGGGAAGACCCACCACCCTTCCCCACCCTTCAAACTGACACCCCCCACCCCACCCCTTCACCGCCTGTCAGGGCCTTTCTGAGCAGACATTTAAAAAAATTGTGAACAAAACTCGTTACACACATAAACACTATTCCTCAGGGGTCCGAGTTACTAAATACACAACAGCTACCACTCCCATTGACCTTGCCTTTATTTGCCCAAACCCCCAAAGATCAGGAATTTTCTCCCTCTATTTCTGCATCTCTCATCCTCCTCGTCCTGAAGGATCATCCTTAAAACCTACGCCTTTGACCAAGCCTTGGATCATCTCTAACATCTCCTCCTGTGGCTCGGCGTCAAATTTGGTTCGATAGCGGGCTTTGGGACATTTTGCTGCATGAACGGGCAGCACGGTAGCATTGTGGATAGCACAATTGCTTCACAGCTCCAGGGTCCCAGGTTCGATTCCAGCTTGGGTCACTGTCTGTGCGGAGTCTGCACATCCTCCCCGTGTGTGCGTGGGTTTCCTCCGGGTGCTCCGGTTTCCTCCCACAGTCCAAAGATGTGCAGGGTAGGTGGATTGGCCTTGCTAAATTGCCCTTAGTGTCCAAAATTGCCCTTAGTGTTGGGTGGGGTTGCTGGGTTGTGGGGATAAGGTGGAGGTGTTGGCCTTGGGTGGGGTGCTCTTTCCAAGAGCCGGTGCAGACTTGATGGGCCGAATGGCCTCCTTCTGCACTGTAAATTCTATGATAATCTATAATAATCTATGAAACGGCGCTACTTAAATGCAAGTTGTTGTTGTTGGGGTGTAGTTGGAGCCGTCTATGAAGAGGCTTTCCTCACGTCCAGCTGGGCGTGCTCGATGCTGGGCACTGTGCATCCAAATGGAGTGTTCTCAACACTAACACCCTTTATCTTGACAATGTATTGCAGTTGTCACACTGTCTCCTCAGTGCAGCTTCCTCACGCTGACACTCGAGCTTTCCTGTGGACTCCGCTCCTTGCTGATGTAAGCATGTATAATGCAACAATATTTTCTGATTCAGTACTTGGGCCCTGTCAATGCAGAGCTACATATAGCGGAGTCAAGCCCACATCAGCAATTAAAGTGTAGCCCTGTCATACACATGCATTGTTCATAGTGCCTTGAAGAGGAAGGCGCCAGGTAGCTTTTCAATAACCTAATCATTCCTGCTTTGAGTACAGTGCCTAGAATACATAATGCCCATTTGTTTTAACTTCAAATATGAGGCTGTTTAAGCTCTGGAAACGGTCAATCCGCACGTACTGACCATGTCTGTACACCAGATCACCCCAAGGCCCTACAGCTAATGATGGAATTTTTTTTTAAAGTGTCGTCGCTGTCGCTCGGCGCGGATCAGTGAGAGCCGTTTAGATCGTGGGAGAGCCGAAAACTGAGCCCGGTCTAAATAACGTTCCTGGTAGGAGTCTGGGGTCCAGGGTCCGAGAAGCAGAGCCCCTGCTGTGGTCAGGGGTGTGTGTGTGTGTGTAGGGCGTTTTCCCCAGGACTACCGGCTCGTTGGATGGCACCCTGCGAGAAGGCGTCATGGTGGAGGATGCTTGGGGGACTCGAGGGACCCAGGGTGGAAGCCAGAACTGATTGTCGGTCTCCCACCTTCTCCAATTCCATACAGATATCATATTCCAGATGGTATTGTAGATCCCGCAGCAGCTTCCCTCACGATGCTGGTGGCAGCCCAGGCGGGCAGACGCCGGAGAAGGCACTGGCAGCAACGTCGACGCAGGCTCGAGGCGGCAGCCCATGTGCAGGAGGCTGCCACACACCCTGAGGACCCGGCTGTCCATCAGGCCAGGGAGGGACCTACAGGGGGAGGCCAGTAATGACTTAAGGTGTGCAGGCGGCGTTGGTCGTTTGAGGAAATGTTGGACAGTATGTTCCACAGGAGGCTTTGCCTCAACAAGGAGATGGTGCGGCAACTGTGCCCCGCCCTCGCCGGCTTGGTATCACGTGGAGGAGGAGGATATCTGCTCCCGGTGGCCACAAAGGTCACTGCAGCCTGTCATGATATTCAGGTAAACATCATAGCACATACATACATACATACTAATGGACAGATCAACGGACCAATCAACACACACACAACAAGACAGCCAATCACAAGCAAGAGCATACACAGTACAAAACAGGGAACACGACACTTCCTGGGCACTGGAGCAGGAGACAGCTCAGGGCACAGAGCTCATAGCAAGCCACTCAGACATCCACCATGTGCTGAGTGCCACTACAAGATAGAATTAGGAATAGGTCCACAGATTCAAGGGTTATGATCGAACGTCAGTAAACAGTTTACCACTGTAACTAGATGTTTGAAATAAAACTGAGTTGTACCATTCGCAACCGTGTTGGTTCGTCTGTGTGGCAGAGTACCCAACACTTCACAGCCTTGAACCTTTAGGCTTTGGGTTCATTCCAGGGTTTGAGCGGTAACTTCTGTGGCATTTCACAACATACAGCCCACAAGTGCATCCATGAAGTTACAGATGCCCTGTATGCCCAGGCATCAGTCTATATAAACTTTGACTGGACCAAGCCCAACAGGATGACCAGGCATCAGGATTTGCCGCCATTGCTGGCATGCCCCAGGTCCAGGGGGTGATCGATGGGACACATGTCCCCCTACGGGCATCGACACATAAGGGAGTGCTCTTCATCAATAGGAAGGGCTTGCAATCCATGAATGTGTAGGTGGTGTGTGAGCACTGAATGCACGTCTGCGCCCGATAGATAGGCAGCGTGCACAACTTATTTGTCCTGGCGCACTCGGCAGTGCTCGACACCTTCAAGGCACTACCTCAGGTGAGGGGTTGGCTCTTGGGAAACAGGGGCTATCCGCTGTGGTTGTGGCTAATGACGCCTGCCGGAGGCCCCAGACCGACGCGGAGAACCGTTACAATGACGACCATACAGCAACCAGGAGCATCAACATCGTGTTGGCCTGCTGTGTATTGCACAACATTGCGCTGGGGACATGCTGGTGGTGGAGGAGGAAGAGTAACGCCAGGCATCATCCAACAAGGAGGAAGTGGAGGGTGGCCGAAATGGATGGGCATGGCGCCAAGGGCAGGCACAGGAAGTCGCACAATGTATGCGCCAGGGCAGCCACACATGGTAGAACCTTATAACCTCCAGGTTCTCTGACCAGAAGTCCTGGCCACCGGCAGCCCAGCCTCCCTGTACCGCCGCCCCATACCCACCGCACCCCCCTACCCGATAACTACCCACCCCCTCCCCTGTCCAACCTTCCTGCACCCGATCGCCCCTATCCAGCACCTCCATCCCTTTCCGAGCCTCCCACCAGCGCCATTACAGCGTGTTGCACAATAACTTTATTACAGTGTTAATGTAAGCCTATTTGTGACAATAGAGATTATTATTATGAATTGGCAATGAGTCTGGTCCATGGCCCATGTCCTGGGGGCCTTGCCTTGTGCCTTCCTCCAGCACCTACACTCCACACCACCGGGCTCCACCAGCCCCCCCCCCCACCACCCCAGCAGCCCCCACCCACCCCCGCACCCCTCCGCCCCCCAACTCTAACCTGTGAGCTGAACCCGAGCCAACTTAACTGGAGTCTCACTTGCCCGCACAGAGTGCCCAGGCCTTGGACATCCTGACCCATGGCCGTGTTCCTCGCACCCAATGCTTCCACCGCAGATGTTACCCATGGTGTTGGCCTGGGCGGCACGCATTGGCGGCACTGCCTCCCAGTCCTTCTCGCGGTTGAACTGCCTCAACTGCAGCTGCAGGTGCTGGAAGGTTGCTGACAGCCCCACCTGTAGTCCCCCCTCTGAGTCTGCCTCTCCAGAATGGATGGGAACATCCATCATTTCAAGAAGCGCGAGACCCATCTGGACGGCAGCTCGTCTTCGGGTAAGGCACCCACCGACTGTCCTCACCCTAAGGTGTTCCAACTTCCACCTGATGTACCGCGGCATGTGTAACATGCGCATCCGATAGTGCTCCAGGAACCTCTTCACTAAGCTGAGGCGTGAGTCTCTGGAATGGTGGAGGGTGGAGGTGACAGCAGTGGCAACAAGTCTCTACAGTCCATGGAATGGTGCTCCGGGGTGTTGTGGGTTTGCGGCTGTGGGCAAGGGGGACCGGATGCCCCGTCAAAACAGAAGGCAGGACACATGGTGAGATCAAGGGTCGGTATAATGTGGGGGTTAGGGGTGACCCACGTGCCATACAGAAATCACAATTCATTGGGGGCTCACTTCAATGCCCTGTGCCAACCTCCGCCTGGCTGACTGCCCGTTCTCCCAATTCGCTGACAAGGTCCATCACCCTCTGCTCTGTGACAGGCAGGGCCAGCATATCTGGAGGATCCCTCCGGTCTTTTCACACCCACCAAGTGTGCATTATCTGGGGACACAGATAATGCACACTTGGACGCGGGCTGCAGAGTGGGTGCAGGGCACCCAGCCATGGCAGGCAGTACAGGTGTTGCCATGTGGTGCATTGTGGAGCGCGAGGAGGCTGCCGACTTGTGGAATTTGATTGGCCACTAGGAGGGTGAGAGGGGCGAGTGCTGGGTGCCGGGTGTTGGTGGTGCTAGGAGCACAGAGATGGTGGCTCACCCTGGCTGGCCTCAGGGGGGTTGCCCATCCTCACCCAGCACTGCCTACCCGTCCACCTGGTGGGGGCCATTTGGGGTGGTGTTGGGATGATGCCGTGCGGAGAGGGTTAGGGGGTGGTGCCAGGGGCATGAAGGTTGTGACTCACCCTGGCTGCTCTGGCGAGGTTGTGCAGCTTCGTGCAGCATTGCTGGCCGCATTCTGAATTGTCCCTCCGTGTACCCAAACAAGCGCTCGAGTGTGGCGCTAGGGGCTTTTCACAGTAACTTCATTGCAGTGCTAATGTAAGCCTACTTGTGACAATAAAGATTATTATTATATCACCGCTTGTGCCACCTCCGCCGAGGCCCGGTTGACATCGACGGCTGGCAGCCTCCTTCCCACCCCAGGGAACAGGGTGTCCCGCTTTTCCTCCACAGCGTCCAGCATCATCTCGAGCCTTGCGTCCGCGAAGCGTGGTGCCGCTCTCTAGGGTGCTCTCTTCTTGGCTGGAATGAGAGTGTGAGGAGAGCGGAGTGTTTATGTACAGCTCCAGCTTGTCAAGCTCTCGAACGCCAATACCGACCCCCAACGAGTCTGACGCCAGTGTCGGTTGGAATTGCACTGGTTTTACATGGGGAGAGTGCTGGCCCTTTAGCATGTACTGAATGACTCTGGAACTGGCGGCCCCTTGGGACGGGGGAACACCCCGGATTCAGTCCCAATTACAACACCCCTCAAATGGAGAATCCCGCCCCTGATCTTTTTATCCACCACATATATATATGGCTAAACATTTAAGTTACCATCCAAAAAATGGCACCTCTAACAGTGCAGCACTCCCTCAGTGCTATTCTGGAGTGACAGCCTGAAAGAGGTGCTCAAGTTAAATTGTTTTAATCCCACTGCTTTCTTCATTATCGCCATTTAATGAGAAGGAGGTTGACAAGAATTGTTATTTTGAGATGTATAATGTATTTAAGGGACCCGATTACTTAGCAGTTGATGTGCTACCTATTGTGTGTTATATTTAAAATCACACCATGGGTTCTGGGCACCCCTGCAGGCCATTTGTTTTTACAATCTCATTATTGATTAATGCATGGCGTTTGTCCCAGGAAGTTATATCAATTTGGAGCAAACTAACTTATTATGACTGAGAGAAGCTATGTAAATAATTAAATTCATAATCACATTAGTGATTAGAATCTGTAATGTAGCCCTTGGCATCTATACAAATGAATTCAGAGACGGCGTGAAATAATGTTTTGTATGCACCCGTGAAAGAGGAGTCTTCCGTTGAATATAAACGACGGTACAGATCAATTGGGACTTACGGCCCACTCCCATGTTGTAAACTAGATGTAATTCGATATCGTTAGTGACATGGTCCATGAGGTCCTGCAAAGGCTATGGACCCTGACAATATTCCGGCAATAGTACTGAAGACTTGTGCTCCAGAACTTGCTGCACCCCTAGCCAAGCTGTTCCAGAACAGCTACAACACTGGCATCTACCCGGCAATGTGGAAAATTGCCCAGGTGCATCATGTACACAAGAAACAGGACAAATCCAACCCAGCCAATTACTGCCCTTTCAATCTACTCTCCATCATCAGCAAAGTGATGGAAGGATTCATCAACAGTGCTATCAAATGCCACTTGCACAGCAATAGCCTGCTCACGGCCGTTCAGTATGGGTTCTGCCAGGGTTACTCAGCTCCTGACCTCCTGGCCTTACATAGAACATAGAACAGTACAGCACAGTACAGGCCCTTCAGCCCACGATGTTGTGCCGACCATTTATCCTAATCTAAGATCAACCGAACCTACACCCCTTCAATTTACTGCTGTCCATGTGCCTGTCCAAGAGTCGCTTAAATGTCCCTAATGACTCTGACTCCACCACCTCTGCTGGCAGTGCATTCCACACACCCACCACTCTCTGTGTAAAGAACCGACCTCTGACATCTCCCCTATACCTTCCTCCAATCACCTTAAAATTATGTTCCCCGTGACAGCCATTTCCGCCATGGGGAAAAGTCTCTGGCTGTCCACTCTATCCATGCCTCTCATCATCTTATACATCTCTATCAAGTCACCTCTCTGCCTTCTTCACTCCAGTGAGAAAAGCCCTAGCTCCCTCAACCTTTCTTCATAAGACATGCCCTCCAGTCCAGGCAGCATCCTGGTAAATCTCCTCTGTACCCTTTCCAAAGCATCCACATCCTTCCTATAATGAGTCAATCAGAACTGGACACAATATTCCAAGTGTTGTCTAACTAGAGTTTTATAAAGCTGCAGCAAAACCTCGAGGCTCTTAAACTCAATCCCCCTGTTAATGAAAGCCAACACACCATTCGCCTTCTTAACAACCCTATCAACCTGGGTGGCAATTTTGAGGGATCTATGTACGTGGACCCTAAGATCCCTCTGTTCCTCCACGTTTCCAAGAATCCTGCCTTTAACCCTGCATTCAAATTCGACTTTCCAAAATGAATCACTTCACATTCATCAAGGTTGAACTCCATCTGCCACTTCTCAGCCCAGCTCTCTATCCTGTCATTGTCCTGTTGTAACCAGCAACAGCCCTCAACACTATCTACAACTCCCCCAACCTTCGTGTCATCGGCAAACTTACTAACCCACCCTTCCACTTCCTCATCCAAGTCATTTATAAAAACCACAAAGAGCAGAGGTCCCAGAACAGATCCTTGCGGGACACCACTGGTCACCAACGTCCAGGCGGAATACTTTCCATCCACTACCACTCCTTGGTTCAAATTTGGACAAAAGAGCTGAATGCCAGAGGTGAGGTGAGAGTGACTGCCCTTGACAACAAGGCAGCATTTGACCGAGTATGGCATCAAGGAGCCCCAGCTAAGCTGGAGTCAATGGGAATCAGGGGGGAAACTCTCTGTTGGTTAGAGTCATACCTGGCACAACGGAAGATGGTTGTGGTGGTTTGAGGTCAATCATCTCAGTTCCAGGACATCCCTGCAGGAGGTCCTCAGGGTATTGTCCTATGCCCAACCATCTCCAGCTGCTTCATCAATGACCTGCCTTCCATCATAAGGTCAGAGGTGGGAATGTTTGCACAATGTTCAGCACCATTCGCGACTCACTGATGCTGGCAAAAGAAACATGAAATCGCTCAGTATTAACCACAGCAAGTGGGACACTCTAGCTGACCATCGATGCAAATGACGACACTAGCTGTGGAAGGAATTTGCCATCATGCCTACGTATGGTTTCAGAAACTCCAAATCAGGTGCCAACCCTGAAAACCCAGCATCAGCAGAGATCATCCCGCACCACCAACAAAGGACAACTTCATATCGAGCACCTGTCAGACTTCGCTTGTCCAGAGTTGGCTTGTCCGACTATCAAAAGTGAGTGCAGAAGGTGATCTCATCTGACCTCACCAAAGTTCTGAGGCTGCGTTCCCCTCGTCCTCTTTGCTCCGATGGTATTGCTGACTAGTAATTCAGAGAATTTGTGCTGACAGCTTGAGAATATAAATTCAGCTATAAAAAAGGAATCTTGATGTAAACACACTATAAAATGAATGTCAAGGCCCTGTTGGTTAGATTCTCTCTTGTTGGAGATGGCCATTGCCTGGTACGTGTGAAAGTCGCCATAGTCCCAGAGGGCCATAGGCTGCTTTCCCCTTGGAGAGAGAGCTGACTAGTGGTGGTTTAACCTGAGTGTCACCACACCTCAGATAAGGGGCAAGGTTGAGGAGGCTGGGCCTTCATGGAGAACCTCAGTCCCGCTATTGGTCTTACTCCATATCACTGTCTAGTCTTGCAGCCAACAGAGCTAACAGACCCCCCAATACGAATATTCCTTGCAACCTGCCAGCCCAAGCCTGGATATTGTCCGGGTATTGCTGCATTTGGACATGGACTGCTTCAATATCGGAGGAGTTGCAAATGATGCTAAACATTGTGCAGTCACCAGTGAACATCCACATATTTGATCTTATGGTGGAAAGGAAAGTGACTGATGAAGCAAGTAAAGATGGTTGGGCCTAGCACATGACCCTGAGGAACTACTGCAGTGATGTCCTGGAACTGAGATGATTGACCTCCAGTAATTACAGCAACCTTTCTTTGTGCTAGGGTATGACTCCAACCAGCAGGATGTTTTCCAAGCGATCCCATTGGCTCGGGTTTTGCGAGGGTTCCTTGATACCACACCCGACCAAATGCTGTCTTGATGTGCTGCACACCTCCATCATTGAGGATGGATATATTTGTGGAACTTCCTCCTCCAGTGAGTTGTTTAACTGTTCACTACCATTCACAACTGGATGTGGCAGGACTGCAGAGATTAGATCTGACCCGTTGGCTGTGGGATCACTTAGCCCTGTCTGTCTCTCATTGATTCTGCTGTTTGTCCTGTGTAAGTAGTCCTGCGTTGAAAGCTCATTTTTAAGTATGCTGTGTGCTTCTCTTGGCATGCACTCCTTCATTCTTCATGGATGCAGAGTTGATTCGTGGTTTGGTGGTAATGGTACAGTGGGGCATATGTCGGGCCATGAGGTTGCAGAAGGTTATTGAGTACAGTTCTGCTGCTGTTGATGGTCACAGTGCCTCATGGGTGCCGAGTTGTGAGTTGCTGGATCTGTTTGAAACCTATCCCATTTAGCACAGTGGCAGTGCCACACAACACGATAGAGGGTGTCCTCTCCCAGGACATGAACGGACACAGCAGCACAGGTTGATGAGAATGAATGAGGTCAAGTATGCTTTTCCCTCTTGTTGGTTCCCTCACAACCTGCCTCAGTCCCAGTCGAGTGACTATGTCCTTTGGGACCTGGCCAACTTGGTCTGTAGTGGTGCTACAGAATTGACATTGAAGATCCCCGCCCAGAGTACATTCTGCACCAGTACGTCCCCCCAAGTGCTGCTCAATATGGAGGAGTACTGATTCATCAGCTGAAGAGGGTCGGTACATGACAATCGGCAGGAGGTTTCTTTGCCCATGTTTGACCTGATGCCATGAGACTTCATGGGGTTCAGGGGTCCCAGAGCCACTCCTACCTGATTATATAGAACTGTGCTGTCACTACTGCTGGGCCTGTCCTGCCACTGGGCCATGACATAGCCAGAGATGGTGGTAATAACTTCTGGGGCATTGCCATGAGCATGACTTTATCAGGCTGTTGCTTGCCTTGTCTGTGCGACAGCTCTCTCAATTTTGCCACATGTCACCAGATGTTAGTAAGTAGGAATTTTCAGTGTCGATGAGGCTGAGTTTTCCATTCATGTTGCTTGTGCCGAGGTCTACACTGTGTAGTCTGTCCCAGATTCTAGCTATTTGATACAACTGAGTGACCATTTAAGAGTCAATCACATTGCTGTGGATCTGGCGTCATATATAGATTAGACCAGGTAAGCACGGTAGATTTCCTTCTCAAAAGGGCATGAGTGAACCAGATGGGTTTTTATGACAATTGACAATGGTTTCATTGTTATTATTAGACTATTAATTCCAGATCTTTATTTAATTTAAATTCCAGAATCCGCTATGGTGGGATTGGGAACTGGGTCTCCCGAGCATCACCCTGGGCCTTTGGATTACTGGTGTAAGTCACAATTCCACCATACCATCACATCCCTGCTCTGAGATCCATAAGATATGCAGCAGCCCGGTGAATACAGAACACTGGGGATGAATGATTTCAGCAAAGTCTTTGACAAGGTCCCACATGGGAGGCTTATATAGAAGGCGAATGCACATGAGATACAGGGTAATGTGATAAAGTGGATTTAAAATTGGCTTAGTTGTAGGAGACAAAGGGTGATGACAGATGGCTGCTTTCGTGACTGGAAGCCAGGATCCAGTGGTGTATCATTGGAATCTGTGTCGGGTCTCCTTTTAGAACATAGAACATAGAACATTACAGCACAGTACAGGCCCTTCGGCCCTCGATGTTGCGCCGAACTGTGAAATCACTCTAAAGCCCATCTACACTATTCACTTATCGTCCATATGTCTATCCAATGACCATTTGAATACCCTTAGTGTTGGCGAGTCCACTACTGTTGCAGGCAGGGCATTCCACACCCTTACTACTCTCTGAGTAAAGAACCTACCTCTAACATCTGTCTTATATCTATATCCCCTCAATTTAAAGCTATGTCCCCACGTGCTAGACATCACCATCCGAGGAAAAAGGCTCTCACTGTCCACCCTATCCAATCCTCTGATCATCTTGTATGCCTCAATTAAGTCTCCTCTTAAACTTCTTCTCTCTAATGAAAACAGCCTCAAGTCCCTCAGTCTTTCCTCATAAGATCTTCCCTCCATACCAGGCAACATTCTGGTAAATCTCCTCTGCACCCTTTCCAATGCTTCCACATCCTTCCTACAATGCGGCGACCAGAATTGCACGCAATACTCCAAATGCGGCCGCACCAGAGTTTTGTACAGCTGCAACATGACCTCATCGCTCCGAAACTCAATCCCTCTACCAATAAAAGCTAACACACCGTACGCCTTCTTAACAACCCTCTCAACCTGAGTGTCAACTTTCAGGGATCTATGTACATGGACACCGAGACCTCTCTGCTCATCCACACTGCCAAGAATCTTACCATTAGCCCAGTACTCTGTCTTCCTGTTATTCCTTTCAAAATGAATTACCTCACACTTTTCTGCATTAAACTCCATTTGCCACCTCTCAGCCCAGCGCTGCAGCTTATCTATGTCCCTCTGTAACTTGTAACATCCTTCCGCACTGTCCAACTCCACCGATTTTAGTGTCATCTGCAAATTTACTCACCCATCCTTCTACGCCCTCCTCCAGGTCATTTATCAAAATAACAAACAGCAGTGGCCCCAAAACAGATCCTTGTGGTACACCACTAGTAAATGGACTCCAGTCTGAACATTTCCCATCAACCACCACCCTTTGTCTTCTTCCAGCTAGCCAATTTCTGATCCAAACTGCTAAATCCCCCTGAATCCCATGCCTCCATATTTTCTGCAGTAGCCTACCGTGGGGAACCTTATCAAATGATTTACTGAAATCCATATACACCACATCAACTGCTTTACCCTTAACCACCTGTTTGGTCACCTTCTCAAAGAACTCAATAAGGTTTGTGAGGCACGACCTACCCTTCACAAAACCGTGTTGACTATCTCTAATCAAATTATTCCTTTCCAGATGATTATACATCCTATCTCTTATAAACCTTTCCATGATTTTGCCCGCAACAGAAGTAAGGCTCACTGGTCTATAGTTACCGGGGTTGTCTCTACTCCCCTTCTTGAACAAGGGGACAACATTTGCTATCCTCCAGTCTTCTGGTACTATTCCTGCTGACAAAGATGACTTCAAGATCAAGTCATTTTATTTGTCATTTTGAGAAACAACAAAGATGACTACATGGCAGGGAGGATCACGTTTGCGGACAGTGTCATGACACCCTGGGCTAGTGCATATTCAATTCCGGCCCCATAGACCCCAGAGTCCCAACACAAGGGAATTAACTAATAATTTATGTAACGTTTCTGAGATCTATAGCCTTTGACTGCTTCAATGACTTACAGGCACTAGATTGATAAGTGAATCACAATAACTGTTCACTTATAACAATAATAGAGATAACCGTCACTGTCTGTGTGGAGTCTGCACGTTTTCCCCATGGCTGCGTGGGTTTCCTCCGGGTTCTCTGGTTTCCTTCTACAGTCCAAAGATGTGCAGGTTAGGTGGATTGGCCATGCTAAATTGCCTGGAGTGTCCAAACGTTAGGTGGGGTTACTGGGTTATGGGGAAAGGGTGGAGGTGTGGGCTTAAGTAGGATGCTCTTTCAAGGGTTGGTGTAGACTCGCTGGGCCAAATGGCCTCCTTCTGTACTGTAAATTCTATGATCTAAGACATGCAATAATTATACTAGAATAGTGGCCCGCTAATCTACTACTCCCCCCTTTTACCATGCCACTCGCTACCTAAACACACAAGACATACACATGCAGAAGGAAAGGGAAGGGAAAATATAAGAAGATTAGTATAAGATAGAAGATGAGTGGCCTTTTTTAAGATATTGAAGTTGTTTCTTTAGCTGGCTGTCCTTCCAAGATGTGAAGCGATTGCGAACGTTGGATGGATGGCCAACGAGGATCTTCAGACAAGAACATAGAGTCCAAAACCTCACGTTGTGGGATACCCTCTGTGAAGTCACTTTCACTTTTATAAATCTGGGCCTTCATTCAGAAGATCCGCCTCCAGCCTATGCACTTCTTATTTGTTTCCACCTTCACCACAATGTTCCCTAGCTTTACTGAGGAAAAGCACAGTTCCCCACACGAGATTTTAAAAAGGGTTCTTCAACCAACTGGCCCTGTCTGCAGCTGCTGCTGGACTGACCTTGCTTTCAGTTCAATCTGAATGTCGAGGGAGAAAGGCCTTTAATTTTAACCTTTGGACAGAGTCCATCAGGTAAGAGGGAAATCGGGGCTTTTCCCCACCGGCTTCTTGATCAAAAGAAACACGCACAAGCTCGATATAAAGGAAAAGCTGGCTGCTCCCTTTACCTGGAGTGAGCCCCAACCGAGGTGTTTGAGAGGATTCTACCCTTTTTAGGGAGAGAGAAAATTCCAAAGAGCTTCCTTTAGCTCTAAGTTTAAACTGAACCTCACCTGGAAACAGTCTCACGGAGAAAAGGAACATTCCAGAATAGTCACTACCAATCAGCACAGATAATCAGCTGAGAGCCCGGCAAAGAAAACAGCTCATTGATCAACAACCAAGTTCATCAAGGTGAATCATCACCGATGTCAGCACATCCGGCTGGATTCCTTTATTTAAAATTTAAGGGGAAGTCCATCTTAAAAGCACAGGTGAATTTTTGTCCCGGTACAAAAAAATATAAAAGCCAAAATAACAGAAAATAAATGGAATACACAGGAATACACAGGGAAGGCAGGGTTCCATCAGGAGGATCCTTAAAATGACACAATGGATGGTTAACAGTGAGGTTTAGTGTCTTGGATTACAGGCGATATAGATAGGATGTGTCCTGTGTCAGTGAGGTGAGGAACAGATTTTGTCCCCAAGCCTACTCTAAAACCAGGACCCACCAGCTCTCTGTGCTGGTAGAGGGTGAACACAGTGATGGGTCTTCAACAGATGGCTTCTCTTCCTCCTCGTCTGAGCTACTCTAGGTGGGGGTATAGGGCTGAGCCACTGCTGGAGGCCTTCCTCCTCCGTTTCTTGCGTTCGGCTGGAATAGAGTGAAGAGATAGTTAGTAAATGATAAGGCAGGCGCTAACATTATAAGTCACTCAGATCAGTTAATGTGTCGATATATATGCTGGACGGAGACCCACTGGCCTGTTGGGGCGGGCTGATTTCGCCTTCCGCACTGAAACAACCTCTGTTGCCACTAGAGAGCCCTGCCACCTGCTCCTTGTGGGAGGAGAAGTTCAGGGGCACCCTCTCCCACCACCACTCTCACCCATCTGTTCTGGGAGATATGGCCCTGCATAAATATCAAGGGATTCATTATGAGCTCAGTGGATGAAAGAGCAATTCAGAAGCATGCATGCCTGTTGTGTGTGCTGAGTGCTCCCTAGTAAGCTTCTTTAACACGTCTCACTCTTCATTGGGTAAAGTTTTCTGGCCTCCTCGCGACCTGTTTCTCGGCAACGGGAGGCGGCCCGATTTTGACCGGCAGCGGGATCTTCTGATCCCACCGCTGCAAATGGGATTTCCCATTGAATCTGCCCCACCGTGCCGGGAGACCCATGGCGGGGGTGCACCGTTACCGGAGTCCAAAAATCCTGCCACCAGGAAGAGCCAGAAGGTGTCGCCCATTGTGCCTGCGGCCAAGCCTGATTGGGTGACATTCTCAGTGGTTGCAAGACTTTCAAAGCTGAAACAGAAATTGCTTTGAAAGCTCAGCAGGCCTGGCAACATCTGTGGATAGAGAAACAGAATTAACATTTCAAATCTGTAGGCCTCTTCTCCAGGCTTCAGGCTTTTCTCAGCATATATCAAAATATGACAGTTTGTGGAGGTTCTGTTGTGCAGGCATGAATTGCTTGATCACGATGCATGTCATGACAACGGGCGATCTGTATTATTTATCACTGTTCTGCTTTTATACCATCCATCGGAAACACCCAGTGTTACTGATTCATTCCAAAGAAAATCATACAAGAAAATTAGATCTGTAATCTGCTCCTGTACCGTCAGGAAGAAACAGACAGTGAAAGCTATTCTCAGTGAAAGGACAAGGTCAAATAAAATACTCCTTATCAGACAGAACTCTGATTCCTCTTGCATTTATTAAGAAGCAGAGACAAAAAAGGGTTGTCAACGTGTCCATCTAGGCTAATGCTTCTAATGCAACAGCAGTGTAGCCAAGAATGGTTGGGACTTTCAAAATTTGCTCAGTTCACTCTTATTTGCAATTATAATTCTTCTGAATATTACTTCTACAGCGAACATCATAAAAGTGGGTCCATTAAAAGCATTAAAAAGGCACCAGAGATGCACACTCCCTCCACCCGTCAAAAAAAAAAAGAATCACTTATTCTAATTGTATGGGTTGGAACGCTCTATGAAGGCTGCAGTCGACAGCTCGTAACTTGTAATTCATACAATCTAGTCTCTCTGCAGTGATATGTCAGGGTTTCTAATCATTAAAAGGAACACAAGGCATTTGAGGATGTTCCTCTGAGGCTGCTTGTTGAAGCTCACAGAAAGCATGTTCGATTCATTCATCAATGTTGTGTTAGCCATGGATATTGTGTCCTGGTGTCCTGATGTGTAATTAGATTTCATATATCTACAGACGTTCAGGCCAATGAAGCACTTGGAGAGTTTGCGAATATTTTCTCTCCTGCGTGTTTCCTTTTGGGTGGAGAGGCTTGGAGGCGGGGTGGGGAGGAGGGTAACTAAAGATTCAGATAAGGACCTGCATTCCATGAAGTGTTGCCCAGGGAGGATCACACTGCTAGAGCACTGGTAGGACCTGTTAGCTCACGTGACTCCCACACTTCAATCTCATCAGAAAATCTTGTTATGTCAGTCAGACATGAAAATAAATCTCAAACTCGATGGGCGAGATTGTCCAATCTCGTCCGTTGCCACCCTGCTTCAGGAAAAAAACTGAGAATTTGACGTTCCAACCAAAACCCCATTCACTTTCAGCCTTCAGTGAGGACAGACTTTTGGCACATATATCAAAACTTCATTGTTTTTCTTTTACTTTTTAAAAAATGACTTTCTGCTGAATTAAAAAACAATGGCTGCTACAAGTCACATGACCACAGGATTGGCCCTTTGTTCCAGGAGCTGCCAACAGGAGTTAAGGAACAAAGGAATCCTCCGCTTATCATCGTGAAATCGTAAGGACATTATAATCACAAAACCAGAGGCCTCGCAGACTGAGGTTGTTATGCCCGTAGAGTTGTTCACACACCCATCTCACACTTCAGACTGCCTCGGACCATTTCAAAAGGAGACCATTGAGGAGACAATGGAACATAATTTGCATCTTGATAAGCTTAACTCTCTAATGGAGTTACAGGATCTGTCCAGATAATGGCTTCCTGACACAAGAACTCTAATGTGAATGGTAATTCTTTCAAGGAAGGGTGAGAACCTGATCAAATCCCATTTGCAGTCATTTTAAACTCATTAGCGAGATTGAAGTCGAATGCAGTGGCCTCTGGGGAGTCACCCATTGCCCTAGCGAGAAATCATTTAGTACTGTAAATTCAATGATAATCTATGATTAATCTCGGACAAAGGTTCGGCACAACATCGTGGGCCGAAGGGCCTGTTCTGTGCTGTATTTTCTATGTTCTATGTTCTATGTTCTATTCCTTGACTAAAGCGGGAACCTGGCGCCATGGACGCTGAGGGAGCGCGAGGAGGTGAGTAGCCCTCTCATTTACCTGGTTGCAGCTCAAAGGCATTTCCCGATCCTTGGACTCTCAAGTGCCTCCTCGAAGGATCAGGTGGCCTGTCTGAGCAGACAAATTTTGGACTGGCTGTCCTGAAACCTTTGATATCTGAACAATGTGCCTGTACTCTCGGAGCGTCTGCACCATAGACGCAGCTGACAACAATCAAACAGTAAAGAGCAGGCCCTCACCACTGAGGATCCTCTCGCAGCCAAAGGGTAACTATCTGGATGAGCGGTCGACAGCTGAGCACGACATCCATAATGTTGCTGGCAGAGATCTGGGGGTTCCTGATATGGACAGCAGTGAGTGTGCAGAGCAAGGGTTGCCAGCACTACTGGCTCACAGGATGGCACTCGGAGAGGAGGCAGGATTGTCATGGTAAGGGTGGGGGTGGATTGAGGAATTGTAGCACCACAGGATGGAAAATGAAACTGATTGTCAGTCTCACTCCTTCCCCAAATCTGTACTGAAACGAAGATGAGTGTAAGAGTTAGAGCAGCTGAGGTAGCCTTTGTACTGAATGTCCGCAGCTGAGCTGGGCAGACGTCAAAGAAGGCATCGAGGCCAATGTAGGCCGGAGCCTGCACCACATGTGTAGGGGGCTTCCACACAAGCTCAAGACCTGGTCGCCCATCAGGCTGAGGAGGGGGCCAGAAGGGGTGAGCAATGATGAGCAAAGGTGTACAGGACCCAATGGCCCTACAATGAGCTGACCAACAGCGTATGCCGCACAAGACTGTGCCAGAGAAGGGAGACCATGTGGCACGGCACAATCTTCTCGCCAACATGGCAACCCGTGTTGGAAGTTACCTGCTCCCAGTGGCCGTTACTTTTATGCCACTGGGCCATTCCAGGGCTCGAGTGGGGTCCTGTGTGGTATCTCGCAGTGGTCAGTCCAGAGGTGCACCCAGGTGGCGATGGATGCTCTGTATGCTCGGTAAACCAACTTCATTAACTACCACTTGAGCCAGACCCATGAAGATGTCCAGATTACTCAATTACTTAACCTGAAGGAACTGTAATAGCTCATAAAATTGCTCAAGATGAAGGTACTGCAATAGCTAGTAAAATTACTCAAGCTGAAGGAACTGTAATAGCTAGTAAAATTGCTCAAAATGAAGTTATTCTAATAGCTAGTGAAATTACTCAAGCTGAAGGTATTGAAATAGCTAATAAAATTACTCAAACTGAAGGTACTGTAATAGCGAATAAAGTTACTCAAGCTGAAGCTATAGCTAGTGAAATTACTCAAGCTGAAGGTATTGTAATAGCTGGCACAATTACTCAAGATGAAGGTTCTGTAATAGCCAGTAAAATTACTCAAGCTGAAGGTATTGTAAAAGATAGTCGAATTACACAAGTTGAAGGTACTGTATTAGCTAATAAAATTACTCAAGCGGATGGAACTGCGATAGCTAGTAAAATTACTCAAGCTGAAGGTATTGAAATAGCTAATAAAATTGCTCAAGATGAAGGTACTGTAATAGCTAGTAAAATTACTCAAGCTGAAGGTACTGTAATAGCTAGTAAAATTACTCAAGCTGAAGGAACTGTAATAGCTAGTAAAATTACTCAAGATGAAGGTATTCTAATAGCTAATAAAATTACTCAAGTTGAAGGTGCTGTAATAGCTCGAAAAATTACTAGCCGAAGAAACTGTAATAGCTAGTAAAATTACTCAAGCTGATGGAACTGTGGTAGCGAGTAAAATTACTCAAGCTGAAGGTATTGAAATAGCTAATAAAATTACTCAAGCTGGAGGTATTGAAATAGCTAATAAAATTGCTCAAGATGAAGGTACTGTAATAGCTAGTAAAATTACTCAAGCTGAAGGAACTGTAATAGCTAGTAAAATTACTCAAGCTGAAGGTATTGAAATAACTAATAAAATTACTCAAGCTGAAGGTACTGTAATAGCTAGTAAAATTACTCAAGCTGAAGCTACTACAATAGCTAGTGAAATTATTCAAGCTGAAGGTATTGTAATAGCTGGCACAATTACTCAAGATGAAGGTACTGTAATAGCCAGTAAAATTACTCAAGCTGAAGGTATTGTAAAAGATAGTCAAATTACACAAGTTGAAGGTACTGTAATAACTAATAAAATTACTCAAGCTGAAGGTACTGTAATAGATAGTAAAATTACTCAAGCTGAAGGAACTGTAATAGCTAGTAAAATTACTCAAGCTGAAGGTATTGAAATAACTAATAAAATTACTCAAGCTGAAGGTACTGTAATAGCTAGTAAAATTACTCAAGCTGAAGCTACCACAATAGCTAGTGAAATTACTCAAGCTGAAGGTATTGAAATAGCTAATAAAATTACTCAAACTGAAGGTACTGTAATAGCGAATAAAGTTACTCAAGCTGAAGCTATAGCTAGTGAAATTACTCAAGCTGAAGGTATTGTAATAGCTGGCACAATTACTCAAGATGAAGGTTCTGTAATAGCCAGTAAAATTACTCAAGCTGAAGGTATTGTAAAAGATAGTCGAATTACACAAGTTGAAGGTACTGTATTAGCTAATAAAATTACTCAAGCGGATGGAACTGTGATAGCTCGTAAAATTACTCAAGCTGAAGGTATTGAAATAACTAATAAAATTGCTCAAGATGAAGGTACTGTAATAGCTAGTAAAATTACTCAAGCTGAAGGTACTGTAATAGCTAGTAAAATTACTCAAGCTGAAGGAACTGTAATAGCTAGTAAAATTACTCAAGATGAAGGTATTCTAATAGCTAATAAAATTACTCAAGTTGAAGGTGCTGTAATAGCTCGAAAAATTACTAGCCGAAGAAACTGTAATAGCTAGTAAAATTACTCAAGCTGATGGAACTGTGGTAGCTAGTAAAATTACTCAAGCTGAAGGTATTGAAATAGCTAATAAAATTACTCAAGCTGGAGGTATTGAAATAGCTAATAAAATTGCTCAAGATGAAGGTACTGTAATAGCTAGTAAAATTACTCAAGCTGAAGGAACTGTAATAGCTAGTAAAATTACTCAAGCTGAAGGTATTGAAATAACTAATAAAATTACTCAAGCTGAAGGTACTGTAATAGCTAGTAAAATTACTCAAGCTGAAGCTACTACAATAGCTAGTGAAATTACTCAAGCTGAAGGTATTGTAATAGCTGGCACAATTACTCAAGATGAAGGTACTGTAATAGCCAGTAAAATTACTCAAGCTGAAGGTATTGTAAAAGATAGTCAAATTACACAAGTTGAAGGTACTGTAATAACTAATAAAATTACTCAAGCTGAAGGTACTGTAATAGATAGTAAAATTACTCAAGCTGAAGGAACTGTAATAGCTAGTAAAATTACTCAAGCTGAAGGTATTGAAATAACTAATAAAATTACTCAAGCTGAAGGTACTGTAATAGCTAGTAAAATTACTCAAGCTGAAGCTACCACAATAGCTAGTGAAATTACTCAAGCTGAAGGTATTGTAATAGCTGGCACAATTACTCAAGATGAAGGTACTGTAATAGCCAGTAAAATTACTCAAGCTGAAGGTATTGTAAAAGATAGTCAAATTACACAAGTTGAAGGTACTGTAATAGCTAATAAAATTACTCAAGCTGATGGAACAGTGATAGCTAGTAAAATTACTCAAGCTGAAGGTATTGAAATAGCTAATAAAATTACTCAAGCTGAAGGTGCTGTAATAGCTAGTAAAATTACTAGCCGAAGAAACTGTAATAGATAGTAAAATTACTCAAGCTGATGGAACTGTGGGAACTAGTAAAATTACTCAAGCTGAATGTATTGAAATAGCTAATAAAATTGCTCAAGCTGAATGTACTGTAATAGATAGTAAAATTACTCAAACTGAAGGAACTATAATAGCTAGTAAAATTACTCAAGCTGAAGGTATTGAAATAGCTAATAAAATTACTCAAACTGAAGGTACTGTAATAGCGAATAAAGTTACTCAAGCTGAAGGAACTGTAATAGCTAGTAAAATTACTCAAGCTGAGGGTACTGTAATAGCTAGTAAAATTACTCAAGCTGAAGGAACTGTAATAGCTAGTAAAATTACTCAAGCTGATGGAACTGTGATGGCTAGTAAAATTACTCAAGCTGAAAGTATTGAAATAGCTAATAAAATTCTCAAGCTGAAGCTACTACAATAGCTAGTGAAATTACTCAAGCTGAAGGTATTGTAATAGCTGGCACAATTACTCAAGCTGAAGGTACTGTAATAGCTGGCACAATTACTCAAGCTGAAGGTACTGTAATAGCTGGCACAATTACTCAAGCTGAAGGCACTATAATAGCTGGCACAATTACTCAAGATGAAGGTACTGTAATAGCTGGCACAATTACTCAAGCTGAAGGCACTATAATAGCTGGCACAATTACTCAAGATGAAGGTACTGTAATAGCTGGCACAATTACTCAAGCTGAAGGTACTTTAATAGCCAGTAAAATTACTCAAGCTGAAGCTACCACAATAGCTAGTGAAATTACTCAAGCTGAAGGTATTGTAATAGCTGGCACAATTACTCAAGCTGAAGGTACTGTAATAGCTGGCACAATTACTCAAGCTGAAGGTACTGTAATAGCTGGCACAATTACTCAAGCTGAAGGCACTATAATAGCTGGCACAATTACTCAAGATGAAGGTACTGTAATAGCTGGTACAATTACTCAAGCTGAAGGTACTTTAATAGCTGGCACAATTACTCAAGCTGAAGGTACTATAATAGCTGGCTCAATTACTCAAGCTGAAGGTATTGAAATAGCTAATAAAATTACTCAAGCTGAAGGTACTGTAATAGCTAGTAAAATTACTCAAGCTGAAGGTCCTGTAATAGCTGGCACAATTACTCAAGCTGAAGGTACTTTAATAGCTGGCACAATTACTCAAGCTGAAGGTACTGTAATAGCTGGCTCAATTACTCAAGCTGAAGGTATTGAAATAGCTAATAAAATTACTCAAGCTGAAGGTATTGTAATAGCTAGTAAAATTACTCAAGCTGAAGGTCCTGTAATAGCTAGTGAAATTACTCAAGCTGAAGGTATTGAAATAGTTAATAAAATTACTCAAGCTGAAGGTACTGTAATAGCTGGCACAATTACTCAAGCTGAAGGTACTGTAATAGCTGGCTCAATTACTCAAGCTGAAGGTACTGTAATAGCTAGTAAAATTACTCAAGCTGAAGGTCCTGTAATAGCTAGTGAAATTACACAAGCTGAAGGTACTGTAATAGCTGGCACAATTACTCAAGCTGAAGGTACTGTAATAGCTGGCCCAATTACTCAAGATGAAGATACTGTAATAGCTTGTAAAATTACTTAGTCTCTCTTTCCTTTGGTGCCAGTGTCAGTCTCTATTCACAGTGATGCCAATGTCAGGTCTCTGTACTCACTGGTGTCTGTCCAGCTTGCTTTTGAACCAGCTGTGACATCCTCAGGACGCACTGGTTACCCACTTGGTACTTCAGCTGTTTGACTGTCGGCTGAACTTGGACACAGCTTTAAGGATATATTAGAGTGGAATGGTTAAGGCTTACAGTAAATGTGATAACTGGCTGTCCTGGTCTCCAATATGTTACAGCTTATTAAAATGAAGTTACTGTAAATGCTTTATTGTGGTGGCACCTTGCAGAGTTCCACCATTTAGGTTTGTCACATGAAGGTACAGGAGCATGAGCTCTTGATGAGTCTGGGAGGCATAACATTAGATTCAGGCTATTTATTTTCCGATTGAATGGAAGAGAAGGAAGCCTACAGCGCCCAGGTCTTTAATTGAATCTGACTTGATACGCTTTAGATGATTTGAGGATATTTACGCAGATTGTGTTGGAAAGAATATACATGCACCGAATATATGTAGACTTGGCTAGTCGCACAAACGCTCTTGTTTGCGCTGAACAAGGGAGAAGTCAGACTGAAATTCCTACTCTGGTGGAACTTGAATGGATGCACCGTGTCTTGGAGATAGATCCTTGAAGGGCCAAGCAATCCTTTTTAGTCCATTATATAGAAACAAGGGGGAGGAATTCTCCACTTCCTGACCCGATTTTGTAATCGGCGATTGGACGGAGAATCCCTTTGTACTACCGAATCAGGGGCGGGGCCTGTTTTCGGATGCTCCGCCCCTTCCAAAACGGCGTCGTTGGGGAATACGCCTCAGGATGTTACCTGAAGGCCCTCCCCGATGCTCTGCCCCCGATAGGCCGAGCTCACGACGACGCGGTTCACTTGTGCTCTCGGTTTTTGTAAACCCGGCGTGGCTGCTGCGGACTGTGTCCAGCGCCGCCACAGTCGGGGGAGGGGCTGTATCGCTGGCTGGGGAAGGGGGGGCTTCGGCGAGGGCTGGGGGGACCTGTGGAGGGTGGTCTGGTGGTGGCGAGGGGGTGTCCAGGGGGGCACTATCTGTCAGATCGGGTCTGAGCATGGGCGCCGCCATGTTGTACGGCGCGACTGCTGCAGGTCGTCACCATGCGCGGCCACGGACCCGGCAATTCTCCGGACTTTCATTTCGTAATCGCTATTTGTTTTACGTCGCATGGTTGCGAGCCCCTCACCGGTCGGACAGTCGGTACTGGGGACTCGCCGGTTTTTTCATTGTAGAACCAGACTCTTCCTCTTGACGTAACCTCAAAATCGGAGAATCCTGCCCAAGGTGAGCTATGTGTCACTCTTAATCTTTGTTCACACATTCTCCGCTTGTAGGAACTCCATATTGCAGGGATAGGATTGGGGAGTGAGCCTAGGTAGGATGCTATTTGGGTCAGCCCAGACCCGATTGGCTGAATGACCTCCTTCGGCATTGTGGGGATTCTATGACTCTATGAAAAGATTGACCCATCAAAGATCTAACTCATAGACTCAGTGAATCCATTCAAATTCCGCCAGATGCGGTCAATGTTACCCATGCCTAAATTGAGTAACGTTCCTCTCCCCACCCACAATGACAATGAGGAGGGGAGGTACAGCTAATGGCGCGCTTAATTTGAGAACTGTTTGCTGCTCTATGATCCAGCATTTGTATGCAAGATCTGGAGTAGGCCATTCAGCCCCTCTGACTTGTCCGGATGTTTTCACCTTGTTGGCAGGCATGACAAAAGAAAGACTATGGAATTCTCCCACCTGGGACTAAGTCCCATGTCCAGGGAGGGGACAGGGAGTATTTTACGCTGCGGAGGCTGACGCGAAAACAAGTCATATGTCCCGGTCCCCACCTCATTAATTACCCATCCAGTGGTAATTGTCTTTAGCGGTGCGGTGAGCTTGACTGTACATGTGCGGCTGTCATATCTGACACTACCCACCAGGTTTGTATAATTCAACCTCCAAAGCCGTCCCTGTTCCCTGCCACCTGGACCTCCAGATGGCGCCCCTCTCTGATGCATGATCCATAAAATAGTCACCCTCCCTATGTTCAACTTAAAACCGGAGAGAGCACTGAAGCTCTGCAAAATGCCCATAATAGTGCCAATCGATGACCTGGGGTCCTTGACGTTAGCAGAAAATCATCAGCATATAACGGTACTCTGGGCGTGACTGTCCGGTCTCGTTGCGCTCTCACTTGAGTTAAATGAGGCTGGTGAATAGCGGAAGAGGCCGAAAACGAGAACCGCGCCAGGCGCCGATCAGTTTGCGATGCAACCGGCCTGCTCCCGGAGGCAGAATCAGGATCGCAATTGGGGTGGCACGGGGGCACAGTGGTTAGCACTTTGCTTCACAGTGCCAGGGACCTGGGTTCGATTTCTGGCTTGGGTCACTGTCTGTTTGGAGTCTGCACGTTCTCCCTGTATCTGTGTGAGTTTCCTCCTGGTGGGAAGGGTGGGGGGGAGGCGCTGGGGGGCAACCGCACAAGGCACCACCACAAGGCCAACTCCCCCATTCTGGGAGCAACCCTAGCCCCTTCCGTCTGCCCTGACCAACTACCCATTAACCGCACTGATTGCGGAGGGCTCTGGCCTTGCGGCTGAAGGCTATTGATAATAGGGATTTGGCAATTGTAAGGTTTTCGGGCAATTCGGCCCTTTTGGAGAAACTCAGAGACTGTAAACTGACTTTCCAGCCAAGGGAACAGAACCAGTTTTCCCAGCAGGCTTGGCCCGCTGAGCTGAGTAGGGACATAGAGAGAGAATATTCACAAACACCCCCCCTAGGAGCTACAAGGAAGAAGGAGCCAGACAACAAGATAACATCAAGACACAGACAAAGGGGCACGGGAATACACAGGAGGCTTGCATGCAAGCAGGACAATGGGATGGTCATAGCCCCATGCAAATGTAAATGACCTGGCCTCCACCAGAGCAGAATCCAATCAACACCCCATCAACATAGCAGCGATCTCCAGAGCAGATGGAAGTCTTTGAAAATCTTCAAGGGAGCTCAACCTCGTTATCTCAAAAAACAGACTGGAGGCGGACCTAGGGGAGGTACTCCCATCTCGACAGGTCTGACCGGCTCAAAGGGGGCAGGACCAGCGGGAACTTTAAACCTTACCTTTTTCAATGCAAAAGGGGCTGGCCGACCACAGGACAAAGCCAGGTAAAACAATATAAAAGGGGCTGTGTTTTCGATTGGGGGGCTCTTCGTTCGTGGCTCGACCTCTGCACCCCTGACTTGACCTCTGCAGCCTGTGACCGTAAGTACTCCGCAGCAGCTTACGAAACTCCCTTGACTTTAATAGTGGTTGAGGCTTTGGGGAAGGGAACTTGTTTTTGTGCCTTGTGATATTGCTAAAAGCTGTGTAAGCATAAGAATTTTCGTTGTGTCCGCTATATTACTTTGAATAGACATAGTGTATATTAGAGCATAAGATTGTATTGTGTTTCTTCTGTTGATGATTTTGACCTGGGTTTTACAATAAACCTTGATTTGATGACAATTGGAGTCGTTTAAATTCTTCAATCTTTCACCAGCGACCTCTGACCAAGTCATTGTTAAAATACTCCTCACCTTAATTCCGGGTTCAGGAATCGAGGGTCATCTTGAGCGATTCACTCAGGACAGACTGCTGGTTAGGGAATAAACAGCAGGGTCCTATTCTCTCTCTTGGGAAAGCTACTCTAGTGGAGTAGGAACCGGGTGGCTGTTGCACCACCGGCAAGAGAGAGAATCACCTGGGTATTGGTAGGGGTCTGGAGATCTGTGTGATATAAGTCTCAGGCTGTCGGTTAGGAATAAACGGCAGGCTTGAATCAGTGCTCTCTTCAGTGGAAGTGTCCCAGTGCGACATCCCCTGGCCTCTGAAGTTTCAGTGCCAGCTGGAGAGAGACACACACAGATATTCAAACCCCAGATATCGGCCCAGTAGTGGAGTAGCGGAGATGGCACCCTCTACAATGGCGACCGGGGCAGGAGCCCGGTGGTTTGGAGTATGTGACTTGGCAGAGGGGGTGAGGGAACGAAGCAAAATGGAGGAGAGAATATCCTCGTATTTGTGGCAAAAGGTCAACCTCACCAAACCTTGGGTCTCAGAATTAATCAATGCGGAGCAACCGGTAATGGCAGCGGCTGCATGGACAGACAGTAAGGCGCACAAAAGGCACTTGGAGAAGGCAGTTTGGCTGGTTTGCCTGTCTCAGCAGGTAGTCAACGCAGAGCAAAGGATCGAAGAGTTAGAGCAGGAGGCTAGCGCAGCGGAACGACTGCGGGGGGAAGTGGCAGAAATGAAACAGGAAAGCGAGTCTAACCGGTGTGAGAAGGACTATCTCCACTGCCAGATAGTGGAGGGTAAAGAAAAGGAACGGAGGCTCCAGGAACTCTATGCTCGGAGTACAGAGCAGTGTAGGAAGCTGGAGGGGAAGTTCCGGGACATCCAGGCAGCGTACCGAGTGGCTCGCGAGGAAGTAGGGGACTGTGCCCATGGGCCGTGCCAGGCACGAATAACGGAGTTGGAGGAGACCTTGTCCAGGTTCAGGGGACAGATACACCTGGTAGGTCCAGGGGGGTTCCCTAGGGGCAAGGTGCTCCTCGCAGCGGATGATTCCCCAAAGGCCAAGGGGAATAGACCGCCTCCTGAGGCACCGGGATTGTGTCCGGGTCGGCAGGGGGGGATCGGACTGCACGTTCAGGGGCAAGTCCAAGGGGGGTCGGCAGGGTACCCCCAGCTGGCGGCGTGTCCGCCTGGTTTCGTATGTGGGTCCCCATGGGATGGGGACAGACCGCTGCCTGGGATGCCGGTGATGGGGCCGGGTCAGCAGGTAGGGTTTGGACCGCCCGGTCAGGGGCAGGTCCAAGGGGGGTCAGTGGTGTATCCCCAGATAGCGGCGTCTCCTATATGGGTAGTTAGCCCGGGGACAGGGGGGCTACCCAACGGGGCAGGAGAGCTGGACAGTGGGGAGGAGGAGCAGGAACCCCAGGTAGGGCAGATGTGCCCTGTCAGACAAAGAAGGTATGGTCCCCCGGCGGGGATGGCAAATAGGGGACCGGTTGAGGGCGACATTATCGTTCCTCATGGGGCATCCGCGCTCAGGGGGATGGTGGCCCACGTTCCCAGACTAACTCCAAAGGGGGATCCGTCGCTGCATTTTATGGAGGTGGAACAGGCTGCCAACATCAATGACTGCGACGAAGGGGAGCAAATAAAGATGCTCCTGATAACCCTAGATGCCCAGCTATGCAGGACAGTGACCTCTGGGAATGGGGGAAGACCTGACACCTGGGCGGCAGCACAGACTGCTGTTCTGGAGGCAATGGGCTTGAATCTGGGGAGCCCTTTCATGAGGGTGGGGGAAACCAAGCAGCAACCAGGGGAATCTCCCACTATGTTCGCAGACAGGCTGTGGACTGTCTATGTGGAGGCGTGTGGGGCTCCCGCGGATAGGCAGAATTTAGATGAGAGAACAGCCCACTGGCTGAAGACCCTCGTAGCTAACTGTCTCCCTCACGTTAGGGCAAAGGCCGAACACTGGTTCGACCCGCAGAGTCCGGACCTTAATGAGGCAGAGGTCCTTAGGAAACTTACCCTCGCATATCGTAATGGGGAGAGGGGTGAGGACAAGCCCCTTAAGGGTAGGGTGCATGAAATCGCGCCAGCAGCCCCTAAGAGAGAGTGGAAGCATGTGGGCACCCGGACCTCCGACGAGAAACCGGTATGCTACGGGTGTGGGAAGGCCGGGCATTTCAAGAGGGAATGTAGAAACCCTAGCAAGCAGGAGAGGGCTCCCGCAGTAGAGAGTCAGACCCCGGCGGTAGGAGCAGCTGCCCCGGGAACCATCGAAATAAGTAAAATTTTAGCCCTTTTGCAAGGCTCAGGACAGGTGGCAATGGCAACGGGCCAGGGCCTGCCCGCACCCACACCACAAGAACCCGTATGACTACCCAGGGAGCAGCCTCAGGAAAAAGGGAGTGCAGGGGTAGTTCTAGCCCCAGACCCTGGTCCGGTCCAGGTGCAGGGTCCCATTCTGGAGGCTGCCTCAGGGGCTATTTGCAGTTTAAATCCCTTAAGGTGGGACCCATGCGAACGCCACATCAGCCAATTTAAATTGTTCCACCCCATAAGGGCAAGAAAGAGCAAGGTGGGGGGAAGACTGGGGGTGGTAGTGGAGAAACCCCCCGTAGAACTAACGACGGTGGGGGAGGTCCCTGACTCCACGGTCACACAACCGGGGACAAGGTGCTGTCCCGAAGGGGCAGTCCCAAAGAAACCGACCGTGCTGCAAGCACCCAGCCCAGGGACAGTAACGATTCCCAAGCCCTTACCTGTGGGTCAGGTAGCCTGCCTTAGAATAGAGGCTAAGGAGGCGGAGGAAGTGGAGGTATCACCTTGGGCTTGGGAACCAGTCGGGGGACGAGGGAGCAATCGGGTCTCCAAGCCCCCGGTAAGATGGTCCCCATCACACCTCCCTAGAACCCGGTCCCGCAGTAAGGGGGCCCGAGTAGAAGGGAGCGATGAGGGATCACCGAACCCTGTTGGGAAAGGAGAGGCAAGGGGCAGCCCGAACCCCCGGGAGGGGACGGTCTGGCCCGAGCCGTTGGACCAAACAGGTGAACTGCCCCAGTTTAGCGGGGCACAGTTTTAATTTGGCCACCCGGAGACGGGTGGCATTGTATATAGCATTCCCCCCCTGTTAGTTCTAATTAGTGTGTAGTTGTGTGTGAAGTATTTGGGATCGTGGGGACACAGAAGCACCTGGTGCAAGGGTAAAATGATGAAGCACCAGGCACTAGGACCCTGGTGCAGCCGGGCTGTAAACACAGAACCCCAGACAGGCTGCGGCAACTTCAAAGCAGGAGCTGCTGCTGCCACCGGATAGCGGCAGGCACTAGGACCCTGGGGAGCCGGGCTGTAAACACAGAACCCCAGACAGGCTGCGGCAACTTCAAAGCAGGAGCTGCTGCCGCCACCGGATAGCACCCATGCACCTTAAGGTAGGTAGGGCTGTGGAGGCAAGGATGTGTTTTGTTTGTCTTACAGATGGGGCACCCCACGATGTGGAGTTTGCTGATCCTGGCGATGGTGGGACCGGGAGAACTCCGCAGAGGCGAGACAGAAGAGTCCTTCGACTGACCGGGTTAGGGTGACTGAGGGCAGGCGGGTGTGTTCAACCTGTGAGGGGGACCTTCCTTTGGGGAGACGGTGGTGGCCCAGGAAGCTGAGGCTGGACATGAGGGATCGGTCCTCGGACTGGGAACGGACTGGACAACACCTACCGGACCATCACGGGGTCACCGGGTAGGATCACCGTTTGCGGGGATAAGGGGTGGGCTTCTGACCAGGGCATTTATTTGTGTTCATGGGGATCTACCAAGGCATGTCCACAAGGGGCATTAATCACTTTTGTAAGGTGGTGGCAGAACCCAGGGAACGGGATAAATTGACCGCAGTGGGGAGGGATGTGTAACGCCCAGGGAAGGGATGACTGTAGAAGCTACCGAACTGCTGGTTCAGGTAAAGCGACCCCTGCCCACAGCCCAACCGATCGACCCTCAACTGTCCGATCACCACCAGGGGGGGGCCTGAGAATGGTTTAGTGTTTGCCCCCACAAAGGAAATGTTGTACAGGGGGTACATTATGCTGTCGCCTCAGTTGGACTAAACCTCTCAGCTGCAGGTATCGACGATGGAGGATAAATGAAGAGCCCTCAACGGGAAGAAGCGGAGTGCAGCCAAGAAAGGAGGATCCTTGGTGAAATAAACAGATGCAATTGTAAATAGTTGTATGGATTCGCGTGAAATGTGTACTTGATTGTGATATATGTACAGGGACCCTTACGTTTGGGGTCCCGGTGAAATGTGTACTTGATTGTGATATATGTGCAGGGACCCTTACGTTTGGGGTTCCGGTGAAATGTGTATATGTTACTGTGTGTTTAAATTAGATATGGTCTTGTCTTTCCCTTTCATTGAAACCAGGGGTAGCCTAGATTAAGGGAACTGTCTTGGGAATTGTAATTTCGCATGTTGCTGAGGGGGGGACCTACGGTCCACACAAAGGCAAACAATTGCCCTTCACCTGTGTCGATACGGTCCAAGCAGGTAGGGACGTATCGAAGGGGCATCTGTAAGGTTTTCGGGCAATTCGGCCCTTTTGGAGAAACTCAGAGACTGTAAACTGACTTTCCAGCCAAGGGAACAGAACCAGTTTTCCCAGCAGGCTTGGCCCGCTGAGCTGAGTAGGGACATAGAGAGAGAATATTCACAAACACCCCCCCTAGGAGCTACAAGGAAGAAGGAGCCAGACAACAAGATAACATCAAGACACAGACAAAGGGGCACGGGAATACACAGGAGGCTTGCATGCAAGCAGGACAATGGGATGGTCATAGCCCCATGCAAATGTAAATGACCTGGCCTCCACCAGAGCAGAATCCAATCAACACCCCATCAACATAGCAGCGATCTCCAGAGCAGATGGAAGTCTTTGAAAATCTTCAAGGGAGCTCAACCTCGTTATCTCAAAAAACAGACTGGAGGCGGACCTAGGGGAGGTACTCCCATCTCGACAGGTCTGACCGGCTCAAAGGGGGCAGGACCAGCGGGAACTTTAAACCTTACCTTTTTCAATGCAAAAGGGGCTGGCCGACCACAGGACAAAGCCAGGTAAAACAATATAAAAGGGGCTGTGTTTTCGATTGGGGGGCTCTTCGTTCGTGGCTCGACCTCTGCACCCCTGACTTGACCTCTGCAGCCTGTGACCGTAAGTACTCCGCAGCAGCTTACGAAACTCCCTTGACTTTAATAGTGGTTGAGGCTTTGGGGAAGGGAACTTGTTTTTGTGCCTTGTGATATTGCTAAAAGCTGTGTAAGCATAAGAATTTTCGTTGTGTCCGCTATATTACTTTGAATAGACATAGTGTATATTAGAGCATAAGATTGTATTGTGTTTCTTCTGTTGATGATTTTGACCTGGGTTTTACAATAAACCTTGATTTGATGACAATTGGAGTCGTTTAAATTCTTCAATCTTTCACCAGCGACCTCTGACCAAGTCATTGTTAAAATACTCCTCACCTTAATTCCGGGTTCAGGAATCGAGGGTCATCTTGAGCGATTCACTCAGGACAGACTGCTGGTTAGGGAATAAACAGCAGTGTCCTATTCTCTCTCTTGGGAAAGCTACTCTAGTGGAGTAGGAACCGGGTGGCTGTTGCACCACCGGCAAGAGAGAGAATCACCTGGGTATTGGTAGGGGTCTGGAGATCTGTGTGATATAAGTCTCAGGCTGTCGGTTAGGAATAAACGGCAGGCTTGAATCAGTGCTCTCTTCAGTGGAAGTGTCCCAGTGCGACATCCCCTGGCCTCTGAAGTTTCAGTGCCAGCTGGAGAGAGACACACACAGATATTCAAACCCCAGATATCGGCCCAGTAGTGGAGTAGCGGAGATGGCACCCTCTACACAATTCTGGCCAAGTGAGCACTTCACACAACCCAAGTGGATACTCATGGGTGGGTGGGCTATGTAGCATATGAGAGTCATTGCCTAGAATCCCAATCAAGCCTTGATGCCTGGACACTGCGTCTGAACAAACACTGCGGGAGGCAACGCCACACACACAGCAGCCAACATCAGAACACCCAGGGGAAGGGACACAGCTCCGGCGACATGTCCATGGCCGGAGGGTGGGTGAGTGCCAAGCGGAGGGGGGGGGGGGGGGGGGGGGACGCCTGGAGAGATGGGCAAAGGCTTCAGAGGTCGGGCAGTATTGCAGAAGAAAGTGACAGAGGCGTCATACTGCTTTTGGTCAAGGGTTTTTAATGTGTCACAGGCGTCCAACAGTGCCCCTCTCTCCCAATGGTGCCACTCCCATCTCTGCACCACCCCCTAAACCCCCCCCACCCCCTACATACCCCCATCGCCCTCTCACACCCTCCCGCGGTGCCCTCAGTGAGCCTCAACATGCTTGTTCTTCCTAGCTCTACCGCCACGTCTAGGTGTGCCCCTTGGATGCACATCTCAGGCGGAGGCAGCCAACTGCTTACCACATCCTGTGGTCTTCGATGCCCCTGGTGGGCATCCTCGGGGGGCTCTGGGGCCAGAGGGCCCCAGCTCACTTGTCGGCGGCACATGCTCAGCCATGCCGCCCTGTGCCATGTGCTAACTTTGAGACGCGACATCATCAGAGGGGTGGAACTTGGGGGAGCTGGTGGCCATCAACCCCACTCCATGCGACGGGTCCGGGTTGGCACCTAACGTGCTCTCCTCCCGCTCGGTGCCCATAGGACCCTGGGGTTCACCTCGGGATGGAGGGGCAGCTAGTTCGAGCCCTGGCTGCCCCTGCCTGATCTCTCTGCCAGCCTGGCGGCTCCTCAATGTCTGCACCAAGGTGTTGACGCCATCGGCGATGCTCCTCAGTGACTGGGCCATGTTCTGCAGTTCCTCAGCAATGCTCACCTATGACTGGGACAAGCTCCGCAACGCCTCGGCCATTCCCACCTGAGAGCGGGACATGTCCTGCAGAACCTCATCAAGGTCAGCCTGTTACTTGGTCACATCCCCCAGTGAGTTGGACATTCTGCCGAGGCCCTCAGCCATGGCCGTCACTGACTGCACAACGCCTAGGACACCTTCACTCAATGTGCCAACAACGTGCACCAGCCTCTCCACTGCAGTCGCAACCCTAGCAGTTTTGGCCTTGGTGCCATGCATTGCTGGCGACAAATCCTGCACACCCATAGCCTCTGGGACTCCTCCAATCGACTATGGACCTGCTGGAGTGTCGCTCACACCTCCCTCTGAATGTCCCTGCTACTCAGTAATGTTTCCATCAGCTCCGGGTAAACATGTACCGGGCAAATCACTCAACCCTCCCTTCAACCCCTCCCCCTTCAACACCACCCCTATCCCCGCAATCTTTCCTTCACAACAACCCCCCTCCCAACAGTGTTGAAGATCTCAACTGCCTGGAGACCTGCTACAATGAACAGCAACACGATACGCCTGTCATTGGGCTGTACCTGCAGACCAAGATTGCAAAATAGAGTTTAAACTGTTGCTTAAACAGCCTAAAATTTTCCTCTACGTTATCTGTAATCCGATGCTGTTGCGGTGCCTTCCATCCCAGACTTCGAAGTTTTACCGCGCGTTGAGCATGAGATGCCTGTAGCATATCTTCACAGCAGGGATCTGCCGAGCCTGGTCCCGGCGAATCGGCTGGCAAGCCTTCATTAGTGGTGAGAAGCCTGTGGGGCCACGGTAAGTGGACCGAGCGCAGGGAAGCTCACGGCAGATCCCGCTCTCTATGTTCCATCCACCTCTAATGATCCCATTCCACGCATTTAAGGCCCTCAAAACAATGGCTAATGGCTCAACTGCCAACACAAACATGGGAGACATCAGACAACCCTGCCTCGTACCCCAATGCAACTAGAAGGACCCACAGCTCATGGTATTGGTGCAAACACTAGCAAAAGGAGCCGCTTACAGCAACCGCACCCATGACACAAATCCAGTACAAAACTTAAACTTCTCCAACACTGCAAAATCACCACTCCACTTGGTCAAACGCCTTCTCCGCGTACAATGATACACTTATTTCCAGTACTAGCCAGGCCGCAGAGGTAAGCACTACTTTCAGTCACCAACACACATCCGCCAACAATGTCTGCCCTTCACAAACGCCGACTGATTTTCCTCTATTACCTCCGGAAGGTAATGTTCCAACCTTAATGCCAATACCTTGGCCAGTAACTTGGCATTTGCATTTAACAGGGAGACCTATGACCTACACACTGTAGGGTTCTTATCCTTCTTCAGGAGAAGCAAGATCGATGCCTGCCCCAGTTTCTCTGGGAGGACGCCCCATGACGAAGAGTCTCGAAACAGGCCCAGCAACTGATCCAAAAATGTCTTATAAAATTCCCACCGGGAATCCATCTGGCCCCGGTGCCTTCCCTGCCTGAATGTGCTTCAACGGTGCCTGAATCTCCTCCAGACCCAATGGCACCTCCTCCCGTAATACCTCTCCACCATGGAAAACTCTTGGGGGGTAAATACTGATCAGGGTGATGTACACAGGGTGCCGAAGAACAACAGCAAAAGAGCAAATGAATTTAATTTGTTGGTTTTCCCATTGACTGCACTTGCTTCTGCCAATGCAAAAGATTTTAATTACAGCGGAACTGCACATGGAATAGAACAGCACCAATCTAATTAAGTACATAATGGCCTTCTCGCTATTCTTCATCCTGTCAGCTTGCCACCTTTAGCTTTCACCCTCTCTCCTTCCCCGATACCCACAATCACTCTTGTCTTTCCATATTTCAAGCTGCATCACAGAGGCATTCCTCCTTTGAATTTTGCTCCCACATCCAAATCCTCCACAACCTTCTTCCTTCAAGTCAGGGGCTCGAGCACAGGGATCTAGGCTGACCCAAGCAGTGCAGTGCCAAAGCAGTGCTGCACTGTTGGAGATGTCGGCTTTTAGATAAAGTGTAAGCCCTGTAAGGATGAGGTAAAATAAATAAAATAAATCTCGGCACTATTTCAGAGAAGTCCGAGGATGTCCTCGCTGATGCCTTGGCCAACATTTATTGCTCACCAGAAACAAAATTTGTCGGTATCTCACAGTGCATTATGTGATCTTGCTGTGTACATATTGCCTGAGGCATTTCTTGCATGGAAATAGTGACTTCAATTCTCAAAGTGCTCCATTGGCTGTAACGTGCTTTGAAATATCCTGAGGTTACGAACTGCGCTATATAAACGCAAGTCATTTCTTTCTTTTCTCCTTTCTCAAAATCAAGATGGACGCCAGCTCTCCTCTTCCCCCAGAACCTCGGGTTTCTGAACTCTGAGACCTTTTGGGGTTCTTGCAGCACAATGCGGGGGAATGTCCCTGCCTGTGAGCCAGGAGCTCCGGGTTCAAGTCCTACTCCAAGATCTGATAGCTACAGAAATTCATGACATGGTCAGACAAGTTAAGCATTGACCTGCAAAATGGGACATCAAAGGCAGGCAGCCAGGGCGGGAGGGCCATCCCTCATCATCCATGTGATGGAAAGAATGTTGGAGCCTCCACCATCAATATTCATGGCTCCAGACTTCAATATGCGTGTAGGAGTGTATGTTGCCACAGCAACTCTGACGCCCTGCAGCAAACGGAATGCTGGCGTTTACTGCAAAGGAATATAAAAATAGGGAAGTTTTACTGCAGCTGAACAGGGACTTGGTCAGACCACATCTGGATTATTGTGTGCACTTTGGTCTCCTTGTTTGAAAAAAAGGATATAATTGCATTCAAAGCAGTTCAGCAAAGGCTTGATCAACTTGTCCCTGGGATGAAGGGCTTATCTTATGAAGAAAGGTTGGGGCGGGATCCATTGGAGTTCAGAATCATGGAATCCCTACAGCGCAGAAAGAGGCAACTTGGCTCTTATGAAAGCCCTGCGTTAATATGTTTCTAATTATACCACAACACCACCAAACCCCTTTCAACCTCTGATCACGAATAGGTGGATCATGTGGAAAGTGAACACTGGCATATAATGGAGAAGCCAAACAGGCCTTTCTCTGTACTGAGAGAAAATGAAAAAACTGGAGCAGGGGTCATTCCCTTAAACCTACTCAATTCAAAAAATATCCTGGCTGGTCCTTTACTTCAGCAGAACCTTCCTGCCCTATCGCCAAATCCATTCATTACCATGGTTTTCAAAACTTCATTGATCTCAATCATGAATAGATTCAATGTCTGAGCAGCCTTGGCCCTCTGGGGTAAAGAATTACAAAGTTTCACAACCCTCTGAGTGAAGAACGTTTTCCCCATCTCAGCCCTAAATGACTGACCTATAATGGTGAATCTGTGACCACCCTCTGTAGAATACGCACAGAGTGGCCACAAGGAAATGATAGGTACGATTCAGAAACTGGGCTTATTGACATACGTAAACTGGACCACTCCACTCCAGGAAGGGTTCTCCCGCCCCGACCTTCAGTTAGGCCGGGGTTTTAGGCCTCGTTAAGGGGAAGCCCTGCCCCATTACCGAGGGCAGAGGTCACGGGGAACCTGATAGTCCACACCCCGTGACCTAAGTGGGGGTTGTAACACCTTCCTAATTCTTGACTCCAAGGAAATAATGGATTGGGTCAACCAGCCCTCTCGAGATGGTCTCAGAGGACAGAGGCCTCGGAAAATGGCAGTGGAGGGCATCAGAAGGGTGGCACAATATCTTCCCCTAGCCACATCTTAATGTTAATGGGAACACCCTGCCGATGAACTGGAGGCCGACAGTCAACAATTTCAATTAACTGGCCAATAACGAGCCACGTCCTTCCCCCAGTGATGTTTTGGGACAGGTCCCTCGCGCCACATTGAGAGACCATCATGTATATCAAGGAAGCTTCCTAGCCACTGGGATGGGCTGTGGGGGGAGGGGGGGTTGCTGGTGGGGTGAGAGTCACATTCCTTTGTGGCTACTCCACAGCTCACAGGGGGCAACCTGCCACCCTCAGCAGCAATGGCCGCACTCTCTGTTCTGTTGCTGCCGCTGGAGCGTTCAGCCTTCTGATCGCGAAGGTAGACCTGCCTGGCCCAGCATCGAGATGCCATCTTTTGCTCCCTGCAATCTCAGCTGTAGCCACCTCTATCATTGGCACTGCCAAGTCTGCTGAGGATGCTGGCCCTCGGATTGGCTCTGAGAGGCGGGCTATCATCCTTAGTTGGATAATGGTCCAAGATATGGCTTCTGTTAAGATCCCAGACCAGACCCCATCACTTGTTAGGACACTGGGCAAGAACCAAAAGCACTTCTTTTCAAATCTGTAAAACTGTGAGGAAAGGCCACTTTTCTCCAGGACTGATTCCACTGACCAATAGGGATATGATATATTAAAACAAACTTTATTATTAACACAGGATTAAATTACATTGACATCAGAGAAAAGAACTTACAATTAACAAACAAACAATTCTTAACAATAAAAGGAACCACTTTAACTTCTAAATTTTTTCATTGGGTGGCACCTGGTTCCTCCAATTAATTACATCACCTCCATCCCACTAACTGGCTCATGATCATCTTATAAAGCTGACAGAAACCAGCAATTATCTAAACCCCAGGGAACCTTTCTACAAACAAAATTCCATTAGCCCTATATGTAAACAATTACATGGTTGGAATGAATGATGATCTCACTTTTACGACATCTTGGTTGCACCTTTTGCAGTCTGCCTGCATGTTGAACCGAGATTTTTAAAAATGTTACTTCAACAGATATTTTTTACCTTAATCCAGGCTTTTAACAACATTACTGCAAATACAATACAAACTATACAAACATTTCCTCCATTCGTTACACTTAATAATTAGTCGTTGCCAGTAAAACCCCGCCCGGGGTTCCGCTGTCCACTTACATGGTCTCGGGCCATATTTTCCATTCCAACAATGGGACTTTGTAACTTTGGAGAAAAATTCAGCCCAGCACCTCAGCATTGACCCAGTCAACCGTTCTAAGAATTTTAGGTGTATCAATGAGATTCCCCTTTCAATCCCTTAATCCTTAGGTAGGAAAATGCAAACCTGCAGCCATCAGATCACCACCTTCTTCATTTGAACCCCTCCTTTTTTCAAGGAGAAAAATATGTAGATTACAGTACAGAAGCAGGAAAACAAGAACCGGCCTCACATGAGGGATGGAATGGAAGTCCTGAAGGTGGGGGTATTGGGGGGGGGGGGGGACCTTTTGGCGGGAGTGAAGGACACGGGGATGGGGGGACGGATTGACACAGGGGGGACGGATTGACACAGTGGATTGTCTGATTGCCGAGGCTCTGCAGGCACATACCTGGGTCCAGGAGGTCGGTATGAAAGCACTCACACACCTTCAAGCCACCTTGTTGAAGCTGATGGGTCTCCTGTTGCTCGGCATGCAGTAGTCGATGTGGAAATCTGTACGAGCCTGTATCTTGACTCTTTCTCATGGTCATTTTTAAAGTTCAAACCTGCCTGCTAGAAATGAGCTAAGGCTGGGACCTGGGCAGATGAAGGCAAGCTTGGGTGAGTAAACAGATGTTGTTTGAATTTGAACCCTTCCCCCAATCAGCCCTTTTGAGGATTAAAATTACCTCCTCTATCATTGACCCCCTCATAAAACCATCTTTTTCCAAAATTATGCTCGGGTATTTAATTACAATGCCAACACCCCCTCCTTTTTCTTCCTGCCTATCTTTCCTGGATCTCGTGTGGCTGGGCTGAGGGCAACAGAGGCCATCACCCGTCCCTTCAGGAGTATTAAGTTCTAATCATCCCTTTTTTGAACCAAGTCTAAGGGGAAACTTGAAATAGAGATAAAGCAATGACAGACCACTGTGATATGATAATAGTAGACAGATCTTTGAGTGGTGGAGAAACAGAAAACTCTCAAGAGCAAGAAGCAATATAGGAAACAGAAAACACATTTGCTTTCTGTTGCAATCTGTCAAAAAATGGTCATTTATGTTCCATCTCTTAAAAATTAGTTTCCTCTGATCTTGCTGTCGCAAATATATCTACCCTGCTGTATCTCTTTCGACAACTCTGTGCTGTAACCTTCTACTAAAGATCTTCTACTTTCCCTTAGCAACATGGCCTTGGTAATTGTTCCTCTTCTTCTATAACACCTGCCTCCTGCGTTATTACTCACTTGTAGAGTCCACAAAAGATCAGCCATGATCTCATTGAATGGCGGAGCAGGCTCGAAGGGCCAGATTGCCGACTCCTGCTCCTAGTTCTTTTGTAAAGGAATGCTGGGATGTTCACCATTTTAGCCCGTGTGAAGATAATGGGGTGGGATTCTCCGACCCCCCCCCCCCCCCCACCGGCCGGGTCGGAGAATCGCCGGGGAGCGGCGTGAATCCCGCCCCCGCTGGCTGCCGAATTCTCCGGCGCCGAGGTTTTGGCGGTGGCGGGAATCGCGGCGTGCCGGTCGGCCCCCGGCGATTCTCCGGCCCGCGATGGGCCGAGTGGCCACCCGTTTTCGGCGGGTCCTGCCGGCGTAAATCACAACAGGTCCTTACCGGTGTGACCTGGCCTGCAGAGTCCTCGGGAGGGCGCGGGGGGATCTGGCCCCGGGGGGTGCCCACACGGTGGCCTGGCCCGCGATCAGGCCCACAGATCCGTGGGCGGGCCTGTGCCGTGGGGGGCAATCTTTCCCTCTGCACCGGCCGCTGTCAACCTCCGGCATGGCTGGTGCGGAGAAGAACCCTCTGCGCATGCGCTGGGATGACGCCAGCACACGCTGGCGCTCCCGCGCATGCGTCAACTTGCGCCGGCCGGCGGAGACCCTTCGATGCCTGTTGGCGTGGCGCCATGCCCTTCCGCGACGGCTGGCGCTGCACCAAACACTTGGCCTAGCCCCTGAAGGTGCGGAGGATTCCGCACCTTCTGGGCGGCCCGACGCCGGAGTGGTTCACGCCACTCCTCGGCGCCGGAGTGGCCCGTCCCGCCGGTTCCCGCAGAATCCGGCCCCTTATCTCCTGGTTTCTATAAACCAGTCTGAGAACATACACTAACAGACTCAAAAACAGCTTCTTCCCCACTGTCACCAGACTCCTAAATGACCCTCTTATGGACTGACCTCATTAACACTACACCCTGTATGCTTCATCCGATGCCAGTGCTTATGTAGTTACATTGTGTACCTTGTGCTGCCCTATTATGGATTTTCTTTTATTTCCTTTTCTTTTCATCTACTTAATGATCTGTTGAGCTGCTCTCAGAAAAATACTTTTCACTGTCCCTCGGTACACGTGACAGTAAAGAAAACAAACAAACAAAGTTTCACATAGAAAACATTCATGCCTAAGTACTTCACACTTTTCTTGTGATATTCATCTGACTTCTGTTTTAGCAAAGGTTTTCATGCACTTTGAGGGATACTCCCCTCTTGCCTGGGTGAGTGCAACTCTAACACTCAAGACGCTCGACTCCATCCAGGACAAAGCAGCCTACTTAATTAGCACCTCACCCGCCGTCAACATACAATCCCTCCACTACCGTGGCACAGTGGCAGCCATGTGTACCAAGGTGCACTGCAGCAACTAGAGGGCAGCACGGTCGCATTGTGGATAGCACAATTGCTTCACAGCTCCAGAGTCCCAGGTTCGATTCCCGGCTTGGGTCACTGTCTGTGCGGAGTCTGCACATCCTCCCCGTGTGTGCGTGGGTTTCCTCCGGGTGCTTCGGTTTCCTCCCACAGTCCAAAGATGTGCAGGTTAGGTAGATTGGCCATGATAAATTGCCCTTAGTGACCAAAATTGCCCTTAGTGTTGGGTGGGGTTGCTGGGTTATGGGGATAGGGTGGAGGTGTTGACCTTGGGTAAGGTGCTCTTTCCAAGAGCCGGTGTAGACTCGATGGGCCGAATGGCCTCCTTCTGCACTGTAAATTCTATGATAAAACTCACTGAACATAGAACATAGAAAATACAGCACAGAACAGGCCCTTCGGCCCACGATGTTGTGCCGAACCTTTGTCCTAGATTAATCATAGATTATCATTGAATTTACAGTGCAGAAGGAGGCCATTCGGCCCCCCGAGTCTGCACCAGCTCTTGGAAAGAGCACCCTACCCAAACTCAACACCTCCACCCAACCCCAAGGGCAATTTGGACATTAAGGGCAATTTATCATTGGCCAATTCACCTAACCCGCACATCTTTGGACTGTGGGAGGAAACCGGAGCACCCGGAGGAAACCCACGCAGACACGGGGAGGACGTGCAGACTCCGCACAGACAATGACCCAAGACGGAATCGAACCTGGGACCATGGATCTGTGAAGCAATTGTGCTATCCACAATGCTACCGTGCTGCCCTTAAGAACAAATAAATCTACACTATATCATTTTCCCGTAATCCATGTACCTATCCAACAGCTGCTTGAAGGTCCCTAATGTTTCCGACTCAACTACTTCCACAGGCAGTGCATTCCATGCCCCCACTACTCTCTGGGTAAAGAACCTACCTCTGATATCCCTCCTATATCTTCCACCTTTCACCTTAAATTTATGTCCCCTTGTAATGGTGTGTTCCACCTGGGGAAAAAGTCTCTGACTGTCGACTTTATCTATTCCCCTGATCATCTTATAAACCTCTATCAAGTCGCCCCTCATCCTTCTCCGCTCTAATGAGAAAAGGCCTAGCACCCTCAACCTTTCCTCGTAAGACCTACTCTCCATTCCAGGCAACATCCTGGTAAATCTTCTTTGCACCTTTTCCAGAGCTTCCACATCCTTCCTAAAATGAGGCGACCAGAACTGTACACAGTACTCCAAATGTGGCCTTACCAAAGTTTTGTACAGCTGCATCATCACCTCACGGCTCTTAAATTCAATCCCTCTGTTAATGAACGCGAGCACACCATAGGCCTTCTTCACAGCTCTATCCACTTGAGTGGCAACTTTCAAAGATGTATGAACATAGACCCCAAGGTCTCTCTGCTCCTCCACAATGCCAAGAACTCTACCGTTAACCCTGTATTCCGCATTCATATTTGTCCTTCCAAAATGGACAACCTCACCTCCTTCCACAGCCTCTTTCAAACCCCCGACCTCTACCACCTAAAAAAACAAGGACAGCAGTTTCATGAGAAATCCACCACCTGCAAGCTCCCTGTTAAGCCACATCCTGATTTGGAAACATAGCATCCTTCTCTTATCATCGCTCAGCCAAAATCCTGGAACTCCCGCCCTAACGGCCCTGTGGGTGTACCGACACCACATGGACTGCAGCGGTTTGAGAAGGCAGCTCTCCACCACCTTCTCGTAGGCAATTTGAGATGGGGGATAAATGCTAGCCCAGCCAGTAAAGCTCACATCCCAAGGATGAAAAAAATGTCATGCAATCATGAAGCACAGATGAGGTCATTTGACCCATCATGCATTTGTGTCGGGCAGAATTGGCTGCAGACTATGTCTCAATGTTTCTTTCTGCACTGCGAATGAAAACTTCCCGTGGCTAAATCTCTCCTTCTCTTCATCTACCTCTTCGAGACATCCTTTGAAATCTTTGACCTAAGTTTCGCCTAACTCTTCTGATATTTCTTTCGATGCCTCAGTGCCAGTGTTCATCTGACAACGTTCCTGTGTCTTCCTTTCACTGCGTTAGAGGCAGTATTTGTGTAAATATAGGCTCGGTCAGATAGGAACCGACCAACAGAGAGAGAGGAGCCGGTGAAGTCTAAATAGTACGTATTACAAATAAACGTCTTCTTTATGTCACTGCCTGACTCCCTTTGGTTTTATTAAACTGGCGACGAAGATAAACTGGAACTGTCGATGTGCGACTCTGCCACCTCTCCGTGACTTTGCATCGCCTGGGGCTGAGGTGCAGGGCTGAATCTTCACTATGCCATTGTTTGGTCGATTGGATATTTTTGACCACATGGTTGAGTCGTGGAACCAATATGCGGAACTTTTGCGATACATTTCCCGAAAACAACATAACCGAAAATGAGCGCCAAACTGTGACATTGTTAACGGCCTGTGGTGTGCACACATTCGGTGTAATGAGGGGCCTCATGTTTCCAGCAACACCGGATACGGTAGCATTCGACCAGCTCATTGCGTTGGTGGGGAATCATTTCCACGCGACACTGTCCAGCATTGTGCAACAGCACAGAGTTAATGCAGCGGAAAGGTCTGAAGGGAAGTCAGTTGTCGAGTACGTTTCCCGGATGTGGAATATCGTGGAGTATTTAGAATATGGGGCTTTGTAGACAGATATGCTTCATAACCGCTTGGTTTGCGGCATTACCAACTTCACCATACAAAAAAGACTTTGAGGTGAAGCTTCCCTAACGTTTCAGCAGGCTTTGCATTTTTTCTTTCATAGGAGACTGCTGCTCGGGGCGTACAGGAGCTCCACGATATGGAGGTTAATAGCGTTTGACGCCGTCTACCTCGACGCCTTTCTACGGCTAGAACGGATCGCCACGATGCAGCAGGCCCTAAGTCCCGGGGACCTAGGCAGCGGTGCACGCCCTCTCCTGATCGAGAGGGATTGACTCCGCACCCTGTCAGAAGTGTGGAGGTTAGAGTCACAAAGCTGCCAACAGAGGGAGGGGATGAGGAAGACGCGGCCCCGTGCATGAGCCTTCATTTAGACAAACCTGAAGAAGTGGGAGACATGTCCGAAATGCAGCTGAACTGTGCGGCTGCCCCACGAGTAGCCCTTAGCCACATCTTGGTGTGAGCCAATGGCCGCTTAGTTCAGATGGAATTAGATACAGGTGCTGCCGTCTCCATGGTGCCTCACCATGTGTTCGACCCGATCCAACACGGAGTGAGTAAATTGTTGTCAGCTGATTTGGCCACCCGCCTCGCCACACATACCAGGGCGCTTTTGCCAAAAATGAGCTCCATGCTTACCCTGGTGGTTTATGGATATCAGTCGTTGAGTCTTCCCCTTATCATGTTGACTGTCCCAACCTGCTGGGTCAGGATTGGCTGCACCATGTGCAGCTCGACTGGCAACGTATCCTCAAGGTAGAAACAGGCGATTTTTATGCAGTGCTGCGGCAATTCCCTGACGTTTTCGGGCCCGGCCTTGAGAAAATAAAACGGCTGTTGCGGAAATTCAATTAGATCCACAGGCCCAGCCTCGGGTTCATTCTTTGCTTGACCAGCCCCTATGCAATTGTGGGCAAGATTAAAGCTGAGCTCCAGAGGTTAGAAAGCCTCAGGATCATTCGACTGGTTGTTTTTGCTGACTAGGCGGCGCCGGTGATCCCAGTGATGAAACCAGACCAGATTGTCCACCTCGGTGGCGATAACAAATTAACCGGAAATACGGCTTCACGTTTGAATCACTACTCTCTCCCTCGCATCGAAGATTTATATGGCACGCTGGCAGGTGGATCCACATTCACAAAATTGGATCTAAACAATGCTTATTTGCATCTCAAACTGAACGAGGCCTCGTGAAAATACATTGCAATCAACACCCACAAGGGCTTACATGATTACATCCCACTTCCATTCGGCATCTCGTCAGCTTGCGGTGTTGTTTCAACAAGAAACAGAAGGTACATTGCAAGGTCTCCCACACGTTGCTGTCTCTCTTGACGATGTGTGGATTACGGGGGTGACGGAGACAGAAAACCTAAATAAATCTTGACGCAGTTTTTGCAGCTGTTTTCAGAATCTTCGCCGGGATTCTGCCCTACCCGGCGGGGCGGGGGGGTCTCGGCGGGATGGAGTGGTGGGAACCACTCCGGTGTAGGGCCGCCCCAAAGATGCGGAATTCTCTGCACCTTTAGGGCTAAGCCCTCACCTTGAGGGGCGAGGCCCGCGCCGGAGTGATTTCCGCCCCGCCGGCTGGCGGGAAAGGTTTTTGGCGCCACGCCAGTTGGCGCCGAATGGACTTCGCCGGGTGACGCATGCGCGGGAGCGTCGGCGGACGCTCACGGCATCCCGCGCATGCGCAGTGGAGGGGGTCTTTTCCGCCTCCGCCATAGTGGAGACCATGGCGAAGGCGGAAGAAAAAGAGTGCCCCCACGGCACAGGCCCGCCCGCCGATCATGGGCCCCGATCGCGGGCCAAGCCACCGTAGGGGCACCCCCCGGGGCCAGATCGCCCCCGCCCCCCCCAGGACCCCGTAGCCCGCCCGCGCCGTCTGCCCTCGTCGGTAATGTAGGTGGTTCAATCCGCGCCGGCTGGCTAGGGTTGACAGCGGCGGGACTTCGGCCCATCGTGGGCTGGAGAATCGCCGGGCAAAGCCCGCCGACCGGCGCGGCGCGATTCCCGCCCCCGCCGATTCTCTGGTGGCGGAAAGAACCCCCGGCGGGGGATCGGAGAATCGCACCCATGGTGTCTGTCTACATAAAGCGAAATGCATCTTCAATGCGAGATGGGTGGTATATTTAGGTTACTGTGTGGATCGGGATGGCCAGCACCCAGTCACCGATACAGATATCCCTCACCGCATGATGCTACAGAGCTTCGCTCAGCCAGATAAATTATCCTGGCTGTTTTATACCAAATTTGGCACCAATTCTGGCCCCCTCCATTTTCTTGTCCAGAAAATGGTGCTGACCAGGAGACTGCATTTCATTTTGTGAAACGGACGTTAGTTTCGTCCAAAGTCTCGCTCATTTCAACGCCGCTAACCCAATTTATTTGACGTGTGACGCATCGCCGTAAGAAATTGGTGCCATCCTTCCCCACCGCTTGGGTGACAGCCAGGACCGTCCAATAGCTTTTTGCCTCTGGGACGGTGACGGCTGCAGAACGCAATTATGCCCATATCGCAAAAGAAGGTCTGGTTGTTGTCTTCAGAGTTAAACACTTCCACCAGTACGTTAATGGCCGTCATTTTTTTCATAATATCGGAATAAGCCACCGCTTGGCCTCTTTCGCGAGGGTAAGGCACTGCCACCGGTTGCGTCCGCCCATATTCAGAGGTGGGCTCTACAACTGGTGGTATACCAATTCTCATTTGGACATTGTCTGAGCACATCAATTCATAGGATTGATAGAATCCCTACAGTGCAGAAGGAGGTCATTTGGCCCACTCGGACGTCGTCATTCGCCCACCTTCGGAGGGTCTTGGCCTACGCGGTCCAACCACAAGCGTGGTTCTCTGGCTTGCTATATTCCGGCTGATCCCGTCCCACCGCCAGCCCGTGATGTACCAAGACCAAAGAGTCTGCGTCACCCGCCACCTGATGGGGCTCCGTCGGTTTCTTCCAAGTCTTCCTCGTCGTCGGTGTTTTTAACTTGTTTTTCGTCCACCGCTCGTCTTCATCGCCCTCATCATTCCATTTGGGGGTCTTCGGAGTTTGGTGAGGTGGGGGAGGGGTGTAATAACCTGCAGGAAGCACACAGGGCTGGCTTGATTGTTTTCCCCATGTGACCCGAGGAGTATGAGCTCCCCCGTTAACTACGGGGCTATTACCGTGTGTATATGGGGTCTTCGAGCTGGGAAGTGACCAACAGAGAGAGAGAGGACCCGGTGAAGCCCGCCCTGGCCTCTTTGTAAATAGTACATATTATAAATAAACGTCTTCTTTATGTTACTTGTCTGACTCCCTTCGTCTTTATTAAAATTTAAATCCAAGTTGTTTTTTTAAGTGTTCTTTAGCGTTCTGCCGTTTGGTGTATATGCTCTGGGACTGAACAGAGAACCCTTGAACAACCCCGTGCCCGCGACTGAGTCAGGATGCCCTATTTGGAGACTTGAGTGTAAAAACCTAGCTTGACTTCTCAGTACGATACTGAGGGAGTGCTGCACTATCTGAGGTGCCATCTTTCAGGCCGGCTTTAAACTGAGGCCTTGATTGTTCTCTCAAGCGGACGGAGAAATAACCCGTGGAATGTCCCAGAAAATAAAGCAGGGGAGTTTTTCCTGGTCCCCTGGCCAAATTGTGTTCCTCAATGGACAGCATTGAAACAGTGCTCATTGTCAGATTGCTGCTGCTGGGAGCTTGCTCTGCACAAATTGGCTGCTGCGTTTCCCACATTACAACAGCGATTTCAAAATTACTGAACTGGCTGCAAAAACACTTCAGGACATCACGAGTTTGCGAAAGGTTGTCTATAAAGGCTATATCAATCCAATTGTAATAGCCTGCCATTTTAACCTGTTCCAATTGCACGATACAGCAAGCATGCACCAAATATCAAACAACATTCCTTCAACAAACGCATGATGGACATGCTTTTATCTTTCATGGGCAAGGCCATTATTTGTTGCCCATCCCTAATTGAGCAAGGTGAGTTTTATGACCCAGCAAGCCAGCGGTAGGAAGGAAAGATTTATTTTAACTATTCACAATGATCTGCCCACGGAAGTAACTACCCACAATCACAGTCCCCGTTGGGACAACCAACTGCCTGGGCCCTGCTCGGGCCAGCGTTTATGTTCAGTTCTAACGAGCCCCAGCTGGGTGGCCTCCTCGTACACCATGACCCCCACTGGCAGATCCGTAACAGATTCCCTAGGGGCCACGTGACAGTGGAGCCATTTTAGAGGGCCGTTAAGAGTCAACCGCTTGCAGTGAGTCTGAAGCCTTGTGTAGGTCAGACCGAATAAAAATGGTGGATTTCCTACCCTGAAAGTTGTTTGCAACACCAACTGGATTTTTACGACTGTCGATGATAGTTTCATGGGACCGGTACTGCGACTGGCTTTATAATTCTATATTAATTAATTGGATTTAAATTCCACCAGCTGCCATGGTGGGATTTGAACCCTGCCTCCCCAGACAATCATCCTGGGTCTCTGCATCATTAGCCCATTGACATTGCCGCCTCCACCATTGGAAGTGAAACATCACCATTCCTGACTGCTGCAAATGTCAGTGCAAAATTGGAAAAAAAAACTGGCTTTCGACATAAATTTGATCTAATCTCCTGTGTGAATGTCCCAGTTCTTTTGCAAAAACAAAACTCACAATACTTTTCACAACCAATCTTGTAAGATTTAGTCTGAAAGATTAAGGATTGGCAGATTTCCCAGTTGCTTTAAACACAGGTCACCACAGCTTCCTGATCGGTATTCCCAGCTCGTGTAAGGATTGGGGTGAGTTACCTGGGACATTAGCACGGACTGATAAGAGCTGGTCTCATCTCCCAAAGTCACTGCGCTGGGAATGTATCCACACCCAGTAGAACCACAAACATCAAGTCATTACAACCTTAATTGTGACACTCGTTATTTAAATGCCTCCCACTTTATTTTAAATTTAAATGTAATTTTGATCTCCTCTGTTTCGACCTTCGTACACATACAAGGATACATGACAGGGGGCTGCCATTTCTGCCTTCCTCTCTATGTTTATATGAACAGAAAGTCTGCCTTGAGTAGGATAGTAAATTACAAATTGAGAGACGGTGTGAAATGGTAAGTAAATATGCGGAGGCGCATTTCACTCTTTGGGCTGGATTTTCGAGGGGCCGCAGAGGAAAGGTGGAGTTAGAATTACCCGCAATTTCCCGCCTTTGGGAAAATACTAAATCAGTTATTAGAGGAAGGTAGGGTGGGGGCTTGGGTTTTAGGCAATGATGAGAAACTCTCTTTGTCTCTCCAGAGATGCTGAATGACTTGCTGAGCATCTCCAGCACTCTCCGGCTGGGATTTACCAGCACGCCGGGCCCCAGCGGAGGGACGTCTGGTCCCGTCGAAGTCAATGGTCGTTTGCGTTGCTCGCCGGCCGTGCCGCCGGCAAACCCACCGTGGCGGGGGGGGAGGGGGTCGCCATCGGATGGACCGGACAATCCTGCCAGTGGAAAGTGCCGGAAAATCCCAGCCTCATTTCTTTATCAGATCTCCCCCTCAATCTGCTTTGTTCAAAGGGGAACAACCTCACTGTGTTGATTGTCCCTTTCAGAGCAACACAGCAGAGCCACATGGCCTGAGCGACCAATCCAGATGCAGAATGTGGAAGCACCTCACGGTGAGAAAAGCTCTGAGGCAAAGAGGCATTTTCGGAGCAAGTGACAGCCATGAGGCTGCAGTACAATTCTTATCAATAAATCTCTTTTGTGTTCATGAATGAAGTCTGTGAAAATGCACCTTCATATCTGGCAATGAGGATAAGTTATCCTAACTCTGCCTCTGGTCTGACACCTGTGGGTATCCTATTTTAATCAAAGCCAGACAAAAAATACTCACTTGAATTCCTCTCTTTGGAAAAATAGACCGATTTGACTCCTCCACGGAGGACTGGACACAATACGTCGAGCACCGTGGTTATTATTTCTAAGCAAACAAAATAGGGGAGGAGGCAAAACGCGAAGCAATTCTCCGATGTGTTTGTGGAACTCAAGCCTATAACTTTGTGGTGAACCACTGTATTAGGGGATGTAAGGTAGGACCTGCACTACAGGTTCGCCGGTAGCCCCTGCCGGCTGGCTCCGCCCACTAAGAACTGTATAAATATGTATGACCTCCATTGCCCTGCCATTTCGCCAGCTGCAGCAGGAGGCCACGCATCTGACTGCAATAAAGCCACAGTTGTACCCAATCTGCGTCTTTGTGCAATTGATTGCACATCAATTTATTGCAGTCAGATTTTTCCACAGAATGGATATCAGAATCAAACCCGATTGCCTGCAGCTGGATCCGCACTCGCCCGATGCCAGAAAAGACTTTACTCACTGGCTAGCATGTTTTGAGGCCTACATCAACGCTGCGGACCCCGCGCCAATGGAGGCTCAGAAGATAAACGTCCGGTACTCCAGACTGAGCTCCAGCGTGTTCCCGTTGATCCAAGACGCCACGACTTACTCAAAAGCAATGGAACTCCTTAAAGATCACTATGCTCAGAAGGCGAACACACTCTTCGCCAGGCATGTACTCGCCACCCGCTCGCAACTACCTGGTGAGTCCATCGAAGGCTTCTGGCACGCCCTAATTCCACTCGTCCGGGACTATGACTGTCAGGCCGTTACGGCCGCTGAACACGCGAACCTCCTCATGCGTGATGCTTTCGTGACGGGGATTGTGTCGGACCGCATCCGAGAACGATTACTGGAAGGGGCTACGCTCGAACTGGCGGAGACAAAAACCTTGGCGCTCTCCATGATGGCCGCATACCGTAATGGACAATCTTACCCCTCCCGCTGCGCTGCCCACCCTTCTACCCCTTCCTACCCCTCCTGGACCCCACTGACGACCTCCTCAGCTGGGGCTCTGCCTTCCCAATACGCCTGCACCGCACGCCAATCCGCGCACCCCGGGGGTCCCCGCTGCTATTTCTTCGGTCAGCAGAAGCATCCCCGCCAACACTGCCCGGCCCGCACTGCCGTTTATAAATCCTGCAGTAAGAAGGACCACTTCGCGGCTGTGTGCCAGGTTCGTGCAGTCGCTGCGATCGGGCCGGTTATCGCCCCCACCCCCACGCCAAATGCACAATGGGAGCTGCCATCTTCTCCTCCTGGGGCCATGTGCGACCAATGGGCACCGCCATCTTGTCCCCTTCGGCCACGTGTGCCCCATGGGCACCACAATCTTGTCCCGACCCCGCAATGTGCGCACCGTGGGCGCCGCCATCTTGTCCCAACCCCGCAATGTGCGCACCATGGGCGCCGCCATCTTGTTCCCCACAGGATCTCCGGACATCCCGAGATCGGAACCGCACACGCTCGCCACCCGAAGCATCCGACGACTACCCGCAGCTCGCTTCGATGACGCTGGACCAATCTCACCTGCACAACCTGGCTACGCGTCAACGACGGTGAAAATCAACAGCCATGCGACCTTGTGCCTGCTGGACTCAGGGAGCACCGAAAGCTTCGTACACCCAGATACGGTAAGGCGCTGCTCCCTCGCGGTCCATCCTGCCAATCAAAGGATCTCCCTAGCCTCCGGATCCCACTCCGTCCCAATCCGAGGCTTCTGTACTGTCACCCTCACTGTCCAGGGCGTAGAATTTAGTAACTTCTGCCTCTATGTCCTTACTAATCTCTGCGCTGCACTCCTGTTGGGCCTGGACTTCCAGTGCAACCTCCAGAGCCTCACCCTCAAATTCGGCGGGCCTTTACCCCGCCTGTCTTTAAGCCAGAAGTTGATAAATTCTTGATTTCTCGAGGAATTAAGAGCTATGGAGAGAGAGCGGGTAAATGGAGTTGAAATCAGCCATGCTTGAATGGTGGAGTGGACTTGATGGGCCGAATGGCCTTACTTCCGCTCCTATGTCTTATGGTCTTATGGTCTTACCATTTCCGGCCTTCGCGACCCTCAAGGTCGATCCCCCTCCCTATTTGCCAATCTAACTGCGGATTCCAAGCCCGTTGCCACCAGGAGCAGACGGTACAGCACCCAGGACAATACCTTCATCAGGTCCGAAGTCCAGCGGCTGCTGAAGGAGGGTATTATCGAGGCCAGCAACAGCCCCTGGAGAGCCCAGGTGGTAGTGGTTAAAACTGGGGAGAAACACAGGATGGCCGTGGACGACAGCCAGACCATCAATCAGGACACGCAACTCGACGCGTACCCCCTCCCACGCATATCTGATATGGTCAATCAGATTGCGCAGTACCGGGTCTTCTCAACGATTGACCTGAAATCTGCCTACCACCAGCTCCCCATCCGGAAGTCGGACCGTCCATACACGGCCTTCGAGGAGGACGGTCGCCTCTACCACTTCCTTAGGGTCCCTTTCGGCGTCACAAATGGGGTCTCGGTCTTCCAAAGGGAGATGGACCGAATGGTCGACCAGTACGGTTTGCGGGCCACTTTTCCGTACTTAGATAATGTCACCATCTGCGGCCATGACCAGCAGGACCACGATGCCAACCTCGATAAATTCCTCAGTACTGCCACTCTTCTCAACCTGACCTGCAACAAAGAGAAATGTGTGTTCAGCACGACCCGGTTAGCCATTCTCGGCTATATAGTCCAAAACGGACTTCTCGGGCCCGACCGCATGCGCCCTCTCATGGAACTTCCCCTCCCCCACTGCCCCAAGGCCCTCGAACGCTGCCTGGGGTTCTTTTCCTACTACACCCAGTGGGTCCCAAACTATGCGGACAAGGCCCGCCCACTCATTCAGTCCACCCAATTCCCTCTCGCGGCCGAGGCACAACACGCTTTCGCCTACATCAGAGCAGACATCGCCAAGGCCGGGATGCGCGCAGTGGACGAGTCACTGCCTTTTCAAGTAGAAACTTCAGACATTGCCCGTGTCGCTACTCTAAACCAGGCAGCCAGACCCGTGGCATTCTTTTCCCGCACCCTTCATGCCTCGGAAATTCGACACTCATCCGTCGAAAAAGAGGTCCAGGCTATCGTTGAAGCTGTGCGGCATTGGAGGCATTACCTGGCCGGCAGGAGATTCACTCTCCTCACTGACCAACGGTCGATAGATAGCCTTCATGTTCAATAACACACAGCGGGGCAAGATCAAAAATGATAAAATCTTGCGGTGGAGAATCGAGCTCTCCACCTATAATTACGAGATTTTGTATTGCCCCGGTAAACTCAACGAGCCCCCAGATGCCCTCTCCCGAGGTACATGTGGCAGCGCATAAGTGGACCAACTCCGGGCCCTACACGACGATCTCTGTCACCCGGGGGTCACTCGATTGTACCATCTGGTCAAAGCTCGCAATCTGCCCTACTCCGTTGAGGAAGTAAGGACAGTCACCAGGGACTGCCAGGTCTGTGCGGAGTGCAAGCCACACTTCTACTGGCCGGACCATGCATGCCTGGTGAAGGCTTCCCACCCCTTTGAATGCCTCAGCGTGGATTTCAAAGGGCCCCTCCGCTCCACCGACCGTAACACGTACATTCTCAGTGTGGTCGATGAGTACTCCAGATTTCCCCTTCGACATCCCATGCCCCGATATGGGGCGTCATTCTCCGCCGGCGGGAGTCTCCGTTCTGCGGCGCCCGGGGGTTTCCCGACGGCGTGGGGCTGCCCCACAATGGGAAACCCCATTGACCGGCCGGTGTTACGGAGACTCCCGCCGGCCGGTCGGCGCAGAAATGTGGCGGTGCGGGTAGGAGAATTTCACCCATGATGTCTGCCACCATCATCAAAGTCCTCAACACCATCTTCGCTCTGTTCGGTTTCCCCGCTTACATCCACAGTGACAGGGGATCCTCATTCATGAGCGATGAGCTGCGTCAGTCCCTGTTCAGCAGGGGTATAGCCTCCAGCAGGACGACCAGCCACAACCCTGGGGAAACGGGCAAGTAGAACGGGAGAATGAGACAGTTTGGAGGGCAGTCCAGCTGGCCCTATGGTCCAGGAACCTCCCAGCCTCTCGCTGGCAGGAGGTCCTCCCTGATGCTCTGCACTCCATCCGGTCACTATTGTGCACCGCCACTAATAACACACCCATGAACGTGCTTTTACCTTCCCCAGAAAGTCCACATCCGGGGTGTCGCTCCTGACTTGGCTCGCAGCTCCAGGACCAGTCCTTCTCCGTAGGCACGTCCGACTCCACAAGGCGGACCCCTTGGTGGACAGGGTTCACCTGCTCCACGCCAACCCTCAATATGCCTACGTTGAGTTCCCCGACGGCCGCCAAGATACTGTCTCACTCAGGGACCTGGCACCATCAGGCTCCATCCTAACACACTCTCCCACTCATGCGCCCTCCCCTCCCACCACGCCGCCAACACCGATCCCACCAGACCACCCACCCCTTTCCGCACAGGAGGACGAAGAGGACTTTGGCACGCTCCCGGAGTTCCCCGATGACTGGCCAGCATCAGCTCCGCCACCACCGCCATCGGTGCCACCTCCACCACCGCCAGCACCGACTTCGCCGCCACTGTTACGCCGCTCCTAACGAAGCACAAAAGCACCGGATCGGCTGAACATTTGACGGATTCCGCACCGTCAACATGGGCTTTTGCTTTTTTTTCTTAACACTGTACGTAATTGCACTATTTGTATATAGTTTCACATTACCCCCGCCGGACTCATTTTTAACAGGGGCTGAATGTGGTGAACCACTGTATTAGGGGATGTAAGGTAGGACATGCAGTACAGGTTCGCCGGTAGCTCCTGCCGGTTGGCTCCGCCCAATAAGAACTGTATAAATATGTATGACCTCCATTGCCCTGCCATTTCGCCAGCTGCAGCAGGAGGCCACGCATCTGACTGCAATAAAGCCACAGTTGTACCCAATCTGCGTCTTTGCGCAATTGATTGCGCATCAAACTTTATTCACAGTCATAAAGTCCCAAGCATGCTAGACTCCATCCAAATCATTTAATGAGCTGGTGGATTTATTGAAGGTTCAATTGCAACATCAGCCATCAGTCATACTCCAAGAGATACACATTTAATTTGAGGGCCAGAGCCTCAGGAAAAGCATTGCCAAACTGCTACAATTATCGTAGAATTGTGATTTTGGAGCACACCCTAAAAGACATGTTAAGGGATAGATTGGTCTGTGGTGTGAACAATGATGATATTCAATGCAGATTGCTTGCAGAGTTTGACATAAATTTTAAATGAGCCAGCATTGTCCATGGGTGGGTGGGTGTGGGGGACCCTCAATATCACTTTGGAATCGAGGCACCCTTTCAAAATGGCACCCCGATCGCTGAGGCGCCGGACTGACCGGCGGGTTTACTTGCTCGCTGCAAAACATATTCTGAGCGCGATCTAACGGAAAGATCTCTAAGCATGGTTGTGAGCGGGAATGGCCGGGTGCTTGCCAACGGCCGATCCGGCAAGACCGGTACTGGTACCTCACGCCAATTTGGGCTGGTAATGATGCCTCACGGACTTCACATCGTAAATTACTGTCCCACCAGCTGATTCGCCTGGGCCGTGCCCGGCAGCTCCCAGCTGACAAGGGGGAGCAAGACTGAAACCGATTTGGCAGAGCAAACCCCAGACTGCAGGCAGCCATGCCACCGGGCAGACCAGCTCCTGGGTGTTTGCTTGCTGGCTGCTGCCTCCGACGTGATGGCGCATCCAGTGTTCAGGCAAAGTGTCCAGGCCTCACAATCTGATTGATGCCAGGCAGTAACACTCACCTGCGACACGGCACAACTACCCACGGGAATCCATGTGGGTATATTTTAGTTTAATAACAATTCCATAATCCAAAAAAAAAGCAGAATAAAAGCAAACAGCAATATACTGAATTGCACACTATATACCAAAACCAATCAACAAAAAACAAAACCACCAACATCCCAGCCAGCGCTCGTCCACTTATGAAATTTGGATGAATGGCGTTCATTCACGACAAGGAAACTGCACTATTCCACACAAAGGTATGAATCTGTTTAAAAAAACATTCTTGCAATTTTTTAAAATTGCATTAACCCAGTTTGGAGTAAACAATAATGTGAAGGGTAACTGTGATAGTGGATGGTAACAGAAGGACCTTGTCGACCTTTAAAATGATCGTGGGGCAGGACCGTTTCTGGGTGCCGACCCTGTACTTGCTGTCAGGGTGCCCACCTGTGAGACCTTCCCGGAATCAGCCAATTAAGAGGCTGCCTCTGGGAGTGCCATCCAATCGAGGGTGGCAGGCAGTTTCCTAAGGGCCTAATCAGAGGAGCCTGTGCTCTTGGACGGACCAGAGATGTACACTGCTGCTGACGGAAGCCCCTCCGCAAAATGGCCGGTGGCCGCAGCTCTGGCCCAACTGTCTCCGCGTGGCCGTTTGAAAGCAGGAGTCTTCGCGGGCAGCCCGGCCTACAAGCAGCAAGGCAGCTGGAAGATTTTGGCCTTAGCTGGGGATCCGCCGATTGCAGCAGTTGTCCCCAATCTGCCCAGATCAGACACTTAGTTAACTTATTTGTTTGTTGCTGCCGGGTAGGTAGCCACCACCAGTCATGACCCATCTAAGGTCACCTGGAGGTAGAAACTCCTCAGGCTACAGGCCTGACTCCCTCATTTCAGAATTTCCTTCCCATCTCACCTTCAAGCCCGCCTCGGAGCGGCCACGAAAACTGAACTATTGGCAGGTGATCTAGAATCTGTCATCACAAATAGAAAAGAGAGGGGCTTCTAGCATGACAAGTGGGGAGGCATCGGTGATCGGCTCCCCCCACCAACCCCGTCTCTGACTGCAGTCAACAAGACCCTCAGTCACACCGGCTTTGCTCACAGACTTGTGCTGAAATTTCTGTGAAAGTTGGTTTGATGTGGGACCTTTGGTAGATGATTGCAATAATAAGCAGTGTCTTGACGCAGTGGGAGGGATGCAGTGGGGGTAGAGTGATAACATTCTCGAAAATTACAATCAACAAAACTATATCTGCGTGGTCTTTGGAGCACTTGAAAGGGAATTGCTAATTACAGGTATTGGACGGATAGGTTGAATGCAGGTAACCGTTTGTCCCTGCCACCCCCTCTCCCTACCTCTCTCTCGCTCGCCACCCCCCAGCCCCCTCCCACCCCGCAGAACTCCATGCTGGTAATTACAGTTTGGCTTAATTGAAGACGCACTCATTTTATTTGTGAGACCTTTTGTAGTTAAAAAAAGTGCTGATTAAATGTCATTATTAAAATGGAAATAGCCGTGGTTTAGTCATTATAAAAAGATGATTATTCATGGCTCACTAGGCTGCTAAAAGACACAATTTATGCTACACTCTGGGATGTCAAAATTGTATGAGCACTTAACGCACTTGTTTCAAAATTACTCTGGGATAATTTACTGGAGATACTAAGCCTGTGAATAAATGACGTAAAATAATGTGGAGATAACTTCATCCAAGTTTTCAGATTTTTTCCCAAAATGTATATATTAACATTAATTTATAAATACCAAGTAATATTCATTTAGAAATAATAATAAATATTGAGTTATCAATGTAAATGTATTTACATTTAAGTTGCAACTTTAGGAAAAAAAGACTTGTATTTATATAGCACCTTCCATGACCGCAGGATGCCCTAAAGTGTTTTTTAGGCAATTGTAAGGGTCCTTCCTGTTCCTTCCTGTTTAGTCCTTGTCTATCCCCTTGTTTGCCCCTTTCATTTATTTTTGCCGTTACATTTTGGATCCAGGGATGATTTATGGACAAGTGTCATTTTTCCTCCCATTTTTCTTCAAGCAGAAGGAAGCTGTGGCCTGCGCCTTTAATGCAAGCAGAGGGTTACAGTGGCAGGAGAGATCAGTGATGACTCGGTTTGACTGGTGGCTAATGAATTGGTCGAAAAGGTGGTGCTCTGCCTGGTAACAGGTGGTGATTGGATCTGTCCCCATTGAAATGGTTCAGAGAATGAAAGAGCTTTCAATTTCGCACTGGCAGGTAAGGGGGAAAACCTTTCTTTTCCCCACTCTGTTTTCTCCAGAAATAACCAACTAATTCCCACCAAAAGGTCACCGTGGAAAACAACTCTCTGCAGAAAAGGCTGATGCAAGCAGTGACCAGAATCTGACAATATTTCTCTGCAGAACAGGCTGATGTGAAGCTAAGGGTCTCTCCTGGAAAAGCTGTGAGTAAGATATTGCTAACTGCAAGGAAGATCATTACAGGCTGTGAACCAGAGACTTTAATCCACACTCATACTGTGGGCAGCATGAGTAGCACAGTGGTTAGCACTGTTGCTTCACAGCACCAGGGACCACGGTTCAATTCTCGGCTTGGATCACTGTTTGTGCGGAGTCTGCACGTTCTCCCCGTGTCTGCGTGGGTTTCTTCTGGGCACTCCAGTTTCCTCCCACTAGCCCTGAATGGCGTGCTTGTTAGGTGAACTGGACATTCTGACTTCTCCCTCAGGGAACCCGAACAGGCGCAGGAGTGTGGCCACAAGGGGATTTTCACAGTAACGTCATTGCAGTGTTAATGTAAGCCTACTTACGACACTAATAAAGATTCTTATTATCCAGTGCACTAAATAACTCATCATCTGAAGCAAGGACTCTTATCTTTTGACCTTACCCCTTATTATTTTTAACCCTTTCAACCCCTCTGTGTTTGTCTGTCGTGTGTGTGTGGGTAGAGGGTGGGGCAGTTATTGAAACTTGCAGGTGGTGGTGTTCGCATGTCTCTGCTGCCCTTTTCATTTTAATGGTAGAGGTTGTGAGTCTGGTGCGTTTCTGCAGTGCATCTTGTAGATGGCACACGCTGCTGCCACGTCAGTGGTGGAGGGAGTGAATGTTTAAAGTGGTCGATGGGGTGTCAATCAAGCGGGCTGCTTTGTCCTGGATGGTGTCGAGCTTCTTAAGATTTGTTGGATTTGCACTCACCCAGGCAAGTGGAGAGTATTCCATCACACTCCTGACTTGTGCCTTGTGGATGGCGGACTGGCTTTGGGGAGTCAGGAGGTGAGTTACTCGCCGCAGGATTCCCAGCCTCTCACCAGCTCTGGCAGCCATAGTATTTTTCTGGCTCGTCCAGTTCAGTTTTGGGTCAATGTTAACACCGAGGATGTGTCTCGTGGGGGATTCAGCAATGGTAATGCCAGTGAATGCTAAAAAGGGAGATTGTTACCGATTCTCTTCTTGGAAGGAGATTTGCAAAGGAATTTGGACAAGTGTTCAAAATACTAGTCAAAAAGGTGAATTTCAAGGAACAATCATAAAGGAGGAGAGAGTTCACGGCGCTGAGGTCCCAGGTTCGATCCCGGCTCTGGGTCACTGTCCGTGTGGAGTTTGCACATTCTCCCCGTTTTTGCGTGGGTTTCGCCCCAACATCCCAAAAAGATGTGCAGGGTAGGTGGATTGGCCACGCTAAATTGCCACTTAATTGGAAAAATGAATTGGGTACTCTAAATTTTTAATTTTTTTTTTTAAATATCGGAGAGAGGTGGAGAGGTGCAGAGGTTTCAGGAGGTTACTTAGGAGCTTGGGCCACGCAGGCAGTTGAACAAAATCAGACATGGGCAAATTGCCGGGGTTGAAGGAGTGCAACGTTTTCAGTGGGTTATAAAGTTGGGGGTTTACAGAGAGAAAAGAAGCTTTTTTTGGTGGAGATTTGTTCGGAGAGTGGTTCTAACTGGTGGCTGTAAAAATTCAAGGAGACTTGCCAGTATTGTAGGCATGTAAGCCAGTCACTCAAGCCACAAAATACCATTATCATTTCAGCCATGTGATTTAGGGCGGCACGGTGGCACAGTGGTTAGCACTGCCGACTTACAGCTCCAGGGTCCCAGGTTCGATTCCCGGCTTGGGTCACTGTCTGCGCGGAGTCTGCACGCTCTCCTCGTGTCTGCGTGGGTTTCCTCCGGGTGCTCCGGTTTCCTCCCACAGTCCAAAGATGTGCAGGTCAGATGTGGAGAAAACTCTGTGGACGAAAGATTTGGAATCTACTCTAATATCCTTTGGTTGAGATGTGGAAAGCCAAGATCATGTTTATCCGTTCTGGTGGCTGCAGTATCTATAAAGATCCCACATCACCATGTTTTTCCAGTATCTTGGCCAACATTGAGGTGAGTAGCATAGATACGTTTAAGGGGATGGTGGATAAGTGGATGAGGAAGAATTGGATATGTGGATTTTTGGGGGGATTGAGATGAAGGTGAATGGGAAGAGGCGTGAGTGGAGAGTAAACATTGGTGCAGAGCAGCTTGGCTAAATGGTCTGTTTCTGTCTTTTTTCAGTTCAATGTAAGTGTAAGTAATCTAAGTCAAGCAGCATGAGCAAGACAGTTCACTTGTCAATCACTGTGGTGCTGATGGATATAAAAGTAGGCCTGCATTTATATAGCACCTTTCACAACCTCACAGTGTGCCAACGCACTTTCCAAACCAGTTACATAGTTTTGAAGTGCAGTCATTATTATAATGTTGAGGCAGCTTCTGGTGCACACTGGCAACATTGAATGCCAAGTGATTTGACGTGACACTGCGCCCAGTCAAACAAATTTTGTTCCTTTTATTTTTTTTTTCTCTTTCTTCTTTTATGGGTTGCGGGGATTGCTGACAAGGCCAGCGTTTCTGGCCCATCCCTAACAGCTCTTGAACTGAGTGACTCGCTCGGCCATTTCAGAGAGCAGTAAAGAGTCACCCACATAGCTGTGGGTCTGGAGTCACATGTCGGCCAGACCGGGTACGATGGACAGATTTCCTGCCCTAAAGGGCATTAGTGGACCTGATGGGTTTTTACAACAACCGATGATAGTTTCATGGTCACTGTTACTGAGACTAGCTTTATATTCCAGATGTATGTGTTGGATTTCAATTCTGCAAGCTGCAATGTGTCTGTATTTTGCAATATATGGATCTGTAGCAGAGATTTTGTTTTCCCAATTTAGCATGACCAATCCACCTCCCCTGCACATCTTTAGGTTGTGAGGGTTCATGTGATATGCATTCACACATAAATGTATATAGTTGTATAAATGTATACAGCTGCTTATCCGTGTATGTAATGGCCTCCTGCCAGCGGGTGGCGCCAGGCATGCATCATGTGACTGGAGTGACTCGCCAGTTGGTTGTAGGATGTACAGCAGGATAGTGTCACTTAGAGTAGCTCCCTAGGAATTTGAGTAACTTTGTTTGTGTATAGATCAGTCCACGCGGTTGAAAATGAATCATCATTCTGGATGAACAAATATATGTTCTGTGCGTGCCTTCATCGTCGGGGGAACCATAGATCACAGCAGGGGTGAGACCTCCGCAGGCACAGGGAGAATGTGCAAACTCCAGACGGCCAGTGACCTGGGGCTGGGAGCGAACCCGGGTCCTCAGCGGCAGTGCTAACCACTGTGCCACCCTAATCTGCAGCAGAGATCATGGTACAGCGGTAATGGGTGGGATTTCTCATGCCTCCCTCCTCCACCCCCGACCCCCACCCCCATGGCGTGTGTTTTGCGGCAGAGGCAAGAACATCAGAGTTAAACTGGTGGAATTTAAATTCAATTCAGAAAGATAACCTGGAATTGGAATCAATTGTCGGAAGAAAGACATCTGGTTCACTAATGTCCTTCGGTGGGGTGGAGGGGAAATCTGCCATCCTTCCCTGGTCTGGCCTACATGTGACTCCAGCCCCCCAGCAATGTGGCTGACTCTTATCTGCCCCTTTGAAATGGCCGAGCAAGCCGTTCTATTCAGTGCTAATTAGGGAGGGGTATTAAATGCTGACCTTGCTGGCGACACCCACATCCCATGAACAAATTTTATAAAGCTGGACCGCAGAAGGAAGAGCGTCTCGTGGAGAAGACGGGAAAATAGTGAATGAAATTAGACATCCTCCTTGAATAAGGCTCTCTCTCTCTCCTTCCGATCCAGCTGTTGTAAAATTACTACCCATCTGTGCCTAATGCCCTCCACTGCTTGCACCTAGTAATTTCCAAAGATTCTGACATGTCACATGGGTTAGTAACAGAACGCAGACAACAACAGATTATGAGTAGTGGGATATTAGCCTTTAACGCAACCTTTGCTTGTGCGGAGGATAAGCGAAAGCCTCGTTGGCAGCTCTAAATTATGATTAAATGTCGCTGTCTGATCATCGGTATTTTGTTGTCAGAGCAATAATGTCTGAATGCTTAAAGACAAAATCATCACAAAGCATCTTCCTTATACACTTGTCAGGTTTCATCAGCAGATGACTCACTTGGCATTACCAATTTCACCTATGCAGAATATAAAAGATACTGAAGCTCCATAAACCAATTTTAGATATTTGTTTTCAGAATAAAGTTGGTCGAAAGGATAATTTGAAGGGAATTAATTTCTCCCCTTTTCCAATGCTCACTCATTCACTGAGCGAAGTGCTTTGGAGTACGGTTCCGGGGCCACAGTATAGCTCATTATGAAGTCGAAATCTGCAAGCCAGTGAGCAGGCCATTTGGCCCGTCAAAGCTGTGCCTATTTGTCTTTCCGCTCTCCTGTTCCCACATTCTTTAATTCTTTTATTTGAAACTGGTCCAATGACCCTCAGCTTTCTACTCCTAGTTCTAATATATTCAGAACGTGTACTTCTATAGCGCGTTTAACACAGGCAAATTTCTCAATACACTAAACAGAAACTAAGGGGCAATTTATCACGACCAATCCACCAAACCCGCACACCTCTGGACTGTGGGAGGAAACTGGAGCACCCGGAGGAAATCCACGCTGACATGGGGAGAACGTACAAACTCCACACAGACAGTGACCCAAGGTCGGAATTGAACCCGGTTCCCTGGCACTGTGAGGCAGCAGTGCTATCCACTGTGTCGCCCATGTCGAATACGATGCCTTAAGGTTTGGATACGAATGGTGGGGGGCAGATTGTGTGCGAGATATGTAAATGACCAGATTTGGCGAGGCACAAGTTCGGAGAGGATTGAAGGACAGAGTAGACTACAGAGTAAGTGAGAATTGACCTGAAGGGATTTGGGTACAAGGCTGACTATTTACATTGGAGGTCCGAGGGCTGAGATGATGGATGAGAGAAATTTGATGTGGGTTAGGAAGCAGCTGGCGTGGTTCTGGGTGAGCTGAAGTGAGGGTAGAGGGTGAGCTGGGCGCACAATCCTCACACCTGACTCGCTGATGCGACAAGGCCATTTAATCTCGCGAGGCATTGTGATCTCTCTTTAGACCTCACGAGATATCGCAATCTCCATTGCGCCCTCGCTGGGTGAGATCCAGGTTTACATATTTAAGTCAGCAGTTAGGCTTAGTTAAATAGTTTGGCGCCCGATGCTCCTGAGGCCTGATAACGAACCCCTCACCTGGGAGAGCTCGCTATGGCGCCATTTAGTACTGCTCCACACAAACGTTGATCAGGTGTAATGGAACCTGGTGGGAAGGGGGTCTCCCTGGCCATTCGAGGCCTCCGGGTGGTCGTGCTCTGGGCAGGATGGTACCCTGGTATGCTTGCTGCCACCAGGGCACCTTGGCACTGCTACCCGGGCACTATGGAAGTCCAACTGCCAGGCTGGTTGGGGCACTGCCAAGGTGCCTGATGCCAAGTTGCCCATGCCAGGGGCTGGTTCTGTTGGGTGCTCTGTCCTTATGAGGTGGGGCTCGAGGATCTCATAAGGGGACTGTGACCACGGTGGGGAGTCCGAGGCGTACGAGAGATAGGGGTGGCATTTAAAAATGGCGCCTCGATCTCTTCCTGCACTGACGGGCTGAGCAGGAAATGGAGGTGAGTGCGGCATCGGCAGGGCCTTCCTTGTAAAGGCAAGAAATCAGAGTCCCCTTTGAAACGGGGTCATTCTCTGTGCTGAAGGTGCCAAGTAACACCCTGCTAAATGCGCTCACAACGGGGCTCTTTTTTCCCCATTAAATTGTGCCGCTGGCCTCTGTTCCACAATTTGAATCTGACCCCACCCAGAGAAAACGCTGATTTTTAAAATTCATTCACGGGATGCAGGTATCGTTGGCAAGGTCAGCTTATTTTGCCCAATCCTGGTTGCCCCTGAAAAGGTGGTGGTGAGTTGCCGTCTTGAACCGCTGCAGTCCCTGAGGTGTCGGTACAGTGCTGTCAGGAAGGGAGTTCCAGAATTTTGACCCAGCGACAGTGAAGGAACGGCTGATATATTTCCAGGTCAGGGTGGTGTGCCACTTGGAGGGGAGCTTTTAGGTGGTGGGGTTTCCTTGTCCTTTTAGGCAGTGGGGGTTGTGGGTTTGCAAGATGCTGTCGAAGGAGACTTGGCGAGTTGCTGCAGTACATCGTGGAGATGGTACACACTGCTGCAATGATGTTTCAGTAGTGGAGGGAGTGGATGTTGAAGGTGATGGATGGGGCGCCAATCAAGGAGGCTGCTGTGTCATGGATGGTGTTGCGTTCTAGAGTGTTGCCCTCATCCAGGCAAATTGGGAGCATTCCATCACATTCCTGACTTGTGTCTTGTAGATGGACAGGATTTGGGGAGTAGAAGGCCGGTTGCTCTGGGAACGAACCCCCTCACCTGGGAGAGCTCGCTATGGCGCCATTTAGTACTGGTCCACACAAACATTGATCAGGTGTAATGGAACCTGGTGGGAAGGGGGTCTCCCTGGCCAGAGAAGGCCCCCGGGTGGTCGTGCTCTGGGCAGGATGGTACCCTGGTATGCTTGCTGCCACCAGGGTACCATCCTGAATTTCCAGCCTCTGCCGTGCTCCCGTAGCCACAGTATTTGTATGGCTGGTCCAATTCAGTCAATGATAACCGCCAGAATTTGATAGTGGGGGATTGAATGTTGGGAATGCCATTGAATATCAGGGAGACGCTTGGATTTTCTCTTGTTGGAGATAGCCATTGCATGCCACTTGTGTGGCAGCATGATAGGGGCAGCACGGTAGCACAGTAGTTAGCACAGTTGCTTCACAGCTCCAGGGACCCAGGTTCGATTCCTGGCTTGGGTCACTGGCTGTGTGGAGTCTACACGTTCTCCCCGTGCCTGCTCCAGGTGCTCCGGTTTCCTCCCACAGTCCAAAGATGTTCAGGGTAGGTGGATTGGCCATGATAAATTGCCCTTAGTGTTCAAAAAAGGTTAGGTGGGGTTACTGGGATACAGTGGAGGCATAGGGTGCTCTTTCCAAGGGTCGGTCAGACTCGATGGGCCGAATGACCTCCTTCTGCACTGTAAATTCTATGAATTCTATGAACGTAACTTGCCACTTGTCAGCCCAACCCTCAATATTGTCCAGGTCTTGCTGCATTTGAATATGGACTACGTCGGTATCTGAGAATTCAGGAACGGTGCTGAGCATTGTGCAATCATCAGTGAACATCCCCAATTCTGACCTTACAATGGAAGGAAGGTCATTGATGAAGCAGCTGAAGGTGGTTGATCCGAGGGACACCCTTTTGTGGATCTTCCGAAGCGATATCTCGGGACTGAGGTGATTGATCACCCAACAACCACAACCTCTTCCTTTGTGACAGATATAACTCCAACAAGCGGTGAGTTTCCCCCCTGATTCCCATTGACTCCAGTTTGGCTAAGCGATCAAATGTTGCCCTGATGTCAAGATCAGCCACTCTGGCCTCACCTGTGAAGCTCAGCTCTTTCTTCCATCTTTGGACTCTGGCTATAACAAGGTCAGCTCCTGTTGACTGATTTTACCCACTGTTGACTTCCATAAAATAATGGCTGGAGAAAAGCGAGTTGTCTGTCAGTCTAAGACCAGGGACTTGAAACCACAAACTGAATTTGAGTAATCCTGTAGTGTCAGGAACAGTGGACTGTTTAATATTCACTCCTTGATCATTTGGAATTTCCACTGCCCATCATCAAAGATGATATGCATACAATTCCCAGATATCCCCCGAGGATAATTCTGGGCCTGTATCGTATAGTGTACTTGTGTTTTTAAAATTATTTGGACCAATGGTTAATTAACATCAAAAATCTGTCGCCCGCGATATTTGGATGTCTTGCTGAGTTTGTGCTTGATCAGTCTTCCCTGTCTCATTTCACACAAATAAGACCATCTGTTATTCCCTCTTCACCTTCCCGCAATCAGTTTTGTCTTGTTTTCTTTTGGAAAAAACATTAATAAATTGAAAGCAAAATTGAAGTGCCGTACTAATACTGATCAAAATGATGGGTTAGACATTAACCTTCTACAGACCAGAGATGACTACATCAACCTCTTCCTCTCTGCTCATGAATACAGAGGTATGACTCAGTGGAGCCAGTATCTGTCCACTGCCTCACCCAAGTATCGAGTCTTCCAGTGACCCAGACTGATGTTCTGGAGATGACTTCAATTCCCACCCCGACCGCTATTGGTATTTAAATTCAACTACTCAATAAATTGGAATAAAAGAGCTAGTCTCAGTAACGGTGAAGATGAATCTACCAGATTGTTGTCACAACATATTTTATTCATCAATGCCCTTTAATAATAATGAACACTTATTGTCACAAGTAGGCTTCAATGAAGTTACTGTGAAAAGCCCCTAGTCGCCACATTCCGGCGCCTGTTCGGGGAGGCCGGTATGTGAATCGAACCGTGCTGCTGGCATTGTTCTGCATGGCAAGCCAGCTATTTAGCCCACTGTGCTAAACCAGCCCCGGAAAGGAAATCTGTCACACATCCCAGCCTTACCTACATGTGGTTCCAGACCCACAGAATGTGGTGGACTCTTAACTGCCCTCTGAAATGGTCCAGCAAGCCACTCGTTTTATGAACCCCTTACAGAAAAGGCAAATAAAAATGAAATGGAATGGACCATCTGGCAGTGACCTAGGCACTGGGAGTGACAACGGTACTCCCAATCCTGTCGTCCTGCAAAGTCCTTTTTACTATCATCTGGGGCTTGTGTCATATCTGGGAGAGCTACCTCACAGACTAGTCAAGCAACAGCCTGGCATAGTCATACTCACGGAATCATACTTTACAGAATGTCCCAGACACCACCATCACCTTCCCTGACGATGTCCTGTCCCACCAGCAGGACAACCCCAGCAGAGGTGGAGGGACAATGGTATACAGTAAAGAGGGTGTTGCTCTGGGAGTCCTCAACATCGAACCTGGGGCCCTGGAGCTGTGAAGCAACAGCGCTAACCACTGTGCTACCGTGCCACCCTATATCACACCATCTGGTGCCTCTTGTGAACTTAAATATATCCGTCTAAACGTTAATAGTTAATAGAGAGATTTTAGATTTCACTCCATGGGTAGAGTTTAATGTTCCACCCAAGGCACATCTGGAGGTGGGAGGGGTGTGGCTTGATTAGCTGAAGACCCTGCTGCTACCTTCTTGCTTGCCTCGAATCAAGCTCAGGCCAGAAAGGGAGGGTGGCCTTAGTGCGTGGAGGCTAATTGAGGCCCTCAAGTGACCACATCAGAGCCCCATCCTGTTGCCACTAATATTCAACCAACGGGAAGGGGGCTCACCATCCAGGGAGGCTCAGGCATTGTGTGCTCAATCGAGGGCCTCAAAGTCAGGAAGCGGTGGGCTGCTGAAAGCTGGCCCCTGCCCTTGCGTCTGGCCCCACCTCGCTGCTCCATCACCGGGAACACCCTCCCCAAAACCCCCATTCTGCTCCCAGTTGCGTCTATATAGGGATCCATCGGCAATTCCTCATGCAGGCTTGAGTGTAATACTGGCTGTGGCCACTGCTCCTAGTGGCAGTGCTGCCATCCTCTGATCGGCCAGTGGTTCTCAGGGGTGGGAGTTCCATCCTGCTGGGGCCTGAATGCAGTGGGAGGACTAACATTGGCCAGGAAAGTGCCTGATTACCTCCCGGAGACAAAGAGATGTGAGAGCCCCCGTCGTATTCAATAGATCCACTCGCTATCTCGGAACATTGGCACTTCCCATTGGCTTTGAAATCTATTTACCTTCCGGAACTATCTGCTAAGACTCTGGTATCTTGGACGTGAAATAATCTGCCACGGCAGAATCGTGACCAACAATGGTGAAGCGCACCAACATATCAGGATTTGACACACCACTAACTGTCCAGGGCATGTTAGTGGCTGAAAACAAGTATTGATTTTGCCAGAGGCAGGCTTTTCAAGTGCAAGAAGAGGGGATAACGACAAATCTGCTGCAGAGCTCCTTGAGGTTTAATTAGCTCTTATCGCACTAACGCGCAGCGAGTCAAAGTTAATTTTTTGTCCTCTCAGCTCATTCATTTGTTATGAGCAGATTCACTTCCCCGTCTCTTGATTTTAATATATTGAGTGGGTGGATTGGGCTGAATCAAATACATTTGTTCTCGTAACAGTTTTTTTTTTCAAATGTGAAGTCAAATGATCCTAGTCAGTGTAATGATACAATAGAGTTCCCTTCAGTTTGAAAGAAAAAAAAGATTTGCATTTTTACAGGACGGGACCCCTCCCGTCACGACGGTTTTACGCCGGTGGACGAGGGCTGCCATTGGCCAGCGACAACCACGGCAACGCGGCCAGCAAGCAAAGCAAATGGCCATTGATTTCGTCGGGGCCATAGGGAGAAGGCCGGAACGTTCCTCCATTTTTAACTAAGTGTCGTTTTGGCGGGAAAAGCAGGGGGCTGCCCGCCAGCTCCACTGGCAGCTTCTCTCGTGGTGGTTTTCTAACTTCGGTGAAAGACGTGCTGGAGGCAAGCCCGCCCCATCGCCCAGAGATCGGGGCAGCCTTTAAAAACAGCGACCCGATCTGACAGATATAAAGATAAAAGCAAGGACGAGGAGACCCCCACCTTCCCACACACCACTCGGGGGGGTGGGTGGGGGGGCGCTCCCCTCCTACCACAGACATAGGGAACCCCCTTCCGAAAGGAAGCCCATCCAACATTTCTCCCGCCGCTTCCCTTTGGCACTGCACGCTGGTACTGCTCCCTGGCACTGCCCCCCTTGTGCCAGTGGGCACTGTAAAGGGCCGTGCTGAGGCGGTGCCTGGGTACTTCCCGGGCATGTGCAATGTGGTGGTATGTATTAGGGGTCATGTGGGACTGTGAAGCCGTGATGCTATTGGCTGACAGATCCCGGGTCCTGGTTGGCTGCCGACTCCTGGCTCCGCCCTGAAGGCGGAGTATAAGAACCCAAGCTTCTCCCTGCAGCTTCATCCTGTTGCTGAGCTGCTGGGGACAACTCTTGCTGAATAAAGCCTGAATCGACTTCATCACTTCTCGTCTCTCACGTAAGTCATTGTGCGCTACAATTTATTAAGTGAGCTTAAAAGACTATGGAGCTCCGGATCGTCCCGGAATGCCTGCGGATCAGTCCCCATGCAGCGAACTCGGCAGCAGTATTTAAACTCTGGCAAGCATGCTTTGAAGGCTACCTCCGAACGGCCCCCGGCCGGATCACAGAAGACCAGAAAATGCAGGTCCTGCATTCGAGGGTAAGCCCGGAAATTTACCCTCTCATAGAAGACGCAGAGAATTTCCCGACGGCGCTCGCATTGCTGAAGGGCATCTACGTTCGGCCCGTTAACCAGGTCTACGCGCGCCACCAACTCGCGACGAGACGGCAAAGTCCCGGAGAATCGCTAGAAGAATTCTACGCCGCGCTGCTAATTTTGGGACGGGGCTGCAGCTGCCCGCCGGTGAATGCGATCGAACACACGGACATGCTAATTCGCGATGCATTTGTGGCAGGCATGAACTCTCCCCAAATCCGCCAATGACTTTTAGAAAGAGCGTCGCTAGGACTCTCAGAGGCACGGGCCCTTGCAGCTTCCCTAAATGTGGCCTCGCAAAACGCCCGCGCCTACGGCCCCGACCGCGCGGCAGCCCCTTGGGCTCCGTGGACCCCCGTCGCGACAAACTCCCCCCCCCTCGCAAGCCTGCGCGGTTAAAGTGCCAGACCATCCCCGGGGGGGCCCGCTGCTATTTCTGCAGACAAGCGAAACACCCCTGGCAGCGCTGCCCGGCCCGCGCAGCTATTTGTAAAAGCTGCGGTAAGAAGGGCCATTACGCGGCAGTGTGACGGTCCCGGGGGGTCGCCGCAATCCCCGGAGAAGAACGAGCCCAGCACATCCCAAACGCTCCCCAACCCCCCCAGCGCCCCATGTGCGACCCGCAGGTGCCGCCATCCTGGGTCCCGGGCACCACGAGGGGAGGATGGGCGCCGCCATCTTGTGACCCCCAGCCGCGTGCGATTCATGGGGGCGGCCATTTTGTCCACCCCCAACCACGCGCGATCCATGGGGGCGGCCATTCTGTCCACCCCCAGCCGCGTGCGATTCATGGACGCCGCCATCTTCTTTGACAACAAAGGACCCCAGCATCGACGGCTCCTCGGGGTCCGAAGAAGACGCCGCGACACTACTACCACGACTGGCTTCGGTGACACTGGATCAATCGCGGCCCCGGACGCTCCAGACGACGACAACAACGGTGCTGGTCAACAGATACGAGACGCCATGCCTGATCGACTCCGGGAGCACTGAAAGTTTTATTCACCCAGACACGGTAAGACGCTGTTTTCTGACCATCCATCCAAGCACGCAAAAGATTTCCCTAGCTGCAGGATCCCACTCCATAGAGATCAAAGGGTTCTGCATCGCGAACCTAACGGTGCAAGGGAGGGAGTTTAAGAACTACAGGCTCTACGTCCTTCCCCAACTCTGCGCGCCCACATTACTGGGATTAGATTTCCAGTGTAACCTGCAGAGCCTAACATTCCAATTCGGCGGCCCAATACCCCCACTCACTATCTGCGGCCTCGCAACTCTCAAGGTTGAACCGCCGTCCTTGTTTGCAAACCTCACCCCGGATTGCAAACCCGTCGCCACTAGGAGCAGACGGTACAGCGCCCAGGACCAGATATTTATTCGGTCTGAAGTCCAGCGGTTGCTGAACTAAGGCATAATCCAGGCCAGCAATAGTCCCTGGAGAGCCCAGGTGGTAGTAGTAAAGACCGCGGAGAAGCAAAGGATGGTCGTAGACTATAGTCAGACCATCAACAGGTACACGCAGCTAGATGCGTACCCTCTCCCCCGCATATCCGACATGGTCAATCGGATTGCTCAGTATAAAGTCTTCTCCACCGTGGACCTCAAGTCCACCTACCACCAGCTCCCCATCCACCCAGGTGACCGCAAGTATACAGCCTTCGAGGCAGACGGGCGTCTATACCACTTGCTAAGGGTCCCATTTGGTGTCACAAACGGGGTCTCGGTCTTCCAACGGGAGATGGACCGAATGGTTGACCAGCACGGGTTGCAGGCCACGTTCCCGTATCTCGACAACGTAACCATCTGCGGCCACGATCAGCAGGACCACGACGCCAACCTCCAAAAGTTCCTCCAGACCGCTAACGCCCTGAACCTCACATACAACGAGGAAAAGTGCGTTTTTAGCACAAACCGGTTGGCCATCCTGGGATACGTAGTGCGCAATGGGATAATAGGCCCCGACCCCGAACGCATGCGCCCCCTTATGGAATTTCCCCTCCCCCACTGCTCCAAAGCCCTAAAACGTTGCCTGGGTTTCTTTTCATATTACGCCCAGTGGGTCCCCCAGTATGCAGACAAGGCCTGCCCGCTAATACAGTCTACTACCTTCCCCCTGTCGACAGAGGCTCGCCAGGCCTTCAGCCGCATCAAAGCGGATATCGCAAAGGCCACAATGCGCGCCATCGACGAGTCCCTCCCCTTCCAGGTCGAGAGCGACGCATCCGACGTAGCTCTGGCGGCCACCCTTAACCAAGCGGGCAGACCCGTGGCCTTTTTCTCCCGGACCCTCCACGCCTCAGAAATCCGCCACTCCTCAGTGGAAAAGGAAGCCCAAGCCATAGTGGAAGCTGTGCGACATTGGAGGCATTACCTGGCCGGCAGGAGATTCACTCTTCTCACCGACCAACGGTCGGTAGCCTTCATGTTCGATAATGCACAGCGGGGCAAAATTAAAAATGACAGGATCTTAAGGTGGAGGATCGAACTCTCCACCTTCAACTATGAGATCTTATACCGTCCCGGAAAGCTGAACGAGCCGTCTGATGCCCTATCCCGCGGCACATGTGCCAACGCACAAATAGACCGCCTCCAAGCCCTCCACGAGGACCTCTGCCACCCGGGGGTCACTCGATTCTACCATTTCGTAAAGTCCCGCAACCTCCCCTACTCTGTGGAGGAGGTCCGTACAGTCACCAGAAACTGCCACATCTGCGCAGAGTGCAAACCGCACTTTTTCAGGCCGGGTAGAGCGCACCTGATCAAAGCTTCCCGCCCCTTTGAACGCCTCAGTTTGGATTTCAAAGGGCCCCTCCCCTCCACTGACCGCAACGCATACTTCCTGAACGTGGTGGACGAGTACTCTCGTTTCCCCTTTGCCATCCCCTGCCCCGACATGACAGCGACCACAGTCATTAAAGCCCTTGGCACCATATTCACACTGTTCGATTGCCCCGCGTATATCCATAGCGACAGGGGGTCCTCCTTCATGAGTGACGAGCTGCGCCAGTTCCTGCTCAGCAAGGGCATAGCCTCGAGCAGGACGACCAGCTACAACCCCCGGGGGAACGGGCAAGTAGAGAGGGAGAATGGCACGGTCTGGAAGACCGTCCTACTGGCCCTACGGTCCATGGATCTCCCAGTTTCCCGGTGGCAGGAGGTCCTCCCGGACGCTCTCCACTCCATCCGGTCACTGCTGTGTGCCACCACTAACCAAACGCCTCATGAGCACCTCCTTGTCTTCCCCAGGAAGTCCTCCTCCGGAACGTCGCTGCCGACCTGGCTGGCGGCCCCAGGACCCATCTTGCTCCGGAAACATGTGCGGGCGCACAAATCGGACCCGTTGGTCGAGAGGGTTCACCTTCTCCACGCGAACCCGCAGTACGCCTCGTGGCGTACCCCGACGGCCGACAGGACACGGTCTCCCTGCGGGACCTGGCGCCCGCCGGCAACACACACCCCCCCCAGACACCGATCATCCCCTCCCTGCCACCGGTGCACCCCGCGACTGCCCCCTTCCCGGGGGGATCGGTCCTCCTCCCGTGCCCGCCCAGGAGTAAAACAGGAACAAACACCGAAACGCTCCCGGAGACGACAACACCTGAACAAGCACCTGCACCACCACCGGGGCTGAGGTGATCGACGAGGAAGACCAGACCGCCCGCTCGACTCGTGGAACTCGCGTGACACCAAGAATGTTGTTGTAACAGAAAAAAAATTTTGCTAATATTGTAAATAGTTTTCACAAACTTGTACATAGCCCAGTGTAGGGCTAAAACTGTAGTAACATGTCTGAAATTTTCCTTTCAGGGCCAGCCTTGTAAACCCCTACCACCATGCGAACCACCACCCCGCCGGGTTCCCTTTTAACAAGGGGTGAATGTGGTGGTATGTATTAGGGGTCATGTGGGACTGTGAATCCGTGATGCTATTGGCTGACAGATCCCAGGTCCTGGTTGGCTGCCGACTCCTGGCTCCGCCCTGAAGACGGAGTATAAGAACCCGAGCTTCTCCCCGCAGCTTCATTCTGTTGCTGAGCTGCTGTTGACAAGTCTCGCTTAATAAAGCCTGAATCGACTTCAGCACTTCTCGTCTCTCTCGTAAGTCATTGTGCGCTACATGCAGCTCCCTCCGGTGGCTGTACTTTCCTGTTCATCCGAGACATGTTCTTTTCGCTAAGTTCCGGTTGCTCCAGACCTGTTGTAAACCCCGGCGATGTAATGTTACGTCGGCTGGAGGGGAGAGGGGGGGACCGGAAATCCAAATGTCTGTGGGGGGGGGGGGGGGGCAACATGCTGTTGTATTTAAACGGGGTTCCAGTTGCACGGTGGGAACTGCATTACGTCAGCGACGGGGGTTGGAGTAGTGGGGTGGGGGGGGGGGGGGGGGGGGTGGTGTCGCATTACAAGATCCGGCTGCCACAAATCTCGTTTCTGGGCTCTTGTGAGATTCTGCGCCCCCACATCGCTATTACGTCCATGGAAAACAGGGGCGCAAAGTCCTGGCCAAAATGTTTCCAATGACCACTGGATGTCTCAGGAGTGCTTCACAACCAATGAAATATTTTTTTGAAGTCCAGCCCCTGTCATATTACAGGGAACACGCCAGCCAATCTGCACGCAGCAAACTCCCACACACAGCAAAGTGAAAATGACCGGATCATTTGGTTTTGTGCCGGTGATTGCGGGATGAATGCCGACCAGGACATTGGGGATAAATCCTTCGAAAAAATGCCATGGGATCTTTCATATCCATGAGAGCAGGCAGATGGGTGGGGGAGGTTAGGAGGTCAGGGGCGGGGGTTGGGGATGGGGGGGGGGATAGCGACCTTCGATTAAAACCTCATGCAAAGGCCGGTGCAGAACTCCATCAGTACTGCATTGAAATGTCAGCCTTTTTTTTATGCTCAAGTCCTGGACTAGGACTTGGATCTAGAACCTTGTGGGTCAGGAATCCTCCCAATAGGACCACAGCCGATCCCGCAGATACATGGAAATTCTGCTGAGTTTAGAAGTAAAGAGCGGTTTGAGAACAATTGTATTTGATCAAGACCAATTACTCCATTACATATCGAGGATAAGGAAGTGAAAATACTCAATGGCAGGCGTCAAATTGTCCATGATAAGCAGAACAACTCCAATCTGGTCAATTATTGTCCAATGTCTACTCTCAAACATCAGCAAGGTAATGGGAGATTGTCATTAATCGCGCCATTATGCGGCACTTAGCCACCAGTAACCTGCTCACTGATGGCTCAGATTGGCATCTGCTGAGGCCACTCAGCTACAGACCTTATTAAAGCCTTCGCCCAAACACAATGCGATAATCAGTGAACATCCCCACTTCTGACCTTATGATGGATGGAAGGTCATTGAGGAAGTAGCTGAAGACGGTTGGGCCTCATAGGCTATGCTGAGGAACTCCTGCAGCAATATCCCGGAGAGGAGATGATTGGCCTCCAACCACCCCTGTAGCCTTCCTTTATGCTCACTCGGTATAATTCCAGTACGAAGTCTTACAACACCAGGTTAAAGTCCAACAGGTTTGTTTCGATGTCACTAGCTTTCGGAGCACTGGTATAATTCCAACCAGTGGATAATTCCACCCACCCCCCCTCCCACCCCCCCCTCCCACCCCCACCCGATTCCCATTGACTTAAATTTTCTGCGGGATCCTTGATGCCACACACTGCCAAATGCTACCTTGATGTCAAGTTCAGTCCATGCCCGCGTCCAGCAGGATCTGGACAGCACTCAGGCTCGGGCTGACAAGTGGCAATTCATACTTATGCCAGGGCATGACCAACTCCAACAAGGGGGCGACACGGTTGCACATTGGTCAGCACTGCTGCCTCACAGCGCCAGGGACCCGGGTTCTATCCCTACCTCGGGTGACTGTGTGGAATTTGCACGCTCTACCCTGGGTGAGTCGGTTTCCGCCCACAGAACAAAGATGTGCAGGTTAAGTGGATTGGCCGTGCTAAATTGCCCCAAAGTGTCCTGAGGATAGGTGGGGTTACAGGGTTAGGGCTGGGGAGTGGGCCTAGGTAGGGTGGTCTTTCGAAGGGTTGGTGGATTCATACAAGTTAATGTGTTCTGAATTTGCCACCAGCAAGTCTGAGCACAAAGTGTCCCACTGCTAATTGAAAGGGCTAAAAATAATGATTTGTGTTCCTTTTTCCAATAGCTGATGGTGACCTTTCTGATCTGCCCTCCCCCAACTGAATAATTAGAACCACTTTCCCCAGGCCCCCCCCCCCGATATGGCTAATCACAGTTTCTGTCCAATGCTTGTACTTGTGGGCTTGACAGGGCATATTTATGTGTAGATACAAACATAAAATCTTCTCAGTAACTCCTACAGCCTGTTCAGAATGTGAAGAACTGATGGTGCAATTAAATCTTCTTGCTTGGTAGACATGTGGCTTCCGATCTTACAGCTGCACTATTTAACAACACGTTGTTGTGATCTGGAACGCTCGCTCTGAAATAATGGAGGAAGCAGATTCAAGAATAGCTCTCAAAAGCAATATTTGGAATGTACACATTCTCCTTGGAGGCAAAGGAGGGTGGGACGAACTGGATCGTTCTTTCCAAGAGCTGTCACAGGGATGACGGGAAGAATGGCCTCCTTCTGTGCTGTAAAATGATGATGCGGGCTCCGGATGAAGCAAATAGCCTTCTTTTTGGCACTCTTTGCCTTATGATCTTCGAAATCTGTTTGTTAATTGCCCAGCATTGCCTCATGATTTGCTTCGAGGATCAAAATTCGGGCCTCCTTCCAGATTCTTTGGCCTTCCAAGTACTGGGGGTTTTTAATCGGCAGAGCTCATTCGAAGACCAGGGGCGAAATTCTCCGGAAACGGCGCGATGTCCGCCGACTGGCGCCCAAAACGGCGCAAATCAGTCGGGCATTGCGCCGCCCCAAAGGTGTGCGATGCTCCGCATCTTTGGGGGCTGAGCCCCAACCTTAAGGGGCTAGGTCGGCGCCGGACGGATTTCCGCCCTGCCAGCTGGCAGAAAAGGCCTTTGGTGCCCCGCCAGCTAACGCGGAAATGACATCTCCGGGCGGCGCATGCGCGGGAGCGTCAGCGGCCGCTGACGGCATTCCCATGTATGTGCAGTGGAGGGAGTCTCTTCTGCCTCTGCCATGGTGGAGACCGTGGCGAAGGCGGAAGGACAAGAGTGCCCCCACGGCACAGGCCCGCCCTCGGATCGGTGGGCCCCGATCGCGAGCCAGGCCACCGTGGGGGCACCTCCCGGGGCCAGATCGCCCCATGCCCCCCCCAGGATCCCAGAGCCCGCCTGCGCCGCCTTGTCCCGCCGGTAAGGTAGGTGGTTTAATTTCCGCCGGCGGAACAGGCATTTTAGCGGCGGGACTTCGGCCCATCCGGGCCGGAGAATCGAGCGGGGGGGGCCCGCCAACCGGCGCGGCACGATTCCCGCCCCCGCCGAATCTCCGGTGCCAGAGACTTCGGCAACCGGCGGGGGCGGGATTCACGCCAGCCCCCGGCGATTCTCCGACCCGGCGGGGGGTCGGAGAATCTCGCCCCTGAGCCCAGTCAGTTCTATTCACAGGGCGGTGTTGATCTGTTAGACTAGGTTTCAACGATCAGATTATTTGACCTGACTACACCTCCAATGTTCAAAGAACGCAGTGGCCATTCAGCCCATCATGACCTTGCCAGCCCTTTGATAGAACTATTCAGTTCACCCTACTTGCCACCCCCACCCCCTCCCCCCACCCATCCCCCCGGGCCTTCCATGTATTTCATTTTCCAGGAGTTGCCCAACTTATTTTTGACGGTTACGACTACGCCTCAGCACCCTTTCAGGCAGCGCATTCCAGGTCGTAACGACCTGCTGAGCAGACAATATTTCCCTCGTGTTGCTTCCGGCTCTATTGCCAGTTATCTTTAATCTCTGTTCTGTGTTCTTTGCTTTAGGGAGAAATATTGAGTGGGCTAGATCCCTGCTCACTGGAGTGTAGAAGAATGAAAGGTGATTTTATTGAAATGTATTTCTGAAAGGGACTTGATTCTGAAGGAACTTGACATGGTAGGTGCTGAGAGGATGTTTACCCTCAAGGGGAAAGTCTATAATGAGGGGAAATGGTTTAAAAATAAGGGGTTTCCAATTTAAGATGTTGAGGAGGAATTTTCCCTTGAATGCCCTATAAAATTAACCTACCTTACCCTAAAACCCATGTCCCTTGGTTATGGACACCTCAACTCATGGGCAATATCCATCCTATTCAGACCTCTCATCATTTTCCTCCTCCTTGGGAAGAACCATGTCCCAGGAGGGTCACCGAAGGCACTGGCAATCGCTTACCTCTGTCTATGATCATCCTTGACAAAATACTACAGTGCTTTGACATTGCCTTCTGCAGTATGGGTGACCAGGGAACTCTCCCACTCTTACCATATGCCATATTGGGAGGATTTACGGACTGATAATTAACCTGTTCTGTCACTTTATGAACACACCTTCCATGATCATGAGGTCCTGAAGTGCGACTCTACCACAGAGCCACAAGGCTTCCACTCTCGCCGCTCTATACATTTCAATCGCCCTCAGCCTATGTCGCAAAGAAAACAACCACAGTCTATTCAATCTCACGTCGGAGCTGAAATTCTCCAGTCCGGGCAAAGTCTTTGCAAATGTTCTGTGTACCACTCTGATGGAGTCACGTTTTGCCACAGGTGTGGTGACCAGAAATGTGCACAGAGCGCCAACTGTTACCTAAATAGTATAATTTATAGTTCCAGACAATTAGAAGCAAAAAGGAAAGGAAAAAAAAAAACCTGGATTTAAATAGCGCCTGTCTTAACCAGCATTCCCCAAAATGCTTAACAACCAATAAAATATTTTTGAGCTGTTGTCATCATTATAAAGTAGGGAACAGTGAATTATGTTATAATAGTACAAGAATATCTCACTAAGTACAAAATAATCGCTCTGTAAAGTTGTCAGCTTAATTAGTGCAAGGTTCCACTGTACAATGTCTGACAAGGTGATCATTGTTAATGGATATTATTCATAAAAAAGCAGAGCTTATGTTGAAAGATGTTTCTGCAACCACAAGGCAAATCATGAGCAACCCATGGAAAGTGCAGAAACTAGAAGCTGCAACACCTGATCAACAATGTCAAACTTGAAGCGTGAACTGGAATTCCCTGCTATTAATGACTTGAGGGATCAAAAACTGAACTGGACCAGTCATGGCTACAAGTACAGATCGGAAACCATGAATTCAGAGGTAAGTAACTCACCCGCTGACTCCCCAAAGCCTGTCCACCATCTACAAGGCACAAGTCAGGAGTGCAGTGGAATACTCTCCACTTGCCTGGCTGAGTGCAGCTCCAACGACACTCAAGAAGCTCAATACCACCCAGGGCAAAGCGGCCTACTTGATAGGCACCCCATCCACCACTTTGAACATTCACTCCCCCCTCCACCACGGCACACAGGGGCAGCAGGATGCACCATCTGCAAGATGCACTGCAGCAAGTGACTAAGGTTCCTTAGACGGCACCTTCCAAACTCACGACCTCGACCACCTGGAAGTACAAGGGCAGCAGACACTTGGGAACACCACCACCACCTGAGGGTTCCCCTCCAGATCACTCACCGCCCTGGCTTGGAAATACGTCGCCGTTCCTTCACGGTCTCTGGGTCAAAATCCTGCCACTCCCTCCCTAACAGAACTGTGGGTGTACCTACACCACAGGGACTATAGCTACTCAAGATGGAAGTTGACCAGTGCCTTCTCATGGGCAATTAGGAATGGACAACAGATGCTGACCGGTGCTCACAGAGCAGAAGTGAATAAAAGGATGCAGTTGCCGACCGATTGATTTTTGAAGTGTGATTTTATTAATCTTTACAAGATCCAATTTCCACTGCATCTTGCTGAAGTGCATTATTTTGCTGTTCAGCACCCCCCCACTTGCCTTGTGAAAAACTGACTGCTGGCATCTTGTGATTTGCATCTTGCAACCGCTCACCCCAGCGTGAAACTCAAAATCATATTTCACTGACATCCTCCCCGCTGCACCTTTGTAACCAGCTGCACGTTACTCTCGACAAACCCTCAGCGACAACCCGCAACACAATTATCCCAAACAGCCGACAACCCAGTGATTTATTGTCATTATTCTAGCTGGGGATAAAATGTAAATCTGGGAAATGGCTGTCATTTTCAGGTTGAGCAGTGAGCACGCAGATTGATTTTTAACTGTCTGTACCCTGAGCTGGGGAAGAAATTAAGCCGTGATTCATCTCCACACGAGTCGAAGGTCCATTACTGCAGAGACAACATCGCTCGCTGAATTTATAGGCCTTTATCAGAAGATTACTATGATTGGGGACTTTCTTTTCTCAACTCTATCCTGTGTAATATTTCTGTGGCTGAATCAGTTTTTTAAAAAACCTTATATTTCCCCAGTGGAAAAAAGTAACTAAATCTCCAGGTCACGGATATAGGTTGAGAAGGGGGAAGATTTAGAATTGAGACGAGGAGGAACTACTTCTCGCAGAGGGTGGCGAATTTGTGGAACTTGCTGCCCCATAGTGCAGTGGAATCTGAGTCATTAAATGGTTTCAAGAAGGAGATAGGTATATTTCTGATAAAGAACGGGTTAACGGGATACGGGGAACAGGTAAGGAGGTGCATTTGAGACCAGGAAGAGATGAGCCACGATCTGATCGAATGGCGGAGTTACTGAATTACGTCTGTGTGCTCCTAATTCCGATGTTCCTATGGATACATCTATCATTGATAGTCTTGCGTGTCAGCACACTTGCTAAGCCTACTTCCTTTGAACAGGATTTTAGGTCATGTTTTCATATTGACGTTAGTCATGTCGACATCTAGATTGGAAATCCTGGATCTAAACGATAGCTTGTAATATTTTGATTGATAGCTCTGGTCAGCAGTTAAAGGTGCATAGGTTGTTTCTGCGGTCCCTATCCCAATTCCATTGACAGAACAGTGCAGGCGGTTGTGGGGAACTCCACCGGAGCAGGGGGCAGGCTCTCCATTGACATGTTGCTGAAGGGAGTTTGGGGAGGGAAGGGTGGGGGGGGGGGGGGCGATATGTAAAATCCTGATGCAGACATTTTCTAGTTTCATTCCACCACTCAATTCCATGAGGGAAGAGGGTTGAAATTGATCTTTGCTAGCTAGTGTGAGCTAGTAGCGAACAGTAATCCAGTATTACTCCTTGCCCTTCCCCCCACACTTAAAACCTTTGGATTTTATTCACAACTGTTTGCTCTTTCCTTGGGAACTTTGGTTCCGTTCACAGCCAGAACCCAAAAGTAAGTGATCAGTCATGCAAAACAGCTTCGCAAAGTGAGGACCAAGTTCGACCTGCATCGATATCAAAAAAACAGGACACAGACAGAAATAGCGAACATCCACATGCACTCAATATGCTGATGCGCTTACCACTGCAAGAAATCTTTTCTGCAGTAAAAATCACCGTAAAAACTGTGTTAGGAGATTGATGACACCAGGCCAATGTAGCGTGTGAAGTCGAAGAAATTTGTCGTGATCTCTGGCGGTGTAAAAAAGCTTTTAATGCACTCCCGTCTCGCTATATTTAAGTACTTCAGGGTACGTTTTAATGTTAATCTGTGTGCTTACCTGTTGAAAACTGAACACATGTCTGATTTCAGGCTGGTTTAGGCAACATGAGTTTTACTGCACAATTAAGTGGACCATTGATTCAAAAGAGCTCAGTTTCTATATTCTGTGCACATAACATAACTAATAAGTAAACAGATAAGTTATGGGTTGCAATATGACTGCAGTATGCATAATATTGAGAGAATTATTGGGCCATTAGGTAGAGACTAAATTCTGTTTAGATCAAAGCAATCTTCCAGCCTTCTCAGTGTTTTCCTTCTCTCCCCTTCTGCATCTTCTTCTCTTCCTCCGGACACATATTTTTGAGGGTTTAAAAAAAATGTAATTGTGACATTTGGGTACATATATCAGTGGTTGAATTTGCAACACCCACACTTCTTTGAAACCAATGAGGCAATTTTCTATTTGCAAAGGGATTGAGTTAAACAAATAAACATAGACAATTGCCAATGCCACAACAAAAACTATTTGTTCATATGATATAGTTTCCATGTCATCTCATTAATTCTTAATTATTTAGGCCCATTTGCTCGCCTCCGATTCAGAATTGGCTGCAATTCCCACGGGCATCAAGGGTGGGATTATACCCCCCCGCCCAAAGCCGGTGGGATTTTCTATTCCTGCCGAACTCAATGGAGTTTTTTTTTTAAATTTTAGAGCATGCAATTTTTTTTTTTTTCAATCAAGGGGCAATTTAGTGTGGCCAAACCACCTAACCTGCACATAGAACATAATATAGAACATGGGGGTGAAACCCACGCGGACACGGGGGGAACGTGCAAACCTCACACGGACAGCGACCCAGGGCCAGGATTCGAACGCGGGTCCTCAGTGCCGCGGTCCCAGTGCTATCCACTGCGCCACATGCCGCCCTACTCAATGGAGTTTTTAATGGCTTGCCACATCTGCATCACAGAGTGGATAGTCAGAGACTTTTTCCCAGGGTAGAGGGGTCAATTACTAGGGGGCATATGTTTAAGGTGTGAGGGGCAAGGTCTAGAGGAGATATAGGAGGCAAGTTTTTTACACAGAGGGTAGTGGGTGCCTGGAACTCGCTGCCGGAGGAGGTGGTAGAAGCTGAGACAATCGTGACGTTTAAGGGGCAGCTTGACAAATACTTGAATAAGATGGGAATAGAGGGATACGGACCCCGGAAGTGTAGAAGATTTTAGTTTAGACGGGCAGCATGGTCGGCGCAGGCTTGGAGGGCTGAAGGGCCTGTTCCTGTGCTGTACTTTTCTTTGTTCTTTGTTATCTAATGGCCCCATTCCTGCCATGACAGTACTGCAAAACTCCGCCCATTGTGTCAGTCGGTGGATACATGTCATCCGCGCAGAACAAGGATGACTGGGGTCTCAATAAGTCAGCAGGTTTAATTTTCACTGGATCCTCTAACATTCTTGGTCTTGTTATGAATACTTACAGAGTCTTCCTAGTTCAGGAAAATGTCACTGGAATGGAGCCCTACTCTGCAGAAGGACGCCATTCAGCCCATCGAGTCTGCACCAGCCCTTGGAAACAGCACCCTATTTAAGCCCTATCTCCGTAGCCCCACCTAACCTTTTTGACACTAAGAGGCAATTTAGCACATCCAATCCACCTAAGCTGCACATCTTTGGACTGTGGGAGGAAACCTGAGCACCCGGAGGAAACCCACACAGACACAGGGAGAAGGTGCAAACTCCACAGAGACAGTCACCTGAGGCTGGAATTGAACCCGGGACCCTGGAGCTGTGAAGCACAGTGCTAACCACTGTGCCACCGTGCTGCTCCTGCAAACTTCACACAGATAGTTATTCTTCTTGCCATTCAGTCTACAATAGAGAGCAGTTTCATGAAATGTTGCATCACTTCCTTTGATGACGTATTCTTAGAACTAAACCCTTGTACTCCATTTCCTCCCAAATCTCTGATTCTCCCCATTATGCCACAGCACTCCCAAAGACTCTGACTTCAATTTATTTTCTTTATCGAGACAACCTCTGTGATGGTTTTACTAATCTCCTCAAACATGTCTTCTGTCCCTTTGGAGGAGTGTGGCCATTTGAATCCTGAGGATGGTCCCTCAGACTCCGCTGAGCAGAAGGAGAATTAATAAATGGATCAGGTTCACAGTGTGGGAGTCATCTCGAAGAACACAGCATTTCTGGTCCCTTTGATTTGGTAGATGACTGCTTTGACAGCATAGCAGGTTGCTTGTGGGTGCTTGCTCTGCCCGTTGGAGGCCTGGCAGGGAGCGTGCTTCATGATGTTTATCGTGGTTCCACATCTGGCTGAAATGATAGTCACCTTCGTTCTCCGTCATCTTGTCCAAATCATCAGCTCGCACTTATGGCATGAGTGTGTGTGGGAGGGTAGGAAGTTGAGTTCTCAGTTTTTGGAGTTTTCGTGGCACCGACCCATTTTGAAGTGGAGTTGAACGATAGCTCACCAATGCAAGTTGTTGGCATTGCTCCGCTTCAGAAATGTTTTCACCAAACGGACTCCCCTTTCAACTTTCCTCTTGGCTTGAGGGAATCTTGTTGAATTGGTGATGTGGACATGATGCCACAAACACTTTAAAGAACTCATCGGCAAACATCCATCCATTGTCTGAGATTCCATGTGCTGCAAAAATCTCCTTCAATTCTGTGATCACTGCTTTAAAAGTGTGACCCCCAAGGGGCAGCAAGGTGGCACAGTGGTTAGCACTGCTGCCTCACAGCGCCGAGGTCCCAGGTTCGATCCCAGCTCTGGGTCACTGGCCGAGTGGAGTCTGCACATTCTCCCCGTGTTTGCGTGGGTTTCGTCCCCACAACCCAAAAATGTGCAAGGTAGGTGGATTGGCCAGGCTAAATTGTCCCTTAATTGGAAAAAATGAATTGGGCATGTTAAAAAAAATTTTTTTTAAATGCGGCCCTGTAGTTGCCTAACATTTACCCATCTTCAGTAGTAGTGCACCATGATCAAGAACAGCTTACCCCTTTGGCCATGATGGCCATGCCAAGATGTTCTCATGGTCTTGATGTGAAGGAAGGTAACATCAATAGTTCTCCTGCATCCTGATAATGAGTAACACAAGTAAAGGGGTAACGTCGTGATATTTTAATTGAACTAGTAAATCAGAGATTCACGGTAATGCTTTGGGGTCCTAGGTTTGAATCCCACCATGGCAGATGGCAAATTTTGAATTCAATAAAAATTTGGGATTAAAAGTCGAATGAAACCATTGTCAATTATTGTAAAAATTGTTCACCAATGTCCTTTAGGGAAGGAAATCTGCCGTCCTTACCTGGCCTGGCCTACATGTGACTCCAGACCCTCAGCAATGTGGTTGACTCTGAAAATGCCCTCAGAAATGGCTGAGCAAGCCATTCAATTCAAGAGCAATGAGGGAAGGGCAACAAATCACATGCCCTGAATAAAAAAATAGTTTGACATAATTTCTTCCAACGATTTGTTCTGGCTTGAAACTTTGTGATGTTTTTGGCATCTTTGGTGCAATTGTTGCAGTGTGTCGCGTCTCAGAGCACTCGGAATAACCAATCACCCATCATGAATGAGTCAATCATCAACTCGAACCAGCTCCCGTACCAGCCTCCCCGAACAGGCGCCGGAATGTGGCGACTAGGGGCTTTTCACAGTAACTTCATTTGAAGCCTACTTGTGACAATAAGCGATTTTCATTTCATTTCAACTATGCTGAAGCATCCTTCCTGCTCATAGTACTGTCTGAGAATGGGTATTCTCACATGACACTTGTAACTTGCCTTTCTACCTATCCTTGTGTCATCTGCAAATTTGGCTACTGTGCATTCACTTCCTTCCTCAAATCATTAATATATATTGTAAACAGTTGCGGTACCAGCACTGATCCCTGTGGAACCCCACTGTTATCAGGTCGCCAACGTGAAAAAGAACCCCTCCTCTCCACTCACTGTTTCCTGCCCATTAGCCAATTCTCTATACATGTCGATATACTACCTCCAACACCATGGGCTCTTGTCTTATGACTTAACCTTTTGGGAAGTACCATGCTGAACGCCTTCCGCAAGTCCAAATACAACATATCTACTGGTTCCCCTTGATCCACTCTGGTTGCGACGTCCTCGAAAATCTCTAATAAATTAATCAGACACGATTTCCGTTTCATGAAGCCATGCTGATTGTGCTTGTTTAGATTATGATTTTGCAACTTTTACTTTGTTAATAATTGAGACAACATTTTTCCAGCAATAGATGTTAGCTGATCGGCCTATAATTACCCTCTTTTACTTCCCTCCCTTTCTGAATAAGGGTGTCGCATAGGCAATTTTCCAATCTTAGAATCCCTACAGTGCCGAAAGACAATCCATCGACTCAGTACCGACCCACTCCACCCTATACCCATAATCACATAACCTAACCTGCACATCCCTGGACACTAAGGGGCAATTTATCATGGCCAATCCACCTAACCTGTACATCTTTGGACCCTGGTACTGATCCCAAGGATTCCTGATCCCTGATCCTTTGATAATTCTCCAGAATCAAAGGATCTTTTGAAAATTACAACCAATGCATCCACTATCTCATGAGATATTGCATCAGTTCCTTTTGATGATGTAAACTGAGTCTCGTTAGCATATCTCATAGTTAGAATTAATTTATTGAACCACAGGTCTGTGTTTTGCAAGACTTTCTCAGGCTTCCTCATCAGCTGTGAACTTTTCCAAATGGCACTACCTCGAATTGTGCCTTTCACGGGGTTTAAAAAAAAATTAATGTCAATCTGGTCTCATGGACTTTGGCAATCCAGCCAGGTAAAATGCCACACAAAGTGCCAGTATGTTCATTTGCAGCATGGCTTGTGGGATCAGAGGAAGTGTTCCCTCGATACCCAATGAGCTTCGCCCTGTACACACCATGTGATCGGCTGTCTCTCATTCACCCATCTACCCACTGAGATTTCCGATGTCAACCCCCGCGATCTCTGCCTCACCACCCACCACAATCTTCAAATCAAATCAAATCCCACTTCCGATCTTTGACCCACAACCCAAGCAGTATCCACACCTGCATGCGAATTTTCGACTCCCGTCATCTGCGATCTTCGAACCCTGTTCCCACAATGCTATATCCAAGCCTGAGCTCCCCCATGACCTCAAAATCCCAGCGCCCATGATCTATGTTCCCACTTAAAGCACCTCCCCGCCACACATGATGTCCGACTCCCCCCACTTGCCTGCCATCTGCTCCTGGGCTACTGTCCTACATGCTGGAAGCTAACATGTCCCTCAGCCTGTTAAACCTGGAAAAAACGGAACTGATGCCGTGCAGTTAAACCCTTTGGGATATTTGGGAAATCCATGGTACAGGGTTTCCCATTTTGTAATCCCATCTTGAGCAATGAATAACTAAGGAGCATGAAGACAGGCTCAGTACCCAAAGCATGAATGTGGAGATTTGGATTTTACTGTGTAAAGATAGGCAGTAATATGGAATGTTTTATCCTAACATGCTGTTTAGCTGAGTCAATCACACAATTCAAAAGCCGAATTCGAACAACACTGAAAGAGGAAATTATTACAAGTGGAAGAAAGAATGATTTCAACACACAGATTACATGAAAATTATAAAACAGGGTTAATTTATTCCACTGGCATCAAAACGGTATCAATCCTAATGGGAAGGCATAACTCCAAGGAACAAACTACTTACAGAGAATATTCACTGCCGATGCCCCAGGTTCCTGTTTTATTTGGGGCCTTGACTCCTCAATGCAATCATTGAGCAAACTTGTTCAGGTTTGTTCTGTAGCCCAGCTCCTGGCTGCAGTCCTGCTCGCTCACTCGTTGCCTCACGAAGCTTCTAAGACTCAGTCAGTTTCATTAGGTTTCCATTTACCTTCTTGGCATCTTCGCCACACTCAGGGGCTTCAAGTTGCCCTCGGCTCATGCCACACTGTCACTCACAAGTTGTGGCTTGATCCTGTCTGATTTCTCCCTCAGCTCGCGGCACCTGGCTCTGACCCCTAAGTCATCAGAGACACTGCAACCTGCAGGGTGGGGCCCACAAGGCCTGGCCAGCACCCCCGCTTGGTGCTCTCCACCAACATCACCACCTGCTGCTGGAGGCCCTGCTACAACAGGATACATGTGTGGATAGCAGATGTACATTGGGCCAAATGGCCTCCTTCCCACCTGAACTTCCGACACGGTAGCACAGTGGTTAGCACTGTTGCCTCACAGCGCCAGGGTCCCAAGTTCGATGCCGGGCTTGGGTCACTATCTGTGCGGAGTCCGCACGTTCTCCCTTTGTCTGCGCCGGTTTCCTCCAGATGCTCCGGTTTCCTCCCGCAAGTCCTGAAAGACATGCTTGTTAGGAGAATTGGACATTCTGAATTCTCCCTCTGTGTACCCAAACAGGCGCCGGAATGTGGCGACTAGGTGATTTTCACAGTAACTTCATTACAGTGTTAATGTAAGCCTACTTGTGACACAAATAAGTATTATTATTATTAGTGAAGGTATATGCTGACATTGTGTAAAACACAGCAAAATAGCTCACACGACCCAATATCGGTGCCAGCCTCATAGTGCATGCTTGCCTTTGTTCTGGGAATATTATTGTAAATTTACTCTTCTGAATGATACGGAAGTTCAGAATTTGAAAAAACTCCACTTCGGATGATTTGGCAGGGGAAATGATCGCGAGACAATTACTTAAATGTTGAAAAGAAAAATGGGCGAAAGGCATAGGAATTCAGAGAGGAAATAATGCCTAAAATTTACAAAGAGCTTTAACAGAAAATAGAAATTAGACAAAACATTCAACAGTTTTGACACATGATTTAAGCAAAACAGGAATTAACAAATCAATATGCTTCATTGTTTATGCATTGCACTATTTCTCTTTGCCCGCAGCTCTCCGGCGCAGTAATCAAAATTAGATTCTTCGGTGCCAAATAGTAACTGGCTTGTTTATATGCCTCACGGACTTGCTTCAGTGGCGCTGTTTTGCTCAACAACACAACTTTTTAAACACCCCCCCCCTTTGTTTGCAAATCCCCCCTTGGTCTCAACCCTCCATATGTCTGCAATCTCCTCCAACCCTACAATCTGCTGTGATCTCTGTGCTCCTGCCTCTGTCCATCCCCGATTTTCATCGCTTTACCTTTGACGGCCATGTCCTCAGATGTCGAGGCACTTTGCTGTGGGATTCGAACCCAGAGCCTCTCTATCTCTCTTTCCTCCCTTAAAACACCCTGTAAAACCTTCCTCTTTGACAAAGCTTTTGGCCATCTGCTCTCATATATCTTTACGTTCCTCGGTGTCAAATTTGATTTGCTATTGGAATCCTAAGGACATGTTAAGGGCACTACATAATTGCAGGTTTTTGTTCACCACAGCATGTTCAGTTAATGACTGTATCTCCTTAAATAATCGCTTATTGTCATAAGTAGGCTTCAATGCCAGAGAGTGGTGGGTCTGTGGAATTCATTGCCACAGAGGGCAGTGGAGGCCGGGACGTTGAGTGTCTTTAAGACAGAAGTTGATAAATTCTTGATTTCTTGAGGAATTAAGGGCTATGGAGAGAGAGCGGGTAAATGGAGTTGAAATCAGCCATGATTGAATGGTGGAGTGGACTCGATGGGCCAAATGGCCTTACTTCCGCTCCTATGTCTTATGGTCTTATGGTCTAATGAAGTTACTGTGAAAAGCCCCTAGTCGCCACAGTCCGGCGCCTGTTTGGGGAGGCTGGAACGGGAATTGAACCCGCGCTGCTGGTCTTGTTCTGCATTACAAGCCAGCTGTCTTAGCCCACTGTGCTAAACCAGCCTCTTAACCAGCCTTTAATGCAGAGCCTTTTCACGGAACAGTAAAATGGTCGAATAGCGACAGATGGAAGGAGGCCATTCAACCCATGCATGCTGGCCCTCTGGAAGAGCAACTTACCTAGTTCCTCTCCCCGTCTTTTCCCCGTAGACCTTCAATTTCCTTTATTTTCAGCACCTGGCCAATCCTCTTTCGAAGGCCATGATTGACTCCGTCTCCACCAAACTGCGGGGGCCCGGTGACACAGTGGGCAGCACTGCTGCCTCACAGCGGCAGGGACCCGGGTTCAATTCCAGCCTAGGGTGACTGCCTGTGTGGAGTTTGCACCTTCTCCCGGTGTCCGCCCACTCCCCGGAACAGTTTCTCTCTGTCCACTCTGTCAAAACCCTTCACCATTTTAATAATCTTTATGAAAACTCCTCAGCATTCTCTCTTCTCCAAGAACAGCCTCAGCTTCTGCAATCCATTTACGGAGCAGACATTCCTCATCCCTGCACCCATTCTAATATACCTTTACTGCACCCTTTCTAATGTATTCACATCCTTCCTGAAGAATGATGCCCAGAACTGAACCCATTACCCCAGTTGAGACCCAACCATTATTTGATGGCGGTTTAACATAACATCCTTTCTTTTGAACTCTACATTGCTATTTAGAGGGCGCGATAAACCAAGTCCTGTTCTGGTCGGGATTTCTGGAGCCATTTCCGGTGCTACACCGCTATTGAATCGCCTCAGCAGGGAAGATCACTCGGAGGCCACGCTCAGTCGCATTTCCTTTACTGAGGAGCACCGTTCATCAGTGCAGGAAGAGATCAGGCACCCAACGACGTCCCCCAATGCGTCGCCACCAACACGATAACTCACCTGTTGAGGGGTCCTCAAAATCGCATCCCCCCGCCGCATCCCACCTCATAATGCAGTGCACCCTCAGGCCTGATCTCTGGTGCAGGCAAAATGCCACCTGGGCACCTTGGTACTGCCAGCCTGGCACCCTGGCATGTCCCCGCCAGCGCAACAGTGCTGCCTGGGCAGCTTGGCAGTATTAGAGTGACACCCAGGTGGCACTACCCAGTGCTGAGGTGGCACTGACAGGCTGGCAGTGCCATAGTGCCCAATTGGCATCAGCGGTGCCCACCCTGCCCAGAGGTCGACCACCCGCCCGGAGTCCTCTGATCCCCCTTTGTGGGGACCAGTGCTACACGGCACCCGGCTGGGTTGGCCTCGGAGAGCCGATAGATTCCGGGGGCTGGTTCGATCTGACTTTGGCATAGTTAAGTGAGGTTAACACCTCACTTAACAATGCAAGCCTGCGCTCATTGCGGGCAGGATCCAGATCGCAAAATCTAGCGCGATCTCGTTAGATCTTGGGATGGCGTACCGACCGTGTGAAATCCCGGAAAAGGCCTCTCGCGGGATCTAGTGCACCACCCGCTACCCGACCACCCTGTTCCCCATCCAAATGTCTGCCTAACATCACTCCAGAGTATGGCCCTGGTGTCACTGTCAGCAGGTCCCGATACAAGGTAGGAGAGTGATGATCACTCGCTGTGAAGAAAGCTCTGCTGCTCCTCATAGAACATAGAACATAGAACAATACAGCGCAGTACAGGCCCTTCGGCCCACGATGTTGCACCGAAACAAAAGCCATCTAACCTACACTATGCCATTATCATCCATATGTTGATCCAATAAACTTTTAAATGCCCTCAATGTTGGCGAGTTCACTACTGTAGCAGGTAGGGCATTCCACGGCCTAACTACTCTTTGCGTAAAGAACCTACCTCTGACCTCTGTCCTATATCTATTACCCCTCAGTTTAAAGCTATGTCCCCTCGTGCTAGCCATTTCCATCCGCGGGAGAAGACTCTCACTGTTCACCCTATCTAACCCCCTGATCATTTTGTATGCCTCTATTAAGTCTCCTCTTAACCTTCTTCTCTCCAACGAAAACAACCTCAAGTCCATCAGCCTTTCCTCATAAGATTTTCCCTCCATACCAGGCAACATCCTGGTAAATCTCCTCTGCACCCACTCCAAAGCCTCCACGTCCTTCCTATAATGCGGTGACCAGAACTGTACGCAATACTCCAAATGCGGCCGCACCAGAGTTCTGTACAGCTGCAACATGACCTCCTGACTCCGGAACTCAATCCCTCTACCAATAAAGGCCAACACTCCATAGGCCTTCTTCACAACCCTATCAACCTGGGTGGTAACTTTCAGGGATCTATGTACATGGACACCTAGATCCCTCTGCTCATCCACACTTTCAAGAACTTTACCATTAGCCAAATATTCCGCATTCCTGTTATTCCTTCCAAAGTGAATCACCTCACACTTCTCTACATTGAACTCCATTTGCCACCTCTCAGCCCAGCTCTGCAGCTTATCTATATCCCTCTGTAACCTGCTACATCCTTCCACACTATCGACAACACCACCGACTTTAGTATCGTCTGCAAATTTACTCACCCACCCTTCTGCGCCTTCCTCTAGGTCATTGATAAAAATGACAAACAGCAACGGCCCCAGAACAGATCCTTGTGGTACTCCACTTGTAACTGAACTCCATTCTGAACATTTCCCATCAACCACCACCCTCTTCTTTCAGCTAGCCAATTTCTGATCCACATCTCTAAATCACCCTCAATCCCCAGCCTCCGTATTTTCTGCAATAGCCTACCGTGGGGAACCTTATCAAACGCTTTGCTGAAATCCATATACACCACATCAACTGCTCTACCCTCGTCTACCTGTTCAGTCACCTTCTCAAAGAACTCGATAAGGTTTGTGAGGCATGACCTACCCTTCACAAAGCCATGCTGACTATCCCTGATCATATTATTCCTATCTAGATGATTATAAATCTTGTCTCTTATAATCCCCTCCAAGACTTTACCCACTAAAGACGTGAGGCTCACCGGTCTATAGTTGCCGGGGTTGTCTCTGCTCCCCTTTTTGAACAAACGGACAACATTTGCTATCCTCCAGTCCTCTGGCACTATTCCTGTAGCCAATGATGACATAAAAATCAAAGCCAAAGGTCCAGCAATCTCTTCCCTGGCCTCCCAGAGAATCCTAGGATAAATCCCATCAGGACCCGGGGACTTATCTATTTTCAGCCTGTCCAGAATTGCCAACACCTCTTCCCTACGTACCTCAATGCCATCTATTCTATTAGCCTGGGTCTCAGCATTCTCCTCCACAACATTATCTTTTTCCTGAGTGAATACTGACGAAAAATATTCATTTAGTATCTCGCCCATCTCTTCAGACTCCACACACAACTTCCCAGCCCTGTCCTTGACTGGTCCTACTCTTTCCCTAGTCATTCGCTTATTCCTGACATACCTATAGAAAGCTTTTGGGTTTTCCTTGATCCTACCTGCCAAATACTTCTCATGTCCCCTCCTTGCTCGTCTTAGCTCTCTCTTTAGATCCTTCCTCGCTACCTTGTAACTATCCATCGCCCCAACTGAAACTTCACACCTCATCTTCACATAGGCCTCCTTCTTCCTCTTAACAAGAGATTCCACTTCTTTGGTAAACCACAGTTCCCTCGCTCGACGCCTTCCTCCCTGCCTGACCGGTACATACTTATCAATGACACGCAGTAGCTGATCCTTGAACAAGCTCCACTTATCCAGTGTGCCCAACACTTGCAACCTACTTCTCCACCTTATCCCCCCCCAAGTCACGTCTAATGGCATCATAATTGCCCTTCCCCCAGCTATAACTCTTGCCCTGCGGTGTATACTTATCCCTTTCCATCATTAACGTAAACGTCACCGAATTGTGGTCACTGTCCCCAAAGTGCTCTCCTACCTCCAAATCCAACACCTGGCCTAGTTCATTACCCAAAACCAAATCCAACGTGGCATCGCCTCTTGTTGGCCTGTCAACATATTGTGTCAGGAAACCCTCCTGCACACACTGTACAAAAAACGACCCATCTAATGTACTCGAACTATATCTTTTCCAGTCAATATTTGGAAAGTTAAAGTCTCCCATAATAACTACCCTGTTACTTTCGCTCTTATCCAGGATCATCCTCGCCAGCCTTTCCTCTACATCCCTAGAACTATTTGGAGGCCTATAGAAGACTCCCAACAGTGTGACCTCTCCTTTCATGTTTCTAACCTCAGCCCATACTACCTCGGAAGATGAGTCCCCATCTAGCATCCTCTCCGCCACCGTAATACTGCTCTTGACTAGCAGCGCCACACCTCCCCCTCTTTTGCCTCCTTCTCTAAGCTTACTAAAACACCTAAACCCCGGAACCTGCAACATCCATTCCTATCCCTGCTCTATCCATGTCTCCGAAATGGCCACAACATCGAAGTCCCAGGTACCAACCCATGCTGCCAGTTCCCCTACCTTATTTCGTATACTCCTGGCATTGAAGTAGACACACTTCAAACCACCTATCTGAACACTGGCCCCCTCCTGCGACGTCAAATCTGTGCTCCTGACCTCTATACTCTCATTCTCCCTTACCCTAAAACTACAATCCAGGTTCCCATGCCCCTGCTGCATTAGTTTAAACCCCCCCAAAGAGCACTAACAAATCTCCCCCCAGGATATTTGTGCCCCTCAGGTTCAGATGTAGACCATCCTGTCTGTAGAGGTCCCACCTTCCCCAGAAAGAGCCCCAGTTATCTAGAAATCTGAATCCCTCCCGCCTGCACCATCCCTGTAGCCACGTGTTTAATTGCTCTCTCTCCCTATTCCTCATCTCACTATCACGTGGCACGGGCAACAACCCAGAGATAACAACTCTGTTTGTTCTAGTTCTGAGCTTCCATCCTAGCTCCCTGAAAGCCTGCCTGACATCCTTGTCCCCTTTCCTACCTATGTCGTTAGTGCCAATGTGGACCATGACTTGGGGCTGCTCCCCCTCCCCTTAAGGACCCGGAAAACACGATCCGAGACATCACGTACTCTTGCACCTGGGAGGCAACATACCAAACGTGAGTCTCTCACGCTCCCACAAAATCTCCTATCTGTGCCCCTGACTATCGAGTCCCCAATTACTAATGCTCTGCTCCTCTCCCCCATTCCCTTCTGAGCAACAGGGACAGACTCCGTGCCAGAGGCCCGTACCCCATGGCTTACCCCTGGTAAGTCCCCCCCCCCACAAGTATCCAAAGCAGTATACTTGTTTCTCAGGGGAACGACTGCAGGGGATCCCTGCACTGGCTGCTTTTTCCCAGTCCCTCTTACAGTTACCCATCTATCTCCAATCTTTGGTGTAACTAATTACCTGAAGCTGCTATCTATGACCCCCTCTGCCTCCCGAATGATCCGAAGTTCTTCCAACTCCAGCTCCAGTTCCCTAACTCGGTCTTGGAGGAGCTGGAGATGGCAGCACTTCCTGCAGGTAAAATCAGCAGGGACACTAACGGCATCCCTCACCTCAAACATCCTGCAGGAGGAACATTGCACTCCCTTCCCTGCCATCCCTCTAACTTTCTACCAAGATCTGGCTGACAACTAAATTAAATTTAAAAAATAATAATAATAATAAAATATGGTACTTACCTCACACCAATGGGTCTTATTATTAGGTTAGAGGAGGAGGGCGGGTGGGAGACACTACACGTGTAGTGTCTCGGGTTTCGTCTCCACCAGAATTTATTGGTGAGGGTCTTCCCAGAAGTCCGCGGGTCGAACTTCCTGTTCCCGCCTTAAACACTAAAATAAAAACAAAACAGCAAAGAGGGACCGAAAACGGGACCAGGTAAATGTTTACCGCTGAAATTGACTAGCCTGCTCCTGTGAAGGTCTCCCAGAAATCACTAACGCACCGCTCCCGCTGAAATCGACTGGCCTGCTCCTGCAAAGACAAGTGTTTTTAAAGGAGAGACTTACCTCCCAGAAATCACTTGCGCACTGCTCCCGCTAAAATTGACTAACCTGCTCCGCTCCCGCTGAAATCGACTGTTTCGACTGAAATCAGTTTCTCCTAAAGTCTGATTCCTGTCTTTCTGCTGACAGCGCGCTCACACCTATCCCCTGAATGGGGTCTACATCAGGACCGCTTAACCCGGGGGAGAGGGGGGGGGGGAGGTGGCAGGGGTTGGGGAAGAGGAGGAGTAGGGGAACAGGGGGTGGTGGTGCAGGCAGACCTGCTGTAAAGATTAACATGACAGAGGCTTCACATGTGTCAGGTGTGAAATGTTTAAATGGTAATTACCGTGACAGATTTCCATTCCCCCGGCCTGCAGATAGTGCCCTCACCATTAAAAAAGGAGGAAGGCAGAAAGCGGGTAATTATAGGCCAGTTAGCTTAACTTTGGTAGTAGGGAAGATGCTGGAATCTATCATCAAGGAAGAAATAGCGAGGCACCTGAATGGAAAATGTCCCATTGGGCAGACGCAGCATGGGTTCATAAAGGGCAAGTGTGCCTAACTAATTTAGTGGAATTTTTTGAGGACATTACCAGTGCGGTAGATAACAGGGAGCCAATGGATGTGGTATATCTGGATTTCCAGAAAGCCTTTGACAAGGTGGCTCACAAAAGGTTGCTGCAGAAGATAAAGATGCATGGCATTAAGGGGAAAGTAGTAGCATGGATAGAGGAGGGCTAATTAATAGAAAGCAAAGAGTGGGGATTAATGGGTGTTTCTCTGGTTGTCAATCAGTAGCCAGTGGTGTCCTTCAGGGATCAGTGTTGGGCCCACAATTGTTCACAATTTACATAGATGATTTGGAGTTGAGGACCAAGGGCAATGTGTCCAAGCTGACTCTAAGATGAGTGGTAAAGCAAAAAATGCAGAGGATACTGGAAGTCTGCAGAGGGATTTGGATAGGCTAATTGAATCGGCTAGGGTCTGGCAGACGGAATACAATGTTGACAAATGTGAGGTTATCCATTTTGGTAGGAATAACAGCAAAAGGGATTATTATTTAAATTATAAAATATTAAAACATGCTGCTGTGCAGAGAGACTTGGGTGTGCTAGTGTATGAGTCGCAAAAGGTTGGTTTACAGGTGCAACAGGTGATTAAGAAGGCAAATGGAATTTTGTCCTTCATTGCTAGAGGGATGGAGTTTAAGACTAGGGAGGTTATGCTGCAATTGTGTAAGGTATTAGTGAGGCCACACCTGGAGTATTGTGTTCAGTTTTGGTCTCCTTACTTGAGAAAGGACGTACTGGCACTGGAGGGTGTGCAGAGGAGATTCACTAGGTTAATCCTAGAGCTGAAGGGGTTGAATTACGAGGAGAGGTTGAGTAGACTGGGACTGTAGTCGTTGGAATTTAGAACGATGAGGGGGGATCTTATAGAAACATATAAAATTATGAAGGGAATAGATAGGATAGATGCAGGCAGGCTGTTTCTACTGGCGGGTAAAAGCAGAACTAGGGGGCATAGCCTCAAAATAAGGGGAAGTAGATTTAGGACTGAGTTTAGGAGTAATTTCTTCACCCAAAGGGTTGTGAATCTATGGAATTCCTTGCCCAGTGAAGCAGTAGAGGCTCCTTCATTGAATGTTTTAAGAAAAAGATTTTTAAAATTTTGAAGAATAAAGGGATTAAGGGTTATGGTGTTCGGGCCGGAAAGTGGAGCTGAGTCCACAAAAGATCAGCCATGATCTCATTGAATGGTGGAGCAGGCTCGAGGGGCCAGATGGCCTACTCCTGCTCCTAGTTCTTATGTTCTTATTACCCACTCAGTGCTCCTCACACTCCTTGATCATCCATGCCCTGCCATTACATCTAAGTGTGTCTGGAGAGCCTGGAACTGGAGGGCCCCAGCCAACTTACCGGTGTCACAGGCGTTGGCGTGACACCCTGTTCTACCCGCTGCCCTTGAGATGCGCCAGTGTCAGAAGGAGTGGATTCTGAAAAATTGGAAACTACCATAGTTACCTCCACCCTGGGGGTGCCGTAAGGCCCTGGGTGACTCCATGGTTTGGAAGCGCAGTTCCTGTAGCCTCTGAGTCATCTGTTACTGCCAGGTGTCAACACCCTCAGCAATGCTCCTCAGTGACTGGGCCATGCTCTGGAGCGCCTCAGCAATGTCCATATGTCTCGGACATGTCTCTCATCAAATAGGACATGATGTCGTGGCCCTCACCAATGGTTGTGAGTGACTGGGCCATGCCTGGGACACCACTACTCAAGGTGCGGACATTGTGCACCAGGTTTTCCACTGCGTCCACCACCCTATCAGTGTTGACCAGGGTGCCACGCATTGCCGGTACCATCTCCTGTACTTGAAGCCTTTGTAACTCCTCGAATCAGTTTTCCAGTTGCCAGAATGTCACTGATATCACTCCTGAATGTCACGGCTGTATCCTATCATCTGCACAAGCTATAGAGGAACCTTGTCCAGCGGCTCAACATCTAGCGGGGACCCTGCGGAGTCCTGGGATCCAGCAGACCTCTCACTGCTCTCTCTATTGGATGTTCCTGCCTCCACCTGATGTACTTAAAACAGAGATGAGGAGAAATTTCTTCAGCCAGCGGGTGGTGAATCAGTGGAACTCTTTGCCGCAGAAAGCTGTGGAGGCCAAATCACGGAGTGTCTTTAAAACAGAGATAGGTTTTTGATCAATAAGGGGAGAAAGCAGGAGAATGGGGATGAGAAAAATATCAGCCATGATTGAATGGCAGAGCAGACACGATGGGCCGAGTGGCCTAGTTCTGCTCCTATGTCTTATGGTCTTAACTGTGTGGTGCCTGCAAAGCCTGTCCACTAATGTCACCCATCGAGGTGTGTGTCTCTGCTTTGGTGGAAGGTGGGATGATAACTGTGACGCATCACCAATGTTCTCCTTGGAACTCTCCTCTGAGGTGTTCCCCTGGGTGGCGGTGATGGTGGTGGTGGGGGTGGGGGGTGGGGTTGGGGTGGGGGTGGCGATGGTAGGGGATCGACTTCGAATAGCCCGGCCTCATTAGATGGTGATACTGTAAGACAATGGACACGTGGTCAGTGAGAGGGAAGGATAATCTTATGGGACATCAGCAACTAACTGGGGGATGAACATCTGGGTGAAAGGACAGCAGATCCTCAGCTCGCTGGCGCAGGTCGATCTCCCTGTCAGCTCCTGCTCTCTCCTCAGGAAACCCTGCGATCTCCAGGGTGCATTCCTCATAGGGGGTGAGGACTTGATCTCTACCCTGATCTTCACCCTTTCCATTTTATTATGGGCTATTTTCTCTTGCAGGAACAAAGAGAGGACACTGTGAGTCACCCACTTGATGGCTCAGAGAGATCTATAGCAGGTGGCATATGTGGGCACCGCACCTAGACATGAAGGGGCTCTGCTGGTGGGGTTCTGAGGAACAAGCTTGAAGATCGGATGTGTTATGGGCCAGGGTTTAGAGAACGCCAAAGTGTAGCATGGAGTTCACGTGACCCACAACTTTTACTAGATTGTGGTATGGGGAGCACACGGCTCACACTACAGATGTGGTACAGCAGAAATGGAAACGTATTTTTTAAAGCAAAACAATGTTTATTCTATGAACTCAAGTTAACCTTTTAAAAACATACAGTGAATATCTTAGCAACCATCAATTCAAATACAACCCCAAAGAATACAACACTAAGTAATCCTTAATAACTTCCCAAACAACATCCAGAAGACAGAAGAAACACCTTTTAACAGAAGCACATCAGGTCTACATTCACTGCTGAAAACATTTATAATTCTGAATTCACCAAATGATCAAGAGATAGTCTTTTGATGGCAGAGAGATCAACAGTGCACCTGCTCTGTCTGGCTTCAGCTCCGACACTGAAAACAAAACTAAAACATACCCTGCAGCAAACAGCCTAAAACGAAAGTAAAAAGCTGACAGACAGCCCAGCTCCACCCACACACTGACATCACTGATAAACACCCATTTCTTAAACGTACATTTCTTAAACACCAATTTCCTAAAGGTACTCTCACATGACAGATGTTGGGTGTGTGGGGGGGGGGGGGGGGTGAAAGGTGTCAACCAGTGGAATGGGGGGGGGAGAAGGGGGCAGTTTGGGAAATTGAAGGACTGATGCCAGGAGAGACGTGAAAACGTACCCCTGCAGCTCGTTGGAGGTCATTGGTCTTCCGACATTGGATGGCGGTCCTCCTGGTCATATTGCCCACACTCAGTGCAGCTGCCGTTGCCTCCCAGGCGGCATTGGGGAACCTGTTGCTGGTTCTCCAACCCCCTCAGGGGAACAGGATGCCCCGTTTCAAAGGCGTCGATAAGCCTGTCCAGTTCGGCATCCCCAAAGTTAGGAGCAGGTCTCTGTGCTGCCGTCCCCATTTCTTGACTGGGAATGAGTGGTGAGGGTGCATTGAAAAGCAGCTGCCCCTGTTGGTGACGTGAAGCTGAGGTGCGAGCTGGGTGAATCAGGCCGTGCGGGAGCCAGGCATGGCGTGATTCACATGGGGGCTAAGTGCGGGTGAATACAGGCCACGATTTCGCCAATGCATCCAACGCAAAACCACCCCGCCAAAGTGGCCCAAAATTACACTTTAAATTTCTCTGCTGAATCGTGCTCCTTGTCAGTGATGTCCATATCCAATGAAAGAATCAAAAGACGCATTTAGAAAGGAATTCTGGAGATCATAGAATTTACAGTGCAGAAGGAGGCTATTTGGCTCATCGAGTCTGCACCGGCCCTAGGAAAGACCACCCGACCTAAGCCCACACCTCCACCCTATCCCTGTAACCCAGTAACCCCATCTGAACTTTTTGGATACTAAGGGCAATTTGGCATGGCCAATCCACCTAACCTATACATCCTTGGACCCTGGGAGGAAACCGGAGCACCCGGAGGAAACCCACGCAGACACGGGGAGAACGTGCAGACTCCGTACAGACAATCACCCAAGCCGAGAATTGACCCTGGGACCCAGGAGCTGTGAAGCAACAGTGTGAACCATTGTGCTACCGTGCTGCCCGCAGGGGAATGGGATGCATTCAGGAATGTTGACCCAGTCAATAAGAACGAGCCCAATTCTGATAAGACACTCAAAGCAGTTGATAATGAATCTGCAGCTAGTTCGGATAGCGAGCAAATGTTTCTGTCTGACGGGGTCCTACTTTATATTTTATTCTGTCAGTAGTGAGGGTAGTTGCTCATTGAGAACATTGTTTTGAATTCAGATTTGACACAATCTGAGATAAATACCTACAGCTGAAACTGAAATCCCAAGTAATGCAACAGCAATTGAAAATTATAGAACACTTTTAATGCAGGATGATGCACCAATCGGGCAGCACGGTAGCATTGTGGTTAGCACAATTGCTTCGCAGCTCCAGGGTCCCAGGTTCAATTCCCGGCTTGGGTCACTGTCTGTGCAGCCCACAGTCCTAAGATGTGCAGGTTAGGTGGATTGGCCATGACAAATTGCCCTTAGTGTCCAAAATTGCCCTCAGTGTTGTGTGGGATTGCTGGGTTGTGGGGATAGGGTGGAGATGTGGGCTTGGGTAGGGTGCTCTTTCCAAGAGCCGGTGCAGACTCGACGGGCTGAATGGCCTACTTCTGTACTGTAAATTCTCTGTCGAAGGTTCTTCTCAAAGTCTTTGGGAAAGTGAACAAAGTCAAAAAATAAATTTCAAATGGTGATATTCCAGCAGAGATATTTCCCCAAGAAATGCGCAGCATATGGGGATATTTTAACTGACTAAAGGAACAAAAAAGTTTGTATTTATATGGCTCCTTTCATAACCACACAACACTTTTGACGTGTAGTCACTGTGATGTAATGTAGGATATAATGCAGGGGCTGTTTAGCACAGGGCTAATTCGCTGGCTTTGAAAGCAGCACGGTTCAATTCCCGTACCAGCCTCCCTGAACAAACGCCGGAATGTGGCGACTAGGGGCTTTTCACAGTAACTTCATTTGAAGCCTACTTGTGACAATAAACGGTTTTCATTTCATTTCATTTCGATATCCTACAATCCTAGATTGGTGACAGCACAGAAGAGGGCCGTTCGTGCCTGTGCAGGACCTCTCATCGAGCAATTCAGCTGGTTCCAGTCTCCTGCCTTTTCTCCACGTCGTTTGTATTTTTTCCTTTTCACATAATGACTCAATTCTCTTTTGAAAGCCTCAATTGAATGTGCCTCTTGGGCAGGACGGTGGCGCAGTGGTAGCACTGCAGCCTCACGGAACCGAGGTCCCAGATTCGATCCCGGCCCAGGGTCACTGTCCGTGTGCATTTGCACATTCTCCCCGTGTGTGCGTGGGTTTCGCCCCCACAACCCAAAGATGTGCAGGGTAGGTGTATTGAACACGCTAAATTGCCCCTTAATTGGAAAAAATGAATTGGGTACTCTAAAAAATAATTTTAAATAAAAAATTGAATGTGCCTCCGCCACATTCTCAGGCAGTGCATTCCAGATCCTAACCATTTGCTGTATAAAATAATTTTTCCTCAGCAAAAGGAACTTGTACTTTGCTTCTGTATTCACAAAGGAAGACATGAACAATCTACTGGAAGTTCTGAGAAACACAAGTTTTATTGAATAAACTCGGTTTGTTCTCACTGGAACGAAGGAGGTTGAGGGGCGACCTGATAGAGGTATACAAAATTATGAGGGGCATAGACAGAGTGGATAGTCAGAGGCTTTTCCCCAGGGTAGAGGGGTCAATTACTAGGGGGCATAGGTTTAAGGTGAGAGGGGCAAAGTTTAGAGTAGATGTACGGGGCAAGTTTTTTACGCAGAGGGTAGTGGGTGCCTGGAACTCACTACCGGAGGAGGTAGTGGAGGCAGGGACGATAGGGACATTTAAGAGGCATCTTGACAAATATATGAATAGGATGGGAATAGAAGGATATGGACCCAGGAAGTGTAGAAGATTGTAGTTTAGTCGGGCAGTATGGTCGGCACGGGCTTGGAGGGCCGAAGGGCCTGTTCCTGTGCTGTACATTTCTTTGTTCTTTGTTCTTTGTTCTTTAGTGAGGAGCTGAAGGAAATCAATATTAGTAAAGAAATGGTTTTGGGGAAATTATTGGGATTGAAGGTGGATAAATCACCAGGGCCTGATAATCTTCATCTCACAGTACTTAAGGAAGTGGCCCTAGAAAAAGGAGATCCATTGGTGGTCATTTTCAAAAATTCTTTGGGCTCTGTAATGGTGCCTACAGATTGGAGGGTAGCGAAAGGAACCCCGCTATTCATAAAGGGAGGTAGAGAGAAAACAGGGAGCTATAGACCAGCCTAACGTCGGTAGTAGGGAAGTTGCTGGAGTCCATTATCAAGGATTACATAGCACAGCATTTGCAAAGCAGTGATGTAATCAGACAGTCAGCATGGATTTCCGAAAGGGCAATCATGCTTCACAAATCTACTGGAATTCTTTGAAGATGTATCTGGTAGAGTTGACCAAGGAGAACCTGTAGATATGGTTCATTTAGACTTTCAGAAGGCTTTCGACAAGGTCTCACATAGCAGATTACTATGTCAAGTTAAAGCGCATGGGATTGTGAGTAATGTTTTTTAATGGATAAAAAGCTGGTTAGCAGACAGGAAGCAAAAAGTTGGAATAATTGGGTCTTTTTCTGATTGGCAGGCAGTGACTAGTGGGGTATCGTAGGGATCTGTGCTAGGACCCCAACTGTTCACATTATATATTAATGATTTGAACAAAGGAATTAAATGCATTGCCTCCAAATTTGCAGATCATATAAAGGTGGGTGGGAGGGTGAGATGTGAGGAGAATGCAGAGATGCTTCAGCGGGATTTGGACAGGCTGAGTGGGTGGGCACATGCATGGCAGATGCAGTATAATGTGGATAAATGTGCGGTTATCCGCTTCGGTAGCAAACATAAGAAGGCAAATTATTATTTGAATGGGTGTAAATTAAGAGAGGTGGATACTCAGCGAGACCTTGGTGTCCTCGTGCATCAGTCGCTGAAAGTAAGCGTGCAGGTACAGCAGGCAGTAAAGAAGGCAAATGGTATGTTGGCCTTCATAGCGAGGGGATTTGAGAATAGGAATAGAGATGTTTCACTGCAATTGTTTAAGGCATTGGTGAGGCCACAGCTGGAGTGTTGTGTGCAGTTTTGATGTCCTTATCTGAGGAAGGATGTTCTATGGAGGGAGTGCAGCAAAGGTTTATCAGGCAGATTCCTGGGATGGCGAGACTGTCATATGAGGAGAGACTAAGTTGGTTAGGATTATATTCATTGACGTTTAGAAGAGTGAGAGGGGATCTCATAGAAACTTCCAAAATTCTAACAGGATTAGACAAGGTAGATTCAGAAAGAATGTTCCTGATGGTGGGGGAGTCCAGAACTAGGGGTCATAGTTTGAGGATAAGGGGTAAACCTTTTAGGACTGAGGTGAGGAGAAATTTCTTCACCCAGAGAGTGGTGAATATGTGGAATTCACTACCACAGAAAGTAGTTGAGGCCAAAACGTTGTGTAATTTCAAGAAGGAATTTGATATAGTTCTTGGGGCTAAAGAGATCAAGTGATATGGGGGAACACGGGATTAGGTTATTGCATTTGCTGATCACCCATAATCATAATGAATGACGGAGCAGGCTCAAAAAGCCGAATGGTCTCTTCTGCTTCTATTTTCTATGTTTCTATGTCATCATTCCAGCTTTTAGATTTCTCTTAGCCAGCTTGTACATTGCCTCGAAGAACGCCTATCTTAAATAGAAAAAAAATGACCTCTTGGGCGACACAGTGGCACAGTGATTAGCACTGTTGCCTCACAGCACCAGGGACGCGTGTTCGATTCTGGCCTTGGGTCACTGCCTATGTGGAGTTTGCACGTTCTCCCTGATTCTGCGTGGGATTCCTCCAGATGCTCCGGTTTCCTCCAACAGTCGAAAGGTGTGCAGGTTAGGTGGATTACCTTGCTAAATTGCCCCATAGTGTCCAAAGATCTGCAGGTTAATTTGCGTTATGGGGATAGGGTAGGGGGAGTGGGCCTAGGTAGGGTGCTCTTTCAGAGGGTCGGTGCAGACTCGATGGGCTGAAAAGCGTCCTTCTGCACTGTAGGGATTCTATTACTTCTATGACTTCTGGAGCGTGGTTTGCTTCTTCTCCTGATGAGAATTTGGTGTGTTCCTCTTTTTGCCTCCGTCTGTTTTTCCTTTGTGTCTGCGCCTGAGCCTTGATCTTCCAGCTCCTCTGACTGTGGCTCTCCTTTGTGTCTGTAACTCTCTTTTGCAATTGGCCAAGAACTATCCGTAACTTAACTTCTCTTCTGTTGGGATTCCTGCCACGTCATGCACTGTCAAGGAACAGATGCTCTTATTATTCAAGAAAGGTACAATTGAAGCAAACTCTTTAAAGTCCTTTGCAAACTTTCCTTAAAACAATTACAGATTCCACGGGCATTTCAGAGAAATCAGAAATTCTCCTTACTGTACTGCTTCATTGTCAAAGGTCATCACACGCTCAATAACTCAACTTGGTCACTGTCAGACTGTCTGAGTCGGTAGAAATACTGCCTTCAAGCCAAAACATTAAGGTTTCAAGTCCCCTCTGTTTTGTTACCTGTAAGGCAGGTAATCTGTGCTACTCAACTCAGTTACAGTAGAGGCTTTGGAAGAAGGCTCAAAGTCGTCCAGAAGTTTTACAGAAGGTTTATTGAGCAACACAACTTAAATAATTGCGTGAGTTCTTACTTTAAGAACTGTGCTAGTAGAAAGGTTACAACCTTTCTGTACACTACAACTAGGCCTGACCACACTGAGCTAAAGGCACACGAGGCACACTTAGCAGCCCTGAGCTAAATCTCTGCCTCTGTTCTCCTCACAGTCTAATCCACCCAACAGGCGAGGGGGCTGCTTGCTTCCCATTTTATATACACCAGTGCTGCCCCCTAGTGGTCTTTCCATTACCCATCAGCCCCTTCTGTACATACTCATGTAAAGATCACTACACCCTCCCCCCACCCCCACCTCCTCTCCAGGACATGATCATGTCATGTGGTCCGACATCCCTGTATTGGATTGAAGATGCCATTATTTGAGTGAGACATCAGACTGATAGGGCAGCAAAGATCTCGCGGCATGATCAAAGAGTGCTTCTGGGGTTCTGTGCACCATCCCTCCCTTGATCCACCAAGAACAGCTTAAATTGTTGTTTGTGGGATCCTGCTGTGCACCGAACAGCTGCAAGCATTTACTTCACACAAAAGTAGTGTTAGCGGAATTAAATGAGCCGAGTTCTTCAGACCTTATGAAACTTTAACTAAATAGCTTTGTTTGCCACATGCATGCGGGAGAGCGAAAACTCAGCCGCCTTAACTACAGCTCGGTCCAAGTTGATCTGGCACATAAAGCTGTCTTACACATCTTATATAGTTTTGGATAGTCCAGACTAATTCAAAAGAATGCAAGGTGATTCAAAGTCCTACAATACAATTGATTATCGATACCGGCAGTTTGATTAGGTTACAGTTTTCCTCGGATGGTGATGTCTAGCACGAGGGGACATAGCTTTAAATTGAGGGGAGATAGATATAAGACAGACGTCCAAGGTAGGTTCTTTACTCAGAGAGTAGTAAGGGTGTGGAATGCTCTGCCTGCAACAGTAGTGGACTCACCAACACTAAGGGCATTCAAATGGTCATTGGATAGACATATGGACGATAAGGGAATAGTGTAAATGGGCTTTAGAGTGGTTTCACAGGTCGGCGCAACATCGAGGGCCGAAGGGCCTGTACTGCGCTGTAATGTTCTATGTTCTATGTTCTACAGTCAATTCCCTGATTAGATGACGTGGATACATTGTCTGACATACTCTACTTTTAATCGTCCAGTGGACACATCTTGTCCATCTGCTTTGCAATACAAAGGAACGTCCTTTAGACAATCAGCCCATATTGTTACCTGTAAGGCAAGTAATCTGTGCTCTGTTTCCCTGATACATGTAAATGGTGGGTCCACAATGTCTCTTCCAGACATGCAGAGCGTTTTCGATTTGTAGGCTATGAAATGTGCTACCTGAGATATGCCTGCATTTAGTATGCAAATTTGTGTTTGTCCACATTTTGGGTTTTAGAGATTGTCAGGTTAACCCTTTCCAGGCATTCCCTTCCCTGCTGTCCCATGTGTACCTCAGATCCTCCATTTTCCCTACTACAGGAGCGACGGCACTTCAAATTCATTCATTCAAAGTGTAGGCCTTTGAATTTTTTCAAGACAATTGGGTGGGGCTTCCCAGTTATCATGTCAATGATAACATGACATGGTAGTGTAGTAGTTATGTAGCTGAAGGGGTTAATCCATAAATCCCAGCTCACAATCTGGCGAAATGAACCAAAGGCCCACCATGGAAGTTTGAGAATTTGAATTTTAGCTAATCTGCTTGAGAAGAGTACAAGTGTAGAATGTCCTGTTATTGTGCCTTAAGTATGATGTAATGGGGAATAAGAACATAAGAACTAGGAGCAGGAGTAGGCCATCTGACCCCTCGAGCCTGCTCCGCCATTCAATGAGATCATGGCTGATCTTTTTGGACTCAGCTCCACTTTCCGGCCTGAACACCATAACCCTTAATCCCTTTATTCATCAAAAACTATCTAATTTTATCTTAAAAACATTTAGTGAAGGAGCCTCAACTGCTTCACTGGGCAAGGAATTCCATAGATTCACAACCCTTTCGGTGAAGAAGTTCCTCCAAAGTTCAGTCCTAAATCTACTTCCCCTTATTTTGAGGCTATGCCCCCTAGTTCTGCTTTCACCTGCCAGGGGAAAAAACCTGCCCACATCTATCCAATCTATTCCCTTCATAATTGTATACGTTTCTATAAGATCCCCCCTCTGCATCCTTCTAAATTCCAACAAGTACTGTCCCAGTCTACTCAACCTCTCCTCGTAATCCAACCCCTTCAGCTCTGGGATTAACCTAGTGAATCTCCTCTGCACACCCTCCAGCGCCAGTATGTCCTTTCTCAGGTAAGGAGACCAAAACTGAACACAATACTCCAGGTGTGGCCTCACTAACACCTTATACAATTGCAGCATAACCTCCCTAGTCTTAAACTCCATTCCTCTAGCAATGAAGGACAAAATTCCATTTGCCTTCTTCATCACCTGTTGCACCTGTAAACCAACATTTTGCGACTCATGTAATAGCACACCCAGGTCTCTCTGCACAGCGGCATGTTTTAATATTTTATCATTTAAATAGTAATCCCTTTTGCTTTTATTCCTACCAAAATGGATAACCTCACATTTGTCAACATTGTATTCCACCTGCCAGACCCTAGCCCATTCACATAATCTATCCAAATCCCTCTGCAGACTTCCGATATCCTCTGCACTTTTTGCTTTACCACTCACCTTAGTGTTGTCTGCAAACTTTGACACATTGCACTTGGTCCCCAACTCCAAATCATCTATGTAAATTGTGAACAATTGTGGGCCCAACACTGAACCCTGAGGGACACCACTAGCTATTGATTGCCAACCAGAGAAACACCCATTAATCCCCACTCTTTTCTTTCAATAGAGTTGCTATAAGAACATAAGAACTAGGAGCAGGAGTAGGCCATCTGGCCCCTCAAGCCTGCTCCACCATTCAATGAGATCATGGCTGATCTTTTGTGGACTCAGCTCCACTTTCCGGCCCGAACACCATAACCCTTAATCCCTTAATTCTTCAAAAAACTATCTATCTTTATCTTAAAAACATTTAATGAAGGAGCCTCTACTGCTTCACTGGGCAAGGAATTCCATAGATTCACAACCCTTTGGGTGAAGAAGTTCCTCCTAAACTCAGTCCTAAATCTACTTCCCCTTATTTTGAGGCTATGACCCCTAGTTCTGCTTTCACCCACCAATGGAAACAACCTGCCCGCATCTATCCCCTTCATAATCTTATATGTTTCTATAAGATCCCCCCTCATCTCTATAATTGCATTTCTATAATGCAAAAGGAAACCATTCAGTCCATCGAGTCTGCACCAACCCTCTGACAGAGTACCCTACGTAGGCCCACTCTCCCGGCCTATCCCTGTAACCTTGCAAGTCCACCTGACCTGCACATCCCTCAACACCAAGGGGCAATTTAGCAAGGTGTGATGCAATTAAATTCTGGTGGTCAGTAAAATGTGACTGTGAAGTTGTAGGACTGTCATAATAGAATCATAGAATTCCTGCAGTGCAGAAGGAGGCTATTCGGCCCATCGAGTCTGTACCGACCCTCTGAGAGAGCGCCCTATCTAGATTCCCACTATCGCCGTAACCCCACCTAACCTGCACAACTTGGGAAACTAAGGGGCAGTTTAGCCTGGCCAATCCACCTGACCTACACATCTCTGGATTGTGGGAGGAAACTGGAGGAAATTCATGCAGACACAGGGAGAACGTGGAAACGCAACACGGACACTCACCCAAGACTGGAATCCAGTCCCTGCTGCTGTGAGGTAGCAGTGCTAACCGCTGTGCCACCGTGCCGCCCATAGTAGCCTAACTGGTTCACTCGTGTCCTCTAGCGAGGGACCTAGCCTAGCCTACATGTGACTCCAGACATACAGAGAGGCGGCTGACTATTCATAGAGGATCATTGATCATAAAATTTACAGTGCAGAATGAGGCCATTCGGCCCATCGAATCTGCACCAGCTCTTGGAAAGAGTACCCTTCCCAAGGTCTACACCTCCACCCTATCCCTATAACACAGTAACCCCACCCGACACTAAGGGCAATTTTGGACACTATGGGCGATTTAGCATGGCCAATCCACCTAACCCACACATCTTTGGACTGTGGGAGGAAACCGGAGCACCCGGAGGAAACCCACGCACACACGGGGAGAATGTGCAGACTCCGCACAGGCAGTGACCCAAACCGGGAATCGAACCTGGGACCCTGGAGTTGTGAAGCAATTGTGCTATCCACAATGCTACCGTGCTGCCCTTCATGATTCCCTGAGTCACACCATTGTGGGGAGCAAATTCCCGCCACGTCAGCAGGGTTCACATTCCAAGAATGAGTATCGAAATAGAATGCGTCAGCGTTTAGTGTTGGAATCAGAAAATCCTCGGCTATGATGGCTCCACACAAACGTACATTAGCTTTTTCAACCTCCCTCTCTTGGATCGGTTGTTAGGGTGGAATGACACAGGGCAGAACAAGGCTGAATGGAGCATGGCCCAGTTGGATTGAATAGCCTTTTTCCCCTCCTGCAAGATCAAAGTAATTCCATGTGGGAATGGCAAATGGCTTCTCGGGCAAGAAACTGGAGGATTCTCAAGGTACTTCAGACAAAATCCAACACCTTGACGGAAAGAGTAGAATTGGAGGACCAGGGATGGGAAAATAAACAAAATCCAATATCCCTTTCCTGCCCTAGACCCTGTTAATGGTTTACACTCCATTCATTTTGTATATATTCATTAACAACGGAGAAATTGTTTCAGTGATTGTAGGCTATTCGACATCAAGGAATTCATTCACCCAGGCTGTTATTTCTCAATTTCAGTTCCAATTTCAACAAATGTTGTTTACTACCAGGCAAGGACGATATGGTCATTAACACAAAATAAATTATTGCAATCCTTTCTCATTTTGCGCATTGCCATGTTTATATATCGGTAATAAAATTCAATCTACTTCTTCATATTGCTTTCTTAAGCATTGCATGAAGCTAGGCGGCCCTGCTCCACGCATTCAGGCTGAATCACTCACCATTTGTTGAGCAAATTTGTCCTTGAAAATAAACTTGCTTTTCTTTGGCTCTTATTGCGATTCGCCCCTATCACCTGTCATCAGCGAGAGTGTCATTCTCCGACTGATCATTTGAACCTAGGAAGCCCACAGATTTATAATCCTTTAAACCTTATTCCAACGAGGCAGCGGTGCAAATGAGGGTGGACATTTGTCAGTAAGAAATATTCCAGGAGAGCGACTTCAATCGCAAACAGGAGATAAGGGGGAGAGACAAAGACATGCAACATACTAGACGCCTCTGTTTGTCGGCAATGATGAATTGTTTGAAGACATTTTTGCTACAGTGTACTGAATTTTTAGTATCTTTATCAACACCAGCTTGGATGTACTCCGTATTAAATTGTCCATTTGAGTTCTTTTTCATTATCTTGTGACTGGTACCTCTTTCGTAACACGTGCCATGTTTACCAAACACTCGGCAATCTGTGATTTGGGCCTGGGTTTACATGGAGGAGGCACACATTGGCTTTGGTGAAAATGGGATAGGCTTGTGCGGTAACGCAAACACACAGGGCCCATATTTGCTTCCCACCCTTTGCTGACTTTAACATAGCGAGTGCTATCACGGCCTTCAGGCCTCAGGAGGTTAAAACACAATCATTCTTAATGTTGCAACCCCCATGAGGACCATGGGGAAATAACCAATGATCCCCCTGTGGGACTCATGGAGTACGGGCTCCCCAGGTAGGCCAGCCACCTGGGGTTCGTTCAGGCAGGGGATAAAAAACAGGCTTAGGGCCTTGTGAGACCTATCCTCCCAGTGAGATCTGCATTGGGAGTGAGATGCTGTGCTGAGCATGTAATTGTACGTATGTAAATAAATTCACCTTCGTTAATGACAGATTCCTTATGAGTTATTATATTGGTGACAAGAATTTACGGAAGCTCGTCGAGTCTCCTATCCGTCGGAATTTCGTATTGAGTAAGGTACATCATATCGCTTAAAATAAATTGTTGGTCAATTAGATGTTTGTCTGGAGGATTGGAGGATCTATGCAGCGCGCATGCGGAACTTCTTCCAAGCAAATGGTAGATTGAGAGAAGACCGACAAAAGGATTTACTCCTGACTGCCAGTGAGCCCAGGCATTTGGGATCATCAAACATTTGACCTACTTGGCTGTACTTGATTCCACGTCGTTCAATGAGCTCGTGGCAATGGTTTTGGACCACTACAACCACTAACCGTCTGCGATTATGCAAAGGTACCGGTTTAACACAGCGGTACACTCCCCTGGTGAGTTCGTTATAGACTTTTTAACTCATTTGTGGCGCTTGCTTGATCGCTCCCCCTTGCACAAACATTCAAACCCTCAACCAGTGACGAACAGTGGCAGCCATGTGTACCATCTACAAGATGCACTGCAGCAGCTCACCAAGGTTCCTTAGACAGCACCTTCGAAACCTACGACCACTACCATCTAGAAGGACAAGAGCAGCAGATATCTGGGAACCCCACCACCTGGAAGTTCCCCTCCAAGTCACTCACCACCCTGACTTGGAAATATATCACCGTTCCTTCACTGTCGCTGGGGCAACACCCTCGAACTCCCTCCCTAACAGCACAGTGGGTGTACCTACACCTCAAGGACTGCAGTGGTTCAAGAAGGCAGCACACGACCACCTTCTGAAGGACAACTAGGAATGGACAATCAATGCTGGCCTAACCAGCAATGCCGACATCCCGTAAAAGAATTTTAAAAGTGTTTTAAAAAATGAGTTGGGCCATTCCTCTCAGCAACAGGGGCAGCACGGTAGCACAAGTGGATAGCACTGTGGCTTCACAGCGCCAGGGTCCCAGGTTTGATTCCCCGCTGGGTCACTGTCTGTGCGGAGTTTGCACGTTCTCCCCGTGTCCGCGTGGGTTTTCTCCGGGTGCTCCGGTTTCCTCCCACAGTCCAAAGACGTGCGGGTTAGGTGGATTGGCCATGCTAAATTGCCCGTAGTGTCCATAAGGGTTGGGAGGGGTTATTGGGTTGTGGGGATAGGGTGGAAGTGAGGGATTAATGTGGGTCGGTGCAGACTCGATGGGCCGAGTGGCCTCCTTCTGCACTGTATGTTCTATGTAATCTATGTAAAATGTTGTGGGACAGACTTGTGTGTGGTATCAATAATTCGCAACAGAGCTGTTAATGGAAACTACACTGGATTTGAAGCGTGTTATTGAACTTTCCCTCTCTCACGAGCATGCAAAGAAGGGTGTACAGGAACTACAAAGCTCCATTGATTATGGTATACATATCTTGGGTCGCCCTTCTGTCTGGAGTCCATATCGGTCACGGGACGCTGTGGGTCCTTCCAGAATTCCTCCCTTGGAGCAGTCCTCGCGGCAGGTTCATGGTAGAGTTCAGTTTGCTGGCCGCCATGCCGCCATTATCAAAGGTTTTGTGAGGGTCAGAACCACCCGGTGTGGCGCAGGGCATGCCGCCTGCATCAGCAGCAGTGGTTGCCCAAGACTAGGGCTTTGCACATGGACACCCAGAACAATGACGACGACTGCTTCATGCAGTTGAACTGCGTTTCGAATCCAAGGGTCGCACCGATTCGGATTATTTTTTAATGGACGCCCGGTACCACTGGAGGTGGATATGGGGGCGGCAGTCTCCACTGTGGACCTCCATAAATTTTGTTGACTGCGGACGGGGATCATACTGCCTACCTTGCAGGTTACCAAGGCTCGATTGGCCAACTAAATGGGGGAACCATTGAAAATTGTGGGGTCCTGCCAGTGGCAGTCCACCTGCCCCTCGTGATTGTAAAACGTCAGGGTCCAAATTTACTGGGAACAAACTGGTTGAGAGTCCTGTGATTCGATTGGCAGCAAATCTTCCAAATGGGCTCCAGCAATCTTTACGACGTGCTGACGGAGGTTTTTCAGGAAGATGTGGGCAGGATTAAGGATGTCAGAGTCCGCATCTATGTCGATCTTACTGCCCAGCCCCGGTACCTCCCGGCAAGGCTGGTTCCATATGCACAGAACAACAACGGCTACAAGATCTAGGAGACATCCAGCCCATACAGTTTGCGGAATGGGCTGCGCCTTCTGTGCCAGTGATGAAACCTGATAACAACCATCCAGCCGTGTGGGGACTTCAAGCCTACTGTAAATAGGGCTTCACGATTGGACCACTACCCAATGCCCTGGGTCGAAGATCTATATGCGCGACTGGCCGAGGGCTGCACGTCATGTTTGCCTCCGGGTGGAACTTAACCCGGAATCTGGAAAATTTGCCACGATAAATACACACCGAGGATTATTTGAATACACACGTCTTCTATTCGGAGTTCCGTCGGCCCACGCAATATTTCAGAGAGTGAGGGAAAACATTTTACAGGGCTTGCCGATGCGGCAGTCTACTTAGATGAATTTCTTATCAACGGTTCCATGGAACAGGAGCACATGGCAAATCTCCAGGAGGTACCCTGCCGGTTTGCCCAGTGGGCACCCGACTAAACCAGAGTAAATGTTTTTTCTGTGCCCAGGCAGTGACCTACCTTGGATACCACAAGGACAGTAACAGGCTCCACCCAGTTGAGGGTAAAATCCAGGCTACAAAGGAAGGGCCCCACCCTGCATAACAACACAGAACTCGGGTCTGTTTTAGGCCTTGTTAATTAGTATGATATGTTTATTGCAAACCTGGCCTCCCGATTGGCCCCATTGCATGTGTTGTTACTGAAAGACCAAAAATGGTGCTGGGGCATGTCTCAGGACAAGGAATTCAGGCCGTAAAGAGGCACTTATCTTCCAAACAATTCTAACACATTATGTCCCGACTCGCAGCTAATTTTAACGAGCGATGCTTCCCCTTATGGCATCTGGCCGGTGCTGGCCAATGGGTGGAGTGACATCACGGAATGCCCCATTGCGTTGCCCCCATTGGCTTTGCCTCAAGGACCTTGGCAGAGGCTGAGCGGCAGGATGCTCAAATTGAGAAGGAAGGTCTGGCACTTATCTTTGGAATTAAGAGATTCCATCAATCCGTGTATGGTTGGCATTTCATTATCATATCTGTCGTGTTGGGTGTTCCGATACACAAACGAACCAACACGGTTGTAGATGGTACAACTCTGTTTTATTATTCTGTACAATAATAACTATGAACTTCTGGCTGTGGTTCGTACTTCACCAGCTAACCTGTGGACCCAGCCCTAGCACTATCTTAGTGAGGCACTCAGCACATGGTCTATGTCTGAGTGGCACGCTGTGAGCTCTGTGCTCTGAGCTATCTCCTGGTGGAATGAGCGGGAACTGCGGTGTTCCCTGTTTTATAGTGCGTGTGCTCTCACTGGTGATTGGCTGCGATGTTGTGTGTGTGCTGGTTGGTCCAGCTGCCTGTCCATCAATGTGTGTGTGTGATTGCACCATGATATGTTAATGTGGATATCATGACAATATCGACCACAAGCTGTTGCTCAGCCTATTCCAGGAGGACAAGATGACCACGTCTATTGCATCACCCAGGATCCAGCGGTGGGCTGTCCTGCTTGCTGCTTACAAGTACACGTTTCAACACCGTTCAGGTACCGCTGCGGACGCCGGACGCCCTCAGCCGGTTGCCGCTGCTCATGAGCGCCCCATGTGTGACTGATGAGGTGATTTTGGCCTTGAACTTTATGTACACCTTACTGCTTGAGTACATGCATGGGCACGGAGAGACATGATGTTGGCGTAGCTTCACCTTATTTATGTTGCTCGACGGTGGTGAAAAGGAGGCCTCTCCATCGTCTCTGCGACCCTTCGCTCAGAGGTTCTCCGAGCTGAGCTCGCAGGGTGGAGTGATATTGTAGACTGTTGGGGTGGTCATTCCCCCTCAGGGACAGGAAGCCCTGCTGCAGGATTTGCTCGCTGGCCATCCGGGAGCTTCCAAAATGAAAACGTTGGCCCGGAGATATTTGTGGTGGCTGGGTATTGATGCTGGCATTGAGCGAATGATACAAAATTGCCCAGCGTGCCGGGCAATGCAGAATCTGCCCTCGTCAGCACCTCAACACATGTGGGAATGGCCGGATCATCCTAGGATTCGCCTCCAAGCGGATTCTGAGGGAACATTCATGGGCTCCATGTTTTTATGAATTGAAGATGCCCACTCCAAGTGGCTGGATTATTCAGGATGCCTTCCACACGTCCAGGGCCACTATTCAGAGCTCAGGGTATTTGTTGGTACCCTCGGACTTCTGGAGATGCTGGTAACGGACAATGGGACTCCTTTCACACGAGAGGAGTTTGCCGATTTTATGCAGCACAATGGCATTCGACTCCGCACCATGCTATGCCAAATGAAAAATTTAATATTGTGCCCGGCACCACTTCCGAAACCGTGGGCTGGATTCTCCGCTCTCCAATGCCGAAATCGCGTTCGGCGAGGCGGCGGAGAATCCCCCGATAAAGCCAAAATCGGGCGCGGTGCCACTTTCGCGATGCTCCGCCCCCTGAAATGCGGCGTACTCCGCTGTATCCACGGCCTCGGGCCATTACCTGAGGCCCGCATGCGATGCGCGGTCACAGAACCCGGAAATGCTCAGGGCCGTATCGGCAGCACGAGCTGGGAGCTCGAAGCTGCCTCCCTGCTAGCTCCCAGCAAATCGGCGAATCGGTGGTCGTTTTGCGTCAGTTTTCCTGCCGTAAAACATCACCATTTTCACGCCGGCCTTGGGACTTAATCTCCCAAATGTAGAATCCAGCCCCATATTCTGGTCCCTCGCTGGCGGCAATATCAAGGTTTGCACCCCGTGTCGGCAGAACCATGAAAATCGCCATTTGCATCGAACTTAATATCATTAGCGGGTTGGACATTTCGTGCTCCACCCCACCTCCCCCAGCGATGCTCTGCCACTCGTAGGCGGTAGTCTCACAGGCACAAATTAATGCAAGTATTTACAATCGGGGCTTGGGCTCCATGGCTGTAGAGGGAGAGGGGGAGGCCAAAAGAACTTAAAAAAAAGCCTCCAAAATTGTCGGGCTTTCTGCGGTTGGCTGCCCAGGGCCTAAGAAAATAGCGGGGAACGACTGGTGCCAATTCCTTGGACTCAGTGTATCCCCCTCACGATCGGGGTGGCCTGGCTCAGACCACCATTACTGCATCATGTGTTTTAAAAGCACCCCTTTGGTGGTACTTGAATACTCCTGTCTGCTCATACTGCTGAGTGCTGCCTGCGTCCTTTGAATGCTCATGGAGCCTCTGGTCATCTGGGAGCCCAGCCAGGTCACCCTCCTACCGCAACTGTTTAATCACAGGGATGGGCATTGCCAAGCTCAATCAACGGCCAACCACGTGTTGGCACTCCTCAGGGGATCAGCAGAGCTCACCCCAACAAGAGGACACTTGCACCGTAGCCTTTGGAACCCTCCCTGGTTCTCTGACCCTCTCAGGGGCAGAGGCCGCACCAGTGGCCCCCCACCTCCACAGGATCACCAGCCTGTTACGTCCTGGTGAGGCAGGCCCCACTGACTGCCTCGGCCATCACCTCCCTGACGCTATTCAGGAGGGCAGGTTTGAGGTTGCGGCCCACCCCCGAGAAGAGGTTATCCCTCCTCTCCTTTTTGGCATGGAGCTGTGGGTCCACCTTGGAATTCCGAACTCAGATGGCAGGTCTTCTGTGAGCCATCTTCGTGTGGTCAATGGAGCGCTCAAAAACAGCTCCTGCTGTCAGGCTCTTTGGTGCTAATTCCCACCTCAGGAGTTGCAATGCCCACTGGGCCGGGAATTGCTCTCAATTCCCACAGGCAGAGTGATGGCTCATTTGCATGTCCTGACTCGCTCACCAATTAGCGTTCCCAACGCAGGTGTGAATCATGCGCTATTCAGTCCCAATGCTTTGGGCAGGATTATCTGTTGCCCGACGCCAAAATTGGGAACGGCGATCGGGCAGAGAATAGCTCCCGGCTACGAAATCGGGGAAGGCGCCGGTTTGGAGCCAAATCAAAAATCGGCGTCATTGCGATGCACGCTGCGTGCAGTTGCAACCGTGTTCGCATCTCATTATCTGGCCCATCCGCGATGTTCCGCTTCTGATGGGCCGAGTTCCCGACGGCACAGGCCACATGTGGTCTCAACAGTCGCGGGCCTGGCATGCTGACTGCAGAGAGAGAGAGAAGACGTACAGACAGTTTCCAGCACCGCCATACTTCGTTGACAGTCATGCTGTTGGCCGGGGGCTTCTGTCAGCCCTGCGCGTGTCCGACATGGTCCCGGCGATTCTCCCACCGTTTTCCGCATGTTCCGTGGGTGTTTCACGCGGTGCCAGTGCTAGCTCCTCACAATTGGTGCGGATGTGGCACCGACCTTTCCGTTGTGGAAATCCCCAGATCCTCCGTTGGTGTCAGCACTTAACCGGAGGAATGGAGAATCCAGCCCTTAGTCTCCCAAAAGGGGAATTCTGGCCTACATTTCAGTTTGGAACATCCTAGCTATGCCACACTGCCAAGGAGCTGCCCTTCTGAATGGGGTTTATTTGTGCATTTCTCTCACTGTCACCAGGTCAAAATCCTGCAACTCCCTCCCTAACAGCCCTGTAGATGTACCTACACTACATGCACTCCAGCAGTTCAAGAAGGAAACTCATCGCCAGTTTCTCAAGGGCAACTAGGGATGTGCAACAAATGCTGGCCTAGCCACTGAAGCCCACATCCTTTGAATTAATAAAAAAAAGTTAAGCTTTGGACCAGACTGTGAGTCATGAGAAAAAAAGGGAAATTTGTTACTCAGCCCTGCACCTTAAGCAGAGAAAATAATAAGTTTATCATTAACCACGTGGAATGCAGCAGAGGGCTTTGCTTGGAAAAAAGGACTGTGAGGGGAAAAGAGGCTGGAAGTTCCGCCTAGCTTGGTGCTAGAGGGAGACATCTGCAGTGACCCATATAGTGTAAAGCAGCTGTGGCCCAGGAAAACAGAACCATTAGAAACTCATTTTGATTGAATTCACTGAACAGGAATTGCGAGTGAAGTTGAGGTTGAGCTGAAAAGTCATAAACACTACAAGGCAGCTTTGGAAATGTTTGGAGTTTGTCCCAAGGAAGTGGAGAACCTTCAATAACCTGACAAGTAACCTGATAAGACTGGGGTGTAGGGGGTATGGGAGAGGGGGTTAACATCAGCAGTGGAAGAGGGGAGGTATAAAGAGGATTTTAGTTAAAAGTATATGTGATTGTGTGTTATTGAGCTTTTCGGTTTAAGGTATAAAAATCAGCATTCAGTTTGCAGTGTTTGCTTCACTTGATTCTTGCATCCCGAAATTCATCTTGTGGCTTTTTCCTTTCTGTAGATCACTGGATGTTCAAATTTCTTTATTCTTAATTTAAAGGTCACTGTTGTGCTTTAAGGGTCTTGCATTTATGGGGTTAATTATGGGAACTGATACGATGCTGGCCACATAGTGATGTAAGAGACCTGCACCCGGGGTCAGCAAAGTGTTTTCATAGAATGTTTTCATAGAATTTACAGTGCAGAAGGAGGCCATTCGGCCCATCGAGTCTGCACCGGCTCTTGGAAAAGCACCCTACCCAAGGTCCACACCTCCACCCTATCCCCAGAGCCTAGTAACCCCACCCAACACTAAGGGCAATTTTGGACACTAAGGGCAATTTAGCATTGCCAATCCACCTAACCTGCACATCTTTGGACTGTGGGAGGAAACCGGAACACCCAGAGGAAACCCACGCACACACAGGGAGGATGTGCAGACTCTGCACAGACAGTGACCCATGCCGGGAATCGAACGTGGGACCTTGGAGCTGTGAAGCAATTGTGCTAACCACTATGCTACCGTGCTGCCCTAAGGACAGGGACATGTGTAGCAGCAAGCCTGGAGACGGATCCGAGCTTGTACTCTTAATATATGTTTGTTAATAGTTTGAAGATTTACAGCTAAGCTGTGTATGTCTCTGAAGGCTTCATCATACCTACCAAACTGTAACCAACACCTCACAACATCTATGGACATCGTCACAACACAATCTAGGCCAGTGGTGGGCATCCTACTGCCCACGGGCTTCATGCGGCACATCTAGGTTCTGAGTGCGGATCATGAGACTTTTTGTTGACCGTTGCCCATGCATAGGGTCGCCATATTCCGCAGATTGTACCTGTGTAGTGTAGCCATCTAAAGTGGCCAACTCCCGATTTAAAATGGCGAACGGCAAAGGCTGATTGGAAAGTCAGCCAACAAGACAGAAACCAGCAGCTGCAGGTTTTCTGTGTATTTACCTCTGAAAAGGCCAGACAACATCGATACCAGCGACCATCAGCATAACAAAGTAGCAGCCATCTGCATACTGATGAGCAATCCCCGGGAACAATAAGTAACAGTTTGGACACACAGAGCAAAGCCAGACTCCTCGCGCCAGCAGGAGCCAACACAAAGGAGGTGAACGAGCACCTCTAAACCGCCCATCGACCAGGGAACCGCTCCAGTATTGGAGAAATCGAACCAAGCGATTGGGACAAAGTCCAATCACTTGGGACCAGGTACAGGGTCCGCCCTGAAAGGTGGGAAGCCCCTGGGGACTATGAGTTAAGCCCCAAGTTCAAATCGCTCTCTTCAGCTCTTCACCTCTTCTTCCTGCCCTGGTCACCCAGCAACACAAACCAACATTGACCGTGACCGGTGCAATGATCGCCGACTGACGTTAGTCTTAATTCAACGCTCGCTACGAGATAGGCGCTCCTAGCTACCAATCCGTACCAACTTCGAATCCCGCAGACTCAGAACCCGAACGAAAGACCATTTGTTCCCCTGACCTGGTGGGCCAGTCCGAAACTAAGTACAGGCCTGTTAGTTGTAGAAGTAGCTTAGACGTAGAATTTGGGCATGAGTAGCGATTACTGTGTATAATAAATGTGCTTTGATTTGAATCTTACTAATCGGTGTATTGGATTATTGATCATTACTCGGACTTGAATCTCGTGGCGGTATCATAAAGATACCTGGCGACTCGAGAGCAAAGGTAATAAAACAGAGCAATTGAACCAAGGAAAAGTTAGCAACAGTAGTTTTGTTCTGACCGGTTTGACTGAAGTGATATGCACGTAAAGAAGAGCCTGTGAAGTGAGGTGTGTGCTGATTGCTCACAGCATTGACTGTGGAAGCCCTGCTCCCCCTCTGTGTCCAAACTGTAAATATTTATCTTGTTTGTACCATTTGAAGTTGATGACAGTTCTATTAATATGTAAATGATTAAGCATCTTCTATAACCCATGATGAAATATTCAGCGTGCATTCTTATTCTTGGGGTCACGGTTAGTGAACAAGTCTGACTTAATTCTTGCGTCCCGCTGAGCTGAAGAAGGGCCATTCATGTGGCCCGCACGCTGGCCAAGGTTGCCAATCACTGCTCTCGGCTGACATTCCAGCGCCAAAGGAGTGCTGCATTGTTGGGGGTGCTGTCTTTTGGAAGTGGCATTAAACTGAGGACCCATTTGCTGTGTCAAATGGATGTGAAAGATTTCTGAGTCCTATTTTAAAGACGAGCAAGAGAGTATTCCCTGGTATCTGACTTAGCCTCAACCAACATTTCTGAAACCGGTTATCTGGTTATTATTTCAGTGCTGTAAGTGGGACCTTGCTGTATGGAAATTGGCTGATATATTTCCAATATTGCAACAGAGACTACACTTTATTGTGCAGTGCCTTGGGACATTCGGAGGTTCATAGAGTCATAGAATCCCATGGGAGGAGGTCATTCGGTCCATCGAATCTGCACCGACCCTCTGAAAGAGCTCTCTACCCAGTCCACCCGTCTTTTCCCTGTACCTAACGTGCACATCCCTGGACACTAAGGGTCAATTTAGCATGGCCAGTTCACCTAACCTACGCATCTTTGGACTGTGGGAGGAAATTGGAGCACCCGAAGGAAACCCACACGGATACGGGGAGAAAGTGCAAACTCCACACAGACAGTCACCCAAGGCCGGAATTGAACCCTGGTCCCTGGCGCTGTGAGGCAGCAGTGATAATCACTGTTCCACCTTGCTTCCCTGCTGTGAAAGTTTGCGAAAGGTATGAGACAAATGCATGTTTTTCTCATGTCCCTACAGTTAACTAACCTGACAGTATTCATGTCAAGGTGATGCAGCCGAAAGACAATCATTTGGATGAGTTTCTGAAGAGCTGTTTATGGCCAGAGAACCATAACTCAGAGTGAGTCAATGCCTCCACAGTTAAAACAAAAAGAGAGGGAACGAAGGTGAACAAAAGAAAAACAGGAGTGTTTAGGAATTTAAAAGGACTTTTAGACCAACATGCCTATCCTGTTTTAATACACTAAGACCTATGATTGCCTTCCCACCAGATCCATTGATTCTATTTTCTCCATTTCAGCTTCTCACTTTGATAGTTTCACAAATAGTTGGGTGTAGAATATTTACCATGTTTCCTATTTCGCTTTAAACTTGGCTCACAATGCCACACTTAAATCAATAAATTATTCAGCACATGTAACTTCCTCTCAATATGTCATTATTCATGTCATTGCCGTTTACCTTCACAGGATGAATTTGTGAAATCTGCCACTTTAGAAGCAGTTGTTGCCAATTCTTTTCAAAAATTTGTTCATGGGTGATGTGGGCATCGCTGACTGTGGCAGCACTTACTGCCCATCCCTAATTGCACTTGAGGGGGCAGTTAAGAGTCAACCACATTGCTGTGGGTCACAGGTAGGCCAGACCAGGTAAGGGTGGCAGATTTCCTTCCCTAAAGGACATTAGTGAACATTACGGTTTTTACGACAATCATTAGACTTCTAATTCCAGATTTTTAAAAATTGAACTCAAATCTCACCACCTGCAGCGGTGGGATTCGAAGCCAGATTTCCAGAGCATTACCTTGGGTTTCTGGTTCACTAGTCCAGTGACAATACCACTTGGCCATGCGTCCATCACAGCAGTTAGTCCTGCTTCAATCATGCTTTCAGGCAGTGACCTGACAGATCACCACAAATCACTGCACCAGCTGAAAAGAAAATCTCCTTGTCTCCTGCCCTTGGTTCGTTTGTCATGTCGCTGACAGACAACAAGCAGAGAAAATCCCCCATCCTGATTTTCTCACAAGCAGAAGGCACTTTCAGAGTTAACGCAGGAAGCGTGAGGCGAACGAAGATTCAGGTGATTGGGAAGTGAAGGTGAATAACTGGTTAAACTGGTCGCTCGAGTTATCATTGTGCACATTTCAATCTGCACGCTGGACCATCTCCTTCTGTCAATGAATTCATTAATTGAATGGTTAACTGAGCATACGACTCTCTCGAGTTCATCCTATCAGGAATAGCCCAGTCTCGTTTAATCTCCTCCCACCTTTGCCAATATGTTTCTGCAAAGCAGTTTTCCCATGCAAATCACTTCATTAACATTAGCGTGGGACTTTGCAATCTCTATTTCCTGATACCTTTCACTCACACTGCTCGCATTATCTCGAAGTAACATAATTAAAAGTGCTCAGTGATCACATCAAGGTAGCAGCATTGTCTATATTGTATTTCACAGCCTGTCAACCACATGTCACAGATAGTGCACATTATATTCCCTGGCTCAATCAACAGACTTTTGTAGATCTCGGAACATTTCTTAGGCCTGCGCTCTTCTTGTTCCCTCCTTTAGCTCAGTTGGCTGGACAGCTGGTTCATGTGGAGTGATGCTAACGGTGTGGGTTCAATTCCCAGACTGGCTGTGTTTAATTAAGAAGGCCCTGCCTTGAAACCTAGTCTCCCTGCAGCGCAGAAGGAGGGCATTCGGCCCATCAAATCTGCACTGACTTGCCAAAAGAGTACACTATCTAGGCCGTATCGCCGCCACCCCACCTACCGTTTTGGACACTAAGGGCCAATTTAGCATGGCCAATCGAACTAACCTGGCAAGGTGGATACAGAACTGGCTAGGTCATAGAAGGCAGAGAGTAGCAATGGAAGGGTTCACTTCTGATTGGAGGGCTGTGACTAGTGGTGTTCCGCAGGGATCAGTGCTGGGACCTTTGCTGTTCATAGTATATATAAATGATTTGGAGGAAAGTGTAACTGGTCTGATTAGTAAGTTTGCAGATGACACAAAGGTTGATGGAATTGCAGATAGCGATGAGGACTGTCACAGGATACAGCAGGATTTAGATCGTTTGGAGACTTGGGCGGAGAGATGGCAGATGGGGTTTAATCCGGACAAATGTGAGGTAATGCATTTATAAGATCTAATGCAGGTAGGGAATATACAGTGAATGGTAGAACCCTCAAGAGTATTGAAAGTCAGAGAGATCTAGGTGTACAGGTCCACAGGTCACTGAAAGGGGCAACACAGGTGGAGAAGGTAGTCAAGAAGGCATACGGCATGCTTGCCTTCATTGGCCGGGCATTGAGTATAAGAATTGGCAAGTCATGTTGCAGCTGTATAGAACCTCAGTTAGTCCACACTTGGAGTATAATGTTCAATTCTGGTCGCCACATTACCAGAAGGATGTGCAGACTTTAGAGAGGGTGCAGAAGAGATTTACCAGAATGTTGCCTGGCATGGCGGGCATTAGCTATGAGGAGCGGTTGAATAAACTCAGTTTGTTCTCACTGGAACGACGTAGGTTAAGGGGCGACCTGATAGAGGTCTACAAAATTATGAGGGGCATAGACAGAGTGGATAGTCAGAGGCTTTTCCCCAGGGTAGAGCGGTCAATTACTAGGGGGCGTAGGTCTAATGTGCGAGGGGCAAGGTTTAGAGGAGATGTACGAGGCAAGTTTTTTACACAGAGGTAGTGGGTGCCTGGAACTCGCTGCCGGAGGAGGTGGTGGAAGCAGGGACGATAGTGACATTTCAGGGGCATCTTGACAAATACATGAATCGGATGGGAATAGAGGGATACAGACCCGGGAAGTGTAGAGGATTTTAGTTTAGACGGGCAGCAAGGTCGGCCCAAGCTTGGAGGGCTGAAGGCCCTGTTCCTGTGCTGTACTTTTCTTTGTTCTTTTTTCTTTGTATTTTAGACTGTGGGATGAACCGGAGCTCCCTGAGGAAACCCACGCAGACACGGGGAGAACATGCAAACTCCACAGAGACAGTACATTAAGTGTTATTCTCAGAAGCAGACTGGGAAATTCAACAGGACTGAGAACCGCCCCCTCAGGCAAGCTTTGAGACACTTCCCACCTCCTGGTCCCTCCTCTCTGATGGTGCTCCAGCTTCTGTGGCCATCTTTCTTTCAATTTATAGGTTTTCAAAGCTGCTGACTGGACATTTGAAGATGGAGATGCCCTGGTGACCCCTCTCTCCCTTATCTGAAGCAGCAGGGAGAAACCCCTGAGCTTGAGGGTAACCTAATGGCTCTCCGGTTTGAGAGGCCACGCTGACGTCCTTAATTGGCTAATTCAGAGACTATCACTGCTGGGTGGGAGTTTTCCATGGAGTGCAGCGTCGGGACCCACTTTTGACTCCAATGTCCAGTGTCCTGATCCAAAAAGCAAAATCCTGCCCATTGTTTCAGGTCAATGATCATTCGTCAGTGTTCAGGTGAAATGTTTCTCTCTCCACAGATGCTGTGCGTTTCCAGCTTTTTCTGTATTTATTAGAAACAAGTCTCCTTATCCAGCCAACCCTTCATTTGACCACAGTATACGCAAACCCCTTCGAAAAATAATTTGTATAGTCCTTCATAACCCTGTAATCGCTGATGTCAACTGATGATCGCGACAATCTAGTGACAAACCGAGAAAAAGATTTCATTGCCTATCATGCCTTTAAAGCTTTAAACAGTAGATAATTGGAATTGTTAGAAGTGAAATAAACAAAGGTCAAACTTGCATTCACATTTGTTATGGGCCAGGGTTTAGAGAACCCCAAAGTGTATCATGGAGTTCACCTGACCCACAACTTTTAATAGATTGTGGTATGGGGAGCACACAGCCCACTCTACGGGTGTGGTACAGCAGAAATGGAAAAGTATTTTTTAAAAGCAAAACAATGTTTATTCTATGAACTCAAGTTAACCTTTTTAAAACATACAGTGAACATCTTAGCAACCATTAATTCAAATACAACTCCCAAAGAATACAACACTAAGTAATTCTTTAAACTTTCTTTTTAACATCCATACGACTTAAAACACCTTTTACCAGAAGCACATCAGGTTAAAATCACTACGGTTATTAGATTTAAATTACCAGGATCGATTTACAGTCTTTAGATTACAGAGAGAGATTCATACACCTTCTGGCTGTGACTGCAGCTATCCAGCTCTGAAAACGAAACAAAAACACACCCTGCAGCCTGCTCAAAAATGAAAGTAAAAAGCTGACAGTCGGCCCAGCTCCATCCACGCTCTGACATCACTGCAGTAATAAACACCCATTTCTTAAAGGTACTCTCACTGCAGATATTTATATACACACCCATTTATAAACACCCATTTCTCAAAGGTACTCTCACATGACACATTACACAATAACAATGGTACTTTTCTATCCGTTGGATGTGGGCATCACTGGCTGGGTCAGCATTTATGGTCCATCCTTAATTACCCTTGAACTGAATGGCTTCCTCGGTTATTTCAGAGTCAAACACATTGCTGTGCGTCTGGAGTCACATGTAGGCTAGACCAGTTAAGGATGGCAGATTTCCTTTCTTATAATGGACCAGATAGGATTTTATGATGCTGGCTTCATTGCCATTATTGGTGTCATAGAATTTTGCAGCACAGAAAGCGACCTTTCACCCCATTGTGTCCACACCAGCCATCATAGCACAGGGCTAAATTGCTGGCTTTGAAAGCAGACCAAGGCAGGCCAGCAGCACGGTTCAATTCCCGTATCAGCCTCCCTGAACAGGCGGCGAAATGTACCGACTAGGGGCTTTTCACGGTAACTTCATTTGAAGCCTACTTGTGACAATAAGCGATTTTCATTTCATCAAGTACCTATTTATTCTAATCCCATTTTCCAGTACTTGGTCCGTAGCCTTGTCTGCTATGGCATTTGAAGTGTTCACCTAAATGTTTCTTAAATGTTGGTAAGGTTCCCACCTCTACCATCCTTTCAGGCAGTGAGTTCCAGATTCCTTCCACCCTCTTGATGAAAAGGTTTTTCTTCACATCCCCTCTAAATTTCCTGCTTCTTATCTTAAATCTATGCCCCAAGTTATTGACCCCGTTATTCAGGGGAAAAGTTTCCTCATAGCTACACCATGTATGTCCCTCATGATTTTGTACCCCTCAATCAGGTCTCCCCTCAGCCTCTCTGCTTGAGAACAACACCAGCCTAATCAGCCTTTCTTCACAGCTGAAATGCCCCAGCCCAGGAAACATCCTTGTGAATCTCCTTTTCACGCTGTCTAGTGCACTCACATCATTCCTATGGTGCGGTGACCAGAACTGCACAGAGTACCCCAGCTGTGGCCTAACCAGCCTTTCATACAGCTCCATCATAATATCCCTGCTCGTATATTCTATGCCTTGGCTAATAAAAGCCAGTATCCTGTATGCCTTCTTAACCACCTTATCTACTTGTCCTGGTGCCTTCAGGGATCTTTGGATATGCACACCAAGGTCCCTCTGATCCTCTGTGCTTCCTAGCACCATACCATTCATTGTAACATAAAAACATAGTAAATAGGAGCAGGAGTAGGCCATTTGGCCCTCCAAGCCTGCTCCGCCTTCTCCCCCCATATCCTTTGATCGATCGCTTTATCCCCAAGAGGTGTATCTAACTCCTTCTTGGAAACATCCAGGGCGGGATTCTCCTGATTGAATACATAGAATTTACAGTGCAGAAGGAGGCCATTCGGCCCATCGAGTCTGCACCGGCTCTTGGAAAGAGCCCCCTACCCAAGGTCAACACTTCCACCCTATCCCCATAACCCAGTAACCCCACCCAACACTAAGAGCAATTTTGGTCACTAAGGGCAATTTAGCATGGCCAATCCACCTAACCTGCACACCTTTGGACTGTGGGAGGAAACCGGAGCACCCGGAGGAAACCCACGCACACACGGGGAGAACGAGCAGACTCCGCACAGACAGTGACCTCAGCCAGAATCGAACCTGGGACTCTGGAGCTGTGAAGCAATTGTGCTATCCACAATGCTACCGTGCTGCCCAAAGACAAAGTGTTCCCGACAGCAGGAAAACTGGACCAATTCAAGCTGACGCCATGGGAAAACCTGATGCGCCATTCAATGGCACATCGGAGTTCCCGCTGGACCAGAGAGGGGTAGAACCTAGTATTTCTGACAAGTACTCAGAGATCGGGGCACCCTTTAAAAAGGACACCTCAATCTCAAGATGCTTCTGCATTACCCCCTGGATTGCTTGCAAGTCCCTTCCAACCTTAATCACCAGCAAGGGCGCTCCACAAGTTCTTCCCATCTGTCCTCTCCAGTCCAGTCTTCAGCTCCATCCATTCCCCTCATCACCCCCCAGTCCTCCCTTCAGCTCCACCCCCAATTTCCCCCTTCAGGCCTCCCCCCCCCCTTGATAGTGCCAACCTGGCGGCTTGCACCCCCGAGGGGTGGCAAGCGGGTTAGTACCCTCCCTACAATTGCCTCCAGGGTGCCGGAGGAGGTCCCTCATGGGAGGTGGGGATCAGGAGGGATGGTGCTGGGCTGTGGGGGGTCAGGTCAGGGGTCTTTCCTGGGACGTGGGTCATTTGGCCGATCTTCCTATCTGCAGCCAATAAATCGTTCAAGCTGACCGTTAGTATCTCAAAATTAAAGTTGACTGACAATAAAAATGAAAGTCTTCCCAATTGCAGCCATAAAATCTTTAAACTATGAGCATGCCACGTTCAAAGATCTATGAGATGAAGGTAAAAGTATCCTTTTAATGTGCTGGAAACGTATTGAAGTGTTTTTTTCACAGTCAACTTTTTCTAGCCTGTTTGTGTGCCGAGAAGCCTAAAACCCTTGTATTGCATTGTCTACATTCAATTTCATGGACCATTGCTTTTTACAAGCTTTTTTGATGGACAGGTCCAGGCAGTCTCAAAGGGAGGATTAAGTTTGTTTATTTATATATCTCCACAGGGATCTATTAACTCAGAGGAGCAGCTGTCATTCTCACTGTAGATTTTTTTAAAAGGCTGTCACTTTGCTCTCAGCATGGGGGTTGGTGAGCTCGGTTGGTTCGACGGCTGGTTCGTGATGCAGAGCCATGCCAACAGATCGGGTTCAATTCCCGGACCAGCTGAGTTTATCCATCAAGGCCCTGCCTTCTCAACCAGGCCTCTCGCCTGAGGTTTGGCGCCCCTCACCACCAGTCAGCTCTCTCTCAAAAGGGGAGAGCAGCCAATGGTCCTCGGGGACAATAGTGGATCTAATTTCATTTTAACACAGCCACTGGCGATTCACCCTCCCCCTCCAGAATGTCCTGTAACTTCTCTGGGATTTCCTCAACCCTTGCACCAGGAAGAAAACATTACCGTCCTGGAGTCTCACTGTGGCAACAAAAAGCCCTAACTACTATTACAATTGAATCCCCTATAGCTATTGCATTCTGTTATGGGCCAGGGCTTAGAGAACCCCAAAATGTATCAGGGAGTTCACCTGACCCACACTTTTAATAGATTGTGGTAGGGGGAGCACACGGCCCACTCTACAGGTGTGGTACAGCAGAAATGGAAAAGTATTTTTTAAAGCAAAACAATGTTTATTCTATGAACTCAAGTTAACCGTTTTAAAACATACAGTGAACATCTTAGCAACCATTAATTCAAATACAACCCCCAAAGACTACAACACTAAGTAATTCTTACTTTCCTTTTAACATCCATAAGACTTAAAAACACCCTTTAACAGAAAGGTTTAACTTCGCTATTGAGAACAGTTACCATGTTGAAATCAGCAAATGGACACTCATAAGCTTGCAGAGATTCACACACATCCTGCTGTGATTGCAGCTTCTCCAAAACTAAAATGAAACCAAACCCACCCTGCAGCAAAAAGCCTAAAGTGAAAGTAAAAAGCTGTCAGACAGCCCAGCTCCACCCACTCTGTGACATCACTGCAGTAATAAACACCCATTTCTTAAAGGTACTCTCACTACAGATATTTATATACACACCCATTTATAAACACCCATTTCTTAAAGGTACTCTCACATGACAATTCCCACACTTTTACTCCTCTCCATTGCAGCAGAGTCAAACGTGATGTAACAAATATGGCTGCTGCTGCTTTCCCCTGAGAGGCCATTCCCTCAACAGTATCCAAAGCCGGGTCTTGCAGGAGAATGCTCATGGGGGATTCCCTTGACTCTTTAGTCCTCCCAAAATGTCTCATACCTTTCAGGGTTAAACCCCATTTGCCACTGCCCTGTCCATCTGACTAGCCCGTCTATATCATTCTGTAATCTAACGCTTTCCTCTTCGCTATTTACCGCACCACCAATTTTCATGTCATCTGCAAACTTACTGATCGCACACCCCACATTCAAGCCTAGATCATTAATATACACGGCAAACAGCAAGCGACTCAGCCCCAATCCCTGGGGTCCATCACTTGACACAAGCTTCCAGTCACAACAACAACCTTTGACCATCAGTCTCTACCTCTTGCCACTGAGTCATCTTTGGATCCAATTTGCCAGATTGCCCTGTACCCCATGGGCTCTCACCTTCGAATTAATTCCAGGTTTTCCTTATTGAGTTTGTGCTGTGGTGGGATTTGAACCCAGGTTCCTAGAACAGTATTCTGGGTCACCGGTCCAGTGACAATATCACTATGCCATTACTTCCCTTAATGATGCTACAACAGTCCTGGACATGAGCACTTACCACATTTACTGCATCTCATGTCTCCAATTTTTCTTCTCCTCCAGGCAGCATTTAAGGGTCACCAAACCATAGCTTACGCTATGATGTTGCTACAGTCCAAAGAGGCTGAGCTCAACTAGAACAAGAATCCACCCCTAGCCCATTGACAGTATCTTAGGCCGCATGCTAGCCATCTAGCCAACTGTGCTCGCGGACTCACCAGATCTCAGATCTTTATTTAACGGTATGCGAACGACGCTGGCTGGACGAGCATTTAATGCTCGTCCCTAATTGCCCTCCATTTCAGAAGGCATTTGAGAGTCAATCACATTGTTGTGGGTCTGGAGTTACATTTAGGCCAGGCCAGGTAAGGGCTGCAGATTTCCTTCCCTGAAGGCCATCAGTGAACCAGATGGGTTTTTATGGCATGAAATTTCACGGGGTGGGATTTGAACCCCGGTCCCCAGATCTTGCTCTGGGTGTCTGGGTCACTAGTCCAGTGACAACACCACTGCGTGTTGTACCCTCAATAAAGACGCTTAGAGAGTAAATGGTAAAGAAGGCTTTAATAAGCTAAGAACTAGCCTGGTGCCAAGACGGGTGCTTACTGGGTGCCGCCCACAAGGCGGCCCCTTATATACGACTCCCAGGTGGGTGGAGCCGGAGGCGGAGTCCCCCAGGGTTCCAAGCCCAGTCTTAAAGGGGACATCACCTTACATGATGATAAGGGTACAGTAATACAATAACCATTCATCACACTGCGCCACTGCACTCAGAGATAAATTAGCGTCAGCATTAGAAGGGGCGATGAAGGAAAGCAGGAATCCGTAATTGTGACATGAAGCTAACGGGTTCCATGGCACTACCTACAAGGGAGTTATCGAGGTGGCCTGGCCAACATTTATCTCTCAATCGATATCAGTAAAATAAATATCTGGCCATTACCATATTGCTGTTTGTGACATCTTGCTGTGCATTAACTGGCTGCTATGTATCCCATGTTCCCACAGTGGCAACATTTCAAACGTTAATTGGGTGTAAAATATTTTGGGAAGTCTTGGAGGTCATGAATGGGTCTATATAAATGTAGATCTTTCTTTGCCTGAAGGTTAGTGAAGGATAGGACTATCATAGAATTCATAGGATTTACAGTGCAGAAGGAGGCCATTCAGCCCATCGAGTCTGCACCGGCTCTTGGAAAGAGCACCCTACCCAAGGTCAACACCTCCACACCCTATCCCCATAACCCAGTAACTCCATCCAACACTAAGGGCAATTTTGGACACTAAGGGCAATTTATCATGGCCAATCCACCTAACCTGCACACCTTTGGACTGTGGGAGGAAACCGGAGCACCCGGAGGAAACTCACACAGACACGGGGAGGATGTGCAGACTCTGCACAGATAGTGACCCAAGCCGGAATCGAACCTGGGACCCTAGAGCTGTGAAGCAATTGTGCTAGCCACAATGCTACCGTGCTGCCCATTAATGGAGGGAGGTGAGGAGGCCAACAATTCATCAACTTCAGGAGGAATAAATTTGCTTTGGAGACATTATAATAGTTCGTGATCTAAAGGGATAGATTTTTTGGTCATGTCCACTGCAGTAACCATTGTAAGCAGGATGGACAATTTGTCAGGCCGTTTGAAGGTCTGTTGACCTAGGGCGGGAAGTTTTGGACTCAGGGTAGCCGATCTTGAAGACACGTCAGGATTTATGTGGCTTGTCCAGTTAAGTTTCTATTAACGATGAGCCTGATGATGCTGATGGTGGGAATTCAATGAGGCTAATGCAGTTGAATGTCTCTCTCTTGGAAGTAGCATTTGCATGGTAATGAATATTACAAAACCACTTTTCAACCCAAGCCTGAATATTATCCAGATTTTGCTTCATTATCTGAGATGTTGCAAGTGTGCAATAATCAGTGAACATCTCCACTTCTGACCTGATGATGGAGCCAAGATCGTTGATGAAGCAGCTGAAGATAGTTGGGTCAAGAACACTACCCTGAGGAATTCATGCAGCGATGCACTGTGTCTGAGATGATTGACCTCCAACAACCACAAATATCTTCCTTTGCACTCAGTATGTCTCCGACCAATGAACATCCCCCCCAATTCCCAGTGACTTCAATTTTGCTAGGGCTCCTTGATGGCTCCCCTCGGTGAAATGTTACCCTGATATCAAAAGCAGTCACTCCCACCTCACCTCTGGAAATCTGTGCTCTTGTCCAATTTGGACCGAACCCGGAACGAGATCTGGAGCTGAGTGGATCCAGCAGATCCAAACTGCATATCAGTGAACAGGATAATGTTTGCTGTGTAATTGCAGTTTGCTAATACTGCCGATGACACTTTGCATCACTTTGCTGATGATTGAGCGCAGGCTGATGGAGTGGGAATTGGCCGGATTGGATTTGTCCTTATTTGGTCAGGGCATATCTGAGCCTTTTTCCACTTTATCAGGTACATGCCAGTTTTGTAACTGTGCTGGAACAGCTTGGTTTAGAGGCACAGCTATTTCTGGAGCATAAGGCCTTCAATACGCCAGTTGTGTGTGGTTGTCAGGGGTCTTTGGCCTGAGCTGTATCCAGTGCACTCAGCTGTTTTTCCTTTACTGCCAATTAGGTTTTAAGAGCAGCATTCACAGGACTGTAAATCATCCTAAGAACATAGTAGCCTTTTAATGACTGTTGACTATATTAGAGCAATACATCCATATGGCATTCTGTGTCTGCTATTTTAAAGTCATTTCATTTTAATTGGTTCAATCCTCTAAAATGGTGAATACAGGACAATAGCATGAATAAATTAAAGGCTCAGCCACTGATGTTGCTACCATAAGTTTCTAGAATGAGATCTTGCATGAGAGATTTCCCTCTCTTATTTCACTTTCTGTACCTTATTTGTCACCAATTTAACTTATTTCCTTCATCATGTTCTTGAGTTCATTTTCTGTCCATATATCTAATGCTGTGGGGTGTCTCTTTATTTAGAGGGTCCCTGTGGGAGTCTCCCTACCTAGGGGGTCTCTGTGGGGGGGCTTCTTATTTAGGGGGTCTCTGTGGGGCTCCCTTTATAGGGGGAGTCTCGGGGGGGGGTCTCTTAATTTGGGGGGTCTTTGTGGGGGTCTCTTTACTTAGTGGGTTTCTGTGAGGGTGGTTGATTTGGGTCACTGCCGTACTTGAGGGAGGGAGTGACCCATAAAATCCCGAAAGGGGCCTGAATTGTGCTTTTGCAGGGGGGGATTGGCTGCTCAAAATGACGGCTCAATAGCGGGGTTCACTCGGGAATCCCTCACAATTCTCGCAATGCAAAAATTTGCATGGCTAAGAATTGGGTATTCCAAGGGAATCTCTTCTTGAATTGTTCTATTCGGCTTCGGCTGGAGAACATAGGGCGGGACTCTCCTTAGCCGCCGCCGAAATCGGGAAAGGCGAATCATTTCTGACGTTAAAATCATGGCAGGTGCTGATTAGACTCCAAATCACAATGCTCCAGCACCTCGACAGCGGCGTCAATGTGTTCTGGAACACACATACAGTGGACAACGTTTGCATATCATTAGCGGGCCTCATCAGAAAGCATCCAACGTCGCCATAGTTTGCTAACATCTGTGCCGCTGGCCAGGGGGCTTCTTGCCAGGACTGGGGGGAGTAGTGTGGGGTGGCCAGGAGATGGGCTGTGGGGTCGGGATGGATGGACATGGAACACCATTGCCGCAGTCGGCAAGGCAGCCATGCAGCTGTGCTCACCGCAAACAGCCCACTATGAACTTCGTGCCACGTTTCGTATAGGTGTCCTCCGGTCCCGGCCAACCCATCAACTATATGGGCGCGTCCAGCACAACCATAAGACCATAAGACCATAAGACATAGGAGCGGAAGTAAGGCCATTCGGCCCATCGAGTCCACTCCACCATTCAATCATGGCTGATTTCAACTCCATTTACCCGCTCTCTCTCCATAGCAACCAGTGCCATCTTTTTGGCTGGGCTATGTGTATGTGGGGAGTGTACAGTATCGGTCCAGTAGTATCGGTCCAGTAGTATCGGTCCAGGTGCGGAGCCTGTTTTTCTGTTGTAAAAGTCCACGGATTCAGCGTTGGCGTCCACACTTAAGGCTTAGGGCTGGATTCTCCGATTTTGCGGCGATGTCCGGAGGAAGCGTCTGGTCTTACGACCAAAACGTCGGCGCCGCCCCCGCACCGATGCTCCGCCTGGTGGGGAACTAGCAGCCACGCCACGTAGAGCCCCCAGCTTTACCTGCAGATACGGGCGGAGAATGGTCGGGTCCGTGGCCGCGCGATGCGCACGGCGTCGGCCTGCCGCGCGTGGACCCAGCCTGCCAGATAGTACCCCCTTGTAACCCCTCTCGCCAACCCCGTACCACCCCCCACCACCAATCCCCCCAGCCCCCACCGAAGCCCCCCTGGTCAGCGGAACGGTTCCACCCCCCCCCCACCCCCCACCTGTGGCGGCATTGGACACAGTCCGCAGCCGCCACGCGAAGCCACCGAGAACTGAGAGGCCACGCGCCCCACGCCACCGGGAAGTCGGCCCATCGGGGGCAGAGCATTGAGGGAGGGCCTCAGGTGACATCCTAACTCAAGAGAAAGAGCAGTTCTTGAGAAAGTCTGCTGGTAAGAGATAACATAGTTTTAGGAATGTAATCGAATCTTAGTAGCATAATAAATTTAGAGTTTTGTTTGTTAACAAAGCATCTTTGTTTATTCAACGGTATGCATCCGAGAAATCCAGGGAAGGCAAAATAGGGAACACAACAGTACGGTGCTCTTTAAAGGGGTGGTACGGACATGTGAGGCCGAATGGCCTCCTTCTGAGCTGCACAAATTCTATGACGTGCTCCCTTGCAATATTCATTTGCATTCTTTCAGCACAGCCATTAACTCATTTACTTTAAATGAGGTGACAAGCAGGCTGAAAGAGCAGATGGAAGAATTTTGAGATACTTCTTAGGTCAATTAAAACCACCTTTCACAACGAAAAAGGCTTAGGTAACCAACAATTCTGTTCAGTTTTTGATGGAGAACTCTGGCTTTATTACTTTTTTGCTTGTGTTGAGGATTCCTCACTGACAAGTACATTCATTGTGAAATGTCAAAGATGCATAAAAGATGCGCGCAGTGTTGCTGAGTTGCTGGCACGCTGTCATTGCGCTGCCGTGGAGAAGAATCAATTCTCCCTTTACATTAAACATAAGGACATACTGTATCTCTGTACGCTTGTCTTTCACAATCTTTGAAATAATGTTGACTTGACTAAGCTTTTTTTGCAGCTGAGTTGCCGCAGACAGTTTTAATATCACCAGCTTCGAAATGCAAACGGTCAGAATTCCCTTCGTCACACACTCAGCGCAGCCAACAAGGTTGGCAGCAGGGAGAGCGGCACCTAAGCCGGTTTGCAGAGCTCGAGGCCCTGCTGGACGGCGTGGAGGAGAGGCAGGGCACCCTGTGCCCCAGGGTGGGAAGGCAGCTGCCACCCGCCTCCGTCCACTGGGCCTGGGCTCGGGTGGCAGAGGACATGAGTGCCTTGGGCCCCCAAGGCCAGGACCGGCCAGCCGTGTCGGGAAAAGCTGCAGTGCCTCCTCAGGGCGGCCAGGGTGAGTAGCCAGCACCATGCCAGCACCAACTGAGTCTGTAACCCCCTACCCCCCCCCCCCCCCCAGCCAGAGGGCGACCGAACCCCACACGCCGGTATTCTGCTCACACTCCACCCTGCACCACATGCCAGCACCCATACCGCCTGGCATGGCCGGGTGCCATGTTCACAAAGGTTACCAGCTGCCCACCCGCTGTACTGCCCACATCCGACTGCTTGACATTGTGCATTTTCTGTCTCACTCCCCCCCCCCCTTCCCCCCAGGAGAAGGCGGCGCACAACCACAGAGAAGACTTGGGGGGGGGGGGGGGCGCCGCTGGACGTGGCCACTCACCGTCGCGGAGCACTGGACATGCTTGGTGGGCCCAGAGAGGGGGCAGCCACTGAGGCGGAGGTCAGCATCGGAGGATCAGGTGAGTTCCTGTTGAGTTGCGGTGTCCCTTTGGTATGTGTGGCACAACCTCCATACCACCCCACACCACCCTGCCACCATCACCCCACCCCCACAGCACCCTAACCCCACCACCCCATCAACCCCACCCCACTAGCCTAGCACCTCCACACCACACCACCGCCCCACCACCCCCACACTACCCCAACCCCATTCCCCCACCTCTTCCACACCACCCCACCATCACTCCACCACCCCGACCCGCCGTCAATCATACATTATGTCTTGTGTCTTCGAGGATCACTGGTGATGAGGCGGGCCCTTCTGGAGATCCCCTGCCCTTGGCCACAAACCCCAGCACATGCCAAGCGGTGAAGTGGCACCGGGCGGCGAAGCACACCCTCTAACGCCAACCCGTGACACCCCGGAGCACCAGTCCAGGGACGACACCGATAATGCATCACAGCTATCTCCAACACCCTCTGCCATCCCAGAGACACTCAACTCGGTTGGACACTTTAACAAAGAGGTTTCTGGGACACTATCTGGTGCGCATTACTCACGCAGTGGTAGATCAGGTGGAGGTAGGAACCCCCGAGGGGGCGGACAGTTGGCGGACGGGCCTACCCCAGGGACTAGCTGCCATCTAGATGGGTCACGGGCTTCTCGAAAGGGAGGTCCCATCAATACTGGAGAAGCAGATACAGAGCCAGGGACTAAATGAGGGGTTGTCATCAACCATCCAGTGCCTGAAGGTGTAGTTGGAGATGTCCAACCACTTGCAGGGGCAGGAGGTGCTGCACAGTGGACTCCTTGGGGCGAAGGTATCGGCCATAGGTCAGAATGTCCAAAGTCTGGGGCACTCTGAGCGACGGTGGCTGAGTCACAGGACAGGGCTGCACTGTCACGGGCAGCTATGTACCAAGGCCAACTGGACAGTGCAGCGGCGCTCCAGAGGTTGGCCCAGTCACAACGGGTCATGGCTGCAGGCGTCAAGGGCATTGTCCGGGTGCTGGCTGACCTGAGCCAGTCACAGAGGGACGCGGCACAGTCCCAGAGGGAGGAGGCCCAGTCCCCCAGTGCTGGCGGAGCCCCTGGAGCTCGCTCCGGCCACACCTTTGTCCCAAAAAGTAACCCAGGGGCCCCATCCAGGCCCAGTCGCTCCAGAGGACAGCCGCCAAAGGGGACCCAGGCCACAGGGTGGGAATCGCAGCAGGCCGCCTCCACCCCAATGTACCACCTGGGGATCCTACGTCAGCCCTGTTGAATGTCCGCCCCTCGCCCGGCCAAGCATGCCGACTGGAGGACCGGCAGCCCACGGTCATGCCTACCCGTGTCCTACCTCCTCACTCTCCCTCAGCAGCCACGGCGCCTGTTTCCTGATTTGTAAAACCACAAGTGAACCTCACCATCGATAATTCCTCCTGGTGGAGGTGGAGCATCGCGGGATCTGTGGAGAATACCGGGACGGGACCGTTAATGATGTGCCGATGGCATTTACTGTATGTGCGGTGGATCATGACATTCCGTCGGACACCTGGCGCCGGCCTCCATTTCAGCGAGCCCATGATTGTCTGATTCCGGCATCGGCCGCTGGAGAATCCTGCCCTAAAAATGTTGGCGTCCAATTTAGAAGCAATAGAATTTTTTAATGGGGCCAGCTGCTGATCTGCCAAGATAGAAGACCAACCAATGCAAGCTTAGTCATTTGGCCCATCCTATCCATACCAGCCCAAGGAAACCCAGGTGCCCTTTCTAATCTCACCTCCCTGCACCCGGTCCATAGACCTGTAGTTTACAGCACATAAGGTGCAGGTCCAAGTATTCTTTAGGCCTCTGCCTCCACCACCAAGTCGGGCAGGGAATTTCAGACACCCACTCCCTCTAAGCAAACGTGTATTTCCTCATGTCCTCTCTACCTTACTCTTCCGTTACTTGTTTTTCTTTTTACACCTTATTATTTTCCTTCTAATAATATCTATCTCAGTTGACAGAACTGTTATCGCTTTGGCCAGACCTCTGACCATCTGTCCCAATATTGCCTGATGCCGTTTAGTGCCTAATTTTGCTTTACTCAGTTCTTGTGAATGCGTCTTGGGGCATTTTATTACGTTAAAGGCACCCTAGAAATTTGTCGTTGTTGTCTGACCAAGAGGTGAGAATGATTTCAATGAAGGTGCAACAGGCAGTGCAAATATGGGCGGCACGGTAGCATAGTGGTTATCACAGTTGTTTCACAGTGCCAGGGTCCCAGGTTTGATTTCCGGCTTGGGTCACTGTCTGTGCAGAGTCTGCATGTTCTCCCCGTGTCTGCGTGAGTTTCCTCCTGGGTGCTCCGGTTTCCTCCCACAAGTCCCTAAAGCTGCTTGTTAGGTGAATTGGGCATTCTGAATTCTCCTTCTGTGAACCCGAACAGGCGCCAGAATGTGGCAACTGGGGGATTTTCACAGCAACTTCATTGCAGTGTTAATGTAAGCCTTCTTGTGACGCTAAGAAGGATTATTATTATTATTATACAGATCCCAGTTGCGAGTGCTTGAGTGATGCAGAATGAACATCTGTGTCTCCTACCCAACCCCCTCACTTCATTTAATATTGTGCAGTGAACTTGGTCTTGATTCTCTTGAGTCAACTTGGATCGTCAAAAAGTCCCAATCAACACCACGTGAATGTGCTTACACCACACAGACTGGAACAGTTCGCTCAACAGTAACCACCCACTCAAGGGCAATTAGGAATGGGCAATAAATCCTGGTCTTGCCAGCGAAGCCCACCTCTCGTAACCTAACATGGGCAAAGAAAGTGGTGTTGATAAGAGGGATGAACATCGACCAGGAGGCTCCCCTTTAAACTACTGTCACGGGATATTTTAACATCCGCCTGGGGGCAGACAGACACGGCTACAACTGAACTTCTCACCAGAAAGACTTGCCAATCTCCAGCATTTCCATGGTTCCCCACTGATGTGCCAGCCTAGAGGTGGACAATTGAACCCACAGCTACCTCGAAGCCACAGGTGACAGAACAGCGAAACCATTTCTAATTTTTCTTCCCACATCAATGACTCGTTGCGCCTGCTGAATAAGACTGGTTCAGTTAAATGGAGATATAAAGTCTTGCATTGCTCATAAGTAATTGTTCTGCCTTTCGTACCCTGTATGCATTACACATGCTCTTCTAAGGGTCACCCTGTCAGATGTAATGCGACATAATCTGCTCTAATTGCCATCATATTGGTTTCTAAGTTAGGTTGAAATGTGTCATGAGTTCTTTACATGCCTGACTTTTATTATTTGGCAGTTGGATTGCCGTGGTATATATATGAGGTCAACTCACATAAATACTGATTAATAGAATGAGAGATGTCAGCAGTGAAGTGACAGAAACAAGTTTAATAAACCGTTATGAAGATTACTTAATCTCTTGACAAATCAGTTTATAGTTAGAGTCATTCTTTATACAACCAGTCAAATAACAATATCAGTGAGCTCAAACTATATTAAAATGTTTTATCCCTGCTGCTGATTGATTCACAAATAAGCACCCACCCACAATAATTTCCTCTTAATCCCCGCCCCCCCCCCCCCCATTTAAAAGATACTAAAATCACATGACAACTTGCCTCCCCTGTGTTCGCTGATCTATGCTGGATCCCTCCATGATCCCACCTCTCCCTGCCTCAATAACATCCTCCAGATCTACACGCTTTCAAGATCTCTGCCCCCCACTGATGCACGATCAATTACACAAAGACGAGAGTTGGATGCAATTGAGGCTTTATTACACTAAGATGTGTGGCCTCCCACAGCAGCTGGAGAAATGGCTGCTGTAGGAGGAGCACACATATTTATACTCCGCCTACTGGGTGGAGCCAGCAGGCAGGGAACTACCCTTGTACCTGTAGTACAGGGCCTTACCGTAAAGCACCTACAACGACATCCTCTATATTCAATATATACTCTTAAACTGAAAGAATGGATCTCCGAATCAAGCCGGAGTGTCTACAACTCAGCCCCCACGCGGAGAACACGGCTGCGATTTTTAAGCACTGGCTGGCGTGTTATAAAGGCTACCTCGAGACGGCCGGAGGCACCCCCTCAGGAGAACAGAAACTGCATCTCTTGCACTCGAGAGTAAGCCCTGGAATCTTCTCCCTCATCGACGAGGCGGAGGACTATGATGATGCGATCGAACTGTTAAAGGGACATTATATACGCCCTGTAAACCAGGTCTACGCACGTCTCCTGCTTGCAACTAGACGGCAAAGCCCTGGGGAATCGCTGGAGGACTTCTACCGTGCGCTACTGGTGCTGGGCAGAAACTGTGGCTGCCCGCAAGTTTCGGGCAGCGAGCACACGGAACTTCTAATCCGGGATGCCTTCGTAGTAGGTATGAGCTCGTCAGAGGTCCGCCAAAGACTTTTAGAAAAGGACACCCTGCGACTGAGAGAAGCACGGGCCCTGGCAGGGTCCATGGATGTTGCCTCCAGAAACGCGCAGCCCGATGCGCCCGACCGTGCAGCGGCCCCCTGGGCTGCGTGGCATCCCGCAGCGGCAGCCCCACTGACCTTCCCCGTGTCCCTGCAGGTCTGCGCTGTAAGATGGTCCGCTAGCTCCGTTGGGCCCCGTTGCTTCTTCTGCGGGCAGGTGAAGCACCCCCGCCAGCACTGCCCAGCCCGCACCTCCACCTGCAAAGGGTGCGGCAAGAAGGGCCATTTTGTGGGGGTCTGCCAAGCACGAGCCGTGGCCGTGGTCTCCAACGACTCCGGACCGCCGCGGCAACCTTCCCTTCGAGCCCCAGGCGGCCAGCACTCACCGCCACCCCCCTATCCTAGGGCCACGTCCGACCCACGGCCGCGGCTATCTTGCCCCTCGGACGCCACGCTGGACAGATGCATGCCGCCATTTTGTCCATCCCCACCGCCATTTTGTCCATCCCCAACCACCATGTGCGAGCCATGGGAGACGCCATCTTGAATGGGGCCCCAGGCCCCCAGCACAGCCGACTACACGCTGCCCAATCACAACCCACAACTGCTCCATCTGGCCTCGGTGACGCTGGACCAAAATCGACCTCGGACACTCGCAACAGCAACGACGACGGTCTTCATCAATGGCCACGAGACGTCTTGCCTGATCGACTCTGGGAGCACGGAGAGCTTTATACACCCCGACACGGTAAGGCGCTGTTCACTTGTTACCCACCCTGTAAACCAAAGAATCTCCCTGGCCTCCGGGTCACACTTAGTGGAGATAAAGGGGTTCTGCCTAGCAAACCTCACTGTCCAAGGCAGGAAATTCAACAATTTCCGCCTTTATTTCCTGCCGCACCTCTGCGCGGCTACACTCCTGGGATTGGACTTCCAATGTAATTGCAAAGCCTCACTTTTAAATTCGGCGGTCTTATAGTCCCCCTTACTGTCTGCGGCCTCGCGACCCTTAAAGTCGACCCGCCTTCCTTCCCTGTTTGTGAACCTCACCCCGGATTGCAAACCCGTCGCCACCAGGAGCAGACGGTACAGCGCCCAGGACAGGACCGTCATCAGGACTGAGGTCCAGCGGCTGCTTCGGGAAGGCATCATCGAGGCCAGCAACAGCCCATGGAGAGCCCAAGTGGTAGTTGTGAAAACTGGGGAGAAACACAGAATGGTCGTGGACTACAGTCAGACCATCAATCGGTACACGCAGCTCGACGCGTACCCCCTCCCACGCATATCTGATATGGTCAATCAGATTGCACAATACCGGGTCTTCCCAACAGTGGACCTGAAATCTGCCTACCAGCAGCTCCCCACCCGTAAGGCGGACCGCCCATACACGGCGTTCGAAGCAGACAGCCGCCTTTACCACTTCATTAGGGTACCCTTCGGCGCCACCAACGGGGTCTCGGTCTTCTAACAGGAGATGGACCGAATGGTTGACTGGTACGGACTGCGGGTCACTTTCCCGGACAACGTCACCACCTGCTGCCACAACCAGCAGGACCACGACGCTAACCTTTCCAAATTTCTCCACACCGCCAAACTCCTCAACCTAACCTACAATAAGGAGAAGTGTGTGTTCAGCATGAACCAATTAGCCATCCTCGGCTATGTGGTTCAGAACGGAGTACTAGGGCCCGACCCCGATCGCATGCGCCCCCTCATGGAACTCCCCCTCCCCCATTGCCCCAAGGCCCTCAAACGATGCCTGGGGTTCTTTTCATATTACGCCCAGTGGGTCCCAAACTATGCGGACAAGGCCCGCCCACTCATTCAATCCACCGTTTTCCCACTGACGGCCGAGGCTCACCAGGCCTTCAACCGTATCAAGGCCAAAATCGGCAAGGCCGCGATGCACGCGGTCGATGAGACGCTCCCCTTCCAAGTCGAGAGCGATGCATCAGACGTCGCTCTGGCCGCCACCCTCAACCAGGCAGGCAGGCCCGTGGCATTCTTTTCCCACACCCTCCATGCTTCCGAAATTCTGCACTCCTCCGTCGAAAAGGAGGCCCAAGCGATCGTTGAAGCTGTGCGGCACTAGAGGCATTACCTGGCCGGCAGGAGATTCACTCTCCTCACTGACCAACGGTCGGTTGCCTTCATGTTTAACAACACACAGCGGGGTAAGATCAAAAATGATAAAATCTTGAGGTGGAGGATCGAGCTCTCCACCTACAATTAGGAGATTTTGTAAGCTCAACGAGCCCCCCGATGCCCTGTCCCGAGGTACATGTGCCAGCGCACAGGTGGACCGATTCCGGACCCTGCATGACGATCACTGTCACCCGGGAGTCACCTGCTTTTACCACTTCATCAAGGCCCGCAACCTGCCCTACTCCATCGAGGAAGTCAGGGCTATCACCAGAGACTGCCAGGTCTGCGCGGAGTGTAAACCGCACTTCTACCTGTCAGACCGTGCACGCCTGGTGAAGGCCTCCCGCCCCTTTGTACGCCTCAGCGTAGACTTCAAAGGGCCCCTCCCCTCCACCGACCGCAACACGTACTTTCTCAATGTGGTCGACGAGTATTCCTGCTTCCCTTTCACTGTCCCATGCCCAGATATGACGTCTGCCACCGTCATCAAAGCCCTCAACACCATCTTCGCTCTGTTCGGTTTCCGCGCCTCTGTCCACAGCTACCGGGGATCCTCATTTATGAGCGAGGAGCTGCGCCAGTACCTGCTCAACAGGGGCATTGCCTCGAGCAGGACGATCAGCTACAACCCCAGGGGAAACGGGCAGGTGGAGCGGGAGAATGGGACGGTCTGGAGGGCCGTCCAGCTGGCCCTAAGGTCTCTTTACCTTCCCCAGGAAGTCCACCTCCGGGGTTTCGCTCCCAACCTGGCTGGCAGCTCCAGGACCCGTTCTCCTCCTCAAGCACGTGCGGCTCCAGAAGGCGGACCCATTGGTTGGGAGGGTACAGCTACTCCACGCAAACTCACAGTACGCCTACGTAGCGTACCCCGACGGCCACCAAGTCACAGTCTCCCTCAGGGACCTGGCACCAGCTGGGTCCCCACCCACTGCCCCGGCGCCACCCTCGCTCCCCCCCGCGCACACCACCACAGCCCCCGCTCCAGGACAACCCGTCCTCCCCTTGCTCCCACCCGGGGATGAAGAGGATTTCGACACGCTCCCGGAGTCACCGAAGACCAAGCCGACGCCTGAGTCGCCACCAGCACTGCGGCGCTCCCAACAACAGATCAAGGCGCCCGATCGTCTCAATTTGTAACCTTCTCTGTAATTTTAAAACCAATCTGTATGTATATAGTTTTCCACCACCCCCGCTGGACTCATTTTTAACAGGGGGTGAATGTGATAGTCACCACTGTTGTATTATATTGTATATATGGGTATTATGGTAAGGCCCCTGTACTACAGATACGGGGTAGATCCCTGCCTGCTGGCTCCGCCCAGGCGGCGGAGTATAAATGTGTGTGCTCTCCGAACAGCAGCCATTTCGTAAGCTGCTGTAGGAGGCCACACATCTTAGTGTAATAAAGCCTCGATTACATTCTACTCTCATCTCGTCGTAATTGATAGTGCATCAAGTCGTCAAGGTGTCAGGGTGTAGGCTGGAGTTATGGGGGTTGCCAGGGTTCGGGTGGGGGTGGGGGGCTAGTCAGAGGTCCAATGGGAGGTTGGGGAGCGTCGTTGGGTGATATGGGGATAGCCAGGGAGTCCACTGCGAGGGTGTCGAGGAGGAGTGGGATCAGTAGTATAGTTACCCAGGAATTAGAAGTTGTTTTAATCCTTCTATCCTTTCCTGGTTAACTATTCTGCTAAATGCGTAGGAATAATCAAAAACCGTGATTTAAATTGGACGATCAGATGGTCCCCGTTGCTGGGTAAATTCCCATCGGAAATTCAAACTTCCTAGGCAACTTCTGCACACCCTTGCCTGGGGACCTCCGGGGATCCATTAGCCCAGGGAATGGGAATTCTAGGCCATTATCAGTAGGTTTGCCACAATTCCATAGGCTCCATAAAGTCCCTACAGTGCAGAAGGAGGCTATTCAGCCCATCGAGTCTGCACCGGTCCTCTGCTAGAACACACTAACTAGGCTCACTTCCCCGCCCTATCCCCGTAACACCGCATATTGATCAAGACCCCCCCCCCACCCACCGACCACCCAACAATCATCAAAACACCAGCCTGTCCTGACACCCCTGACCTGCACATCTTTCGACTGTGGGAGGAAACCAGAGCACCCGGAGGAAACCCACACAGACATGGGGAGAAAGTGCAACGCCACACAGTCACCCAAGGCCGGAATCGAACCTGGGTCCCTGGTGCTGCAAGTCAGCAGTGCTAACCACTGTGTCAAAGTGCCGTCCCTTTTTCTCGTTACTTATGTATAAAATACCTCATGAATCACAGAGTGATTCGACCATCAATTCACTCAAGGACTCGTGTCGGAGTAAAACAGTGGTTTTAATTAAGTATCAGCTTTGCCTGCCTGCGACTGGTACATACTGAGGACAGTCCCACAGGCCAGCTACTCTTATACTCCTTCAAAGGGGCGGAGCCATGGGCTGAGCCTGTACATGCTCCAACCTCCTCCAACATCTCCCCCTGTGGGTGAAGCCATACAATGGCCCACAGATAAAACCCACAGGGTTAATAACATAGAACATAACTGGTGAATTAACTGTATTTACAAACGTAGAACATAACTGGTGAATTAACTGTATTTACATTCACCACACAGAGCCTGAATTGTTACCCTTTAAACTGGTTTTGCGTTTGAGTGAAGCATGTGGATAATCTCTTTGAGTAATGTAACCAAATATAACAATTTTAGAGCATGTTATCTCTGTTCTCACAGGGCCTGTCGTTCAGTTGGGAGCACTATCGTCCTTGAACTATGAGCTCAAGTTCCGACCCAAAGTCTTCAGGTCGGCTGACCCTCCAATTCAGTACTGAAGGAGTGCTGCACTGTTGGCATGCTGCCTTTTCGGTCGGCACGAAACTGTCTGCCCGCGCAGGTGGGGGCATAACAGATGCCATGACATTAATGGAAGACGAACAAGGAAGATCTCCCTGATGTCTCGCGCTGTATTTATTCCTCACGAATGTCACTAAAACAGATTATCGGGCCATGATCACGATGCTGATTGTGGAATCCTGCTGAATGTAAACTTAATGCTGTGTTTCCAATGTTACGACAGTGATTAGACTTCCTAATGTACTCATTGGCTGCACGCTGCGTCGGGACATTATGAAAACCAATGGGCAGGATCTTCCATGATTTTCCCTCCCCACCGTGCACCCCCCACGCCAGTTTTCCTGGCCGGGAGATGGCTTGTGATTGGCCGCCGATGGGATCTTCGGGTCCCGTTGATATCTACAGCGTTTTGCGTGGCAAGCCAGTCCAGACAACTGCCGAAAGATGGCCGGGGGGGGTCGGGGGGCCGGGGGGGACGGGGGGGGGGGGGGGGGGGGGGGGGGGGGGTGGGGGGAGATGGGGGGGACGGGGGGGGCAAGGTTGCCTTCAGTGGCACCAGCAGATTCCACTGGAAGGAATTGTCGGAAAATCCCCCCCATTGTATATACCCAAGTCTTTGCTTTTCTACACCACAGGCTGTACAAATGGCAGAGTATTTTGGTGCGTAGCATCCCAGCAGAAAACAGAAAAGAATATAAAAATAAGTTATAAAATTACTATCAACAATAAGGAAACATGTCCAGCATTGCAGGAAACACACTGACAAGTGGGAGAAATAATTTGTTGAGGTGACTGGTTCTGTTTGACTCACGGAGGCCTGTTGCATTAGCTTCTCCTTTCTATGATCAATCAATACCAGTTAATAGGTACACAAGTATTGCTCTGTTTTTATTATGTAGAACTCATGTTTTTGTAGCCAATAGATTTTTAAAATTGATTTCCTGCTTTAATATTTCTTGGTATGGGTGTGAAAGAAAGGCCAAGGGGACACATATAGTCCTCACTTCGCACAAAGCCTTTGTGGCTGGAAAGGGTCCCCTTCATTGCCGGCTTAATGATTCACCATTAGAAATATTAGCACCACGCGCTGGGTTTCACAGGCACCTCTGAGTCAAATCTCCTTGGGCCCTGTCGTGTTGGGTACTCTGGGATAACACAGGCTGCAACTGGATGCAGCTTTAACCAAAAGATACTCCAGACCTTGAAGTTAGTTCAATCTGATTTATTGAACCAGTCGCACAGTTAGCACAATTCTCTATGAGTTCGACTCTTTGCTAACCTAAGTGTGGTTACTCTGTCTGACTGAACCAGACTAGCTCTTAGCCACGTGCTGGAGGTGAGATACTGTACATACACCCTGACTCACTCTGTAGATGTTCATCAGTGGAAATAGGCAGAGTGTGAGTGTTTTGTGCCTTTTATAGTGAGATACCACCCCTGAGTGTCCTGCCTGCTCATTGGTCATGTCCTGTTCTCTGTGTTCATTAGCTGCCTGTCTGTGCCTGTCTGTATGTCATTATCTGCATGTCTGCATATCATGACAGGCCCATCCTTGAAATACAAGCATCGATCCCCAAGGTGAACAAGTATCAAATGGCATTTTCAGTGGGCATGTTTTCAGTCAGCAATGGGTAGCTTATTGAACTCTTTGAGGTTTGGCTGCCATGTGTAAAAACATGCTTATGTTTCCTCTCATGTAAGAGGACGGGGGGTGGTGGTGGGTGGGAGGGGAGCGGGGGAGGGGGCTTTGGTGTTGGGTGGCGAAGTGTAAGGTGGCACCTCTACACGGCAAACAACGCCACTAGGATTTTACCTGCATTTGGGCCCGAATGACTTGTCCGATTGTCACTCGTGGTTAGGGTTGCCAACTCAGGCCGGACACATTCCTGGAGGTTTTGGCACACAGCCTCCCAACTTCCATTGCCCCTGTTTATTCGGCTGATTCCTAGAATGAACGGATTGTCTTCTGAGGAAAGGTTGAGCAGGTCAGGGCCTGTGCTCATTGGATCTCAGGGGAATAAAAGGTGATTTGTGAAAAATATCTAAGAGGGGGCTTGACAGGGTAAATGCTTCTGAGGGGGCTTGACAGAGTGAATGCTGAGAGGATGCTTCTTCTTGTGGCGGAATCTAGAACGATGGGGGGGGGGGACAGTTTAAAAATAAAGTGTATCTCCTCTGAGACGGCCATGAGTAGACATTTTTGTGGAGCAGCCTGGATCATTGAATATATTCACTTTCGATCTGCAGGGGAGTCGGGGGTTATGGGGAGAAGACAGAAAACAAGTTAAGGTCACCCTCAAATCAACTACGATCTAACCGAATGGCAGAGCAGGCTCGAGGAGCCAAATGGCATACTCCTGCACTTAACTCTTACATTATCAGGTTCTGCCCCCAGACAATTCTACCTTTTTTCCTTTATAGATCCTTAAACATAAAAATCCAGTAGATAGTACCTGGGTCAAGGAATTGTTGACATTTTAATAAAGGTACATTTTGCGACTTCTCAGACAGTTCACTCTGATGCGGACTTCCACAAGAAGTCTCAGGAACAGCCCTGTTTCCTACAACAGAGACTCTTCTGGCTGGACGCTGAGCGGCTGCCTTCAATGCAAAACGTTTACAGCCCTCAGCATTCCACACGAAGGAACTGTTCTTCGGGGCTTTCCCCCGCCGTAACCTACAGCTCAGCTAACCATTACTTTCCTGAAATATCTTCATCCCCTTTCACCTCATGTTCCATTGTCCTTGAACACCTCTTTGAGCTTAATTTCTCCAAATGTGAAAATAACATTTAATGTTTTCTATTTTGCCTCTACCTTCGTGTCAATAGAATTTTTACCAACTTCCCTCTGTTTACTCATGGAACCCTGTAAGACGAAAAAGTTTCTTGTCACCTCTGAATGCCCTTTTGAAATTCAACAGCTGATAAAACAATTTCCCCACTCATCTCACAATGCAAATTTCAGACCTAACCTATTTGCTTATTACTCAAATCCACCATAACCTCTCATTGCAAACCTTTAACCTTTCATCTCTTGGTCCTCACAGACAACCTGTCTCTAGTAACCTTCCCCCCCCCCCCCCCCCATACACAAACTTACTGCAACTGCACAGAAAACATAATCATAACATTATAAAAATATACATCTCTCATCAGGCAGACCACTGAAATTGTTGGTCACATTATTACTGCTGAGATAGTCATAGAATTTACAGTGCAGAAGGAGGCCATTCGGCCCATCGAGTCTGCACCGGCTCTTTGAAAGAGCACCCTACACAAGCCCACACCTCAACCCTATCCCCATAACCCAGTAACCCGACCCAGCACTAAGATGCTGGGCAGAAATTCAGTACTAGCAGTAGCAGTAGGAGGTGGGAAGAAGAATGAAGGGATTGAACCTCCATGGGCGTTCTCTTGATTGACTGACATAACTTTGGCGGAAGATGCTCAGAGATCTGGATGAAATGGCAGAAACAGGATTTGCGCTGGTAGTCTACAAAAGTTGGGTTGGTCACTTGGGAGAACTGCATGGGTATCAAGAATGGCACTGCAGGAGTAAACCTTCCAAAGCGCTTGTTAAATAATATTCACAATGCTTCAAAGATTGTGAGTGCTTTTCGAGCAAATTCTAACAATACTTAGAGAGTAGAGTGCAAGGTCACATGTCGTAAAAAGGCACTGGAGAGAGTGCAGGGCTGATTGATCAGAAATGTATGGGTTTACACGATCAGGACGGAATGCCTGGGCCACTGTTCACTTGAAAAAGGGAGGCTAAGGGTTGAGCGAATGGAGGTTTTCCAAATTAGGAAGGTTTTTTGGTAGAACGGATACAAAGAGAATGTTTCTTCTTGTGGGAAAGGGAATAACTAGAGGTCAATGATATAAGATAGTGGGCACAGTTTACTAGCCTCGTCACGCCCAACTCGGTATGCGAAGAGACTATTGAATCTTGCGAGCGGCCTCTCGTGCGATTCGTGGCATTTGAGACGTCCTGAGAGGATAAACCGAACCTCGTGAGACGTCATGATCTGGATCTCGCTGGCACTGGGCGAGTTCCAGGTCCGAATATTTAGATGAGCCATGAGGCACATTTAAACATGCTCGCACCAGATTCTCCTGGCGCCCGGGAACTAAAGGCCTCCCCAGCAAGGCCTTGACCAAGCACAATTTTGTGCTGGTCTACGCAAACGTGGAACAGACATAACAGCACGTTGGGGCTTTCCCACGCCATTGGAGACTCCCGGGTGATCAGAGACGGGATAGGCTGTCCCCCTGACTCTCCCTATGCCACCCGGACACCTTGGCACAGTCAGGCTGGCACCTTCGTACTGTCAAGGTGTCTGGGTAGCATTGCAAGGCTGGCAGGGAAACTGCCAGGGTGACCAGATGGCAGTGCCAGAGCGCCAGGGTGGCAGTGCCATGGGTCTGGTCCGGAAGGGGGCCATTCCCACCATGAAAGGGGAGATGAGGGGAGCGTCTGGAGGGTGGGGGGTAAAGGGCGGTTATGAAGTTGCCACATAAAAGGTTGGGGTGGGGTTAAGGGTGGGAGTCCTGAAAAGGGGGGCTCCGAAAGAGGGGCTGGTGAGGCCTGAAGAGGGGTGGCCCTCAGTGACCCTATGGCAGAGTGTCTTCACTTGGGGGTTGTGGGGTAATGCCCATGTGTGCAGAGGGTGACATTGTCCATGGGTGGGGATGTGAGGGACCCTGAAGCCCACTTAAAGATTGGGACACTCTTTCACAATAATGGCCCGAGCTCTGTGGACCTCATTTTTCCTTCAATTTGAAGTGCCCAATTTGTTTTTTCCAATTAAGGGCAACTTAGCAAGGCCAATCCATGTGCCCTGCATGTCTTTAGGTTGTGGGGGTGAGACCCACGCAGACACGGGGAGAATGTGCAAACTCCACAAGGACAGTGACCCGGGGCCGGGATCGAACCCGGATCTTCAGTGCTGTGAGGCAGCAGTGCTAACCACTGTGCCACCGTGCCACCTGCTATAAACATTTGTAAGTGTTGAACGTGGAGAAAGTCACCAAGGCCCCAAACGTGTGTGGTTGAATAGTGGTATGGATCTCACCCAATCCCCTGCCCCATCCCTGTAACCCCACCTAACCTACATACTAACCTACAGACTACACTAAAGGAAATTTAGCTTGGCCAATCCACCTAACTCGCACATCTTTGGACCGTGCAAGGAAACCAGAGCAGCTGGAGGAAACCCACGCAGACACAGGGAGAACATGTAAACTCACCATAGGCTAACCACTGTGCGACCGTGCCGAGGGTTCCTCGGCCCTCTGGGACCTCTGGGCTCCTAAAATTTGTGTGTCATGCTCAATCCAAATTTGTGACGTCTTACTACGTTAAGGGTGCTGTTTAAATGCAAGTTGTTGTTGCTGAGTTGGCTGAATGCCCAGAGCTGTCCAGTAGAATGTGCTGTCAGAGTCCCTGCCCATGACCAATCAACTGTCTCTTACTGGAAAGCGTGCCCATGCCAGCGCATCTCTCATTTCAGGCACTTTTACTTCATTTTGATAATAATGACAGAAATTCCCAGTCGGCAGTTTAGGCCAGAGTTTCAGACGAAACGTTAGCAGACAAAGAGGACCTATCTGGCATTGTAAAATCTTACCCCTTTTTGATCAATACAATGTGACATTTTTATGTGAGTTTATTAGTGATGTCTCAGGGGGAAATGACAAGAAGTGGAAAAGCAACAACTGGGTAAATACTGCGCAAAAGAAAAATGATTAAAGTTTCAACGTTCATAAATAATGCATTGACCTTGATATGACTGCGACACTTCAGATGGAAAATGGATATCTTGCAAAGTTCAGGATCTTTTGATTACTTCAAGTAGGCATAGCTGACAGTGCTTTTCAGCTACCTGCGCTGTTGTCTTTGCTTTCTGCAAAGATATTGGGTGGATTTTCCAGCCCTGTCTGCTGGTGTGATCTCCCGGACCCGCCGATGGTGACCCTCCTCTTCCCCGCCCACATGTGCCTCCCCCACCCCCCAAGCCCCGGTAGCAGGTTCCCACCGATTGAGTAAAATATTTGCAAATTACCGCAAAACCCGCCGCAATAAATCTAAAGATCCAATTTGCAATGGAAGGTATCTTCGTCTTGACTTCAGCACCTTGCGATGCTGCTGCCACCCTGTCAAGCGGCTGTGGAGAGGGTACACTGAAGAGACAAAGGCCCGCAGTATCCTGGAGAGACGAGAGGAGTTGAGATTGTTCTCCTCGCGGCAGAGATTTTGTGGAAATGTTCAAAATTATGAAGGTGTTTGATACACAGGGAGAAAGCGTTTCCAATGGCAGGAGGACCGATTACAAGAAGACAGAGATTTGAGTCAATTAGCGAAGGGACGTTCTGGACAAAACGAGGAGATTTTCCTGACGCAGCAAGTTATTGTGATATGGACTGCCTGCACTGCCCTGAAAGGTGGCTGGAAGCAAATTCAACGGTAACTTTCAAAGGGGATTGGATGAATTTGTGACGGAAAATTCCGCGGGGCTATGGGGAAGGAGCAGCAGGAATGGGACGGTTTGAATCGCTCTTTCAAAGAGCCGACACAATCAGCTGAATGACCTCCTCCTGTTCTGTGAGCGAGGGATGCTATGAATTGAAAGTTAATTGCCGATTATGTACAAGTAATGGGCCACAGGAGGAAGAGCTTTGTCGGTTTACATGATTATGTGTAATTTATATAAGCCTCTTGGGAAAGATCTTTTTTCGTTCATGGGATGAGGGTTTATCTGGCTGGGTCAACATTTATTGCATGTCCTTAATTGCCCTTGTGAAAGTGGCGGTGAGCCACTCTGAAGCTTGTGTGGTGAAAATGCGCCCACCGCCATGTAGGGAGGGAGCCAAAGCCTTGGCTGCTGGTGTGATCTGCAGCACCCGCCAAAGTCTATGGAATTCTGTGTGGCTCACCCGCCCACCCCACCGCCAAGGGCTCTCCCGCAAGGAGTCAACTTTGGCGGGATCGGAAGATCCCGTGGTCAGGAGTGTCTGGAAAATCCCACCGTTTACCTTTCGTCAGGTAACATCCAGAGCCGATGCGAAATAAACTGACCATTTCTCGTTAAGTATTAAAGATTTTCAGGCTGGGTTATTTTTCATGTGAATTGCTCACACCATTCACACAAACACACACACATTTATGGGTTTGCGAAAACCCCTTTTATAGCGTCCATGACACTTGCTGCTGGTTATTCAATTTTTCTACACACTCAGGGGTTCAAAGAAATGCACACGCGAATCATAGAATCCCTACAGTGCAGAAGGAGGCCATGCAACCCATCGAGTCTGCATTGACCCTTCGAAAGAGTCCACTGCCTAGGTGAGAGCCCAACTGCACATCAACTCTGACTGGGCCAGGCGGGACAGGATGCCAGGGCCATGGGTTTTGCCCACATCACTGACCTGGCCCAGGTGCAGGGTGTCATAGACTGCACCCAATTAGCTCTCCATTCCCCAAGGACCGTCCATGACAGTTACATCTTGGGACACTCGCAGATCCCAGCCGTTATTGAGGGAGAGCAGCGGCTGCAGAGATGGCTCCTTGGAGACAAAGGGTGTCCACTCAGGAGGTGGCTGATGATGTCAGTGTGGAGGCGACTAACACCAGCTGAGACATGCTACAATGAGGCTCATTCATCGAAGCATGCACTGGTCGAACAGGCGATAAGTCTGCTTAAGATGCAGCTCTGATGCCTGGACCAGTCAGGGAGAGCCCTCCAGCACAGCCCCCAGATGGTGGTCCACGTCATAGTGGTCTGCTGCGTTCTGCACAACCTGGCACAGCAACAGGGTGAGCAGCTGGATGAGGAGAACATGGAGGAGTGCCACATCTCCTCAAATGAAGTGGAGGTGGAGGAGGGTAGCGAGGGGCAATTCGCGGAAGAGGTGGAGGAAGGACCTTTGGCGATGGCCAGGGCCCGAATGGTGCACAGGGCTTGAGATGTCCTCATTGTCTCTCTTTGTGGGGATGACAGGGACTATGGTGGCAAGACCTCTCCCTCCAGGCGGCCTGACTGCTTTTCACTTGTGTCCAGCCAGCGGGAGATCTTCGCTCCTTTCATGGGCAGGATGTGAAAGCGATATTACCAGATGAGGCAGGGGAATGATGATGACTTGCAATGAGGACAGATCAATTCTTATCGCTTGCAAATGTCTGACTCTTGCCTGACAGAGAGCTGAGCGTGACGGGGTAGCCTGGGGACATTGAGAGGCTGAATGACCCACCTCAGCTGCCTCTGTCTCCTCAAAGATCGGGGGTCCCAGCGTGTTTCTCCACCTACTGACAAGGTGGACAGGCTCTCTCAGGCTATCAGCCCTTGGCATCCTCATTAATACGGAATGCTGGCAGTCATGCCAGGCCTGAGCATTGCTCTGGGAGGAGGGGGGGGGGGGGGGGGGGGGGTGTTGGTGCAAGTCTGAGGATGAGGGACGGCCTGCTAACTTCCATGCCCTGTTGCCCAAGATGACATAGGTGGGTTTCCCCTGGAGGGCTGGGACTTTGAGGGTCCCAGCCTGCTTTCGGACAGCGCGGGTGTTGCAGGGATGTCCTCCTCAGTGTGCAGGGCTGGAAGATTGTCGCTCAGAGGGAGGTGATTGTCAGATGGGCTGGACACCGCCAGGGTCTCCTTGGTGGAAAGGCCCCAGGCTGCGCACCTGCTGTTCCTCTTACATTCAGGTGGCTGGGGTCCGCTGGGCTCCTCCATGGAATTGAGGGGCAGCTGGAGTGAGATTCAGAAGTCCCGTCATCATCTGCCGCTGACACTCATGGATTCCCACTTGTGCATGCGCCTTGCAGTTGAAGCTCGATGCCATGGAGCCCATGAGCTGAACCATGGAACGGAGATCCCCCGCCATGGAGTGCATGTCCTGCACCAAGATCGTCACCATTGCGGTATTGGCTTTGTTGCATCAGAGTGACGGCACAATCTCCTTGGGCCAAAGGTGATGGGACTCCTCCAGTCGGCCTTGCAGTCCAAGGATGAATGCTTATCCCTTCCTGATACTCCTGACTCTGCATTTGTAGCTCCAGCAGCTTTGGGGCGACTAACACCAGGGGCACATCATTTGACCGGGGCTTCACTGAGCCCTGGCTCTGACATTCTTCCGAGTGCCGGATCCCTGGGACATTCCTGGATATTTCCTTCCAGGCGTGATTGCACATGAAACAGGGATATGGTATATTAAAACAAATTTTATTACTAACATAGGATTAAAATATCTTTAACATCACACTGGAAAATAGCTTACAGTTAATCCTTAAACAATACCACTCAATACAGTGAATACAATACAATACCCTTAATTGCTATTTTTATTTCCACTTAAACAGCAAGAAAATCTCTCAGTCCACCTTAAATACCAATGGCACAGAGGAATACTTGCTTTACAAAGTTATTCTTTGAGAAAGAGAGATCTCTTGACACTACTTTACAGAAAAGATCTGACTCCTGTCAGACCCATGCAGAAACTCTGGCTGTATGTCTTCAAAAGCTGTTTTGACTGGCTTGTTTCAACTCCACCTTTGTCCTCCGAGAAGCCTGCAATGCTTTAAGTACAGCTAACCTCCCTAAACTAACCAAAGTGAGAGTTGAGCTGCCTCACTTGTGCACACAGCTTCATTCAACTCAGACTGAAACTGTTTTCTCAAAATGCCTGATGTTGCAAATCCACCGGCAATGACATCATCTCACCAAGCTGAAAACTCAGTAACTCCCCAGGGAATCACCTGAATCAAAATAAAATTGCATTAGCCCAAGCTTTTTATGGTGGTTAATTGCAAGGTGGTTGAGAGTGAGATCACTGTGGAGGTGTGAAGGCTGTGTTCAGGGGTGTTGCGGGAGACATGAGGCGGGAGACATGAGGAGGAAGACTTAGCCTGGCTGCACAAAGAAGGTCATTCATCTTCCTATGACACGGCAGTCCCGTCCCATTTTGGAGGGAGCTGGTACTCACAATTATTGCCACAGCTTCCCAGGTGGGGTTGGTCGCTTTGCTGGATGGACGTCTGTCCGATCGTGGGTCGAGGCCTCTGATTGAGAGGTTTGCCGAGACTTCTTCTATAAAACGTGGTGCAGTCATTTTGGCAGCTGTCCCCCTTCCCGACCCCTTCCAATTAGACTTGGAACAAGTGCTACTGAGTGCTGGGGAGGGGTCTAAATGGTGCGCCTCCACTGATTGCAGGGATGAAGTTGTAGCGGGGCGAGCGAGTCACAAGCAGGCCACCAGTGTCACGGCGTAAAACACGTGAATTTTTTTTTCCTTAAAAAGGGTGAATGTACGACAAGCTTTCTCACTGGCAGCATTTGCGGGATTCTCTATGTGAAAATGTTCTCGCCATGAAAATTCCGCCCACAATATGTTTTCTGAACTGATGATTTTGAGTTTGTAAAATTGACTTTGTAGCTGCGATGGCTTCCACTGTTGAATTGCCAGAGTTGTTTTAACAGGTGAGCACGGTAGGTAGAATCACGTTTACAGGGAGGAGAGAAGGTTCCTTGCTTCAACTTTTGCAGCGATGGCAATTTTAGCCGCCTCGTTGCTTTCTAACAGTACGCCTTAGTTGTTTCAACAAGCCTTTCTCTGTCTCTCCCTTCCGGAGGTTTGACAACATTGCAGTTGTAAAGTCAAGTCGCTGCTGGCAGCCATTTTAAATCCCACCATGTTCATTTTTAAAATCAAATACATTTTGTTCAAAGTAGACAAAGTTTGAGAGTTAGAACACCTGCTAAGAGAATAAAGCCACGAGATTCCATGGGTTTTCAACAAAGAAAATGAAACGTGACAATACAGGGTCAGAAAGATGAAACAATTTGCAATATCTACCTTATACTCTAACATTCAGGCTCAATATGAGATACTTGCGAATTAACAGGTAAATTGTGGGCGAACCCATCACACGTCACGATAAGTGACAAATGCGGCCAAGGCAGATTCCACAGAATTCTTAACAACAAACACAGACGTCAGTAAAACAGTGAGTCAATCAATCCCGTTGAAGCGCTGGGACCAATCCATCTACTGTGTTGCACCCATCATGGAGCCGGGTGTGACTGGTGAATCCCGGGAGAGCCCCAAATTGGGTTTTGTGCCTGGTGTGGGGCCGATCGCGAGTCACCCTAGTCTTAGGCATTATAGCCCCCTGGGTAGCTGGGAACAGGGCAGGGTAGTACCATAGCACTTCCCATGGCACCCGGGCACCCTGGCAGTGCTAACCGGCAGTGCCAGGGTGACCAATAGGCACTTCCAGGGGGCCCAGTTGGATGCCATTCACAAAAACACACTCAAAGAAAGTACAGTTAAAGAGAATAGTGCACTTTTATAAGACATAAACAAAATCAATCATTGATAATCAATCATTAATGTCTTGTTCTGGAAAACATATGTTGCAGTCCTGCTGGAGGATATTCTTTGCTCCTGAACTGGAGTTTAGGTGAATTCGATAGCCAAAGTCATGTACCAAAATTGTTGCCAGATTCTCTCGAAGAGATGGAATTTCTGCAGGTAATAATGTTCATTAGTTATAACCTGTCAGGAGGTCAGGTTTCTGTAACGGTGGACTTGCAAAGGAACACGTTTGGAGTCCTTATGATGTTACAGCCTCCAGTTCTTAAGGGATATGCTGTCAATGTCCTTTCTGCTGCTGTGTCTTTCTGCAAACAGCATTTGAAGATTAAGTGGAGAACCAATACAGTTGCCCTGTCATGTGGCTCCTCACAGTTCCCTTTTCCAAATATAGTGTTGCCCTTAGCTGAATAGCCACAACCTGGATTACTTTTTGGTGACATTCACCCTGGGGGTGGGGAGGGTTGGGCGGGGGGTGGGGGGGGGGGGGGGGTGGGGGGGGGGGGTGGGGGAGCGGGAAGCAGGATGGCGACTGAGATACCTAACGCCTCTGTTTCCAAAAGACCCATTCAAACCAGGAAATCTCTTTGGTATGGTCTCAGCAGTTGACATCTCTTACTCTGGAATATCCGAAAAAATCTTTCTTCTTCTTTATTATTATTGTCACAAGTAGGCTTACACCAACACTGCAATGAAGTTACTGTGAAAATCCCTTAGTCGCCACACTCTGTTCGGGTACACGGAGGGAGAATTAAGAATGTCCAATTCACCAAACAAGCACGTCAAGCACATGCAGGAGGAAACCGGAGCACCCGGAGAAAACTTATGCAGCCTCCGCACAGCCAGTGACCCAAGCCGGGAATCCAACCTGGGACCCTGGCAGCATGAAGAAACAGTGCTAACCACTGTACTACCCTGTCGCCCTTATGAGCCAACGTGGTCATTTTGAATTTGCAGACCAGGTCAGATGACCCGTGGCAGCCACCCTTTGCAGCGCATTTTGTTCATTTTAAAAGAAAATTCCGTTTCAAATGAATCCACACTGTGTAAAGTTCATATTTAAAAAGTTACACATTTGACTAATCTTTACTAGGCAGGCTGGGAGGCATAGCCTTGGTTTAATGTCTTGCCCAAAAGGTGGCACTGAAGTGTCAGCCTAGATGACATCCTTCAGTTTCTGAATAACACGTAACCCTTTCATGTTTTGACTCGGGGGCACACGTGCTATCAACTGAGTCAGCACTAACATATTCAGTAATGCTTCTAAACCTCAGGCTTAGTGTCACTTGCCACAGCTTCTGAATTTACCTCTTCTATATTTTTGGTGTTGTCATATACTACAGGGCTTAGGCCTTCATCTCGGATTTTCAACAGCAAAGAAGTACTGACTGTCAGGACGGAACAGAGACATCCAATGCTCTGAATCTCAAGTCGCTAAAACTGCAAGATGCCGGGAAGAATAAAATAATAATAATCTCTTATTGTCACAAGTAGGCTTCAATGAAGTTACTGTGAAAAGTCGCCAGTCGCCACATTCCGGCGCTTGTTCGGGGAGGCTGGGACGTGAAGTGCAGAAAGGGAAGTGCAGAAAGGGGTACACTTACCCCGCGAGCCTTGGTAAAACTTACCCGAGTGTGCAAGGGGTGTGTAGAACAAGGAAGACAGGGCCAGTTCAGCCTGAGACTGACGCGCAATCCGGTGGAACATGGTGAAGCAATAAAGCTGAGCTGAGGAGATCTATCAACATGGCATAACTGGGTGATTGTTATTCCCAAACACGTTGTGCCGGCCGCTCCAGAATGGAAGCACCACCACAACCATTATCGGTCCAAGATTTTCAGACTGAGGTGTGTCATGATATCCATATGAACATACCATGGTGCAATCACACACACACACTGATGGACAGGCAGACGGACCAATCAACACACACACAACATCACAGCCAATCACCAGTGAGAGCACACGCACTATAAAACAGGGAACACCACAGTTCCCGCTCATTCCACCAGGAGATAGCTCAGAGCACAGAGCTCACAGCGTGCCACTCAGACATACACCATGTGCTGAGTGCCTCACTAAGACAGTGATAGGGCTGGGTCCACAGGTTAGCTGGTGAAGTACGAACCACAGCCAGAAGTTAACAGTTGTTATTGTACAGAATAATAAAACAGAGTTGTACCATCTACAACCGTGTTGGTTCGTTTGTGTATCGGAACACCCAACACGACATGATACCAGGGTTGGAAACTCGCTAGCGACTGTGAGACCTACCTGCTCCTCTTCAGAGATCCGCCATCCTGCGCCATGGACACCATCAGCCCGCCGCAGCCGCTCCAAATCGCTGGAAATCTCGGCGTCAACTGGAAGCTGTTTAAACAGCGCTTCCAGCTCTTCCTAGAAGCCACAGACAGGGAGAATGCATCGGACACCAGGAAGATCGCCCTCCTCCTCTCCACGGCGGGGCAACACGCCATCCACATCTACAACTCCCTGGCATTCGCGGAAGGCGAGGACAAGACGAAGTACAAGACAGTCCTTGTAAAATTATACACGCCAAAAGAGGGGACGGCGACGCAGAGGGACGTGATGCACAGGCGCTCTCTATGCAGGACCGCCATGACGTCACGACGTGCGGCAACTGTGGATCCGCACACTTAAAGCGGCAATGTCCAGCCAAAGCTCGACAATGCCTCCGCTGTGGCAAGATGGGCCACTACGCTGCCTGCTGTCGAGCAGCTCAACCTGCCAACGCTCCGCAATTCCGCCAGCCTCGCAGGGACGTGCGGGCCATTTAGCCTCCATACTCCGAGTCATACCCTGATGACGTACAGACCGGTGATACCGACGACCGGGAACCCTTCCGCGTTGCGGTAATAGACAGAAATCGGATGTCCCCAAGTAGGACCCACCAGCCGATGCCAGTGCACAGCGTTAATCCGGGCGATGAATGGTGTGCCACCCTTACGGTCAACCGATCACCAATCACATTCCGCTTAGACACTGGTGCCTCCGCCAATCTTACTGCATGGTCAGCCTTCCACACCTTGAAGGCCAAACCACCGATTCGGCCATCACACTGTCAGTTGATCGATTACAACGGTAATGTTATCCCGGCCATGGGGTCCTGCCAGCTCGAGGTTGCACACAATTCATACACAGCCACACTGTCTTTTGAGATAGTTGGATCCTCGACGGACTCTCTGTTAGGCGCACAGGCGTGCAAGATCCTCCACCTTGTTCAGCGGGTACACACTCTGTCTCCAGAAGGCACGTCCGATTTCCCGGATGCAGACTTCAGGGCGCAGCTCCATTCGCTCCTCGCCCACAACCAGGAGGATTTCGAGGGCATGGGCACACTGCCCTACACTTACAGAATACGGCTCAAACCAGACGCCACCCCGGTCATTCACGCACCTCGTAGAGTCCCAGCACCACTCAAGGATCGCCTCAAGCAGCAGCTGCAGGATCTGCAGAACTAAGGAGTGCTTTCCCGGGTCACGGAGCCAACGCCATGGGTCAGCTCCATGGTGTGCGTAAAAAAGCCCTCTGGCGAGCTCCGGATCTGCATCGACCCGAAAGACCTGAACAATAACATCATGAGGGAACATTACCCCATACCCAAACGGGAAGAAATCACGAGTGAAATGGCCCGGGCTTAAATTTTTACAAAGCTTGATGCCTCAAAGGGTTTTTGGCAGATTCAGCTGGATCAGTCCAGCAGGAAGCTGTGCACTTTCAACACTTCCTTTGGCAGATACTGCTACAATAGGATGCCGTTTGGCATCATCTCGGCATCCAAGGTGTTTCATCGAATCATGGAACAGATGATGGAGGGCATCGAAGGGGTGCGTGTTATGTTGACGACGTCATCATCTGGTCCACCACACCACAGGAGCACATCAGTCGTCTCCAGCGTGGCTTTGCTCGGATACGAGAACACGGCCTGTGCCTCAACCGAGCCAAGTGTTCTTTTGGCCAAACTGAGCTAAAGTTTCTGGGGGACCACATATCCCGGTCAGGTGTGCGCCCGGATGCCGACAAAGTGGCAGCTATTACAGCCATGCCGCAGCCGGCAGACAAGAAGGCAGTGCTACGCTTTCTCGGGATGGTCAACTTCCTGGGGAAGTTTATTCCCAACCTTGCCTCGCACACAACGGCTCTTCGCCACCTGGTAAAGAAGACTACGGAGTTCCAGTGGCTGCCCGCACACCAGAAGGAATGGGAGGAGCTCAAGATCAAGCTCACCACCGCCCCGGTATTGGCGTTCTTCGATACTACTCGAGATACAAAGATCTCGACTGATGCCAGCCAGTCCGGCATTGGGGCGGTACTCCTGCATTGGGACGACACTGCATCATGGGCCCCGGTCGCCTATGCCCCGCGGGCCATGACCCCCAGAGAATAGCACTATGCGCAGATTGAAAAGGAGTGCCTGGGTTTGTTAACCGGCATAGATAAATTCCACGACTATGTGTATGGTCTTCCACAGTTCACCGTGGAGACCAACCATCACCCCCTGGTCGGCATCATACAAAAGGACCTCAATGAGATGACCCCTTGCCTCCAGCGCATTCTGCTCAAGCTCCGGAGGTACGACTTCCAACTTGTCTACACCCCGGGAAAGGACCTCATCATCGCGGATGCCCTGTCCAGAGCAGTGAGCAAACCACCCGAATCGGGGCGTTCATTTGTCAGGTCAGCGCACAAGTAGCCTTCACATCGGCCAATCTGCCGGCTACTAGTGATAATTTACCAAAATTCACTAGACTCTGGGGTGGTCCCGGCGGATTGGAAATTAGCAAAGGTGACACCACTGTTTAAAAAAGGAAGCAGGCAGAAAGTGGGTAATTATAGGCCAGTGAGCTTAACTTTGGTAGTAGGGAAGATGCTGGAATCTATCATCAAGGAAGAAATAGCGAGGCATCTGGATGGAAATTGTCCCATTGGGCAGATGCAGCATGGGTTCATAAAGGACAGGTCGTGCCTAATTAAATTAGTGGAATTCTTTGAGGACATTAACAGTGCGGTAGATAACGGGGAGCCAATGGATGTGGTATATTTGGATTTCCAGAAAGCTTTTGACAAGCTGCCACACAAAAGGTTGCTGCATAAGATAAAGATGCATGGCATTAAGGAGAAAGTAGTAGCATGGATAGAGGATTGGTTAATTAATAGAAAGCAAAGAGTGGGGATTAATGGGTGTTTCTCTGATTGGCAATCAGTAGCTAGTGATGTCCCTCAGGGATCAGTGTTGGGCCCACAACTGTTCACAATTTACATCGATGATTTGGAGTTGGGGACCAAGGGCAATGTGTCCAAGTTTGCAGATGACACTAAGATAAGTGGTAAAGCAAAAAGTGCAGAGGATACTGGAAGTCTGCAGAGGGATTTGGAAAGGCTAAGTGAATGGGCTAGGGTCTGGCAGATGGAATACAATGTTGACAAATGTGAGGTTATCCATTTTGGTTGGAATAATAGCAAAAGGGATTATTATTTAAATGATAAAATATTAAAACATGCTGCTGTGCAGAGAGACCTGGGTGTGCTAGTGCATGAGTCGCAAAATTTGGTTTACAGGTGCAACAGGTGATTAAGAAGGAAAATGGAATTTAGTCCTTCATTGCCAGAGGGATGGAGTTTAAGACTAGGGAGGTTATGCTGCAATTGTATAAGGTGTTAGTGAGGCCATACCTGGAGTATTGTGTTCAGTTTTGGTCTCCTTACCTGAGAAAGGACATACTGGCGCTGGAGGGTGTGCAGATGAGATTCACTAGGTTAATCCCAGAGCTGAAGGGGTTGGATTACGAAGAGAGGTTGAGTAGACTGGGACTGTACTCGTTGGAATTTAGAAGGATGAGGGGGGATCTTATAGAAACATATAAAACTATGAAGGGAATAGATAGGATAGATGCGGACAGGTTGTTTCCACTGGCGGGTGAAAGCAGAACTAGGGGGCATAGCCTCAAAATAAGGGGAAGTCGATTTAGGACTGAGTTTAGGAGGACTAACTTCTTCACCCAAAGGGTTGTGAATCTATGGAATTCCTTGCCCAGTGAAGCAGTAGAGGCTCCTTCATTAAATGTTTTTAAGATAAAGATAGATAGTTTTTTGAAGAATAAAGGGATTAAGGGTTATGGTGTTCGCGCCGGAAAGTGGAGCTGAGTCCACAAAAGATCAGCCATGATCTCATTGAATGGTGGAGCAGGCTCGAGGGGCCAGATGGCCTACTCCTGCTCCTAGTTCTTATGTTCTTATGTACTGATGCAAGTCTGGCCCACATTCGCCGTGAGACTGCGGCTGACCCCCTTCCACAACGTGTGGTGCGCCACATGACGGAAGGGTGGCTCAAGGGGCAGTGCCCACAATTCTACAATGTCCGGGACGACTTGGCCGTCATTGATGGTGTCCTCCTAAAGTCGGACCGGATTGTGATCCCACACAGCATGCACCGGCTTGTCCTCGAACAACTGCACGAAGGCCATCTTGGGGTTGAAAAGTGCAGTCGGAGGGCCCGAGAAGTTGTATACTGGCTGGGCATCAGCGACGACATCGCCAACATGGTGCTCAACTGCCCCACCTGCCAAAGGTTTCAGCCGGTGCAACCCCCTGAGACACTTCAGCCCCATGAGTTGGTCACGTCCCCCTGGGCAAAGGTGGGTGTGGACCTCTTTCATGCGCTCGGCAGGGACGACGTCATTATAATTGACTATTTTTCCAATTATCCGGAGGTCATACGCCTGCACGACTTGACATCATCAGCTGTAATCAGAGCATGTAAAGAAACCTTCGCTCGCCATGGCATTCCGCTTACCGTCATGTCGGACAATGGACCCTGTTTTGCGAGCCAAGAATCGTCTTCTTTTGCCGCTTCATATGGCTTCACACACGTAACGTCCAGCTGTTTGCATCCCCAGTCGAATGGCAAGGCAGATAAGGGCGTCCATATCGTGAAACAGCTCCTCTGCAAGGCTGCTGATGTCGGATCTGACTTCTGTTTAGCCCTGCTGGCCTATCGCTCGGCCCCACTGTCCACAGGCCTCTCACCAGCCCAGCTGTTGATGGGTCGCAACCTCAGGACCACTGTGCCGTCCATTCATGTTCCTAAACCCGACCATGCTCCAGTACTGCAAAGGATGCGACAGCAGCGTGCGCAGCAGAAGGTGACACATGACACTCGGGCAACTGATCTTCCTGCCCTGGCGCCTGGAGACAATGTCCACATACACCTCCCAGAGGGTGGCTGGTCGGCAACTGCCGAGGTTCTCAGCCGCGTGGCTCCCCGCTCGTTCCTGGTTCGCATGCCTGATGGCTCCATTCGCCAACGTAATCGGCGGGCCCTTCGGCTGCTTCCGCGCTCGCTACGTGATCATGCACCGGTGCCACGCCCCCCTGTTGTCCCTGATGTTGACTTCGTGGAGCTTCCTGCCACTCTGCCTATTCCTTTATCACCCATGGCAAGGCCCATTCCTCAGCTGGTGGATCCTTACCCACCCTTGAGGCGGTCAACCCGAATTTGTCGCCCGCCTACTAGACTGGACTTATGAGCCTGTTTGCACATTGGACTCACTGAATTGTTGTGCAACGATGTTAATGTTTTTCTTTTCTTTTGCCGTTCCAGGAGTTCTCTTTCGATATTTGATGATTGCACTTATTTTGTTTGTGGTACAACCTCGTTGCTCTGTTGTACCTGACACCTTCCTATGTATATAGTTTAGCCTCATGTGCATGTTGTAAATATTGCACACACATGCTCAGCCGCACTCAGTACACACCAATAATTATTACCATGTAGGCAAATATCCTTGTGAAAAGGGGGGAATGTCATGATATCCATATTAACATATCATGGTGCAATCACACACACACACTGATGGACAGGTAGATGGACCAATCAACACACACACAACATCACAGCCAATCACCAGTGAGAGCACACGCACTATAAAACAGGGAACACCACAGTTCCCGCTCATTCTACCAGGAGATAGCTCAGAGCACAGAGCTCACAGCGTGCCACTCAGACATACACCATGTGCTGAGTGCCTCTCTAAGATAGTGCTCGGGCTGGGTCCACAGGTTAACTGGTGAAGAACGAACCACAGCCAGAAGTTAACAGTTGTTGGTGTACAAAAAAATAAAACAGAGTTGTACCATCTACAACCGTGTTGCTTTGTTTGTGTATCGGAACACCCAACACGACAGAGGTGATGGTGAGGGGGGATAAAAAGTCAGAGGTTATCAAGGAGCTACAAGGCACTGTGTATGTGAGAGGGACACGAGGAAAGATATTACTGTGTGTTGTGCCTTTTATGCAAGACTTCAAGCAAAAGAAATGGGAGGTGACATTTAGGGCCCTGACTCTTGAGTGCGGCGACATTAACAGAGAACAATTTCAAGGTGGCAATGACATAATAACAGACACCAACTTGGAGGCAGCTAAACACAATGAAATGTGAGGTGACAACGAGAACTGTATTACTGCCTCTCCTCCCCCACATCACGTGCTACAGAAGAAAGTGGGAAATCTGATGGCAATTTTCTCTGCCATAATAAGTCAACAAATGGGAAATTTCAGGAGGGACGGTTAAGTGGACGGGGTTCTTTTTTTTCCGATTGATCGGTGCTCTCTGTAATTATACCTTGGTTCAGTTGGCAGCTGTGTTAGCTTGGCAGCAATGAGGTGGAGGCTCTTTATGTGAACAAACAGAATTTACTGAAAACAGCAAACAATGACACGGAGGCCACTAGCCTTGCTGGCCTCGAGCAGCACGGATCTTTACATTTTTGCTACACGGCTCGCTGATGTATTCTGCCCGGGAGATAACTCCACCCACTAGGGATATCACCCACTCTCGGTCCCCATTGGTCCCCAGAGGCGGGTGACTCTCCTTTGTGGTGCTGTCTCAAAGAGTCAGGCACCTATCATAGAATCCCTAGATTGCAGAAGGTGGCCATTCAACCCATCGAGTCTGCACCGACCCTTCGAATGAACACTCGACCAATGTCCACTCCCCCGTCATCCCTGTAACCCCATAACCTAACTTGTAAATCCTGGGCTACTAAGGGGTCAATGCATGGCCAATCCACCTAACCCGCACATGTTTCGACTGTGGGAGGAAACTGGACTATCTGGAGGAAACCCATGCAGACACAGGGAGAATGTACAAACTCCACACAGACAATCACCCAAGGCTGGAATTGAACCCCTGGCCCTGGCGCCATGAGGCAGCAGAGCTAACCACTCTGACGGCCAAGGTACTCTGTTTCTGGTACTTAGGTCATGTGATAAAGTCCCTTCTCGTTCTAACATTTCTACTCACCTCTTCCCCATTGATCATGTTGCCTTATTATTTCTTGAACTAATGTTTTTTAATAAATTAAGAATACCCAATTCTTCTGCTTGGGCATGTGGGGCTTGATACGCCATTTATGGACACGAGAAGTTCTTTATACCCTACGCCCGCTTCCTCCTCCACCCCTAGGAGTTTCTCACCCTGTCACTAGCAGGTACAGTTTGAGCTGAGCTCATTCCAGCTCTTTGCAATAAATTCCCAATCCACTGAGGTTGCCAACCAGCTGGGTGGCACAGTAGCACAGTGGTTAGCACTGTTGCTTCACAGTGCCAGAGTCCCAGGTTCGATTCCCGGGTTGGGTCACTGTCTGTGCGGAGTCTGCACATTCTCCCCGTGTCTGCGTGGGTTTCCTCCAGGTGCTCCAGTTTCCTCCCACAAGTCCCGAAAGACGAGCTGTTAGGTGAATTGGACATTCTGAATTCTCGCTCGGTGTACCCGAACAGGCGCTGGAGTGTGGCAACTAGGGGCTTTTCACAGTAACTTCATTGTAGTGTTAATGTAAACCTACTTGTGACACAGTTCTGTTACTGAACACGTCCGTATTCTTCCTCGATTACCGTGACTTTCTTCTGGCGTGACTTTCTCTTGTCGAAAAGGATCACACCCATTCTCTAATCTCCTTCTGTTTGGCAATCCGTTCAGTTTATCCATCTTGGAGTCTCTGACCAGGTGAATCCAACATTCCCTCCAACAACGTTGATAACGGTCTCTCCCTTCTCGTGCTGCATAAGGTTTTGGACCATTGCCACATTCCTTTTGTTGTGGTTGCATCAGACTCTTTCTTCTTGTTGTTAGACAATTTTCCTGAATTGCTAACTCATCCCAACAGTTGTGCTCTTCCTTTGGTTTTGTCCATTGCGACATCCTCCGCAGCACCCTCAAAGGTCGGACAGTTTCTGCCTCTCTGCAGAAAGCCCATTTCTTAAACTCCTCTGTATTTCCCACACAACTGCGAGTTGATCCTTCAATTGGATCTCCAAAGAATTCCCAACAATGGCTCTGGTAAATTTCCAACTGCTTAAGCTCCCCTCCCTGGTCAACATTCATATCAAGGTAGATGTTGATGTGTTCAGTGTTCATGAAGATGAGGTCGTGGCCGGGAACCATTGGAACCAGTTTGAGGCTGAGGAATCAAATCCCAACACGGCGGCTGATAGAATTTAAATTCAATTAACAAAAATCTGGAATCGAAAACGAGTCTCAGTAATGATGACCATGAAGCTATCATTGATTGTTGCTCAAAAGAAAACATCCAGTTCAGGAAACCTGACGGGGGCGATTCTCCAAAATGGAGCCCAAGTGTTTGCGCCGTCGTGAACACCGTCGCGCTTCACGATGGCGCGAACCGGGCCCGAGTACGACCTATTCTGTCCCCCACAGGGGGCCAGCATGGCGCAGGAGCAGTTCACGCCACACCAGCCTCCTTTCCTGGCGCCAAATGGGCGCCGCGCCAACCCGCGCATGCGTGGGGGACTTCTTTAGCGCGCCGGCCCCGACTCAACATGGCGTGGGTGTTCAGGGGCCGGCCGCGCAGGGAAGTAGGCCTGGGGGGGGGGGGGAGGGTTTGGCCCGCCGATCGGTGGGCCCCGATCACGGGCCAGGCCCCATCGGTGGCCCCCCCAGTAAAGGAGCCCCCTCCACCACAGGCCGCCCCCTGACCATTCGCGCAGAGTTCCTGCCGGCAGCGATCAGGGGTGAACGGCACCGGTGGGACTCTGGCGTATCCGTGCGGCCATTCGGCCCATTTGGGCCGGAGAATCGGCGGCCCACGGCCAGCGCCGCGCAAAACGCAAATGCCGCCGATTTACCGCACCTCGGAGAATCGCGCGCCGGCGTCGGGGCATCGTGGCGCGGTTGCGGCGATTCTCCGGCCCGGCGCGGGGCTTGGAGAATCGCCCCCGACATTCTTACTTGGTCTAGCCTACATGTGACTCAAGGTTAATAGTAATGTTGACTCTCAACTGCCTGCTGCCTAATAACCCATTCAGTTCGAAGGCAATTAAGGATGAGCAACAAACATCAGCAATGGCAAATTTCCTTCTCCTTGCCTAAAAAGTGAACGAGATGAGTTTTAACAACAATCATAGTCATCATTGCTGAGACTAGTTTTCAACTCCACCAGTTGCCATGGCGGGATTTGACCTCTTGTTCCAGAGCATTGATCTGGGCCCTTGGATTGCTAGTCCAGTGATGTTACCGCTATGCCACCATCACCCCAGATTAGTATGGTGAAGAAATCTTTTAGTAATTGGGACATGGGGACTAATAGGTAAGGTAAAGTCGCCATTGTCCCAGATGACCGTGCGCTGCATTCCCCTTTGAGGGGGAGAGCAGACTGGTGGTGATTTAACCCGAGGATCCTTCGAGCCTATCCAGCCATTCACTAAAATCATAACTGATCTTCCACCCTAACTCCAATTTCCCACTCTACCTCCATGACCTTTGATTTCCTTAGCGTCCGGACATAATCAGGTCCGGGTGGCACATGACAGAGGTAGTCCTGTAAGGTCATCAGTGATGTACTGCCTAAAGACATGGGTCCCCCAGGACGATCAGGCCCACTTCTGGGCTTGTTTCAATCGCCCAGGTGGGTGACGCAGTGATTTCTCAGAGTTGGCCTTCCTAATTTGCCTGCGTTTTTATCCTTATTTTTCAGTGTCCCCTCAGTAGATCACATGGTTTGTTGTGGAGCGGGGAGTGTGTATATTGTGAAACAGAAGGCATTGATTCTCTCTGGGAGCACTTGGATGGGTCAGCGGGTCATTTCCTGCCCATCATTGTTCACATGTATATTTATAGTTAGTGGAGCTCATTTTCACTTGCTGATCGTGCACAAATATGAAGTACCCTGTACCTGCTTGTAAGACCAGAAGGCATAGGAGCAGGAGTAGGCCATTCAGCCCATCAACTCTGCTCTGCCATTCAATGAGATCGTGACTGATCTGATATAATTCTCAACTCCACCCTCCTGCCTTATCCCATAATCCTTGATTCCTTATTTATTAAAAATCTGTCTCTCTCAGTCTCGAACATACTTAACGACCCAGCCTCTACAGCTCTCTGTGGTAAAGAATTCCACAGATTCACCACCCTCTGAGAGAAGAAATTCCTCCTCATCTCTGTCTCAAATGGGCGACCCCTTACTGTGAGATTATATCCTCTGGTCCTAGCTTCTCCCATAAGTGGAAGCATCCTCTCAGCATCTACCCTGTCGAGCTCCCTGGGAATCCTATTTGTCTCGATAAGTTCTCCACTCTCTAAACTAGGGGCTGGTCTAGCACAGGGCTAAATCACTGGCTTTGAAAGCAGACCAAGGCAGGCCAGCAGCATGTTTCAATTCCCATACCAGCCTCCCCAAACAGGCGCCGGAATGTGGCGACTAGGGGCTATTCACAGTAACTTCATTTGACGCCTACTTGTGACAATAAGCGATTTTCATTTCATTTCCAATGTGTACAGGCCCAACCTACTCAACCTCTCCTCATAAAAAAAATCCCTCCATACCCGGGATTAACCTAGAATCATCTCTGGACTGGCACTAATGCCAGTATACCGTTCCTTTGATTTAGGGACCAAAACCGTTCACCAGTATTCCCTAATGTGGTCTAACTAGTGCTTTGTATAGTTTTAGCAAGACCGCCATGCTTTTATACTCCATTCCCTTTGAAATAAAAGCCAACGTTCCATTTGCCTTCCCAACTACCTGCTGAACTTGCATGGTAGCTTTTTGTGATTTATGCAGGAGGACCCCCAGGTCCCTCTGTGCTGTGGCTTTCTGCAGATTTTCTACATTTAAGCAACATTCAGTTCCTTTATTTTCCTTACCAAAGTGCATAACTTTACATTTTCCTACGGCACGTATTCCATCGACCATACTGACATCATCCCAGAACAGCCCGTCGTGGCAGGGTTGTGTGCTTGTTAATGTATTCTGAAAAAGCTCTTATGAGTTTGTATCTACATTCACGACCATCACAGAAACACATTATAATAATGCGGACTCTCGTCTTCCCATCTAATTAGATTTTTAGGGTTGTGCGAGATTAATTAGAGAGCTTCCTCTACTCAATGATGTTTCCTTATGTTGCTAACCTAACAAGAGCAGCTCTTATTCAGTATTCTGCAATTTACATTTTTCCCACTGGCCACTCACACTGCTTCATTGTGAGTTACTGCAAATTTAATACCACTTACTGCCAAATTATAGCAAAGAACACACTTACATTTGTAACATCTTCAGGGCATCCCAAAACAATTATCACCAAATTATGCCCATTTTTGTGCTGCGGAATCACTTTCATTGGAAATTGGATTGGAACAGACTCAGAATTATTTCATTAAGAGACCCTTACAGTCAGTGAAAAGTAGGAGGAAACGAAGGCGAGACTCACATTGGGTACACATTCAATCTGAACACAGATGATTTTTTTCTTTACTCTTTCACAGGATGAGGGTGTTGCTGGCAAGGCCAGCGTTTATTGCCTTCTCCAGACTGCCCTTCAATTGAGGTCCGTTAAGGTTCACCCACATTGCTGTGGGGCCGTGGTCACATTTGAAAAACATTATATTCCTTCCTCAGTTACAAAACCAATGCACAGAGTGGACTTGGCAAGCCCTTAACCCACCTCCTTGCTTGCTCGAAAAACCAATTCAGATACATATTGAATCCACCTAATTGTCCCCACAAGACAGACATTCAAGATCGAAGCTGACAAGAGTACGCATCACACCTATTCGCGGACATGATCCTAGCCAAATGCCAAGTCACATGTAGGCCAGACCAGGTAAGGGTTGCAGATTTCCTTCCCTTTGGAGTCACCAGGGGCTACGAGCTTAGGGGGCATTATACCACATCAAACATTGCCACAGTGTAGCGCATTGGGGTGGGGGTGGGGGGGTGGTGGGTGGGGGGGTGGGGGTGGGGTGGGGTGGGGTGGGGGGGCAGGGGGGGGTGGGGGTGGGGGCGGGGTGGGGTGGGGGGGCAGGGGGGGGTGGGGGTGGAGGGGGGTGGGGGGGTGGGGGGGTGGGGGGGCAGGGTGGGGGGGAGGGGGGTGGGGGGGTGGGGGTGGTGGGGGGGTGGAGGGGGGTTGGGGGGGGGGGTGTGGACGGGGGTGACATCACAGAAAGGCTGTGACCTGAGTGGTCACAGAATTGTGGTCACTGTTCCCGAAATGCTGTTTAGCACAGGGCTAAATCGCTGGCTTTGAAAGCAGACCAAGGCAGGCCAGCAGCACGGTTCGATTCCCGTAACAGCCTCCCCGAACAGGCACCGGAATGTGGCGACTAGGGGCTTTTCACAGTAACTTCATTTGAAGCCTACTTGTGACAATAAGCGATTTTCATTTCAATTCAGTAAGTTTTAAAGTGCTGGTGGACAAGGATAAGGGTGGTTCTAGGGTGAATGTGCTAAATTGGGGGAAGGCTAATTATAACAATATTAGGCGGGAACTGAAGAACCTTGATTGGGGGCGGATGTTTGAGGGTAAATCAACATCTGACATGTGGGAGGCTTTCAAGTGTCAGTTGAAAGGAATTCAGGACCGGCATGTTCCTGTGAGGAAGAAGGATGAATACGGCAATTTTCGGGAACCTTGCATAACGAGAGATATTGTAGGCCTCATCAAAAGAAAAAGGAGGCATTTGTCAGGGCGAAAAGGCTGGGAACAGACAAAGCCTGTGTGGCATATAAGGAAAGTAGGAACGAACTTAAGCAAGGAGTCAGGAGGGCTAGAAGGGGTCACAAAAAGTCATTGGCAAATAGGGTTAAGGAAAATCCCAAGGCTTTTTACACGTACATAAAAAGCAAGAGGGTAGCTAGGGAAAGGGTTGGCCCACTGAAGGATAGGCAAGGGAATCTATGTGTGGAGCCAGAGGAAATGGGCGAGGTACGAAATGAATACTTTGCATCAGTATTCACCAAAGAGAAGGAATTGGTAGATGTTGAGTCTGGAGAAGGATGTGTAGATGGCCTGGGTCACATCGAGATCCAAAAAGATGGTGTTGGGCATCTTGAAAAATATTAAGATAGATAAGTCCCCAGGGCCTGATAGGATCTACCCCAGAATACTGAAGGAGGCTAGAGAGGAAATTGCTGAGGCCTTGAAAGAAATCTTTGGATCCTCACTGTCTTCAGGTGATATCCCGGAGGACTGGAGAATAGCCAATGTTGTTCCTCTGTTTAAGAAGGGCGGCAAGTATAATCCAGGGAACTACAGGCCGGTGAGCCTTACATCAAATTACTGGAGAGAATTCTTCGAGACAGGATCTACTCCCATTTGGAAGCAAATGGACGTATTAGTGAGAGGCAGCATGGTTTTGTGAAAGGGAGGTTGTGTCTCACTAACTTGATAGAGTTTTTCGAGGAGGTCACAAAGATGATTGATGCAGGTAGGGCAGTGGATGTTGTCCATATGGACTTCAGTAAGGCCTTTGACAAGGTCCCTCATAGTAGACTAGTACAAAAGGTGAAGTCACACGGGATCAAGGGTGAGCTGGCAAGGTGGATACAGAACTGGCTAGGTCATAGAAGGCAGAGAGTAGCAATGGAAGGATGCTTTTCTAATTGGAGGGCTGTGACTAGTGGTGTTCCGCAGGGATCAGTGCTGGGACCTTTGCTGTTTGTAGTATATATAAATGATTAGGAGGAAAATGTAACTGGTCTGATTAGTAAGTTGGCAGACGACACAAAGGTTGGTGGAATTGCGGATAGCGATGAGGACTATCAGAGGATACAGCAGGATTTAGATTGTTTGGAGACTTGGGCGGAGAGATGGCAGATGGAGTTTAATCTGGACAAATGTGAGGTAATGCATTTTGGAAGGTCTAATGCAGGTAGGGAATATACAGTGAATGGTAGAACCCTCAAGAGTATTGAAAGTCAGAGAGATCGAGGTTTACAGGTCCACAGGTCACTGAAAGGGGCAACACAGGTGGAGAAGGTAGTCAAGAAGGCATACGGCATGCTTGCCTTCATTGGCCGGGGCATTGAGTATAAGAATTGGCAAGTCATGTTGCAGCTGTATAGAACCTTAGTTAGGCTACACTTGGAGTATAGTGTTCAATTCTGGTCACCATACTACCAGAAAGATGTGGAGGCTTTAGAGTGGGTGCAGAAGAGATTTACCAGAATGTTGCCTGGTATGGAGGGCATTAGCTGTGACGAGCGGTTGAATAAACTCGGTTTGTTCTCACTGGAACGAGGGAGGTTGAGGGGCGACCTGATAGAGGTCTACACAATTATGAGCGGCACAGACAGAGTGGATAGTCAGAGGCTTTCCCCCAGGGTAGAGGGGTCAATTACTAGGGGGCATAGGTTTAAGGTGTGAGAGGCAAGGTTTAGAGTAGATGTACGAGGCACGTTTTTTTACACAGAGGGTAGTGGGTGACTGGAACTCGCTGCCGGAGGAGGTGGTGGAAGCAGCGACGATAGTGACGTTTAAGGGGCATCTTGACAAATACATGAATAGGATGGGAATAGAGGGATACAGACCCAGGAACTGTAGAAGATTGTAGTTTAGTCGGGCAGCATGGTCGGCACGGGTTTGGAGGGCCGAAGGGCCTGTTCCTGTGCTGTACATTTCTTTGTTCACACTCGCGCTCACACACAGACGAACTAAGGAGCAATTTAGCATAGTCGGTCTAACCTACACCTCTTTGGACTGTAGGAGGAAACCAGAGGACCCAGCGGAAATCCACGCAAACACACGGAGAACGTGCAAACTCCACACAGACAGACCGCAGGCCAGGATCGAACCTGGGTCCCTGAGGCAGCAGTGCAAACCGCTGTGCCAATATGCCACCCAGTGCGTGTTTAAGTGTATTATTATTTTTATGGCTGAGGAAGCAGTTAAATTTCAATATTGAGGTTCATAATCCATTCAACAGGTTCAGCTGCGCACTGTGAATGGTTGGAATGGACCCCTCAGGGCAGTGGTTCAGCACTTGGGCGATGGTCTGACTTGGACAGCCACATCTCACTTGCCTCACAAGTGGCCACACCTTTTGGGGTCCTTCCTCAAGCAGTTGAGCATTGACCAGATTATCCATGGAAGCTTGAAACCCGGGGTGCCACCCATTGGGTCAGTTACCAGATTGCAGTTGGTGATGTTTGTAGTCAACTGCGAGGTGTGCGCCATCGAGAGAAGTCGCTTCAGTCAGAGTCTCGCTCATCTTTGGAATTGTTGACCGCAGTGGGTTGTGGATGCTCCATTATTGAAGGCATTTAAGACTGGGATAGGCAGATTTCTGGTCTCTCAGGGAATCAAGGGAACAGCCAGGGAAGTGAAGCTGAAGCCCAAGGGCAGCCATAAATGTATTGAAGGGCGGAGCAGGTACAATTCCTGCTCCTATTCCTTGTCGTTTTTGCGGCGGGGCTGACGTCGGTTTTTAAGGGTAAGGACTGCGTTCCGGTCGGGATAGATGTTTCCGACCGATGCATGGAGTTCTTCTGAGGTCCTGTGCCAATGGGAGTGCTTCATTCGCTGTCAGCAGTTGGCGTTCCTGGCGGGAAATGGTTTCCCTGCAGACTGAAGGGTGAGAAGGAAACTATTTTCGATCAGCTGGTGTCATGTGGGAAATGAGAGAGAGTAATGTGATACTTGATAGCAATGGACAAGGACATGACCAACCAGCTGAAAGGTGCCCTGAGGCAGCGAGGGAGCTAGGTTGCGAGGGTGTAGTTTTGATGCTGAGAAATCCAGAGGAGGTCATTAATGGCAGGACTCGATTGATGTATTTTGTCTCCCTTTCTGAATTAGAGACAGGCAGGTGAACGATTTTCTTTTCCTTTATCCAACACATGAGACCCTAAATCAATATTTTTTAGGATTTAAAATTCGACACCCCGGTCAAAGTGTTACGGGGAGATGGTGACAAGGCATAATCGTCAATGAAAGAAAAATGAGATTCGCGGATGGTCAGATTCTGCCAGTCCCTCATCTCCAGCCAAGAGCCCCCCCACCCCCCACCCCCCAGCACTGGACAGTCAAAGCAAATCGGAGCCCTCCAGACCTCAGCTCTCCAGAGGACACACATCTGAGGTCATCTGAGGCAACCACTGTGCAGAGTAACGCCACCCCTGCTGCGGATGTCGGGGCAGCACATTGAGGAAATGATAGGCCGAGAAAACTCAAGGAATTTTGATCACAAGTGGTTGAATGGCTGAACATACTTTGTCAGTTTGTAAACTGAAAACATATCCACTTTCACTGAATAATGTGAAATGTTATCTTTCAGCTTCAATTACAGCCTTCCTGAGTCCTCCCCCTGCATCGCCCCCATGGGCAGTTCAGCTGCACAAAGCCAGGCAGGACTGAGTCCGAAGGGTTCAGTGTGTGTGTGTGTGTGTGTGTGGCAGTGTCTTTTGGAGCCTGGTGCAGGCACTCGCCCACACTGGCGGAACATTCATCCGTCACACTCATCTCAGTGTCCCGGGCATTTTCTAAGCTGCCTGCTGGAGTTCTCTTTCAGAAATCCACCTGAGATGACCAGTATCTTCATCCACCCACTGATTCACTCCCATGCAGCTCCGCTGCTTGTCCATAATGAGGCTCCGCTCACGTCCGATTTCGTAAAAATGGCTGTGGTCACCTTTTTCAGGAGCTCCCTCAGTCACCCACGTCAACAAAGAACAAAGAACAAAGAAATGTACAGCACAGGAACAGGCCCTTCGGCCCTCCAAGCCCGTGCCGACCATACTGCCCGACTAAACTACAATCTTCTACACTTCCTGGGTCCGTATCCTTCTATTCCCATCCTATTCATATATTTGTCAAGATGCCCCTTAAATGTCCCTATCGTCCCTGCCTCCACTACCTCCTCCGGTAGTGAGTTCCAGGCACCCACTACCCTCTGCGTAAAAAACTTGCCTCGTACATCTACTCTAAACTTTGCCCCTCTCACCTTAAACCTATGCCCCCTAGTAATTGACCCCTCTACCCTGGGGAAAAGCCTCTGACTATCCACTCTGTCTATGCCCCTCATAATTTTGTATACCTCTATCAGATCGCCCCTCAACCTCCTTCGTTCCAGTGAGAACAAACCGAGTTTATTCAATCGCTCCTCATAGCTTATGCCCTCCATACCAGGCAACATTCTGGTAAATCTCTTCTGCACCCTCTCTAAAGCCTCCACATCCTTCTGGTAGTGTGGCGACCAGAATTGAACACTATACTCCAAGTGTGGCCTAACTAAGGTTCTATACAGCTGCAACATGACTTGCCAATTCTTATACTCAATGCCCCGGCCAATGAAGGCAAGCATGCCGTATGCCTTCTTGACTACCTTCTCCACCTGTGTAGCCCCTTTCAGTGATCTGTGGACCTGTACTCCTAGATCTCTTTGACTTTCAATACTCTTGAGGGTTCTACCATTCACCGTATATTCCCTACCTGCATTAGCCCTTCCAAAATGCATTACCTCACATTTGTCCAGGTTAAACTCCATCTGCCATCTCTCCGCCCAAGTCTCCAGACAATCTAAATCCTGCTGTATCCTCAGACAGTCCTCATCGCTATCCGCAATTCCACCAACCTTTGTGTCGTCTGCAAACTTACTAATCAGACCAGTTACATTTTCCTCCAAATCATTTATATATACTACAAAGAGCAAAGGTCCCAGCACTGATCCCTGTGGAACACCACTGGTCACAGCCCTCCAATTAGAAAAGCATCCCTCCATTGCTACCCTCTGCCTTCTATGGCCTAGCCAGTTCTGTATCCACCTTGCCAGTTCACCCCTGATCCCGTGTGACTTCACCTTTTGTACTAGTCTACCATGAGGGACCTTGTCAAAGGCCTTACTGAAGTCCATATAGACAACATCTACTGCCCTACCTGCATCAATCATCTTAGTGACCTCCTCGAAAAACTCTATCAAGTTAGTGAGACACGACCTCCCCTTCACAAAACCGTGCTGCCTCTCACTAATACGTCCATTTGCTTCCAAATGGGAGTAGATCCTGTCTCGAAGAATTCTCTCCAGTAATTTCCCTACCACTGAAGTAAGGCTCACCGGCCTGTAGTTCCCGGGATTATCCCTGCCACCCTTCTTAAACAGAGGAACAACATTGGCTATTCTCCAGTCCTCCGGGACATCCCCTGAAGACAGCGAGGATCCAAAGATTTCTGTCAAGGCCTCAGCAATTTCCTCTCCAGCCTCCTTCAGTATTCTGGGGTAGATCCCATCCGGCCCTGGGGACTTATCTACCTTAATATTTTTTAAGACACCCAACACCTCGTCTTTTTGGATCACAATGTGACCCAGGCTATCTACACCCCCTTCTCCAGACTCAACATCTACCAATTCCTTCTCTTTGGTGAATACTGATGCAAAGTATTCATTTAGTACCTCGCCCATTTCCTCTGGCTCCACACATAGATTCCCTTGCCTATCCTTCAGTGGGCCAACCCTTTCCCTGGCTTTTCCTCATCACTGTGGAACCCCAAACCCGCATCCTGCATCCCAGCACGCCCCCCCCCCCCCCCCCCCCCCCGCCCCCCGACACTATACCCCTGCAGTCCAAACTCTTCTCCTTCAGGAATGTCCAGGTGAATGTGTGTATTCACTATCTATCAGTAAACACCATCCTCATCACATTGAGCTCTCCAACCTCCTCCTTCCCACGCCCAGGATCCATGATTGTCTGCAGCTCCCCACCAGCGGAACGCTGCTGTTCCTCCTGAATTTCCTCCTCCCCACCCCCTCCCCCAGTACTCGCGCACCTTCACATTCCGATCCTGCCCGATCCCTCTGTCTCCATTCTGTCCTGCCTCCACTACCCTGAGTTCACTCCCTAGGAGGCTTACGTTGACTCCACATACCTCTCCCTTGCACCTGGACATTCCAAACTCCCCTGTTGCACCTGACCCCCCTCCATACACCTTGCTCCCCCCTTACACCTTCGCCCCTACCCACCCCACTGTCAACACACTTGCCCCCTCCCCAAATTCACACACCCGAACATCTTTGCCACCCCAGTCCACCAGTATCATCCTCACCTCCCCCCCCCCCCCCCCCGTACACCTTCCTCACCCACTCACAACTCAAGCTTCCTCTCGTCCCTGGCGCCCCTTCACTGCTCATCTGTAATGGGCAAGACCCTATAGGTAAACTGGAACTTTTGTTGCATGGCACACTGGTCCTGACATGTTCTGGACCAGTGTGTTTTCCCGCTGATGTAATAGTAAATCGGGCACGGGGGATGATTACATTTGGGCCTTACTTTGCATCCGATTTGTGCAACTCCTGTGTAAGCTCCTTGGGACCTATTGTTCCATTAAATGCACCATATAAATATGCTGGGCGGGATTCTCTGAGCCTCCCCGCCGAAATCGCGCTTGGCGGGGGTGAAGAATGGGCGTCAGACACGAGATCGGGTCCGACGCTGCTCCCGTGATTCTCTGGCCCCTGGAGAATCGCCGGCAATCGGGTGTGCACGGTCGACGCAGCGCCGGTCGGGGGCTATTGAAAAAGGCTGCCCTCGTGGGGGGGGGGGGGATCATTCACCGGGGGTGGGGGGCCTCCAGGACATCCAGGCTATTTATCAGGGGCCATTGATCTCCAGGTAAGTCCAGAGTGCTTCGCGCATGTTTTTTTGCAGGTGTGGGGGACATTGCCCCATTATTGGAGAATCCCGCCCCTTGTTTTAGTCTGACCCAGAGCTGGGAATGATTTGAAGGAAGGCACAACAGACAAGAAATTAGCCAATGTCACATTTGTCATGTGAGAGTACCTTTAAGAAATGGATGTTAAGCAATGTACCTTTAAGAAATGGAGCTGATCATATTACTGAAGTGATGTCAGAGGGTGGGGGGGAGCTGAGCTCACTTCTGCTTTTGGTTTCAGTTTGAGGAGAAAGCTGGGAGTGTCTGTGTGTTTTGCTGAGAGCTGCTGGAAGAAACCACAGAGCTGGTCTGTTGATGTCTGCAATCCAAAGACTATAAATAGATTGAATGTAACCTGATGTGTTCTTATTTTTGAAGGTTGAAGTCTTTTGGGTGTTTAAAGGAACAGTTTGAAGGATTATTTAGCGTTGTAGTCTTTTGGGGTTCTCTTTGAAGTAATGGGTGTTCAGGTATTCAATGTTTGTTTTTAAAAGGTTAAATTGAGTTCATAGAATAAACATTGTTTTGTTTTTAAAACCATTTGTCCATAATTGCTGTATCACACCTGGAGAGTACGCCGTGTGCTTCCCACACCACAATCTATTAAAAGTTGTGGGTCGGTTGAACTCCATGAAACACTTTGGGGTTCTGTAAACCCGGACCCATGACAATTGGGGGCTCGAGTGGGGAAAAAGTCTATCTATTGGATTGGCTTAGTGAACTTAAAGACAGTGACGGGTGAGCAGAGAGTGGTTGCTTTTCAGGTGTGGTATTTCAGTTTAAGTGGGGAGTGTGTTGTGGACAATGGCTCTTTCAGAGGCTCAGAAGTTTTTGGGGGTGGAAATAGTCACACGCAGTACCTTACGGAGAGAGACCAAAAGCAGATTGTTAGATTTGGAAAAAAACATTGCAGTTAACATTACCTGAACAAAATGCGAAAAGATTACGTAATTATGGCGGTGGTTAAGCATTTAGAGTTGCCTGAGATAGAGTTTGATTAATTGGAAATGGCAACATTTCAGTTGCAAATTAAACAAATGGAACATGAGAAAGAATTAAAGCAGCTTGAATATGAAAGAGAGAGAGCGGAAAAAGAGAGAGAGAGAGGAAAAAGAAAAGGAGAGAGAAGAAATGAGAAAAGAAAGAATAGCCCTGCAGAACAAAGAGAAAGAGAAAGGGAGATACAGATCAGGGAAAAAGGTAAAGAGAGAGAGTTTGAACTTCAGAAAATGGCCATGAAACATGACAGTCAGTTAAAATTGGCAGATGTAAAGGGAAATGTACAGTTGGATGATAGTGATGAGGATAGTGAGAAAGAGCGTCAAAGTCGAAGGGTTGGTGGGAATCTATTTAAATATGTCCAAGCATTGCCAAGGTTTGACGAGAAGCAAGTGGAAGCCTTTTTCATTTTATTTGAGAAGGTAGCTAAACAAATTAAATGGCCATAGGACATGTCGGTATTACTGATTCAAACAAAGCTGGTACGTAGAGCTGGTGAAGTGTTTGCATCACTACCAGAGGAGGTATCTGGAACGTATGAGGAGGTGAAGAAACCCATCTTAAGTGCATATGAGCTAGTGCCTGGAGCTTACAGACAAAGGTTTAGAAATTTAAGGAAAGAATTTGGTCAAACATGCATGGAGTTTGAAAGGCTCAAACAGAGTAATTTTGATAGGTGGATAAGGGTTTTGTAAATAGACCAAACGTATGAAGCTCTCAGAGAAATTATACTTTTGGAGGTGTTTAAAAATTCAATTCCTGATGTCGTGAGAACTCATGTGGAAGAGCAGAGGGTTAAAACTGCAAGATTAGCAGCAGAAATGGCAGATGATTATGAATTAGTTCATAAATCAAAGTTTGGTTTCCAACATCAGTTTCAGCCTGTGAGGGATAGAAACTGGGGACATGAGAAATACTCAAGTGGTAAAGGTAAAGGTGATCTGAGGGGAGATAATAAGGAGAGTGTACCTCAGGTTAAAAAAGAGATCCAGGAGGGTGGAATAGAAATGAAAAGTTTCAAATGTTTTCAATGTAATAAACTAGGCCATGTAAAGTCACAGTGTTGGTGGTTGAAGAAAAGCACTGGGAAGTCTGATGTCGTAAAACAGGATAAGACAGTGGGGTTTGTTAAAGTGGTAATGGAAAGCCCAAGTGAAGCGAAGGAGGCACAAAAGATTGTACAGCCTGATCAAGAGGTGATTGATCGGAAGGTGCCAGACTTCTTTGAAGAATTTACTTGTGTGGATAAAGTTTACTCATCGGTATCAGGAAGGGCAGGTAAAGAAGTCACAATTTTAAGAGTTACAGGAGCTAGTCAATCTTTAATGGTAAGAAATGAAGAATTATGTAGTTTGGGAAGAATGCTGCCAGAAAAGGTGGTAATATGTGGAATCCAGTGTGAGAGGAGTAGCGTTCCATTATATAAGGTAAGGTTGGAAAGTCCAGTGAAGAATGGTAATAGGAGTAATAGAGAATCTATCTTGTCCAGGAACACAGTTTATCTTGGGTAATGATGTAGCTGGATCGCAGGTGGGAGTGATGCCTACTGTGGTTCATAAGCCAGTGGAAAATCAGACAACTGAAGTGTTGAAGGACGAATATCCTGGGATTTTTCTGGATTGTGTAGTAACATGGTCGCAAAATCACATGTTAAGACAAGAGGAGAAATCAAAGAGTGAAGATGAAGTTGAAGTGCAATTATCAGAAACGATTTTTGATCAGATAGTTGGAAAAGAACAAGAACAGGTGAAGGATGAGGCGGATATTTTTAGTTCAGGAAAATTGACGGAGTTACAACAGAAAGATGTAGAAATAGAACGGATATATCAGAAAGCATATACGGAAGAGGAATCTGAGAGTATACCAAAGTTATTACCGTAAAAGTGATGTCTTGATGAGAAAATGGAGGCCTGTACATATGCAGTCGGGTGAAAAGTGGGTAGAAGTTCATCAAGTAGTATTGCCGGTAGGGTATAGAAAATAGGTGTTGCGAGTTGCACATGAGGTACCAGTGGGAGGTCATTTTGGAATAAGGAAAACTCAAGCTAAAGTCAAGAAACATTTTTATTGGCCTAGACTACATAAAGATGTAGTTAAATTTTGTCAATCATGTCACACATGTCAAGTGATAGGGAAACCTCAAGCAGTGATAAAACCAGCGCACTTAATACCCATTCCAGCATTTGAGGAACCTTTTACAAGGGTCCTAATTGATTGTGTAGGACCGCTTCCTAAAACAAAAAGTGGGAATCAATATCTTTTGACTATATGGATGTGTCTACTAGGTTTCCAGAGGCCATTCCATTATGTAATATTACATCTAAAAAGATTGTGGAGGAGTTACTTAAATTCTTTACTGGATATGGACTACCCACAGAAATACAATCGGATCAAGGATCAAATTTAACCTATAAGTTATTCAAAGAAGTTATGGATAGCTTAGGAATAAAACAATTTAAATCAACTGCGTACCATCCAGAATCACAGGGAGCGTTAGAAAGGTGGCATCAGACATTAAAGACAATGTTGAGGGCTTGTTGTCAAGATTATCCAGAGGATTGGGATAAAGGAATTCCATTTGTACTGTTTACAATTAGGGATGCACCTAATGAGTCAATCAAATTTAGTCCTTTTGAACCAATTTTTGGTCATGAGGTAAGAGGACCACTTAAATTGATGAAGGAAAAATTGGCGAGTGAGAAATCGGAAGTTACACTGTTGGATTACGCGTCAAATTTTAAGGAATGATTGACAACATTTGAAAGTTGCACAAAATGTGCTGAAATGGGTAGCGGACAAGAAATCCAAAGTTCGTAGTTTTGCCAGTGGAGATAAAATTTTGGTGTTGTTACCAGTGGTAGGTGAACCTTTAAAAGCTAGGTTTTGTGGACCGTATCAGATTGAAAGGAAATTAAGTGAGGTGAATTATGTGGTAAAAACACCAGATAGAAGGAAGACTCACTGAGTGTGTCATGTGAATATGCTTAAAAGGTACTTTGAAAGGGAAGGAGAGAAAAAGGAGGAGGTTTTAATGTTTCTAACTCAAAAGTGATGAACCAAATCCAGATGACTGTGAATTTGACATACCTCAAATTAAATTGGAAAATGAGGATGTTCTTAAAAATTGGGATAAATTGTTGAGTTATCTTCCAGAGGAAAAACGAACTGATCTGAAAGAGTTATTGATATCACATGGGTAAGTTTGTGGAGATAAATTGGGAAGTACTAAAATGGTGTTCTAATCAAACAACATCCATATAGACTTAATCCTTTAAAATTGGCAGGTACCTTTATCCGAAAGGACGAAGGAGATTTCAGGTTTTGTGACTCCAGATGGTATGAATTCAAAGTTATGGCTTTTGGCATGAAAAACGCCCCAGCCACATTTCAACGGTTAACTAATACAGTCGGTTCAGGATTACCCTATTGTGTGGTATATATCGACGATCTGGTAGTTTTCAGCCAGACATGGAAAGAACATTTAAAACATCGTATGGAGTTATTCGATCGACTTCAGGAGGCAGGTTTGGTGATAAACCTAGTCAAAAGTGAATTTGGAAAAGCCCAAATCACTTTCCTTGAGGAGTTTCCGATACCCTCAAGACAAAGGGAAATAATTCAATTTCGTGGCATGAGTGGATTTGATCGAATATTTGTGTAAGAGTTTTGTAGTGTGATTGCTCCACTAACGGACTTGCTCAAGAAATGTAACAAATTTCAATGGACAGTGGAGTTTCAACATGCATTTGACTGCCTGAAAGCTATGGTAACCGATGCTCCTGTATTGGGGAATTACAGGGGACTCTGTGATCTGATTGAACTGAAGTATCTAACTTTAAAGAGAAATGCCGAGACGTAGAGGAATGGATGGATCGTGCAGAGATTTTCCTGTTCAAAGAGACTGTCAATCGAAAAGTATTTCGGTTGGAGGAAGAAGAACGGGGGGGGGGGGAAATAGACTATTTTACTATACCTGTTTGCGTGTGTTGTTTTTTTTGAACCGGTAAAGTGTTTTTACTGTATGCATTTCTTAATTGATGGTGCAAAGGTGAAAAATGAAACCATCTTGTAGTTGATGGGTTTTTTTTTCTTGGGGGGAGGTGTCATGTGAGAGTACCTTTAAGAAATGGATGTTTAAGCAATGTACCTTTAAGAAATGGAGCTGAACATATTACTGAAGTGATATCAGAGGGTGGGGGGGGGGGGGGGGGGGGAGCTGAGCTCACTTCTGCTTTTGGTTTCAGTTTGAGGAGAAAGCTGGGAGTGTCTGTGTGTTTTGCTGAGAGTTGCAGGAAGAAAACACAGAGCTTGCAGAGAGTTGCAGGAAGAAAACAGAGAGCTGGTCTGTTGATGTCTGCAAATCCAAAGACTATAAATATGTTGAATGTAACCTGATGTGTTTTTATTTTTGAAGGTTGAAGTCTTTTGGATGTTTAAAGGAACAGTTTGAAGGATTATTTAGGGTTGTAGTCTTTTGGGGTTCTCTTTGAAGTAATGGGTGTTAAGATATTCAATGTTTGTTTTTAAAAGGTTAAGTTGAGTTCATAGAATAAACATTGTTTTGTTTTTAAAACCATTTGTCCATAATTGCTGGATCACACCTGGAGAGTACGCCGTGTGCTTCCCACACCACAATCTATTAAAAGTTGTGGGTCGGTTGAACTCCATGAAACACGTTGGGGTTCTGTAAACCCAGACCCATAACATATTGTAGGCTGGAGGTGTAATAGCCTCCGCTGGATTTTCCCACTGTAATTCAAGTAGGCATGAAACCAATTTCTATCACTCCCCCTGGTTCCCATACTCCCCGCACCTATCTGCCATGTCTCCTGCCGTGAAGAGGGGTTGGAAATCTTGGCTATAGGATCATAGAACCAGAGAATAGCAGAGCAAAGAAGGAGGCCATTTTGCCCATTGCATAGGCACCCGGGACTTTCCCATATCCCTGTAAGTCGCATTTCTCCAATTCATTTTCATAGGCTGCCAATTAACCTGTTTCTGTCACTCTGTCAGGCAGAGCATTCCAAACCCTAACCACTTATGTAAAAAATGTTTTTGCTCATTTCATCTTTGGCTCTTTTGCCCAATCTGTGCCTGAATCACCCCTATGCTCACTGGCCTAAACTCTAGATTGTCTCGCGGTCAAGTAGCGCCTCCAACCTTACAAGGTCCAACAAGAAATGTTCCCATTCTTGGTTACAAGTCCTCCATGGCCTCAACATTCCCCGATTCCACAACCGCCCAAGGTGTCTGTGCTCCTCCAGATCTGCGCATTTGAACTTTCCTGATTTGTACTCGCTTCGCCATCGGTGGCTGTGTCCAGCCTCCTGGGCCTTAAGGCCCAGGATTTGCCTCCCTAATGCCCTCCATCTCCCTACTTCTGTTTCCTCATTTAAGACGCTCTTTAAAACCTATCTCTTTGAACAAGCTTTCGGTCATGTACACTAATACCTCTTTCTGTAGTTCAGTGTCAAATTTTGTATTTTCCTGTGGAGAAGTTTCTTACATTAAACATGCTGATACAGAAAAGAGCTGTTGTTGGTCCCTGGGTCTCAGCCCTTCTTAATGGAAAAAGAATCACAGAGAAACAGAGTTAATTTATTTTGAAAGATTCACTGCTAGCAATTGTCAAACTTCCCAATTTTCGGTCATGATGGAGTGTACAGCTAGTGAGAACTTTAATCCATATGCATGAACAAAAAGTCAGTATGCTTTCTTTCCCCACCAGTGAATGGCAAATTTCAAGCACTCATCAATTATTCTGAATGAGTAAGGCAGCAGTAATTTAGTTCCTCTCAAAATTACACTGTAAATTATTTACACACTCATGGAAATCCCTGAGCCTTATGTCTTGTTAAAGATGTTTTCTTTTTATCACTGTCGACTCTCTGCAGCTAGAAAATGTAATCGCATAAAATTAATGAACCAACATTTTCACATTTACTCAAGATGCATTTTCAATGATAGCCAAATGGATGGGAAGGCAGAGATCAAAGGAAGAAGAAGCAGATTAGCGATGTGTGCTCTGTGCATCTAGCAGAAGGGTCTGTCCAATTTTGTTCAGTATATTTCCGAAGAAGTGAGCCAGCCACTCAAAATGAAATGTTATACCCGCAGCCTGCAATATGTAGATAATAATAATAAACCCAGGGAAACAGGGTGCTAAAAGTGTAGCACTCCCTATATCGGAGAGACCAAATGCAGACTGGGTGATCACTTTGCTGAGCACCTTCGGTCTGTGCGCATTCAGGACCCTGACCTTCCCGTTGCTTGCACTATTAGCACCCTGTTTCCCTGGTTTTTTGTTCTCACTCCACAGTATAAAAATGTCCCACTTTCTCTGTCTTTAGCTTTAGCGTGAGTTTAAGAGCCGTGGGATTATGCTACAACTGTACATTACCCTGGTGAGACCACATTTGGAACATTGTGTGCAGTTCTGGTCACCTCACTATAGGATGTGGAAGCATTGGAAAGGGTGCAAAGGAGATTTTACAGGATGCTGCCTGGTTTGCAGGATAGGTCTTATGAGGAAAGGTTGAGGGAGCTAGGGCTTTTCTCTTAGGAGCGAAGGAGAATGAGAGGCGACTTAATGGAGGTTTATAAGATAATGAGGGGGATAGATAGAGTGGACGTTCAGAGACTATTTCCTCGGGTGGATGTAGCTGTTACAAGGGGGCATAACTATAAGGTTCAGGGTGGGAGATATAGGAGGGATGCCCGAGGTAGGTTCTTTACTCAGAGAGTGGTTAGGGTGTGGAATGGACTGCCTGCTGTGATAGTGGAGTCGGACACTTTAGGAACTTTCAAGCTGTTATTGGATAGGCCCATGTAGCACACCAGAATGACAGGGAGTGGGATAGCTTGATCTTGGTTTCGGACAAAGCTCGGCACAACATCGAGGGCCGAAGGGCCTGTTCTGTGCTGTACTGTTCTATGTTCTATGAAAAAGGGTCATCTGGACACGAAACGTTGGCTCTTTTCTCTCCCTACAGATGCTGCCAGTCCTGCTGAGATTTTCCAGCATTTTCTTTTTGGATTCAGATTCCAGCATCCGCAGTAATTTGCTTTTATCCAGTTATTATATGGTAGGCAGTGGATAGTCTTCAAATAAATATTACATCGCGTCCAGCACCTAGACCTTCCTCCATCGTGCATGTGGTCAATGTATTGCTGTAACAATTCACCATGTACATATCTGTATTACCCTGTTGCCCATGTGGGCTCCACCTATGGACCATTGTAAGGTATTACCTATGATGTAGCATGTTGGGGCCTGTGTGGGCTCCGCCCCTGGCTCCATCCCTTGAGGGTAGATATAAGAGCAGTCGACCTGTAGGCAGCTCCCACTAACAGTTCAGTCGCAGGCAGGCACTGTTCTAGTTGATTAAAGCCACAGTTTACTTCTACTCCTGGTTTCGTGTGAATTGATGGTCGCATCAATTTAATCAACTACAACGCCACTATGGAATCGGCCCTCAAACCTGACCGACTGGAACTCGATCCGCAGGCCGCGGAGGCGAAAGAGATTTTTTCGCACTGGCTCCACTGTTTCAAGGCCTACCTCGCCGCCTCTTCCTCGCCTTCCATCACGCATGGATGAGCCATCGAATCTCTGTTCAACTAGAGGAAGCCTCCACCTATGCAGATGCCCTCCCGACGCTAGAGCGCCTCTACGTAAGGCCCGTGAATGATGTAGACACGCGGCATCTCCTCACCGCTCACCGCCAGCGTCCCGGGGAATCGCTGGAAGAGTACCTAGGCGACCTCAAAGTCCTTGCACGAAGCTGCAATTACCAGGCCGTTCCGGCCACTCAACATATGGACCTTGCCGTCCGGGACACCTACTTGACTGGAGTCAGGTCCACCTACGTGAGACAGCGCCCACTCGCAAAAGGTGCCCTAGACCTGGAAGAGATGGTAAAATTAGCCTCCTCTCTAGAAGTAGCGTTCCAAAGCCTTAAAGCGTTCCCGTCCGATCATGCGACCCCCTCGTGGACCCCCAACCAAAGAATACCCCAGGCCTGTGCCGCGCGGCTGCCCGCCCACCATGGGGGGGCTACCCTGTTATTTCTGCGGCCAGCCTCAACACCCCCGGCAGCGCCGCCCAGCCCGGAACGCGAACTGCAGCGACTGTGGGAGAAAAGGAAATTTCTCTAAAGTTTGCCTGGCCAGGTCCAAAAACTCTAAATCGCAGGCCCGACCCTCAGACTCACAGGCCCGCAGATCCAGCTGTGTGGCAGCGTGTCTGCCAGCACGCACCCCCCCCCCCCCCCCCCCCCCCCCGGACGCGTCATCAGCCTCGTGTGATGGGCAGCCATCTTCCAGCCCGCACAGCGTGTGCGACTCACGGGGGCTGCCATTTTGGCCATCCTCGCCCACGCGGCCCGCCACGTGCGATTCATGGGGGCTGCTATCTTGGACGCCATCTTCCTCGCCGCCTGACATGTCCAACCGACGGGGGCCACCATCTTGGCCGCCGTCTGCAATGCTGACCGACACGTGCGACCAACGGGGGCAGCCATCTTGGAACCGCCCCAGCACCTCCGACCACGCCGGCTACCCGCAACTCAGCGCGGTCACCCTTGACCAGTCGCGACCCAAACACCTCCGGAGCTCAATGATGACCATCCGGGTAAACGGACACGAAACTCTTTGCCTCTTCGACTCCGGGAGCACAGAGAGCTTCATTCCTCCAGACATGGTAAGACGCTGCTCGCTCCCTATCTTCCCGGTGCATCAAACCATGTCCCTCGCCGCCGGATCACACTCGGTGCAGGTCCGGGGAGCACTACTGCAACCCTCGTAATACAGGGCGTCGAGTATGCCAACTTTAAATTATATGTGCTCCCCCGACCTCTGCGCTCCTCTTCTATTGGGACTGGATTTCCAATGTAACCTCAGGAGCCTAACCCTGAAGTTCAGTGGGCCCCTACCCCCACTCACCGTATGTAGCATCACGACTCTAAAGGTCGACCCTCCCCCGATCTTCGCAAATCTCACTGCCGACTGCAAACCAGTCACCACCAGAAGTAGGCGGTACAGCATCCAGGATAGGACTTTTATCAGGTCCAAGGTCCAGCGACTCTTGAGGGAGGGAATCATCGAGGCCAGCAATAGCCCCTGGAGAGCCCAGGTGGTGGTTGTCAGGACCGGGGAAAAGAATCGGATGGTTGTAGATTACAGCAAAACCATAAACCGGTACACGCACCTCGATGCGTACCCACTTCCCCGGATCGCAGACATAGTTAATCAGATCACGCACTACTGGGTGTTCTCCACGGTGGATCTGAAGTCTACGTACCACCAGCTCCAAATCCCTCCGGGGGACCGCCACTACACGGCTTTTGAGGCAGACGGCCGCCTCTTCCACTTCCTCCAGTTCCCCTTTAGCATCACGAGCAGGGTCTCGGTCTTCCAAAGGACAACGGACCGAATGGTGGACCAGTACCGGCTGTGGGCCACATTTCCGTACTTGGACAACGTCACCACCTGCGGCCATGATCAGCAGGACCACGATGCCAACCTCCAGAGAATTCTCCAAACCACCCGAACCCTCAACCTCACTTACAACAAGGAGAAATGCGTTTTCCGCACAACCAGGCTAGCCATCCTCAGCTATGTCGTGTAAAACGGGGTTCTAGGACCCGACCCGACCGTATGCGGCCCCTCCTGCACCTCCCCCTTCCCCAAGGCCCTGAAAAGGTGCCTCGGGTTCTTTTCATATTACGCCCAGTGGGTCCCCAACTATGCGGGCAAAGCCCGCCCACTAATCAAGGCCACCATTTTCCCACTGGCGGCTGAGGCCCACCAGGCCTTCAGCTGCATCAAGGTGGATATTGGCAAAGGAGGCGATGCGCGCGGTGGATCAGTCCGTCCCCTTCCAGGTGGAGAGCGACGCATCAGAGGTTGCCCTCGGCACTAGCCTCAATCAGGCAGGCAGGCCAGTAGCGTTTTTTTCACGAACCCTCACCACCTCCGAAATTCGACACTCCTCGGTCGAAAAAGAAGCCCAAGCCATCGTGGAAGCCGTGCGACACTGGAGGCACTACCTCGCTGATAGGAGGTTTACCCTCGTCACCGACCAACGATTGGTAACCTTCTTGTTCGATAATAGGCTGCGGGGCAAGATCAAGAATGATAAGATCTTGAGATGGAGGATCGAATTCTCCACCTATAATTACGATATAGTATATCGTCCTGGGACGCTCAACGAACCCCCAGATGCCTTGTCCCGTGGCACATGCGCCAGCGCGCAAGATGACTGACTGTGTGCTATCCACGATGACCTCTGCCACCCGGGGGTCACCCGGCTTCTCCACTACATCAAGGCCCGCAACCTGCCCTACTCCACCGAGGAGGTCAGAGCTATGACCAGGGACTGCCAAATCTGTGTGGAGTGTAAGCCGCACTTCTATCGACCGGATAAGGCCCACCTGGTGAAGGTATCCCGCCCTTTGAGCGCCTCAGTTTCGATTTCAAAGGGCCCCTCCCCTCCAACAACCGCAACACATATTTCCTCAACATCATCGACGAGTTCTCCCGCTTCCTCTTTGCAATCACTTGTCCCGACATGACCGCGGCCACCGTCATTAAAGCCCTACATAGTGTCTTCACCCTGTTTGGTTTCCCCACGTACGTTCACAGTGACCGGGGCTCGTCGTTCATGAGTGACGAACTGCGTCAGTACTTGCTCAGAAAGAGCATCGCCTCGAGTATGACTACCAGTTACAACCCCAGGGGAAACGGGCAGGTGGAGAGGGATAACGCGACGGTCTGGAAGACCATCTTTCTGGCCCGATGGATTAGGAATCTCCCAGTTCCCCACTGGCAGGAGATCCTCCCCGACGCGCTCCACTCTATTAGGTCCCTACTTTGCACGGCCACAAACGAGACCCCTCATGACTGTCTATTTGTTTTCCGCAGGAAATCCACCTCAGGGGCCTCGCTCCCATCCTGGCTGAAGACACCGGGGTCCGTCCTGCTCCGCAAACACGTCAGGCCGAGAGGGTCTAGCTCCTACACTCCAACCCCCAGTACGCATACATCGAACACCCCGACGGCTGACAGGATACGGTCTCCCTCCGGGACCTGGCACTCGCCCATTCCACTACCACCGCCACCCCATCTTATCCCGCCCAACCTACGCTGACCAGCGCCCCCGCCCCTACATGGCACCCGCACCCCCTCCCGCCCTCCATTCCCCCTTCACCGACCCACAGGAATGAAGCCCCAGATGACACGCTCCCAGAGTCCACGTCTGTGCCCGCACCGGCGACTCCACTACCGATGCCAGCGCGGCTGAGTTCGATGCCCGGGCCAGCTGCGATACCAGAGCTTCGGCGATCACAGCGCACAATCCGTGCACCGGACAGGCTGAACTTCTGAACCCTTCACCCCCGCCGGACTTCATAATTTTTAACAGGGGATGAATGTGGTGAATGTATTGCTGTAACAATTCACCACGTCCATATCTGTATTACGATGTTGCCCATGTGGGCTCCACCTATGGACCATTGTAAGGTATTACCTATGATGTAGCATGTTGGGGCCTGTGTGAGCTTCGCCCCTGGCTCCGCCCCTTGAGGGGAGGTTTAAGAGCAGTCGACCTGTAGGCGGCTCCCACTAACAGATCAGTCGCAGGCAGGCACTGTTCTAGTTGATTAAAGCCATAGTTTACTTCTACTCCTGGTTTTGTGCGAATTGATGGTCGCATCAGTGCAAAACCTCCCATAAATGCCAGTCAGCGCAGCGGACAAAGGAAGTTAAGAATTGTGTCAGATAAAAAGGAAAGGCTTATGAAGTTTCAAGAAATAGTTATAAACCTGGGGATTGGGAAGTTTTTAGAATGCAGCAAAGGAAGGCCAAGAAACTGATAAAGGGAGAACAGAATATGAATGCAATCTAGTAAAAAAACATAAAAACGGACATTAAAAGCTTCCATAAGGAATAGATAAGGTGGATGCAGGTAAAATGCTTCCTTTGTTTGGGGAGTGTAGAACCCGGGGGCACAATTTCACAATAAGGGGTTGCAACTTAGGACCGAGGCGAGGAGAATTTTTTTAATGCAGAACGGCACGGTAGCACAGTGGTTAGCACTGTTGCTTCACAGCTCCAAGGTCTCAGGTTCGATTCCCGGCTTGGGTCACTGTCTGTGCGCAGTCAGCACGTTCTCCCCATGTCTGGGTGGGTTTCCTCCGGGTGCTCCGGTTTCCTCCCACAGTCCAAAGGTGTGCAGGTTAGGTGGATTGGCCATGCTAAATTGCCCTTTGTGTCCAAAAAGCTTAGGTGGGGTTACTGGGTTACGGGATAGCGTGGAGGTGTAGGCTTGGGTGGGGTGCTCTTTCCAGGAGCCAGTGCGGACTCGATGGGCCAAATGGCCTCCTTCTGCACTATAAACTCTATGATTCAGAGGGTTGTGTGAATCATTGGAATTCTCTACCCCAGAAGGCTGTGGAAGCTCAATCACTGAGTTCGTTCAAGATAGAGAGTGATAGAGTTCTGATTAACAGTAACGTTGTCATGATATGCAGACACACACATAATGATATACAGACAAGCAGCTAATGGACACAGAGAACAGGACATGACCAATAAGCAGGCAGGACACTCAGGGGTGGGATCTGACTATAAAAGACACGAGGCACTCACACGCCACCTCTTTCCACTGATGAACATCTAGAGAGTCAGTCAAGGGTGTTGTTACGATCTCACACCTCCACCACGTGGCTAAGAGCTAGTCTGGTTCAGTCAGACAGAGTAATCACACTTAAGTTAGCAGAGAGTCGAACTCACAGAGAACTGTGCTAACTGTGCTAATAGTTCAATAAACCTGGTTGAACTAACTTCAAGGTCTGGAGTGTCTTTCTCATCGAAGCTGCATCCAGTTGCAGCCAGTGTTAGACCAGTGTACCTAACACGACAAACGTACAGGTTATGGGGATAGTGTGGGTATAAAAGGCAACATAGTGCCAGATCAGCTGGGATCGTATTGAGTGGCGGAGCAGGCTAGACAGGCTGAATGGCCTACTCCTGTCCATGTGATCCTGTTGGTGGTGCTATGGACCTGACTGGACCATTCCTGATGTTGACGCTGGCCACATGGAATGAGGCAACACCCTGTCTATGGCACAACACTGTGAGATCTGCTGCACTCACAAACACCCGAAACAAAAAACATTACTGTTCCTTTTTCTCCCCCCTCAGGAAATATCCAATCCTGTCTAAATCACTTAAGAATGCAACCGAGGCATAAAGGATTCAATTATGAGGGCAGGTTGAATAAATTTGCCTCGTAATCCTTTGAGTATGGGAGATTGAGAGGCGATTTGCATGATCCAGCTGGTTAAAATGCTGGAAGGATTTTATTTAAATATAAATTTAGAGTACCCAATTCATTTTTTGCCAATTAAGGGGCAATTTAGCATGGCCAATCCACCTACCCTGCACATATTTGGGTTGCGGGGGCGAATTCTGTGGTGATATACATCACTGTAAGTACACAAAGGGTTAATGTACATACACTACACCTAGCTAGACACTAGAAGGAACACCAGAGACATGACACACAGACAGTCAACCAATAGGTCAGTAAGATAGGACACGACCAATGGGCAGTCACGATACACACAGAGGTGACACTACCACAGGAGGGCATTACACCAACCCATATAAAAGGACACATCACACATGCTCAGTCTCTTTCCAGTGGAGACACTCAGTGAGTACAGACACAGGGTTGATTGAACATCACACCCACCACGTGGATTGTAGCAGACTGGTTAGTCAGTCTGAGTAGCTATATCAGGATTAACAGTAGCGTTGAATCCAAGTAGGAGAATTGTTAATAGTCTAATAAACGTGTTAAAGTTATCTCCAAGTCTGAACCTTCCTTTGTCAGAGTGCACATCAAGAAAGCAGCTTATGCTACGACAAGAGCATAACAAAACAAAACCCACGCAAACACGGGGAGAATATGCAAACTCCACATGGACAGCGACCCAGAGCCGGGGATCGAACCTGGGACCTCGGCGTAAATGCTGGAAGGATTTGATGGGTGGTGTAAGAAGGAACACATTTCTCTGGTGGGAGAATCAAGAGGGAGGGGTCATTCGGAAGTGAAGTCAAGAATCATTTTTTCACACAAAATCTGGGCCTCTGTTCCAAAAGGCTGGTGATTCTGGGGCCCATGATCTTGATAGATTTGATTTGGGTGTGAGTATCAAAGAATATGAAGCAAGGGCAGGAAAATCGACTTAAAATACAGATCAAATAGGACCTGGCGGGGCAGGCACGATGGGCTTTAAGGCCTCCTCCTTTTTGCCAATATCCCTACATTTTGCTCCCAAACTGTGTGAAACGGGCAAAAATGAATCAGTCCTCTAGGGGGTGGTATAGCACCCTGTTGATATTCAGGCATTTAAAGATGACTTCAAGCAATATCCATAAAAAAAACTGTATTTATGGATCTGCACAATTTCATCCGCCAATAGCCAGTAATTCCTCTTTACAAAATGACTGAACTTTAAGCAAATTATCCGCTCAAACCTTTACTGGTAATTAATTTTACAAAACATAGCTGGACTCCTTGTCAATAAACACTAACTCCCAAGATAGGCGTATTTATAATTAATATTTGATGCTTCACTAAGATGCAGGTTGCACCCTTGTTTAAATGCCTCGAGGTGTCATTTACATGTTTTTAATCAGTTAGCTTTTGAATATTATAAATGATCTGATTAATATTTAGTAGGTACTCACATCCTTGCGAGCCCCTCCCTCAGAAGCTCAAAAGCAGATCACAAAGCGCCTTGAAACTTGCACTGTGTTATCAATATTGTTGTCCTAAATATAGACTCAAGGATCTGAAGACTGTAAGGAAGAAATGATTACCCTTCAATAGCTTAATCAACTCACACGAGTGAGATCCGCTCATGAAACAACTAATTAAAGGGCTTATTAAAGCTTATGTTCTTCTGCAACGGGTTTCTGTTGGAAGATGGCGTCTCCAGATTTTCCTGCGCACCCTGTTTACAATCGGCATTCTACGTTTACTGGATATGCTGCCCAGCAGAGGCCAGCGAATCAGCAGGCTCGTTAAGGAACCTCACACCAGAGGAGGAGGCCATTCAGCCCATTGTGTCCCTTTTGACAGAGCTAACCAATCAGGACTAATTCCCTGTTCCTTCTCTGCAGCCCTGCAACGTTCTCCCCCAAATTAAAAGACACTAAAATAGGTAGGATGGTGAGATGTCCAAAGATGTGCATGTTAGGTGGATTGGTCTCGCTAAATTGTCCCCCTAGTATCCAGGGATGTGCAGGTTATGTTACGGGGATAGGGTGGGTTGGGCAGCGAGGTGAACCTGGGTGGAGTGCTCTTTCAGAAGGTCAGTGCAGACTTGATGGGCCAAATGGCCTCCTTCTGCAATCTAGGGATTCTATGTGAAGAGGACACAGGGAGGCTACGAAGGGATATACGATGAGTGGGCAAAGGCCTGGCAAATGGAATATTACGTAGGAAAGTGGGAAATTCTCCATGTTGGCGTATTGTCTAAATGCTGAGAGATTGCAGAGCTCTGAGATTCAGTGTGATCCAGGGACCCTCGCGTATGACTCACAAAAGGCTAGTTTACAGACACAGCAAGCAATTAAGAAAGAGAAAATAATAGAAGGTTATCATTTATTGTGAGGAGAACTAAATACAAAAATAGGAAAGTTATACTTCAGTTATGCAGGGCATTGGTGAGATCACAACTGGAGTACTGTGTACAGTATTGGTCTCCATATTTAAGGAAGGATGTGAATTCATTGGAAGCAGTTTATTAAACTAATACCTGAATGGGACGGGTTTTTAACATAGATTAACATAGAATTTACAGTGCAGAAGGAGGCCATTCAGCCCATCGAGACTGCACCGGCTCTTGGAAAGAGCACCCTACACAAGGTCAACACCTCCACCCGATCCCCATAACCCAGTAACCCCACCCAACACTAAGGGCAATTTTGGACACTAAGGGCAATTTATCATGGCCAATCCACCTAACCTGCACATCTTTGGACTGTGGGAGGAAACCGGAGCATCCGGAGGAAACCCACGCACACACGGGGAGGATGTGCAGACTCCGCACAGACAGTGACCCAAGCCGGAATCGAACCTGGGACCCTGGAGCTATGAAGCAATTTTGCTATCCACAATGCTACCATGCTGCCCGTGTTGTCTTATGAGGAAAGGTTGGACAGGCTGGACTTGTATCCACTAGAATTTAGAAGTGTAAGAGACGACTTGATCAAGTATATAAGACCCTGAGGCGTATTGACAGAGTGGATGTGGAGAGGATGTTTCCTCTTGTGGGAGAATCTAGAACTAGGGGGTCACTGTTTACAAATAAGGGGATCATCCATTTAGCACAGATGAGGTGATTTTTTTTCTCCCACAGAGGCATGAATGCTTGGAATTACTCTCTTCCTCAAAAGGTGGTGGTAGCAAACTCTTTAATATTTTTAAGGCAGAGGTGGTTAGATTCTTGATTAACAAAGGGGTGAAAGGTTATTGGGGGTAGGGCAGGAATGTTGAGTTGAGGTTACAATCAGATCAGACAAGATCTTGTTGAATGGTGGAGCAGGCTCGAGGGCGGCCTACTCCCACTCCTCTGTCGTAGGTTTGTATGTTCAAGTATATGTCGAACTCTAGAATTCTGGAAGTTAAGATTGAATCTGCTTTCAGGCAGTGTGGAGTCGATCCACACAAGCTTGCCACCCCCACATTGATTCTGTATACACCTCCCGCAACCTCAGGAAGGCAGACAGCATTATCAGAGACCTCCCACCGAGGACTTGTCTTCTTCCAGACCCTTCCATCAGGCAGAAGGTACAGACGTCTGAAGACTCGCACATCCAGACATAGGAACAGCTTCTTCCCCACAGCTACAAGACTCCTCAACGACTCTCCCTCGGACTGATCTGTTCCCTTTAAGAACACTATTCACGATGCCCTATGCTGCTCTTGCTCATGTATTTGCTTTGTTTGGCCCTTTGTTCCGCACTGTAACCAATCACTGTTTGTCGATGTACCATGTCATAGATTATCATAGAATTTACAGTGTAGAAGGAGGCTATTTGGCCCATCGAGTCTGCACCGGCTCTTGGAAAGAGCACCCTACCCAAGGTCAACACCTCCACCCTCTCCCCATAACCCAGTAACCCCACCCAACGCGAAGGACAGTTTTTGGACACTAAGGGCAATTTATCATAGCCAATCCACCTAACCTGCACATCTTTGGACTGTGGGAGGAAACCGGAGCACCCGGAGGAAACCCACGCACACACGGGGAGGATGTGCAGACTCCGCACAGACAGTGACTCAAGCCGGAATCGAACCTGGGACCCTGGAGCTGTGAAGCAATTGTGCGATCCACAATGCTACCGTGCTGCCCGTAATGTACTCTGTCGATGTACTCTGTTGATTATTCTTGTGTCTACTATGTACGTACTGTGTACGTTTCCTTGGCCGCAGAAAAATACTTTACACTGTACTCCGGTACATGTGATAATAAATCAAATCAACTCAAATCAAATCAGATCATAACAGCTCACTGCATTAAAAAAAACTTTCCCCCCAGAACATTGTTGACTCTTTTGCGAATGACTTTAAGTCTGTTCACAAACCCATCAGTCTTGCAATCTCACTGAAAATGTTCTAATTCCTGTCTTTTGTTTTCGCAGTTCCTTCATTTGGCACTAGTACTTATATCGACTTGTACTTACAAGCCTCCTATTTTATTGTACATTTTATCAGCGCTGATGGCAGAGAATGTTACTGCTGGACAATGTTACAACTTACCGTCTCAAGCTGTCAGTACTGTTCTCCAGCACAAACATCCCTCCGCATGTAACACTGCTGGCATTGCGGGAGGCGGCAAAAATAAGTGCAGACGATGGAGGGCCGTCTGACACACTCAACACATCCTGCGAAGGGTTTTAGGGAGAAACGGGTCCACTGGCAAAGGGGTTGGTGTCCAGAGGACACGGAGAAAAAGGTAAAGAGCCAAAGTACCCAAGGTGAGATGAAATTTCTTCACCCAGCGAGTGGTGAGCCAGTTGAATTCTCTACCACAGAAAGTAGTTGAAGGTAAAACATACTGGGCGGGATTCCCTAATCGCGTTTTACGACGGCGTGAACAGCCACTCCGAGGACTAATTCTGGCCCGCAAAAGGGGCCAGCACGGGCACGGCGAGAAGCGCGAGCGGGTGTGGCGCCAGACCGGCATCATTCGCCCGACGCCCAGATGACGCAGCACGACGTCGCATAAAAGGTGCGCGAGTGGCGCACAGCCCAAGACCGAGATGGCCGCCCCCCGCCGCCCCACCCCGAGGTTCAGGGCCCATGACCTCGCCACGCTGCTGGACGTGGTCGAGGAGAGGAGGGCGATCCTGTGCCCTAGACGTGGCCACTGGTACCCTGCCAGCACAGTCCGGCGGAATTGGCGTGAGGTGGGCAATACAATAAGCGTGGTGGGGCAAACCCCACGGACGAGCGAGCAGTGCCGCAAGAAGATGCACGACAAAACAAAGAACAAAGAACAAAGAAATGTACAGCACAGGAACAGGCCCTTCGGCCCTCCAAGCCCGTGCCGACCATACTGCCCGACTAAACTACAATCTTCTACACTTCCTGGGTCCGTATCCTTCTATTCCCATCCTATTCATATATTTGTCAAGATGCCCCTTAAATGTCCCTATCGTCCCTGCCTCCACTACCTCCTCCGGTAGTGAGTTCCAGGCACCCACTACCCTCTGCGTAAAAAACTTGCCTCGTACATCTACTCTAAACTTTGCCCCTCTCACCTTAAACCTATGCCCCCTAGTAATTGACCCCTCTACCCTGGGGAAAAGCCTCTGACTATCCACTCTGTCTATGCCCCTCATAATTTTGTATACCTCTATCAGGTCGCCCCTCAACCTCCTTCGTTCCAGTGAGAACAAACCGAGTTTATTCAATCGCTCCTCATAGCTTATGCCCTCCATACCAGGCAACATTCTGGTAAATCTCTTCTGCACCCTCTCTAAAGCCTCCACATCCTTCTGGTAGTGTGGCGACCAGAATTGAACACTATACTCCAAGTGTGGCCTAACTAAGGTTCTATACAGCTGCAACATGACTTGCCAATTCTTATACTCAATGCCCCGGCCAATGAAGGCAAGCATGCCGTATGCCTTCTTGACTACCTTCTCCACCTGTGTAGCCCCTTTCAGTGATCTGTGGACCTGTACTCCTAGATCTCTTTGACTTTCAATACTCTTGAGGGTTCTACCATTCACTGTATATTCCCTACCTGCATTAGCCCTTCCAAAATGCATTACCTCACATTTGTCCAGGTTAAACTCCATCTGCCATCTCTCCGCCCAAGTCTCCAGACAATCTAAATCCTGCTGTATCCTCAGACAGTCCTCATCGCTATCCGCAATTCCACCAACCTTTGTGTCGTCTGCAAACTTACTAATCAGACCAGTTACATTTTCCTCCAAATCATTTATATATACTACAAAGAGCAAAGGTCCCAGCACTGATCCCTGTGGAACACCACTGGTCACAGCCCTCCAATTAGAAAAGCATCCCTCCATTGCTACCCTCTGCCTTCTATGGCCTAGCCAGTTCTGTATCCACCTTGCCAGTTCACCCCTGATCCCGTGTGACTTCACCTTTTGTACTAGTCTACCATGAGGGACCTTGTCAAAGGCCTTACTGAAGTCCATATAGACAACATCTACTGCCCTACCTGCATCAATCATCTTAGTGACCTCCTCGAAAAACTCTATCAAGTTAGTGAGACACGACCTCCCCTTCACAAAACCGTGCTGCCTCTCACTAATACGTCCATTTGCTTCCAAATGGGAGTAGATCCTGTCTCGAAGAATTCTCTCCAGTAATTTCCCTACCACTGAAGTAAGGCTCACCGGCCTGTAGTTCCCGGGATTATCCCTGCCACCCTTCTTAAACAGAGGAACAACATTGGCTATTCTCCAGTCCTCCGGGACATCCCCTGAAGACAGCGAGGATCCAAAGATTTCTGTCATGGCCTCAGCAATTTCCTCTCCAGCCTCCTTCAGTATTCTGGGGTAGATCCCATCCGGCCCTGGGGACTTATCTACCTTAATATTTTTTAAGACACCCAACACCTCGTCTTTTTGGATCACAATGTGACCCAGGCTATCTACACCCCCTTCTCCAGACTCAACATCTACCAATTCCTTCTCTTTGGTGAATACTGATGCAAAGTATTCATTTAGTACCTCGCCCATTTCCTCTGGCTCCACACATAGATTCCCTTGCCTATCCTTCAGTGGGCCAACCCTTTCCCTGGCTACCCTCTTGCTTTTTATGTAAGTGTAAAAAGCCTTGGGATTTTCCTTAACCCTATTTGCCAATGACTTTTCATGACCCCTTCTAGCCCTCCTGACTCCCTGCTTAAGTTCCTTCCTACTTTCCTTATATGCCACACAGGCTTCGTCTGTTCCCAGCCTTTTAGCCCTGACAAATGCCTCCTTTTTCTTTTTGACGAGGCCTACAATATCATTCGTCATCCAAGGTTCCCGAAAATTGCCGTATTTGTCTTTCTTCCTCACAGGAACATGCCTGTCCTGTATTCCTATCAACTGACACTTGAAAGCCTCCCACATGTCAGATGTTGATTTGCCCTCAAACATCCGCCCCCAATCTATGCTCTTCAGTTCCCGCCTAATATTGTTATAATTAGCCTTCCCCCAATTTAGCACATTCATCCTCGGACCACTCTTATCCTTGTCCACCAGTACTTTAAAACTTACTGAATTGTGGTCACTGTTACCGAAATGCTCCCCTACTGAAACATCTACCACCTGGCCGGGCTCATTCCCCAATACCAGGTCCAGTACCGCCTCTTCCCTAGTTGGACTGTTTACATATTGTTTTAAGAAGCCCTCCTGGATGCTCCTTACAAACTCTGCCCCGTCTAAGCCCCTGGCACTAAGTGAGTCCCAGTCAATATTGGGGAAGTTGAAGTCTCCCATCACCACAACCCTGTTGTTTTTACTCTTTTCCAAAATCTGTCTACCTATCTGCTCCTCTATCTCCCGCTGGCTGTTGGGAGGCCTGTAGTATACCCCCAACATTGTGACTGCACCCTTCTTATTCCTGATCTCTACCCATATAGCCTCACTGCCCTCTGAGGTGTCCTCTCGCTGTATAGCTGTGATACTCTCCTGAACAAGTAGCGCAACTCCGCCTCCCCTTTTACATCCCCCTCTATCCCGCCTGAAACATCTAAATCCTGGAACGTTTAGCTGCCAATCCTGCCCTTCCCTCAACCAGGTCTCTGTAATGGCAACAACATCATAGTTCCAAGTAGTAATCCAAGCTCTAAGTTCATCTGCCTTACCCGTAATGCTCCTTGCATTAAAACATATGCACTTCAGGCCACCAGGCCCGCTGTGTTCAGCAACTTCTCCCCGTCTGCTCTGCCTCAGAGCCACACTGTCCATATTCCCTAGTTCTCCCTCAACGCTCTCACCTTCTGACCTATTGCTCCCGTGCCCACCCCCCTGCCATACTAGTTTAAACCCTCCCGTGTGACACTAGCAAATCTCGCGGCCAGGATATTTATGCCTCTCCGGTTTAGATGCAACCCGTCCATCTTATACAGGTCACACCTGCCCCGGAAGAGCTCCCAGTGGTCCAGATAACCGAAACCCTCCCTCCTACACCAGCTGTTTAGCCACGTGTTTGTCTGCTCTATCTTCCTATTTCTAGCCTCACTGGCACGTGGCACAGGGAGTAATCCCGAGATTACAACCCTCGAGGTCCTGTCTTTTAACTTTCTGCCTAGCTCCCTGAACTCCTGCTGCAGGACCTCATGCCTCTTCCTGCCTATGTCGTTAGTACCAATATGTACAACGACCTCTACCTGTTTGCCCTCCCCCTTCAGGATTCCCTCTACCCGTTCGGAGACATCCTGGACCCTGGCACCAGGGAGGCAACATACCATCCTGGAGTCTCTTTCACGTCCACAGAAGCGCCTATCTGTTCCCCTGACTATAGAGTCCCCTATAACTATTACTCTTCTGCGCTTTGACCCTCCCTTCTGAACATCAGAGCCAGCCGTGGTGCCACTGCTCTGGCTGCTGCTGTTTTCCCCTGATAGGCTATCCCCCCCGACAGTATCCAAAGGGGTATATCTGTTCGAGAGGGGGACAACCACAGGGGATTCCTGCACTGACTGCCTGCCCTTTCTGGTGGTCACCCATTTCTCTGCCTGCACCTTGGGTGTGACCACACTTACGACCTGAAGAGGGCAGCCAGGGTGAGTACATCGAGACGTGCCCCTGGCTCCACCCCAATCCCTACCACCCACACATGTGACAGTAACTCTCCCCCCCCCCCAGGACTGGGGCAAAAAACCCCACCTGACCCACATGGGCCGCACACACCCCTGAGAGCCACTGTGGCCGAGTGCTCCCATGCCATCAACTAGCCAACATCTGCGCGGGATGCTATGGACCGCCTAACTCTGATGCTTTGCCCCCCCCCAGGAGAAGACCACCCACAACCACAGGGAGCGTGCAAGAACTGGAGGGGTTCACCCGTACTGCACCCCCTCACAGTCCATGAGCAGAGGGCACTGGACCTCGTTGGTGGAGCCTGGGACCGGGAGGTGCCCCTTGTCAGATCGGAGGCGGACCAGCAAGTGAGACTCCCCTGCCTAGCTCCAGCCCCACACCCCAATCCCCCCCCACTCCACCCCCTCACCCCATTCCCCAGCCCCTCACCCCATTCCCCCCACTCCACCCCCTCTCCCCACCTCCTCACCCCATTCCCCCCAATGGACAGCCAGGACACCGACAGCCAGGACAAGGAGACGCTGGACACTGATCCGCATGACAGCCAGGAGAGTGATGCACTGAGGACGGCGAGACAGATGACGGACAAACTGGACAGGGCCCCTTAGATGGGGGCGCCACAAGAAACATCAGGCCAAGGCTCGACGCAGGACACCCCTGACTTTTTGTCTGATGAGGACATAGACTTGGCCTCACTGCTGTCACCCACACCCTCTACCATTGCAGAGACTTTTACCTTGGTTGGGCACTTTAGTGATCAGGCTTCTGGGACACTGACTTGTGTGCGCCACACAGCTGTACCTGTACAGCAGGTGGAGGTAGGAGCAGCTGAGGGTCCGGACGGCCAGAGGGCAGGCCAACCCCAGCAACCAGCTGCCGCCCACAAGGTTCCCGGGATCGTGGACTTTCCAGACCCACCCACAGACCCGATGCACATGGACACCCAGGGACTAGACAACGGGATGACGGCCGGCTTCCAGCAACTGCAGACGCAGGTGGAGGAGTCCATCCGTGTCCAGGAGCAGGGAGTGGTGCTGGTCATTGCTGCTACCCAGGCCGACACCGCACGGGTGGCGTCCACGGTGGAGGCAATGGGTCAGGTTATGCAAGGCATGGGGCTTCATGTGCATGTGCTATCCGCGGCCCAGGACAGGGCTTCCCTGTCACAGGCAGCCATGTGCCAAAGTCAGCTGGAGATTTCAGCGGCGCTCCGCAGTCTGGCCGAGTCTCAGCAGGCCATCGCTGAGAGCATCGGCGGCCTCTCCCAGATGCTGGGTAGTGTCGCACAGGCCCAGAGGGAGGTGGCGCAGTTCCAGCCTGGGGTGGCCCACGCCCTGAGCTCCATCGCTGCTAACATTCAAACCCTGGTCGATACCATAGCGGGCCTCCAGGACTGGAAGTGCCAGGTGTCGGTGGTGCCTCAGGGCTTGTCTCCGCTTGCACCCCCGCCCCATAGAGAGGCCCAGGGGCCACCGGGCACCCCAAGGGAGGAGGTGCTGGGGCCTGTTCTGGTGACTCATGCAAGGGAGGTGGTTTAGCACACTGAGCTAAACAGCTGGCTTGTAATGCAGAACAAGGCAGCAGCGCATGTTCAATTCCTGCACCGGCCTCCCCGAACAGGCGCCGGAATGTGGTGACTAGGGGCTTTTCACAGTAAATTCATTGAAGCCTACTTGTGACAATAAGTGATTATTATTATTATTATTATGAAGTGCATCTTCAACAGGCCAAAGCACCTCTCGATTACACCCCAGGTTGCTTCATGGGCCTCATTGTATCGGATCTCCACGTCGGTCTGTGGCCTCCTTTTAGGCGTCATCAGCCACGACCGCAACGGGTAACCCTTGTCACCCAGCAACCTGCCCCTCAGCCGGCGGGGGCATTCCTCGAACATGGCGGGGATTAACGATTGTGCCAGGATAAAACGTCAAGTACACTGCCCGGGTATTGGGCGCAGACGTGCATGATCTTCGTGCGGTGGTCACAGACCACATGAATGTTCATGGAGTGGGTCCCCTTCCTGTTCATGAACACATCCCTGTTCTCCACTGGTGGCCGCTTGGCGATGTGCATCCCATCGGTTGCCCCCTGGACCATGGGTATCCTGGCCACGGCTGCGAATCCCGCTGCCCGGGCATTCTGGTGGGCCCGGTCCACTGGGAACTGGATGTAGCGATCCACGATGTCATATAAAGTGTCAGTCACTGCACAGATGCACCGGTGCGCCGATGCCTGCGAGATGCCGGACAGGTCCCCACTCGGCGACTGGAATGACCCCGTCGCATAAAGGTTCAGAGCCACCATAACCTTGACGGAGACCGGGAGAGCATGTCCTCCCCAAGTGCCACGCGGTGCCAAGTGTGCCATAAGGTGGCAGATATGGGCGACGGTTCCCCTTCTCATCCTGAGTCTCCTCCTGCATGCCCTGTCCGGCAGGTCCTCGAAGGACAGGCGGCGACGGTAAACACGAGACCTCATGGGGTGATTCCGGCGCCTTGGCACCACTACCACCTGCTCCTCCTCGTCCTCCTCCTCCCCCTGCTCCTCATCCACATCGGTAACCTCATCCTGTGCATCCCCCTCGTTGTTGTGGTCGTCATCCGCCTCGGCCTCCTCCTGCGCCCTCCTGCACCCGTCAGACAGGCGGCCCCACAGCCCATCCCTCTGCTGCAGCCGCTGCTGCCGCAGCGGCTCTGAGCCGCCTGCGTCGACGCTGCCACAGGGAGACATGCAGCGCAGTGGCTCCTGCCACGGCGGCCAACATCGCTGGCTGGTGCTCAAACATTATGATCTGCAGGGGGTGGGGGATATACAACATGTTTAGGGATGGCACATGGCCCCCTCTACAGCCAGGTGCCATGGGCTACATGTCTGCCCCGGTTGGCTGCTTGCACCACAGCCACGCATGCACCCAGACCCCTGCCCACACAATCTCTGCTCGGCCCACTATTGCCCGTCCCTCCTGATAGCACCATCGTTGGATGGCTATGCCCTCACAGGGGGCTGCCATGGGTGCGGCCCCACCCCTTGCCACCTGGGGGTACCGGCACCCATGGGCAAGGCCCGGGGCCGTGCAGGCAGCCAGCGTCCGGGCCCGGTGCCCACCAGCCTGGCCGCCGTACTGACGGCCGTGGCTTTGGCACCACCCTGCCATGGCGGGCCGTTGCAGGCAGGCTGGCATGTCGTCCCCAAGCTCCCCCCACCCACCCCCGAACATGGAGGCCCCCCTCCCCCGCCTCCTCACCCGCAGCCCCGGCCATGGCTGTCACACGACAGACGCAGGAAGCGCAAAACGCCACTCACCTCCTCCCCCACATCGTCAACCAGCACGACTGGCTGACGATTTTTATTTGCACTTCGGGCCGCAGAATCCATGGGAGCCCGGAGAATCGCCGGACTTGCCCCCTCGGCCGATTCCCCGGGCAGCGCGGCGCCGATCACGATGACGCCGTTCTCGTCAGTTGAGAGAATGGTGGAGCAGCGTTGGACCGGCATCGCGTAAAAAAACGGCGCGATCTCCGATTCTCTGACCAGGCCCGGGGTGAGAGAATCCCGTCCTGTATGTTTTCAAATGGGCGTTAGGTATAGCTGCTGGGGGAAAGAGGATCAAAGCGTGTGGGGGAAAGCGGCAACAGGTTACTGAGTTGGATGATCAACCATAGTCATGGTGAATGGCGGAGAAAACTCGAAGGGCTGAATAACCTACTCCTGCTCCTATTTTCTACTTTTCGAAGAGAATTTGCTGCTATGCAGTCGTGACGCGAGTGGTATTTTCCACTGACAGGGTGCTGCCATTAAGTTGAAAAGGCTTTCTGACCGCTACATAAATGAGTGATTTGGTCACTGAATTTCCATGCTGATGTGATTGTCTGTGTGTTCCAATAACTGGTGGATCATGTCAAGGAGCACATCTCTTTAAACTGTTCATTATAGGCAGAACACTGGTTGCACTCAACTAGCCTAAGCTTGCAAAGCTCAGAACATAGTGCTTAATGTTAGATGTGTTTCCAAGATTGGGCAGCACTTGCTGAACACTCCCATCTGCGCTAGAAATTACACTAACAATCAATTTAAGATTGTCCTTAGAGCTCACAACGTGCTTATGCTTACTAGAATCGATATATATTTATGTGCAGGGACCCGTCCTGTGCAAGCAATTTGAATATGTCCAGGCATTGCATCTTTATTGAGCAATGACATTAAATGATTTGAACAAAAACATGGGGGAGCAACATCTCCTTGGTGCATCCTCCGTGGCAATGCCTTGATGAATCAGGGCTGACTCGCCAACCAATCAACACTCTTTTCTCATGCGGTATACATTGTTGTTCCCCTTTGAAATTTGGAATTCTTGAATCTATCCTAATGAGATGTTTCGACAGCGTGTCGCTTTTTCAGTGATGGTCAAGAATTATTTTGGTTAGTGAGTTGTGATGATCTGGGATACACTGCTTGTGAATATGGTGGAAGCAGATAAACAGTGAATACAATTAATGCCTCATCTAAAAGATAGCAACAATTTTGACAGTGCAGTAACTTCTCAGTGCTGCATTGGAATATCAGCCTGGGTTAATCACTCAAGTCTCTTGAGCTCCAGCTTGAACCCATGGGGCGGGATTCTCCCGAATCCCCGTGATGGCCCAACGTCAGCGTAAAAAGTGGCGCGAACCACTCCGGCGTAGGGCTGACCGGAAATTGCGGAATCCTCCACACCTCCGGGGACTAGGCCGACGGCGGAGGGGTTGGCGCTGCGCCAACCACCGCCGAAGGGCCGGCGTGAGTTAGCGTATGCGCAGACCCGCTGGCGTGGTTCCGCTCATGCGCAGATCGGCCGCCGCATTCCAGCGCATGCGCAGGGGCGGGTGTCTCCTCCGCACCGGCCATGGCGGAGCCCTACAGGGGCCGGTGCGGGAGGAAAGAGTGCCCCCACGGCACAGACCCGCCCGCAGATAGGTGAACCCCGATCACGGGCCAGACCACCATGGAGGCTGGATCCCCCCGTGCCCCCCCGAGGACCGCACCAGCTGGCCTGCCAGCCAGGTCCCGCCGTGTGGGTCCATGTCCAATCCACGCCAGCAGAACTGGCCAGAAACCAATGACTGCTCGGCCCTTTGGGGCCCGGAGAATTGCCGGGGGGGGGGGGGCGCTGCCAACGGTCCCCCGACCGGCGGGCGTGATCCCCGCCTGTGCGGAGTCTGCACGTTCTCCCCGTGTCTGCGTGGGTTTCCTCCGGGTGCTCCGGTTTCCTCCCACAGTCCAAAGATGTGCAGGTCAGGCGGATTGGCCATGATAAATTGCTCTTAGTGTCCAAAAAAAGGTTAGGTGGGGTTAATGGATTACGTGGATAGGGTAGCGGTGTAGAGTAGGGTACTCTTTCCAACAGCCAGTGCAGGCTCGATGGGCCGAATGGCCTCCTTCTGCACTGTAAATTCTATGATTCAGAGGGTTGGGAATCTATGATTCAGCGAGGTTGGCTTTAGAGTTCAATAAAACGCACAATCCCAAATTAACTGCTAGGATTCCAATGGGCTTTATAATTGAAGGCCTAAAGGAAGTTATAATGAGTCTTTATAAAACTTTATAAAGGGGCTGGTTTAGCACAGGGCTAAATCGCTGGCTTTTAAAGCAGACCAAGGCAGGCCAGCAGCACGGTTCAATTCCCGTACCAGCCTCCCCGAACAGGTGCCGGAATGTGGCGACTAGGGACTTTTCACAGTAACTTCATTGAAGCCTACTTGTGACAATAAGTGATTTTCAACTCAGGTTCCACCTCAACCACAGTATCATGTCCAATTCTGGACACTGTTGTCTTCAATTATTCTGTGTTTGCTTATGTGATTCTGGCAGCAGATCTATGCTTACGGTGCTGAATTGGTTCAGACTGGTTGTTGACTCAAAGTAAAGTAAACAGACACGAGAGCACAGTGGGCAGCACTGTTGCTTCACAGCGCCAGGGACCTGGGTTTGATTCTCGGCTTGGGTCACTGTCTGAGCGGAATCTGAACGTTCTCCCCGTGTCTGCATGGGTTTCCTCCGGGTACTCTGGTTTCCTCCCACAAGTCCCAAAAGACGTGCTTGTTAGATAATGTGGACATTCTGAATTCTCCCTCTGTGTACCCGAACAGGCACCAGAGTGTGGTGACTCGGGGATTTTCACAGTAACTTCATTGCAGTGTTAATGTAAGCCTACTTGTGATACCCATAAAGATTATTACTAATTCACCATAGACACTGTATAAAGTTCCTGCAAACAAGAGTCATCTTGGTATTTCTTTGAGGCAAATCAAAGACATAAAATGCACAAATATCATACTTTAGGAAGAATGTGAAGGCAATAGATAAGGGGCTGGATTCTCCGCTTTAGGGACTATATCCAAGCGGGACTATGTCCCCACGCCGTCGTGAAAACTGGCGCCAAAAGGACACATATTCACAGCCCTGCAGGGGGCTAGCAGGTAGCTGTCGTGGAGCACGCAGCTCCAGCTACAGATATTGCCCCCTGCACCTCCGGGTCAGAAATGAAAATGAAATGAAAATCGTTTATTGAAGGCTTCAAATGAAGTTACTGTGAAAAGGCCCTAGTCGCCACATTCCAGCGCCTGTTCAGGGAGGCTGGTACGGGAATTGAACCCTTCTGCTGGCCTGCCTTGGTCTGCTTTGAAAGCCAGCGATTTAGCCCTGTGCTAAACGAGACCGCGCATGTGCACAGCGGCGGCCTCCAGTGGACACGCCATGCTCCATGGCAGACTCAGACCGTGCCGCGGAAATAGTGCCACCGACGGACCGCCCACACAATAAAGGCACAATCCCATATGAGGCCCCCAATGCCCTCTGAGCGGCCCGCCCCCGACCATGGCGGCCGCGGACTGAGTCCACAGCCGCCTCACGAGTTTCCCGAACGGCTGGGACCACGATAGAAATACACCATCGAGACGTCGGACGGTCGGGGGCGGAGAATAGCGGGGCGGGCTTCAAGCAATGGTCGCAGGTGGGGGATACACGGCTTACTTCCCAAGGGTGTCAGTTTTCGGGGGCAGGAGAATCGAGGAACTGTCACCAGTTCCGATTCCATGCGTGGAACTGGATTCTCCGCCCCGGCGCCGGATGCGATTTCAGTGTCGGGGTGCGGAGAATACAGCCCAAGGTGCCTGAAGGATTCACAAAATTGTTTCCAGGGATGAGGAAATTACGTGGATAAGTTAGATAATCTTTAGAGAGGACATTTGGCAGAGGTGTCCAACATAATGAGGGATTCGGACAGAGTAAGTAAGGAGAAACTGTTCTCACTGGTGAAAGGATCATGAACAAGATGATGCCAGTATAAAGTGATTGACAAAATCACCAATTATGAGTTGAGGAGAAACTATTTTAAGCAGCAAGTTGTCAGGATTTGGAATGCACTGCCTGAGTGTGTGGTGGAGGCAGGGTCAATTGTGGCTTTCAAAAGGAAATGAGATAATTAATCAAAAAGAGAACATTTGCACCACAGGGGAGACAAGAAGGCTTGTGCTTGCAGAGCACCAACATGGGCACTATGAGTTGAATGTTCTCCTTCCATCCTTTGGGGAGAACATGCAGACTCCTCACACAGTGACCCAAGCCGGGAATCGAAGCCGGTCCCTGGTGCTGTGAAGCAACAGTGTTAACCACTGTGCTACCGTGCCGGTAGAATTCATCTACCTTCCATTTGGTCCCTTCATCCAAATCATTGATGTAGTCTGTAAATAGACAAGGCCCCAGCATTGATCCCTGTGGCACTCCACGAGTTACAGCTTGTCAAGCCGAAAAAACCCCATTTACTCCTACTCTTCACTCCCTCTTAGCCGTCCAATCCTTTACCCTAACCCCCCTGATCCAAATGATAACCTACAAGATCAGAAGCAGTTTCAAGATTCCCCCAACGATCTTCATCCTGTTAGTGTATTAAATATTAGAGCTATTTGTACCATTGGAACATCTGCAGTAAAAGTCAAACCTTTATAATTACAGGTTTTTGTCATTTTAGTGCCTATATTCTGCCTTAATAATACACAGCAAGAAGTCTGACAACACCAGGTTAAAGCCCAACAGGTTTGTTTCAAATCACCAGCTTTCGAAGCACTGCTCCTTCCTCAGGTGAATCTGAGGAAGGAGCAGTGCTCCGAAAGCTAGTGATTTGAAACAAACCTGTTGGACTTTAACCTGGTGTTGTAAGACTTCTTGCTGTGTGATACACCAGTAATAACACACGACGAGTGATGAACATAACTGAGGCTTTAATACACGAAACAGCAAGCCTCCTGTCTCTGGACCCGAACTGGGTCGGAGGCGGAGACTTGCCACCTTTATACATCAGCCCGAGGGGAGGAGCCACAGGCAGAGCCAGCCTGGACAAGCCCAGGCATGCACAATACAATACAATACCATACAATGCAATACCGTGGTTTACCACACTGTGCTCATCTCAGTCCAACGGCAGCATCTCCACATCATTAATAATACACTTCTGCTTACGTGCTTTTTTGTTCTGGTAAACCGACCATTACTATTTTCCAATTCCTTGTTCCCACAAAAATCAAGCTGCCAAATTCAACCAATTTGACTTAATATAGCATACATCAAAGGTAAAGTCACCATAGTAATAGATAACCATAGGCTGCTATTCCCTTCGAGGGGGAGAGTTGACCGGTGGTGATTTAACCTGAAGATGACCACTGCTCAAGCAAGGGCCAAAGTTGAGCTTTGATGAATAACCTCAGTCAGTCACAGGAACTGAACCCATACTATTGGCGTATTCCGCATCATAAACCAGCTGTCCGGCCAACTGAGCTAAACCAGTCCCATAGCATACACCATGTACAGTCTGGCAACATAACTGTCACACTATACAGCTGGGAATTAATCAGTTATATCGCCATTTCAATTATTTCCTTTCATATTACAAGTGTTGTTGTTACGTGTGTGTTTCATTGTGTGCTTAATAAACCTGCGAGTATCAATAACAGTAACTTACATTTATAAAGAGCCTTCAGCATAATAAAACATCTCAAGGCACTTCACAGCTGGGTTATCAAGCAAGTTTAGCTCTGGGACGCACAAGGAGGCATGAGGTGGGACAACTAAAAGCTTGGCCAAAGAGGTACATTTTACACCACGTCTCAAAGGCAGAAAGTGAGGGAGAGTGGCAGAGAGATTTCAGGAAGCACACACCGGTAGCTGTAAGCATGGCTGCCAGTGATCGAGCGATTAAAGTCAGGAATCCTTAAAAGGTCAGAATTGGAGGAGTGCAGAGGTCTCGGGGGGTTGTGGGACTAGAGGTGGTTACAGAGTTATCGAGGGGGGGGGCGCGGGGATGACGCCACGGAAAGATTTGAAATCAAGGATGGGAGTCCCATGTGACTTTACGCGGGAGAAGTTAAGACAGCCATTATTTCTTTCAAAATATGTCAGTGTAAAAATAGAGCATCCAGTACAAAGTAGGAACGCGATAATGAGGTATGGTATTTGGATTTTTCATCCTAAATTGCCTAGAGAGCTATTTCAAATGAATACATTACACCGGTTTTAAATTAGTTTCCAATAGCTAAAGTTCAGGGGCCTAATCTCTGATAATAGCATTGTACCAGAATTTCTCTACTGTGACCAGCTATGTCTGTTGTAGCACACTGCTGGTTCATTCTGTATTCCTTCTGAAAGAATCTATATGCAGCAAAATTATTCTAATTCCACAGAGGACTCCAATATTGCTCTCCACAGAAACATTCATCTGAGGCTTGTTTCCTGCAAAGTAGCTCCTTAGGTATTGCTCTATGAAGCTGAGGGATATCTAATTGAGCTACCGTCTCATTATTAAATGTGTTACCCTGAATACTTTTCCTGTTTGGCCTCCCTCCTTTCCCTCTCTGTAGACTTTAGCTCATACAAAACTCTATGGCCACTAATTTTCAATTCGCCAAGGGCTTATTAATGGCCGATGGGGTTTCCCGGCGCGGCCCCAAAAGCATTGGCGGGGAACATATTGGCATCATAATGCATCGATGCTGATTGCTTTGGGGCCAATTGACGCTCTTCACTCAGGTGGTCACCGACTGTAGAGACTCTGGGCATGATTCTCCCAAAGGGAACAAAGTCCCCGAGCGAGCGGGTTTAGTCACATGTTTCCCGCCGCTCGCAGTGCTGAGAAACGCTCCATCACCGGAATTCCCCATTGTAGCGAGCGATCGGGACCCCAGTTTTAAACGGCATCCCGATCTCCGAGGCCCCCGAAAGAATCTCCGACCTCTCCCCCAGCCCAAATGCAATATGGGAAGGTCCCTGGCACCTGCCCCCTCCCTCCCGCGGCAGCCCCCCCCCAACACCCACGCCGGGCAACCCAGCCCGATCACACGTGCACAAAAGATGACAGCTTGGCACCTTGGCAGTGCCAGGCTGGCATCCAGGTGGCACTTCCAGGGTGCCAGGCTGGCACTGCCAGGTACCCAGGTGGCATCTGCAGTGCCAGAGTACCACCCTTCCCCAAGGGCATGCAGCTGAGAGCCACCAATCCCCCCCGGAGACCGCCACGAGTGCCGTTCCATCTGGCCCCCATTTGTGGGGACCAGTGGTGATCGGCACTCACCCGAGGTCTCTGAGGCGAAGGGGTTGAATCACAAAGCCTCAGGTACTTCCGGAACCTGCACATTAGAGTCAGACGAGCTGTCTCGCTCTAATGTGCAGATTTGCTAAAAAGTGATCCCGCCCATCTGTGCCGCATGTCGAGCTGCTTTTCCGGCGCAGCGTGGGCGTTGGATCGCGCCGTGCCCCCTGTTGACCTAATTGCAGCACTGGGAGCAGTGGCCATTGCTGAAGCTACAAGCAGTTCCAAGATTCAACTTCCGTAGTCAGCATGAAGGTAAATGTGGAGGTCCCAGAGGGGGGACAGGAGGGGAGATCCCAGGATTTCTGGGGGTGTATGTAGGGCCATTGGGGCAATTAATGGAAAGACCGGTGGAGAACAAGTCGGAGGCAGGTGGGAGATCGCAGAAAAGCCACCTGGATAATTCTACACTACCCCCCCATCATCATCCTACTCCACGAGACCGCCTGCAAACCTACCAGTGGAAGCCTGTGAAGAATGTGCCCCAAGTCTTGCTCAACTGCATTCACTGACCTCTGGGTCCCAGTTAAGCAAGGCCTTGATTTTTAAATTCTCATTCTTGATTTCAAATCATACCATGATTTTGCCTTTCCCAATCTCGGTATCTCCTCCGTTGTAATACTCTGTGTCCGTAATCTCCTCCAGCCCGACAAGCCTTGGAGCTACTTTGCCCTCCTGCAATTTAATGTCCTGCATCATTCTTGTTTCTCTTTGCCCCGCCATTGGCAGCCGTGCTTTCAGCTGTCCAGGCCCGAAGCTCTGTAAGTCCCTCCACCAATATTTCCACCTCCCTCTCCCCCTTTATGATGTACTGTAAAACACTTTGATTCAGCCCTCTGTCATTTTTCACAGACCTCCTTTGGTAGCTTGGTGTTAAAATCTGTCTGATGTTCCTGTGGAGAGTACATTAAATGCTCTGTATAAATGCAAAGTGCTGTTGTACACTGATTTGTGCTTCAACATGCCTCCAGTAAACTCAGTCAGGTTGCAATCCCGTCACATATAATCATTGGATGGAGCTGCGCCAGAAATAGGGTGATGTAACTTGGTGTCGTTTACTTCATACTCTTTCTGGAGAACACTGCATTCGAGGGCAGTGGTCGTCGGACTCATGTCTGGCTCTGAGTTTAATTGACCACATTTTGTTCACCTTTGTCCAGAATGAGCCACCTGCTTTGAGCTCTCTGATTCCTACAACAAAAAAACAACAACTTTGATTTATATGGCACCTTTCGGTGATAAAAAAAAAGCCTCAAGGTGCTTGGCAGAAGCATAGTAAAGTTTTACACTGAGCCATATAAGGAGGTGACAGATGACCAAAGGTTTGATCACAGAGGTTGGTTTTTGGGAATGTCTTAAAAGAGGAAAGTGAGTAGAGAGGGGCAAAGAGATGGACAGAGGCATTTCCAGAGCTTTGATTGGAGGCATCTGAAGGTGCGCCCGTCAAAGGTGCTGTGATTTAAACTGGGGATACACAGGAGGTCAGAATTAGAACGGTGATCAGTAAAGGGATCAAGGATTATGGAGTTAAGGCGGGAAAGTGGAATTGAGGATTATCAGATAAGATCAATCATGATCTCATTGAATGGCGGAAAGACTCAATGGACCGTGTGATGATTGATTACTGCACCTTTAATATAATGATCCCTTTAAGACCGGGTTTGGAACCCTGGGGGACTCCGCCTCCGGCTCCACCACCCAGGGAGCGATATATAAGGCAATGTTCAGTGGGCAGTGTGCAGTGAGCACACTTCTCGGTAGCTGTCTGGTATTCTGCTAATTAAAGCCTTTGTATTACCAGTCATCTCTCTCGAATTGTAATTGAGGGTATCTCAATTTAATTAGCAGATTACTTCAAGATGGACAGCGGTCTAAAGCCGGAGAAACTCAATTTGGACGCTCGGTCGCCGGAGGCCGCTGAAATTTTTAAATACTGGCTTTGGTGTTCTGAGGCCTACCTGAACTCCTCAGACACTCCAGCCGACGGACCTCGCAAGCTAAGCTTACTGCATGCCCGGGTGGCCCACAGACCCTCCTCCGCGATCGAAAAGGCCATCACGTACGAGGCAGCGGTCGAAATCCTGCAGAAGCGCTTCGTTAAGCCAATAAACGAGGTACACGCCCGGCATTTGCTCTCGGCCTGCCGGCAGCACTCCGGGGATACGCTGGACAAGTACGTGGAAAGACTCACCGCGCTCGCTAGGAACTGCGACCACAAGGAGGTGACGGCAGAAGTCCATATGAACTTGCACATCCGAGATGCTTTCGTGTCCGGTGTATGATCCACATACATCAGGCAGCGACTCCTCGACGGCGGAGCAAAAGACCTCCAAGGCACGGTAACGCTCGCCTCCTCTCTGGAAGTGACCCACCATAATCTCCGCACGTACTCCGTGGACATTGCGAGCCCCTCTCGATCCCCTCCAGACTCGGCCATGCTACAGGCCTGTGCCGCACGGTGACCTGCTCACACCGGGGGCACACCGTGCTATTTCTGTGGGCAAGGCCAGCACCCACGTCAGCGTTGGCCAGCCCGCTCCGCTATCTGCAACGACTGCGGAAAGAAGGGGCATTTCGCAAAGATCTGCCTAGCTGGGCCCCAAGATCCAGAAACAAAAGTCTCATCGGGCCCAAAAATCGAGCTCCCAGGCCCCGCAATGCGGCTGCGCGCCTGCCGGACACGTCCCCTCCTGACGCGTCATCAGCCTCGTGCGAGTCATGGGGTGGCCATCTTGGCGGGGGCCATCTTCAAAATCCGACACGTGCAACCGATGACGGTGGCCATTTTGTGACTCCGGGTGGCCATTTTGTGAGTCTGACTCAATTGAGGACTCTGACTACCCGCAACTGGGAGCGGTCACTCTCGATCAATCACGGCCAAAGCACCTACGGAACTCCATGATGCAGGTCCAAATCAACGGGCGCGACACCCCCTGCCTTTTTGACTCCGGGAGCACGGAGAGCTTTATTCTCCCAGAAATGGTAAGGCGCTGCTCCTTGCGCACCTATCCCGCCTCCCAAACTATCGCCCTCGCGTCTGGGTCACACTCGGTCCAAATCATGGGGTATTGTATTGCCACCGAAGCCTGACACTGAAGTTTGGCGGACCCCTGCCCCCACTCACGGTATGCAGCCTGGCAACACTCAAAGTTGCACCACCCCCCCTCTTCGCGAACCTCGCCCCCCGACTGTAAGCCCGTCACCACCAGGAGTCGGCGGTACAGTGCCCAAGATATGACTTTTATCAAGTCAGAGGTTCAGCGGTTACTGAAAGAATGGGTCATAGAGGCTAGCAACAGCCCCTGGAGAGCACAAGTATTGGTAGTCCGGTCTGGGGAGAAGAAACGAATGGTGGTGGACTATAGTCAGACCATAAACCATTTTACACAACTCAATGCGTACCCCCTTCCCTGCATAGCAGAAATGGTTAACCAGATCGGCCAGTACCAGGTATTCTCCACGGTTGGCCTAAAATCCGCCTATCATCAGCTCCCTATCCGCCCGGAGGACCGCCCCGACACGGCCTCCAAAGCAGCCGGTCGGCTTTTTCACTTCCTCAAGGTTCCTTTTGGCGTCACAAATGGGGTCTCCATTTTTCAAAGGGCGATGGATCAAATGGTGGACCAGTATGGCTTACGGGCTACATACCCGTACTTGGACGATGTCACCATCTGCGGCCATGACCAGCAGGACCACCGTGCCAACCTGGAAAAGTTCCTCCAGACCGCCCGGGCCCTCAATCTGACACACAATAAAGAGAAATGCGTTTTCCACACAACCCGACTAGCCATCCTTGGCTACGTCGTGGAAAACGGGGTCCAAGGCCCAGACCCCGATCGCATGCGCCCCCTAAAGGAACTTCCCCTTCTCCATAGCTTCAAGGCACTCAAACGGTGCTTGGGGCGCTTTTCCTATTACGCCCAGTGGGTCCCCAGATATGCGGACAAAGCCCGACCACTCATTAAGACCATGGTTTTTCCCCTCACGGCTGAGGCCCGGTCAACCTTCAGTCGTATCAAGGCCAATATCATCAAGGCGGTGGACAAAACCATCCCCTTCCAGGTAGAAAACGATGCATCAGACATTGCCCTGGCTGCTACCCTCAACCAGGCAGGCAGGCCAGTAGCCTTTTTCTCCCGAACCCTCACCGCCTCGGAGATTCGGCACTCTGCAGTCGAGAAGGAGGCACAAGCCATTGTGGAGGACGTGCGGCACTGGAGGCACTACCTAGACGGTAGGAGATAGTCTTCATGTTTGATAACGCACAACGGGGCAAAACATCCTGTGCGCCAATGTGCAGAAAGACCGTCTGCGGGCCATCCACGATGGCCTCTGTCACCCGGGGGTCACCCTGCTTGCTCATTTCATCAAGTCCCGCAATCTACCTTACTCCACCGAGGAGGTCAAGGCCATGACCAAGGCTTGCCAGATCTGTGCGGAGTGCAAACCGCATTTCTACCGACCAGACAAGGCTCGCCTGGTGAATGCCTCTGGGCCCTTTGAGCGACTAAGCGTGGACTTCAAAGGGCCCCTCCCGTCCACCAACCGCAACATCTATTTCCTCACTGTCATCGATGAATTCTCCTGCTTCCCATTCGCTGTCCCCTGCCCTGATATGACCTCGGCCACCGTAATCAAGGCACTGCGCAGCATCTTCACCCTGTTCGGTTTCCCCGCCTATATCCACAGCGACCGGGGTACATCTTTCATGAGCGATGAGCTGCGTCAGTATCTGCTCAACAAGGGCATCGCCTCGAGCAGAACGACCAGCTATAACCCGCGGGGAAACGGGCAGTTTGGAAGGCTGTCCTTCTAGCCCTACGGTCAAGAAGTCTCCCAACCACCCACTGGCAGGAGGTCCTACCCGATGCCCTACATTCCATTAAGTCGCTCCTCTGCACGGCCACGAACGAGATCCCTCACAATCGCTTGTTTGTCTTTCCCAGGAAGTCCACCTCTGGGGTCTCGCTTCCACGTTGGCTGATGACTCCGGGACCAGTTCTACTTTGGAGGCACGCAAGGAGCCATAAGACGGACCCTCTAGTCGAGAGGATCCGGCGGCTGCATGCGAACCCTCAATACGCCTACGTCGAGCACCTCGACGGAAGGCGAGACACAGTTTCCCTGCGAGACCTGGCACCCGCTGGCTCTCCCACTGGCTCCCCCTCCTCCACCGACGCTCCCCTCCTCGCACCGGCCCAATCACCCTAGTCACCCCGGATACCCCCCCCGCTCCAACACGGGCAAAGGCTCAGACCACCGTGCTACCGGATATACCCCCGCTGAAGACGACCGTGTCCGCTGCACCACCGCCGGAGCTGAGAAGGTCAACACGGACAATCAGACATCCCAAAAGACTGGACATGTAATTCCACTTCACCCCCGACGGACTCTGTGTTTTCTTTTAAAACAGGGGGTGAATGTGATGATTAATTACTGCACCTTTAATGTAATGATCCCTTGAAGACTGGGTATGGAACCCTGGGGGACTCCGCCTCCGGCTCCACCCCCCAAAGGAGCCATATATAAGGTAATGTTCAGCGGGCAGTATGCAGTGAGCACACTTCTCGGTAGCTGTCTGGTTTTCTGCTAATTAAAGCTTTTGTATTACCAATCATCTCTCTCGAGTTGTAATTGAGGGTATCTCAGACCGAATGTCTGATTATGGGTCACCTGGCTTAGGGAACCAATTGGGGTGCAGAATGGGCAATCAGCCCAGGGGATGGGGTCCCCACTTTGCAAGGTGACATGTATGGGACTAGGTACAGTACTGTACTGCTGTCCAGTCAGCTTATTAATAAATAATTTTCATAGAATCATATCATAGAATGCCTACAGTGCAGTGGAAGGCCATTTCATCCATTGAGTCTGTACCAGCCCTCCAAAAGAGCACCCTAACCTAGGCCCACTGCCCCGTCCTATCCTCGTAATCCCACCTAACCTTTCGGACACTGAGGGGCAATTTAGCCAATCCACCTCACGTGCACATCTTTGGACTGTGGGAGGAAACCGGAGCATCTGGAAGAAACCTACACGGGGAGAACGGGCAAACTCCACACAGACAGTCGCCAGAGGTCGGAAGCGAACCCGGAGCTGTGAGGTAGCAGAGCTAACCACTGTGCCACCATGCCGTCCTTTTGTGTTTCTAATAAAGTCTGTGAAAGTTTACAGGAGTGCAGGCACATTGGAGTTTATGTGACTGGAGAAGATTAGTGGCAGGGAGGGTCAACGCCAAGGAGAAATTTGAAAGCAAGGATGCGGACTTAAATTGCTGGACTGGGAGCCAATGTATGGCAGTGACTACTATATTGCAAAACAGTTAAACAATAGGAACAAATTTAATAGTCTGAATGAACAAGCAGGGCCAAATAAAATTTACTATTTTTCCTCCATGAAAGCATTTTAGCAGCACAGCTGGTTTAGCAAGTAAGTTGGAATGAAGTAGACAGAATGAAAATACATCATAATCTAAATTTGAAGAACTTGAGAATGAGAACTAAAAGAATGAGGCCTTGTAAATTGATTCAGATTCAAGGGCTAGGCCAAAATACTGTCGAATATTATGCTCATTTAAATCAATATGATTTCAATGGGAGTGAGAAATCTTTCACACTGTGCCCTCGCACGCTGTGAGAAACAATTAAAGAATCCTATTTTTTGAAATGCCATTGAATCATAAAATGCTCAAAAAGAAGAATGAGGACACTTGGCCCATCATGCTTGTGCTGGCTGTGTGAAAGAGTTATCTATAATGTGTAGTGTTTTGAAAAGTACAATGCTCATTTTGTTCATTTTAAACCACCGCATTTGTACGGGCAAAAACAAATAAAAAGGAAGCCATTGTTTGTTGATGCAATTTTAATTCTGGTGCCTCAGGATGTTTTCTGTGCCAGAAGCCTCACGTGATTGAATTGACCTGAGATCCCTCACCTCCCGCGCTTCCCCCGCAGCTTTGCCATTTTATTCTTTTCAAGTATTTATCTGATTCCCTTTTGAAATTTTCCATTAAATGTGTTGCCCTTTTCACACAGTGCATTCCAGCCCATAACATCACTCACTGTGTAAAATAAATCCTCGCCTCTTTCCCCAATTATCTCAAACATGTGTAATCCCATGTAAGATAACGCAGCAATGGAAATATGTTTGTCTTAATACTCTATTGAAAAGAAGTTTGTCATTTTCAACATCTACATTAATTCTCCCATTCGCCTTCTCTGCCCCAACAAGGACAATTTCAGCCTTTCGAATCTCTCTATATACTCAATGTCCCTCATCCCTGGTACCATTCTCACATGTCTCCTTTTGCATCCTTTCAAACCTTGAGAACCTTCCTCAAGTGTGACGCCCAAAATAGAACATCAGCTGATACCTCCCGAGACCAATAAAGGTTTAGCATGTAAGCTATGCCCATAACAAAGCTAAGATTCCCATAATGTTTAACAGCTTCATCAACTTCTGCTGCCACCTTCAAAGACTTTCGAGTGTGAATCTGTAAGCCTCTCTGTTCCCAATGCTCCTTGCAAACTGTACTGTTTAGTTTATTTCCATTGCAAAGTGGTGTGTAGCACTCGCGTGAAGGACTGGACTGCTACTGGTGGACAGATGGAAGGTGGAAGCAATTTATTCTGATGAATTAAGGGTATTGGCACAAAAAAAGGTACTGAGACAGCGTTAAATCGTTTTAACTTAAGTGCATTTTTCCCATAGTGTATTGGTACCACTGAGATAAAGAGCCTCACTGAAAAATCTACAAAGATCAGTGAAAGAGCTAGTTATCCGCCAAGCCATAATAAAGATGCAACTGTACAACCTGTTAGGTTGTGGAGCAGGCACCTCTGTGTATAGCTCATATTGTAAAGACCTTCAGGCTGTATTTATGGACGCCTTTCGGGTTTCTACTTAGGAGTGCTGATTCTGCACTGATAACTTGCTCCAGTGACTGGCCAATTGATTGTTTCTTCCACTTTTCTGATGCAAAGACTCCATCTCAGGATGTATAGTCCCTTTTTTTAGGCCCTTGATTTTCAGAGCTGAAGGTCGCATACTGTCTCGCAGCCACAGGGAACAGCGATGAGATGAGATAGCCGTTGGCCTTAAGTAAAAATGAAAAGCGGCTCGACAGAATGCTCAAGACTATCTAGTAACCTTCAGCATCGATCTGGAGACATTCGTTTTGCATTAGACACGATTTTGAGAAACTGTGAGAGTGAGCACTGGAATTTTGAATCTTCGTCTTAGCAGAGAGGGCCCCATAATTGCCAAACATGTACTTCATAATATTCCAGCCGGCTGAGCTATCAGTTCACTCAATCTGAAGCTTGGATTTCTGTAACAGGAAGAGCTGACATTGCTGTAAATCTTGTCAGATAAGGAGCTTCGGAAAATAGATCCAATCATCAAACCTGAAAGCCAATTGAAGAAAATCTATTTTTCACTCCTTGCACGTGTGTGTGTGTGTGTGTATATATATATATAATTCTTTCCCCTGAGCGAGCACCTGAGATTATAGGTGCATTTCAGAGATTGCAAAGATTCCCCTGGAACTGGATGATACTCTCTGTATAGACAACAATTCAGACCCAATCCTCATAAATTCTGCACGAGGAATTATTCCAGATTCATGCTGGGTTCCTGGTATTTCTTCCAACTTTAAGAAACCGATTCCCCGATGTATTGTCGCAGAGGGAGCTGACAGTAAACGTAAGATAGATTTATTTACAATTCTCTGCATAACGCAGCATCTCACCCCAGTGCAATCTTAGCTGGGAGGACTTCTCTCACTTGGGCGAAATTCTCCCGAAACGGCGCGATGTCCGCCGACTGGTGCCCAAAACGGCGCCAATCAGACGGGCATCGCGTCGCCCCAAAGGTGCGGAATGCTCCGCATCTTTGGGGGCCGAGCCCCAACATTGAGGGGCTAGGCCGACGCCAGAGGAATTTCCGCCCCGCCAGCTGGCGGAAACGGCCTTTGTTGCCCCGCCAGCTGGCGCGGAAATGACATCTCCGGGCGGCGCATGCGTGGGAGCGTCAGCGGCCGCTGACAGTTTCCCACGCATGCGCAGTGGAGGGAGTCTCTTCCGCCTCTGCCATGGTGGAGACCGTGGCGGAGGCGGAAGGGAAAGAGTGCCTCCACGACACAGGCCCGCCCGCGGATCGGTGGGCCCCGATCGCGGGCCAGGCCACCGTGTGGGCACCCCATGGGGCCAGATCGCCCCGCGCCCCCCCCAGGGACCCCGGAGCCCGCCCACGCCGCCTTGTCCCGCCGTTCAAAAGGTGGTTTAATCCACGCAGGCGGGACAGGCAATTTATCGGCGGGACTTCGGCCCATCCGGGCCGGAGAATCGAGCGGGGGGGCTCGCCAACCGGCGCGGCCCGATTCCCGCCCCCGCCGAATATCCGGTGCCGGAGACTTCGGCAACCGGCGGGGGCGGGATTCACGGCAGCCCCCGGCGATTCTCCAACCCTGCGGGGGGTCGGAGAATGACGCCCCAGGTCCTGATCGTGGCCTGCCTTTATCCTTTGCTCATGACGAGCCTCAGATGGTAGGCCTCCCCTGCTATCTGGGGAACAGCCTCCCAGAACAGAACTTCATTTGAAGCCTACTCGTGACAATAAGTGATTTTCATTTTCACATACTCCACGGAGCCCACGGGGAGATGAATGAAGGCTTCCCTGTGGTTCTCACAGGAGCTTATGGGACCCGATTTTAATTTCAGGCAGGTTTTGGGTGGGTCGCTGTTGTGCTGAGTAGAGCTGGGTCTACTGAAACTCCCGGGTCTCATTAACAATAAAAGCAAGAAATATTTTGTTTGTACATCGTGTCGGCCATTAAAAATGGCATCTCAATCTTTAAAAAATGAAGTTGCTAGAAGGCAGGTTCGATCAGAGACCCCACCACCCCCCTATCCGTGGCCAGCGTTAAGTCGTTTTATACACGATGTGCTTGGCAATACGACGGAGGAAGTAACCATTGGTGCAGGTGGCTTCATCGTCGCTTCGCCGCGAGCTGCCACGCTCCGCGAAAAGATTGTAAATTTCTGCCCTCTTCATCTAAGTCATTACTATCGATTGCAAACAGCTGAGGTTCCAGTACTAATCCTTGTGGCACTCCACTAGTTACAGGTTTCCAACCTGAAAATGCCCTGTTGATGCCCAATCTTTTGCTTCCTGTCCATTAATCATCCTCTATCCATGCTAAAATATTATCCCTAACTCTATGGGTCCTCCTTATCTTGCCTATTAACCTTTTGTGTGACACCATATCAAATGCCTTTTGGAAATCCAGGTATATGACATCTACTGGTTCTCCTTTATCCGATCTCGTTACACCTTCAAAAACACATATACTTGTCAAAGCTGGATAAGCACTTGAGTAAAAAGTATTAAAGGGATATGTTGAGTGGCTCAAATGATGAGGGATAGGAATATTGTGAGTGATGCCTAAACACTGATATGGGATAGCAATTTTGAACCGAGGGGTCTGCAGTGAACACCACCCTTCCGATACTCCTTGCCCTGCTCCCATTTAACACTCAGGTGTTCATTGGCTGGAGGCGGGGCTTCCAACCCTCAATCACCTCCGAGAGCTGCTGGCCAGTGTGATTGGACGGAAGCTCTCGGGCCCCTTCAGCGCCAGCAACTGCAGTGGAAAGAAAAGGGACTGCAGGATTCCTAAGCAGAAGTCCCGGGGTTACAGGTTGAGGTAAATTCTGATGGTTTCAGGGAGGAGTGGGAATGTATGGCACAGGAGGGTGAGTGGAGGGGTGGTGGTATTGGTTGAGAGGCTGGGGAGAGGAGGGGCCAGTCCTTTTATGGGGGTGTCGGTGAGCACACAACATTTCCATTCACCTGAGGCTTGAACAGGGCTACTTTGCAGCTTTCCTCCCCCCACCCCTCCTGCCGGCCTGAAAATTGAGGCTGTCAAGAAATGGCCAGAAAAATGCAAAAGAATTCTGCTCATGGATCTGTTGGCCTGAATTGCCTAATTCTGTGCTTTAAAAACCTTGGGTGGAATTTTATGTTTCCTCGCAGGTGGGTTGTAGGCCGTGACTGATGGTAACATTTCTCGGATGGCCTTCCAGCCAATTCCAGGCTCACTCCAACCCCTCTGCAATGTTACACTGGGACAGGCAAGTTGTAGGCTGGCCCACGCACCTGTACCCCAATTAAGACTCTTAGTTGGCCAGTTATTAACATTCAAGGTCCAACCTTAGATAGGTAGGATAGATGCGGGCAGGTTGTTTCCACTGGCGGGTGAAAGCAGAACTCGGGGGCATAGCCTCAAAATAAGGGGAAGTAGATTTAGGACTGAGCCTAGGAGGAACTTCTTCACCCTAAAGGGTTGTGAATCTATGGAATTCCTTGCCCAGTGAAGCAGTTGAGGCTCCTTCATTAAATGTTTTCAAGATAAAGATAGATAGTTTTTTGAAGAATAAAGGAATAAAGGGTTATGGTGTTCGGGCAGGAAAGCGGAGCTGAGTCCACTAAAGATCAGACATGACCTCATTGAATGGCGGAGCAGGCTCGAAGGGCCAGATGGCCTACTCCTGCTCCTAGTTCTTATGGTCTTAACCTTAATCTTCAGTCTGGCTGGAGGAATTCAAGGGAGGGGGGGAGCCCACAAAGTTACGTCTCGGGTGTTGGTTGCCTCCATCAACAGCCTACATGTAACATCTAAAAAGACTGAAGGACTGACCCCCCCCCTCGACAAGCCCTCCTGCCTGCCCACCCCACTCTGGCCTCCCCACCAACACTCACACCCCCTCTCTGACCAACTCCTAGGGCCTCACCCCCTCATCCCGCCCTGCCAAAAGTATATCTGGCCCTGGACTCCCAGGAGATCGACTGGGGATTTTTTGCAGTCCCAGTCCTGTCCATTACAACCATTGGCTCTGCAGGGACTGGAGAGCTACCAACCAATCAGATTCGCTGGCACCTCTCCGAGGTGGCACTTCTTCCTGAGTGAGGGATACAATTCCCATCTCCAGCCAATTAATGCTTATTGGAGGTTTAAATGGCCTGGGGCAGGCAGTATTGGCCGGGGTGTGTTCACTGCCGACTTCTTAGATGGCGGGAAGGGAGGCTCCATCATCCTAAAAATCCTGATCTTTGTTAGACTTTGAATCTTTTTTTTCTGGCAACCTTCTTCGGCAATCACTCACTAATGACTATGATTGTCCACCTAAGAAACCCGTGTTACTGGTCATGGGTCCTGTGGGTCCTTGCGCGGCTGATGAGCCCGACAAATCTTTCCAGGAGGTCGGATTGGTCCTTGGACTCTAGATCGCTGGTATTCCTTTCTCAGGCTCCTTTTCTGGGCCTCCTCTAGGTAGATGCCTGGTGCGGGACATTTTTGATGTGGGCATGCCATTGTGCACCAGCAGACACACGGCCCTTGACAGAACCTAGTGTTCCAGTTCCAGTTCCAGTGGCAATGGAACATTGTTGATTGGGGACCTCACTACTGCTGTTGCCTTCATCCACCATTGCAGCCGTTGATGCTATATGATTACCTTCTGCCAGATCCGCCATTGAGGACTTGTTTTGGATTGTGCTGTGTCTGGTTCCTCCCCTCTGACCTTACCGTCATAGAATTCATAGAATTTACAGTGCAGAAGGAGGCCATTCGGCCCATCGAGTCTGCACCGGCTCTTGGAAAGAGCACCCTACCCAAGGTCAACACCTCCACCCTATCCCAGTAACCCCACCCAACTCTAAGGGCAATTTTGGACACTAAGGGCAATTTAGCACAGCCAATCCACCTAACCTGCACATCTTTGGACTGTGGGAGGAACCCGGAGCACCCGGAGGAAGCCCACACACACACGGGGAGAACGTGCAGACTCCGCACAGACAATGACCCAAGCCGGGAATCGAACCTGGGACCCTGGAGCTGTGAAGCAATTATGCTAACCACTATGCTGCCGTGCTGCCCATCATGGGTGACCCTTCCAGGAGATTAAAACCACCAACGGCATCACTCTCGGTATCAATGGAACGTTCAAGACTCTCCACCAAGGCAAAGTGGCAATCCACGAAAGGTCTTTCTGACAATATCAACCCATTATAGTAGGTATGGTATTTGCATGCTCCCAATTACCCAAGAATCATATTAGTATATTTTATTAAGTTACTAAATATTCTGACAGGAGTAATGACCTGATCTTGGTGTTCAGTTGACCCTTGAACTGTTTAAAAATGAGGGGTCGCTCATTTCAGACAGAGCTCAGAAGAAATATTTTCTCTCAGGGGGTCGTGAGTCTCTGGAACTCTCTTCCTCAGAAGGCAGTGGAAGCAGAGTCCGTGAATATTTTTCAGGCAGAGCTGGATAGATTCTCGATTAACAAGGAGGGGTGAAAGGTTATCGGGGGCGGGCAGGGTTGAAGTTACAATCATGAATGGTGGAGCAGCCCGAGGAGTGAGTGGCCCTCCTCCTGCTCTCATTCAGATGTTTATCCGTACGTATCCTGTGTGGAAGAATAATCTGCCCCCAAATATTCTTCCTTATAGGCGTTGTGTTCAGTTTGTTATGGGCCAGGGTTTAGAGAACCCCAAAGTGTATCATGGAGTTCGCCAGACCCACAACTTTTAATAGATTGTGGTAGGGGGAGCACACGGCCCACTCTACAGGTGTGGTACAGCAGAAATGGACAATGTTTTTTTAAAAAACAAAACAATGTTTATTCTATGAACTCAAGTTAACCTTTTTAAAACAAACAGTGACTATCTAAGCAACCATTATTTCAAATATGACCTCAAAGACTACAACACTAAGTAACCCTGTAAGCTGTCCTTTTAACATCCAAAAGACTGAACAAACCTTCAAACAGGAGCACATTAGATTTACATTCAATTCTGAGACCTTTTACAATTCTGAGTTCACCAAATGATCCATAGATAGTCTTTGGATGGCAGAGATCAACAGGACAGCTTCACCCAAGCTTTTTCTCAAACTGAAACTAAAAAGCAGAAGTAGAGCTCAGCTCCACCCACACTCTGACATCACTGCAGTAACATGAGCAGCCAAACATTTCTTAAAGCGACATTCTCATGACAGGTTGTTAGGATTTGATTGTGCATGTCGACTATTTTCTGCGCTGTGTGCTATTAGTCAAGCCTGTGAGTGCAGTCACAGAGAAGAAGAAGCTGAAAGGGAGCTTGTGACTGCAGACATTTTTTCAAAACGCATTAAATAAAGTTCTGCTCACTCGTAGTATCTGGTGTGTGTCATTTCTGTGCACAACTTTGAGACACGGAACACGATAGGCAGGGATCCTACCCTCAGCAGAAAGATTAGAGTATCTCCTCCTCTTACTCATTGTTTTCTAATTCTTCACAATGTGGACTTTCTCGTTTTTCCCTATAAATTGCAGGCATTTATAAGTGAAATTTGGCATCAGAAAACCATTGCTTCTGAGATCACCACATTGTCGCTTCTGAGTTTTGCATTACACACCTTCAGGCCGCACTTTCCCCACCACCAGCTTAATGCTGAGCAAACTGTTCAAACTGGCAAATCTTGGGCAGTTTTTCTTCCTGGATGTGGTTTACTTTAAAATTGCTGGATTAATAAATTCTGCTTACTCTTCAGCCATGACTCGCTAACGAGTATGATTGTCCACGTAAGAAACTCCTGGGGCGGGATTCTCCTCTATCCGGCGGGGCGGGGGGTCCTGGTGGGATGGACAGGCGTGAACCACTCCGGCGTCGGGCCGCCCCAAAGGTGCGGATTTCTCCGCACCTTTCGGGGCCAAGCCCTCACCTTGAGGGGCTAGCCCCACGCAGGAGCGGTTGGCGCGTCACCAGCCGGCGGGAAAGGCCTTTGGCGCCATTCCAGCCAGGGCCGAAAGGACTTCGCCGGACGACAGAAGTCTGCGCATGCGCGCGAGCGTCAGCGGCTGCAGACGTCATCCCCGCGCATGCGCAGGGGGGCTGTCATAGTGAAGACTGTGGCCGAGGCGGAGGGAAAAGAGTGCCCCCACGGCACAGGCCCGCCAGCGGATCGGTGGTCCCGATCGTGGGCCAGGCAACCGTGGGGGCACCCCCCGGGGCCAGATAGCCCCGCGCCCCCCCCAGGACCCCAGAGCCCGCCCGCGCCGCCTAGTCCCGCCGGGAAAAGAGGTGGTTTGATCCTCGCCGGCGGGACAGGTATTCCAGCAGCAGAACTTCGGCCCATCGCGGGCCGGCAAATCGCCGGGGGGGGACCCGCCGACCGGCGCGGCGCAATTCCCGCCCCCGCTGAATATCCGCTGCCGGAGAATTCGGCAAACGGTGGGGGCGGGATTCACGCCAGCCCCCGGCGATTCTCCGACCCGGCAGCGGGTCGGAGAATCCCACCCCGTGTTACTGGTCACAGGTTCTGTGGGTCCTAGCGTGACTGATGAGCCCGATCCTAGAGCCGCAGCTTCAACCACATACTTGGCAGGTATTTCCGGGAGGTGGGATCGGTCCTTGGACACTAGATCGCTTGTATTTCTTTCTGAGGCTCCTTTTCCGGGCTTCCTCTTGCTGTCGGGTGTCCTCAAAGAATTGTGTCTCTTCGATCAGGAGGCTCCTCCAAGTAGGTCTCTCCTGAGCAAGGGCCTCGCAGGCGTTGACGTCCATGTTGCATTTCTTGAGGTGAGCCTTTCTGGTGCCCTTCAAGAGCTTCCTTTGTCTGCCTCTTGTTCGGAAGTCTTCCTTGAGCTGGGTGAAGAAGATCTCTTCTTCTGGGGAGGTCCCGGTGGATTGGAAATTAGCAAACGTGACACCACTGTTTAAAAAAGGAGGTAGGCAGAAAGCGTGTAATTATAGGCCAGTTAGCTTAACTTCGGTAGTAGGGAAGATGCTGGAATCTATCATCAAGGAAGAAATAGCGAGGCATCGGGATGGAAATTGTCCCATTGTGCAGACGCAGCATGGGTTCATAAAGCGCAGGTCGTGCCTAACTAATTTAGTGGCATTTTTTGAGGACATTACCAGTGCGGTAGAAAAGGGGAGCCAATGGATGTGGTATATCTGGATTTCCAGAAAGCCTTTGACAAGGTGCCACACAAAAGGTTGCTGCATAAGATAAAGATGCATGGCATTGAGGGTAAAGTAGTAGCATGGATAGAGGATTGGTTAATTAATAGAAAGCAAAGAGTGGGGATTAATGGGCGTTTCTCTGGTTGGCAATCAGTAGCTAGTGGTGTCCCTCAGGGATCAGTGTTGGGCCCACAATTGTTCACAATTTACAGAGATGATTTGTAGTTGGGGACCAAGTGCAATGCGTCCAAGTTTGCAGACGGCACTAAGATGAGTGGTAAAGCAAAAAGTGCAGAGGATACTGGAAGTCTGCAGAGGGATTTGGATAGGTTAAGTGAATGGGCTTGGGTCTGGCAGATGGAATACAATGTTGACAAATGTGAGGTTATCCATTTTGGTAGGAATAACAGCAGAAGGGATTATTATTTAAATGATAAAATATTAAAACATGCTGCTGTGCAGAGAGACCTGGGTGTGCTCGTGCATGAGTCGCAAAAAGTTGGTTTACAGGTGCAACAGGTGATTAAGAAGGCAAATGGAGTTTTGTCCTTCATTGCTAGAGGGATGGAGTTTAAGACTAGGGAGGTTATGCTGCAATTGTATAAGGTGTTAGTGAGGCCACACCTGGAGTATTGTGTTCAGTTTTGGTCTACTTACCTGAGAAAGGACGTACTGGCGCTGGAGGGTGTGCAGAGGAGATTCACTAGGTTAATCCCAGAGTTGAGGTGGTTGGATTACGAGGAGAGGTTGAGTAGACTGGGACTGTACTCGTTGGAATTTAGAAGGATGAGGGGGGATCTTATAGAAACATATAAAATTATGAAGGGAATAGATAGGATAGATGCGGGCAGGTTGTTTCCACTGGCGGGTGAAAGCAGAACTAGGGGGCATAGCCTCAAAATAAGGGGAAGTAGATTTAGGACTGAGCTTAGGAGAAACTTCTTCACCCAAAGGGTTGTGAATCTATGGAATTCCTTGCCCAGTGAAGCAGTTGAGGCTCTTTCATTAAATGTTTTTAAGATAAAGATAGATAGTTTTATAAGAATAAAGGGACAATTGCATGCCTGCAGTTTCCAGAGACAGGTGACTCACTGGACAAACCTCCCATGAGCAGCACGATTACCTACCCTGTCCGACCCCAAATATTTAACCTTCCAAGTTGCCAAGTTATGCCTTTTTTCAGCTGTGATTCCGCATGAATACCTCGTGTCCCTTAATTGGAAGGTTGTGGAATCCAGTCCCATCCCAGAGATTTGAGCACATAGCCCAGGCTGACGCTCCGGTGTGTTCTCGAGGGAGTGCTGCAAGATCATATATGAACGTGTGAACATGCGAATTAGGAACAGAAGTCAGCCCCTCGAGCCTGCTCCACCATTCAATAGGATCATGGTTGATCTGATTGGAACCTCAACCCACACTCCTGCCTACCCCCAATAACCTTTCATCCCCTTGTTCATAAAGAATCTATCTAGCCCTACCTTTAAAAATATTCAATGACTCTGCTTCCTCTGCCTTTTGAGGAAGAGAATACTCATGACTCGCTAAGACAAAAAGATTCTCCTCATCTCTGTCCTAAAGGGACGATCCATGATTTTTAAACAGTGACCCCTACTTCTAGTATCTCCCACAAGAGGAACCATCCTCCCCACATCCACCCTGTCAACACCCCTCAGGATCTTAAAGGTTTTGATCAAGTCAACCCCATGACTCTTCCAAACTCCAGCAAATACAAACCTAACCTCTCCAACCTTCCCTCATAAGGCAACCCCACCACACCTGGTATTAGTTTAGCAGATCTTCTCTGAACAGCTCCTACTGCATTTACACCTTTCCTCAAATACATAAACAACATAGAAAATAGGAGTAGGAGTAGGCCATTCAGCCCTTCAAACCTGCGCTGTCATTTATTATGACCATGTCTGATCATCCAACTCAGTGACCTGTTCCCACTTACCCCCCATATCTTTTGATCCCTTTAGCCCCAAGAGCTATATCTTCTTGAAAACATACAATGTTTTGGCCTCAACTGCATCCTGTGGTAGCAAATTCCACAGGCAGACCGCTGTCTGGGTTAAATATTGTGCACAATACTCCAGATGTGGCCTGACCAATGCTCTGAACAACTGAAGCATAACCTCCCTACATTTGTAATCAGTTCCCCTTGCAATCAAACATTACATTCTATTAGCTTTCCTGATAAGCACAGATGCTATGTTTTGGCTAAGTTCCCCGCCCTGTCACAGGGATGTATAAGAACCAATGGCACTGTTTCAAAGAAGAACAGGGGAGCTCTCAGTAGCGCCTGACCCATTCTTTATTTCTCAGCCAGCATTGAAAGAAAAACACAGAACATCCGGCTCTTAACACATTGCCGTCCATGGGACATTGCGGTGTGGAAGTTGGCTCCCAGGTTTTCCTTGTTGCACAGGAATTTGCTTCATGGGGTGTAAATTACTTTGTGATATCCTGAGATTGTGAAAGTGCCAGCCTTTCCTTTAGAACATACAGTGCGGAAGGAGGCCAATCGGCCCATCGAGTCTGCACCGACCCATTTAGGCCCTTACGTCCACCCTATCCCTGTAGCCCATTAACCCCTCCTAACATTTTTTGAAATGAAATGATATGAAAATCGCTTATTGTCCCAAGTAGGCTTCAATGAAGTTACTGTGAAAAGCCCCTAGTCGCCACATTCCGGCGCCTTTCGGGGAGGCTGGTACGGGAATTGAACCGTGCTGCTGGCCTGCTTGGTTTGCTTTAAAAGCCAGCGATTTAGCCCAGTGTGCTAAACCAGCCCCAGAGCTAAACCAGCCCCAGAGTCTCTAAGGGCAATTTATTTTGGTCTCGAAGGGCAATTTATCATGGCCAATCCACTTAACCTGCACGTCTTCGGACTGTGGGAAGAAACCGGAGCACCCAGAGGAAACCCACGCAGACAACGTACAAACTCCACACAGACAGTGACCCAGCGGGGAATCGAACCTGGGACCCTGGCGCTGTGAAGCAACTGTGCTAACCACTTGTGCTACCCGTGCTGCCCAAATTGCTAGTCACCAAGTTGCTAGTCCTTGTTGAGTGTAAATGTAGCCACAGCCTCAGAGGATACTCTTCCCTCTGAGGGCTGGCTGGTGGTGACTTAACCTGGGGGGCCACCACACGTCAGACGAGGGACAAGGCAGGGCCTTCATGAATAACCTCAGCCATTACGGGAATTGAACCCACACTGTTGGCATCGCGAACCAGACATCCAGCCAACTGAGATAACAGACCCCCTCCCTGTTGAGTAACCAGAAGCGGATACGGAGTACTGCAGAATATTCTTCACCAAATAGCTATTTTCGTACCACATCCTCTGAGTACCTCACTCAGTGGAATTAAATATAACGAATCACAGTTGTATCATGACAGCATTTTAATATAACATTCATCTTACCACATTAAAATGCATTTCATTAAGTGGCCTGGCATTTGTAGGAATGATCTGAAAACAATGTACAAGCTTAGCTGTAATTCTGTTTCAATAATATTTCCAATGCAAATTAAAAAACATTTTTTCCTAACAGTTTTCACTCGAGGTAAAAATAAAAATTACTTTTGGTTGACATTAATGCATTTCAATGGAAGTGTCATACTTGCCACGTTATTAATAACCCTATGACTTTTGCAGCTCAGAATCGGAAAACACTGCTTTTTGTCTCCTTGCTAATGCATTTTCTCTACAAGCTTTAAGCCGTCCTTTCTGATTGATTTCCATCCCATCTACAAGACAAATCCTTGATGGCCTCTCCTGTCCCAAAACGTGTTGGTCATTTAAATGCACTCACTTATCATTCCAATGGAGCCCCGCTTGTAAAGTATACCATAAATCAATTAACCTTTGGATGACATCTGACTTTCCATACTTACTCCCAACCGTCCAGTTCTAAGTGTCTGCTGTAGTTCTTTGATGATGGGTGTCTCGTAACAGTGGACAAGACTGACGTCACACACTCAGGCCAAAGGCATGGACACTCCTGTTCTACCTGGAAGTCCCTCCGCTGTAGAAACCACCCCAGTGGCTCAGAGTCAACGCGGGTGCCATTGTTCCGCGTTTGATAGAACCAGCCCTGCTGCTGTCCCTCAGGGACTGCTCCAGAGCAGACAGGCCTCTTAAACACTTACGTGCAAGAGGGAATGAGCGGCACCCTGACGGCAACCCAGTCGGGGAAAGCAGCGGAGGTCAATGGGATTTACCCAGAATTCCTGAAGAACATCAGATCACAGGAAAGCAAGTGGCTAGCAAAGCTATTTACCGACATCCAGAGCACATTCCAAACATCTGGCACAAATCCAAGATATAAACCTTTTTAATGCCAGGGAAACCACTCGGCATTCCACACAGCTCACACTCCATCGCTCTACTCTCAATAAGATATAAGGCCTTGAAATGCCTTTGGCCAAACAGACTGAGCTGCAACTAATAGAAACTAGTCCCTTACGCCCCCCCCCCCCTCCAACCCCCACGAGCCCCCAAAGCCCACAATAGGTTGATGTATCCTTTTGCTACGATAGGGTGTGACACACAGGCATGTTGCTGAAGCTCTCCAAAATGGGCAGCATGGTGGCACAGTGGTTAGCATTGCTGCCTCACAGTACCAGCGACCTGGGTTCAATTCTGGCCTTGGGTGACTGACTGTGTGGAGTTTGTACTTTCTCCCCGTGTCTGCGTGGGTTTCCTCTGGGTGCTCTGGTTTCCTCCCACGGTCCAAAGATGTACAGATTAGGTGAATTGGCCAGGATAGGTGGGGTTATGTGGATGAGGCGGGGGAGTGGGCTTCGTTTGGGTGCTCTTTCAGAGGGTCTGTGCAGACTCAATGGGCCGAAAAGCCTCCTTCTGCACTATAGGGATTCCATGGTTCTAAAATCATTTGCCGTGTGATAATCCGACAACCAATCACCTCAATGATCTGAAATCAACGGCACCTTGGAGATCAAATCAGCTACCCACACATAGCCAGCATCTGGCTTCCATAGGGATCAGTCCTCACACACTCTCTTCACCATATATCCCAGTGACCTTCCTCCCACAGGGTCACAGCTCTTCGCACATGCTGACAACTTTACTCAAGTTTTCCAGGTTAAAGGACTTCAGGACATCGAGGAAATACTCACTGAAGATCTATGTTCCCTGTAGGCCTATTTCAGAAGATGTAGTCTTTGATCAAACACTGCCAAGTTTCAGCCTTCCACTTGAAGGTCATGGAAAAACTTCACGTCCAGTTTAGTGGTTGACCACTTACCCACAATCCACTGGCAAAATACCTTGGCATCACTCTTGATCATACATTGACGTACTGGCAGAAAGCTAGCGTCAAGGTAAAGATGAAGGTTAATCCCATAAGGAAACTGGTGCATACCACTTGGGGCACTACCCTGACCTACTCAACAATAAATTACTGCTGTACAGCCATGCTCAGGAACCAGCACACAAACATGGTTGATATCCACCTCCAGGAAGTCATGATGATTATTTCTGAGATGCTGAGACCAATACAACTCAAGTGGCTTCCTGTGCTAGCACACATTGAACCTGCACATGGATGCAGGAAAGACATCCTCCTCAAATAACATTGTTGGCAAACAGATAATGAAGCAATTCCATTAACACAGGACTTCAGAACAAGCTATACTCACCTGAAATCCTGTAGTCCCTACTGGAACACGCTGCTGTGGTACTGGGGACCAGCTGACATGGAAAAGGACTTTTAGGCAGAAAACTGAATACATAGAATCCCTACAGTGCAGAAGGATGCAATTAGACCCATTGTGTCTGCACCAACCCTCCGAAAGAGCACTCCACCCAAGACAACATCCCCACCCTATCCGCATAAATTTGTGCATTGGCCATGGCCAATCCGCCTAACCTGCACATCTTTGTAAAGTAGACCTACTAACTAAAGGAACCTCCAGCGGCCTCTAACGAAAGGGAAGAAGCTTTCACGCCTAACTCCGCGAATAGAGGGGTCATGGGTTTAACGTCTCATTCACGCGTCTCCCCCAGTCCGGCACCAGAGTGTCCACAAAAGCTACTTGCTCAAATCCCAGAGTGGGTCTTGAACTCAGAACTAGAGTGTTATTGCTGAGCCAAGACTGAAAAACGTTACTTGTACCAAACCATGGCTCAACTATCCAGAAGGGATTTGCCGGCAAGTAGAAATTAGCCAAGTGTGATCGGCACTTAGCACTTGTGCCTTAAACACATCAGTCATGGCACCCTTCCCTTGGACATTTGGCAGCTTTCAAACTTACAGAGTCATAGGAGACAAATTCAGATTTCCTGTTTTCCCTCAACGCTTTTGTTTTCACTTTGTGCAATGTGCTCCATCACTTCATTGGACTCTCACTGACAGTCACTAGACAGGATCAAACACAGAAACCAGGGCTGCCTCAAGGCTGCCTCAAGGAAAATGCTTAGAAGGAAAACAAAAGAGTCATCTTTCTCGACATGGACTCCAGCCGGCATACCTTTGATATTTAAGAGTCGCATCTTTAAGATATCTAAACATCAATCTGTCTGTTACTGTTGCATGCCCAGCAACTGTTTACTGCTGTGATTTCTTGGTCCGGTTCGTGACTTTTCAATTTAGAATTCAGATGACGAGACCTTGCCAACGAACTGTCAAGCTCAGAACCTGACCAGACCTGACCCTGGCTTTAGGGAATTGTAATGAAAAAACCCCACTGCCAAATATAACCATCTTCCATTCCACAGACCCCCCAGAACCCCCCCCCCCCCCACCGAAAAGCGACCACTGTCAGGAAGCCCCCCAGAAGAGAGACCCCTGTCAGGAATCTCCCCAGAAAAGAGACCACTATCTGGAAGCTATAGAGCAGTCCAGATAGAGGCAATGAAAAACAAAACTACTTTAACACACACCTGGGCAATATGCCTGTTGGCTCAGACACAGAAAGCAGCACTTGTCAATTCCTGAAAGAGAAAACCAGTCAGTTGGGTTTAAACCCCCTCAGAACTTTGATCTGCGAGCCTTTCATTAATTTCTCTTTGATATTGATTTTACTAGGCTGTGATTGACAGCTTCTATGCACACATAGCTCTCAGCACTGTTCCATTCATCGCCTTTCACGGTTGAATAACTCTGGAGTGCTGGAACCCAATGTTTATAAACATCAAGCTTTGTTTGACAGCTTCTGGACCACTTCAAACAGAATTACGTGCTTTCCAATCACCTCCATTCACGCTTGAGTGATGTTGAAGTGATCAGCTAGAAATTGACAGCACTTAATTCTGTTTGGAGTGGTCACGGATCAGGATGAAGTAGACAAGGACTAAGGGTACACACATTTAAGGTCTTGAGCAAGAGATGAAGGAGGAGATATGAGGAAGGCAGCAGGTGACTGTCCAATGAGAGCGGCCGTTCTGCGCCCTCTTTCATCTGGAATGGCTGGGAAGCCGAACAGCCACATTAACTGAGACTCGAGAGTTAAAATTCACTGAGGCCAACATGTGCACACCTTTCCCTCTGCCCCACCAAAACAACGCTCTAGGTTATACCTCCATACATTGATATACACGAACGAGGAGCAGGAATAGGCCATTCAGTGCCTAGAGCCTGTTCCACCATTTGTTAAGACCATGGACGATCTGATTGTACCCTCACCTCAGCAGTTACCCCGATAACCTTTCGCCCCTTTGCTTGTCAAGAATCTCTCTACCTTAAAAATATTCAAAGACGCTGCCACCACTGCCCTTTGAGGAAGAGAGTTCTAAAGACTACAACCCTCTGAGAGAAAGCAATTGTCCTCATCTCTGTGTTAAGTAGTTGACCTCTTAATTTTAGATAGTGACCTCTAGTTCTAGATTCTCCCACAGAAGGAAACATCGTCTCCACATCAAACCAGCCAAGACCCCCCCAGGGGGCCTTATATGTTTTCAATCAAGTCACCCATTATTATTCTAAACTCGAGTGGATACAAGCCCTCACTTTTCCAACCTTTCCTCGAAAGGCAGCCCACCTATTCCAGGTATTAGTCCAGTTAACCTTCTGCCCACTGACCGTTGTGATTCCTGCACAGGGCACCTAGATCCCTTTGCACTGCAGAGCTCTGCAATCTCTCCCCATCTGGATAATATGACTATTTTTTATTCTTTATATTGTCAAACTGGACAATGTCACATTTTTGTCTCATGTTACTCAATTTGCTGGATCCTTTCCCACTCACTTAAACCTATCTATGTGCCTTTGTGACCTCCTTCTGTCCTCTTGGCAACTTACCTTCCTACCGACCTATGAGTCATCAGCAAATTGATGCCCTCCAGTCACCTCAGCACGCTGTGGAGTTCCAGCCTTGGCCGGTGAGTTGGAGAGCCAATGGAAGCAGTTTAATAGCGGCTTCCTGCTTCCTGAGTGAGGGAGCGTCATTATTGTGCTGTTCATGGAGGCAGCTTGCCAGGCACAACACTCAACACCATTTCAAACTAACTCAATGGGATCACACAGGTTTTGTTGTTGTTCTAGGATTATCCTGTTCCAGATTGAACAATGCTCGAAATGCACTGCTAAACTGCAGACAAAAACACAGTCAACTGAAGTAAATACACAATGACACATGAGATATTCACACTCAATTAGAACTGTTTTCTCATGCTTTTGTTGCCAATGTGTACATAAATTCACTTTGAGGATTTGAGTGGGTGACCCAGGCTGGCTATTCAGCGCAATATTAGGGAAATATTGGGTTGATGGAAATGTTGTTCGCTACCGCACCACCCCCCACACCCCCCTGCTCCCGACCCCGTGGTCTATTTAGCACAGTGGTTAGCACTATTTCTTCACAGCGCCAGGGAGCCGGGTTCGATTCCCATTTTGGGTCACCGTCTGTGCGGAGTCTGCACGTTCTCCCCGTGTCTGCGTGGGTTTCCTCCGGGTGCTCTGGTTTCCTCCCACGAGTCCCGAAGGACGTGCTTGTTAGGTGAATTGGACATGCTGAATTCTCCCTCTGTGTACCCGAACAGGCGCCAGAGTGTGGCGACTAGCGGATTTTCACAGTAACTTCATTGCAGTGTTAATGTAAGTCTACTTATGACAATAATGAAGAATATAAATAGTTCCCAGCTGAGACGCCCGCCGATGTCTACGGGGTATTGTGTGCCCCACACCCACCCCACGGGGGTCGCCATCGGTGGGACTGGAAGATCCCTCCGGTGGGAAGGGACGGACAATTTCGGCCTTTGTGTCAGCCAAAGCTCAGTGAGTTTTAGTCTCGTATCTGAGTCAAAAAGTTGTGGGGTACGTCCCCTCATAAGGCCTGAGCACAAGGATCAAGACCGGTGCTCCAGTGCAGTGTCGAGAGAGTGCCGCACTCTCAGAAGTGCCCTCTTTTGGATGAGATGTTAATCTGAGGACCCAGTTGTCTACCTTCTTCGATGTATGTAAAATGTCCTGCAGTGCTGGGATCCCAAAATGGACTGTGCCAGTGATCAAAGGAAACAAAGAGCTCCTCCTTGTCTTGCTCAACATTCTCCTCCAACTAACATATTTAAAAATAGGCTAACTGTTCTCTCGTCACATTCAGCGCTTGCTGAACTTGCTGTGTGCAAGTAGGTTGTACCATTGGATTAATTCCATTGTTGCAGTGATTTGCTTTAGGCTGGCCGATGGATGTGAAAGATGCTATACAAATGCAAGTTGATTTTTTTTTATTCCACGAATATGTTCTCGTTGAACATTTGCCAAGGCAACAAGAAGCAAAACTGTGTCAGCTACCTGACCACCCTGGTGGTCGCTGAGGACACCCACAAGACTTGGATCGATGTCAAGGCTACCAATGAGCAGTCTATTTTCCGTAAACGAGTGTGTGCGAACTCTAATAATCCTGGACAAAATTCCAGCTACTTAAATACAGCAAATAACATAATGTGCCAGATTGTTGGAACACGTCCTCCCTTGCTACACCATTTCTAATTCGAAGAGACTTTGCATGATTGTATTGGCAAGCATCACTTCAGCAGGCAAGTTTCCAAGGCAACTGCAACACTTGTTTACTTAAGTTCTCCTCGAAATGAATGATGTCTCTCAGTGGTCCTCCTGGTTCTGCTTCTTGGGAGGGAGCCTGGAGAAAACGGTCTTCGGTCAATTTAGATTGAGGCTGTGTAACAGATACAGTTTGAGTTCCGCGTTGCTCCTATCTCATCCTTTCTTTGTCGACAAAACAAACATTAAAAACAAGCATCAGCTTAGTCATGTGGAAAATCTAGGCCCGGATTCCCCAAGCTTCCGCACTGAAATGGCGCTCGCCGCAGGGGCAGAGAATGGGGCCTCAGACCCGCGATCGGGTCCGACGTCAGAACGTGATTCTCCGGGGACTGGAGAATTGGCGGCAGTCGCGCGTGCGCGGTCGACGCAGCGCCGGTCGGGGGCCATTGAAAGAAGCCTCCACGGTGATTCTCCACGGTTGACCGGCCGGGTTACTGCCGGCGTGGTTCATGTAGGGTTCCACCCGGCAGGAGCTTGGCGTTGCGGCTGCGATGGCTGTCCTGGTGTGGGGCCTCCACGACGACCAGGCCCGTGATCGGAGGCCACCGATCAGCGGGCGCGCGTGATCTGGGGGGGGGCCTACCTTCCTCCGCGCCGGCCCGCTGTGTGGCTCTGCCATGTTGCACGGCGCCAGAGCGGAAGCAGCTACCGCGCGCATGCATGGACCCGCGGCGAGCAGTGCAACGCTGCGTACGGCAGCTGGAGCAGCGCAATGCACTCCGGCGCCGTGCTGGCCCCCTGTGGGCTACAGAATCGCTGGGCCAAGAGACCCATTGACGCCGGCGTGAAACATTCCGGTGTTTCCGCCGGTGTCAACACTTAGCCTCGCTTTTAGAGAATCCAGGCTCTAATGTCAGAAAATTTACCCAAGGTGCAGAGTGAGGTGAGAGGGTTGGGGGCTAGGGTGGTGAAGGTGAGGAGAGTGGGGGAGGTGAGTGTCAGGAGGGGATGCCCAAGGTACATATCAGCAAAGGCTATTGTTTGTTTGTAATAACTATTTAGATGAAAGGCAACATGGTGGCACAGTGGTTAGCACTGTTTCCTCACAGTGCCAGAGACCTGGGTTTAATTCCGGCCTTAGTATGGCTGTGTGGAGTTTGCACTTTCTTCCGTGTCTGCGTGGGTTTCCTTCGGGTGCTCTGGTTTCCTCCCACAGTCCAAAGATGTGCAGCTTAGGTGAATTCGCCATGCTAAATTGCCCCATTGTGTGCAAAGGTTAGGTAGGGTTACAGGAGTAGGGTGGGTGAGTGGGCCTAGGTAGGGAGTTCTTTCAGAGGGTCAGTACAGACTCGATGGGCCGAATAGGTGTTGACTTCTTTATTTCTACGTGAACTGTGGTGATCTATATCACTGTAAGTACACAAAGGGTTAATGTACATACACTACACCTAGCTAGACACTAGAGGGAACACCAGAGACATGACACACAGATAGTCAACCAATAGGTCAGTAAGATAGGACACGACCTATGGGCAGTCACGATACACACAGAGGTGACACTACCACAGGAGGGCATTACACCAACCCATATAAAAGGACACATCACACATGCTCAGTCTCTTTCCAGTGGAGACTTTCAGTGAGTACAGACACAGGGTTGATTGAGCATCACACCCACCACATGGATTGTAGCAGACTGGTTCGTCAGTCTGAGTAGCAATAGAAGGATTAACAGTAGAGACAAATTCAAGTAGGAGAATTGTTAATAGTTTAATAAACGTGTTAAAGCTATCTCCAAGTCTGAACCTTCCTTTGTCAGAGTGTACATCAAGAAAGCAGCTATTGCTGCGTCAAGAGCGTAACAAAACATGGTTCCAGGAGTGAACTATTTCAATCCATATAGTTAAAACTCAGCAAACAGTGACTATCAGCAACAGCAGCCAGTCAAGATGATGATCGAGATTCTGGTTCCACAGCAGCTCAGGTACCAAGGCAATCTCAGTGAAAAGTGGCATTGGTTCAGGCAGAGATTCGAGATCTACCTGGTAGCGTCCGACTTAGATGGCGTGGCTTCTACTTGCCATCACGGATCCAGAACCAGCTGAAATCTTCCAGACCTTCAAATATTCAAAGGGGCAAAACAAGAGCGACTTCCAGGCAGTCCTGGACAAATTCCAAGAATTCTGCAAGGAACATACAAGAAGAAAAGGTAAAAGAGCGCCAAAACTCACCGCGAGGTAGGCTTGCAGCAACGAACGGCAGTTTTGAATTACAGCCACCTTGGAAAAGGTGCTGCACATGCGCAGTTGCGCGACGAGCGCACAGAACGGGAAGGTCCGTTTACGCATGCGCGAGAGGCCCCGCATGCGCAATTGCTAAAAAGGCCCCAAGTAAAGGAACAGCGATCTGCGCATGCGCAATCACTTCCTACGCACTACGTCACACGCATCGTGACGTCAGAGGCCCCGGACCACGCCCACTTAAAGGGGAAATGTCCCAAAACCCCCCCCAAAAAAATTAAAGCCTCAAAACCAGATTCGTTCACCTGGAACGACAGCACAATGCCTGAAATTCGACCAGTAGCTGAAAGTAACCTCCGCAGAACCCTGCAACAAGCAGTTAGCACCACCCAAAGAGATGATACAGTCCTTGAAGACTATGACTCAGACCTTGAATTTTTCTTTGGACATTGCGAGCCCAATGCCAGCTCCGACACAAAACGTGATGGTATGGTCCTAGAAGAAAACGACTCAGACGAACATTTCACCTTGGGTGGCTACCCCAGTATCAAATCCGAACCGCAACTAGACGTGTTGTACATTGACGACCCCGACGACGAGTTCTTGGGATTGGGGAACCTTCAGCCCAGCATATACGACATCCCTACTCGTGAGTGCAGGATTATGCTGCGGCCTGACACCAAGAGACAGAGAGCGGTACAAGCCCACAGAGAGCAGCCTGCTGCCACACAGAGAGTGTTCCACACACCACGAAGGGTCCCTGACTCCACACAGAGAGTGGTCCACGCACCGCAAAGGGTCCCAGCCTCCACACAGAAAGCGATGAAAGACTCCACAGCGATCTCGTGGACAGACTCCACAACGGAAGCAACGTAAGACTCCACAGCGCAGTCCTTGCAAGAACAAGAAGTGAGTCGAGTGACACAAGCCTCCACAGAGAGCTCGTGGACAGACTCCACGATAGAAGTAATGCAAGACTCCAAAGCGCAGTCCTTGCATGAACAAAAATTGATGACAGTTTCCACAGCGAGACCAATGCACGATTCCACACAAGGAACGCTGCAAGACTCCAGAGAGGGAGTAACACAAGCCTCCACAGCGCGGTGAGACCCATGCAGACACGGGGAGCATCAAGAGACCTCAGAAGATGCAAGTGAACCTGAAACGACTCCGGACAGGGAGCATCAAGAAGCTAAAACTGACTCAGGTGAAACAGACCAGACTCCTGACGGGGAGCATCGACAAGCCAAAACTGATTCAAGTAAGCCGGACATGACTACAGACGGGGAGTGCCGCAAACTCAGTGACGGCATGCTCAAGGACACAGCAGATGCCACAAAGGACGCTGCCACGTGTAACTGTGTGAAGGACTCGTATTATCCACAGAGTGTGGTCCTTGAGTGCAGCAAACACGACAACAAAACCAACCAACACAACAACAACATCAAAGACAATAGCAAGAAGCGTACCAGAGGCAACAGCGTCGACACAAACACGACAACAACAACACCAATGGAACTACGACGGGTACGACATGGTACAACTCTGCCCATGAGGGACACGGTTACTGCTCAGCTCAGTACAATGACATACCATGGCAGGACGATGCATCTTACCAATTCATGTTTGCTGCACTACCAACAGGCAATCTGGCTTTCAGGACAGATGCCATCAAGAATTACCACCACAAGCATCGAAAAAATAAAGAGTCCAAATCCGGCAACTAAGTGATTTGACCACTTCTTGGTTCCTTCAGCACAGGGACACTGATGGCGTTTACAATGCAATGCCACCATCAACATCACCAACTCACCAACCAAACAAGAAAGCCACTCAACCATGATAATTAATGAACTTTGGACTCATGCATATGATTTGGAATTATTGTTTAATGATCACTGTTATCATAACTTGTACAGAGTATCACTCATCTACCTAGTTTGTTCAATTTTCTTTAACACTGTACAGAAAATATGTAACACAAAAAAAGGGGGATGTGGTGATATACATCACTGTAAGTACACAAAGGGTTAATGTACATACACTACACCTAGCTAGACAATAAAGGGAACACCAGAGATATGACACACAGACAGTCAACCAATAGGTCAGTAAGATAGGACACGACCAATGGGCTGTCATGATACACACAGAGGTGACACTACCACAAGAGGGCATTACACCACCCTATATAAAAGGACACATCGCACATGCTCAGTCTCTTTCCAGTGGAAACTCTCAGTGAGTACAAACACAGGGATGATTGAACATCACACCCACCACATGGATTGTAGCAGACTGGTTAGTCAGTCTGAGTAGCTATAGCAGAATTAACAGTAGCGTCGAATCCAAGTAGGAGAATTGTTAATAGTTTAATAAACGTGTTAAATTAGTCTGAACCTTCATTTGTCAGAGTGCACATCAAGGAAGCTGCTTATGGTACGTCAAGAGCATAACAAAACATGAACCACAAACTGTTTCTCACATTGACCGAATGACCACACAACCAGTATATTACTTCAAAAGACAGTTTATTAACAAACACACATGATTAAATGCAATGATACACGAGGCTACGCACTAAACTAAACCTAATAACTAAGATGACCTTTACTTAACTTCAGGGTGACCGGCTCCGTGCGGGAGATAAGTGGTGGGATTCGTTGGAAACCGGCGGGGCAGACAACTCCAGCGCGAAGGAGTGGCGTGAACCACTCTGGCATCGGGCCGCCCCGAAGGTGCGGAATCCTCCGCACCTTCAGGGCCTAGGCTGGCGGCGGAGTGGTTTGCGCCGCGCCATCCAGCGTGGCAGGGGCTTGGCACCGCACCAACCGACGCCGAAGGGCCTCCGCCGTCCGGCGTGAGTTGCCGCATGCGCGGGAGCGGCAGCGTGTGCTGGCATCATCCCAGCGCATGCGCAGGGGTGGTTCATCTCTGCACCGGCCATTGCGGACCAGTACACCAACCGACGCGGAGGAATAGAGTGCCCCCACGGAACAGGCCCGCCCGCGGATCGGTGGGCTCCGATTGCGGGCCAGGCCACCATGGGGGCACCCCCCGGGGCCAGATCCCCCCACGCCCCCCCAAGGACCCCAGAGGCCGCCCGAGGACCCCAGAGGACGCCCGTGGAGCCAGGTCCCGCCGGTAAGTACCTGTCGTAACATACGCCAGTGGAGCCACCGAAAACGGGCGGCCACTCTGCCCTTCGCGGGCCGGAGAATTGCCGGGGCCGCTGCCAGCGGCCGCCGACTGGCGAGGCACGATTCCCACCTCCGCCAAATCCCCGGCAGCGGAGAATTCGGCAGCCGGCAGGGACGGGATTCACGCCGCCCCTCGGCGATTCTCCGACCCGGCGGGGGGTCAGAGAATCCCGCCCAAGGCCTTTATCTGTGTCCACGTGGGTCGGTTGGAAGTCGTTAGGTTCATCTCGGCTGGGCTCGTCCTTCAGGTAGCGATCGCGAGTCCTTGAACTTGGCTGGTTGATATGCTGCAATTGGTCGCACACAGGCCGGTCCAAATGAGGCCATCCTTTCGATTTGCAGTTCTTCTTATCCCCCTGGGTTTTTGTGCCCTTTGGGGCGGTCCTAGCTCCAGATCCAATGGATCAATAAGGTTTTGATCACCCTCATTGATCCTGGCCAATTAGGGGGGGGATATGTCGATGGCTGGGCAGGCCCCAGTGTCATTGTCCCAGGCATGTAGGCCATTCCAAATAAGGGGAAATGACGCCGGTTAGTCTGCTACTGTTGCCGTTCCTTGATTCGAGTTCTATTGTCCTGGGGAAATGGTGATTGACCTTTAATAGGTGCAAGTTTCTGTCAGGTCTGGCTTCTTTGCGCAATACACAGAGGCTGTGTACTTGTCTGTGCCCAAGTTGACCACAATTCCCATGGACCTTTGCAGGTGGCCGTTTTAGATGGCGACATAGCCTCCTTCTGCACTGCAGGGATTCTATTCTATGATTCTATGAGTTACACATTTCCAAGGAAGCCCATTGTCCTTCAGGGTTCTTGTAGGATGAGTGATGGTGGTGTAATTGTCAGGGTCACCCCTTTAGTGACATGTCCTGATACGTCAGTGCGTCTACCTTTGTTCAGTTAAAGCTGTTATTGTTTTTGAAAAGTCCAGTGCATGAGCACCATCAGTGACATCTTCAATCAGAATTCGCCTCCCCTGGCCCTGATGTTCTTTAGTAATAATCTGTATTGTCACAAGTCGGCTTACATTAACACTGCAATGAAGTTACTGTGGAAATCCCCTCGTCGCCACATTCTGGCACCTTTTTGGGTACACAGAGGGAGAATTCAGAATGTCCAAATTACCTAAATGGGACTATGGCCATACGCCGGCGTAAAAACGCTGGAGTTTTACCCTGAAGGTTCCTGCAAAAAAGATCAGCTAATTCAATGCCCTGCAGGGGGCTAGCACGGACCCAGATCAAAACTCGCAGCTTTAGCTGTGGATACGGACCCCAGCACTTCCAGTTTTGAGTCCGCACATGAGCATGGCGGCGGCCTCCAGCGGCTACGCCGAGCTCCACGGCGGACTCGGACCGCGGAGCCAGACATAAAAATTAGACCCCCCCCCCACCCCCGATCGGCCGCGCGCCCGAGTATCTGACTGTGCGGATCTGTCCGCCAGCCAGCTATAATGCCGCCCCCCCGCGTGTGTCCGGTCCCCCCCCCGCCTCCCACCAGGGCGTCCGCGGACTGAGTCTGCAGCCGCTACACCAGCATCCCGACCGGCAATACCAGGTTAGTTCCACGCCGTCGGGAACTCGGCCGGTCGGGAGTGGAGGGTCGCTGAGCTGGCCTCTGGCAATGGGCCCCCCAGCCGCGTGGTGTACTCCGCGATCACGCCAATTCTTGGGTCCCGGAGAATCGCCGAACTGGCGCTGGGCCCGATTTCTGCATGAAATTGGATTCTCCGCCGCTGCGCCGAATGCGATTATGGCGTGGGGCTGCGGAAAATCCTGCTCCATGTCTTTTGGGACATGTGGGAGGAAACCGGAGCATCCGGAGGAAACCCACACAGACACAGGGAGAACGTGCAGAGCCCACACAGACAGTGGCCCAAGCCGGGAAATGAACCAGGACCCTGGAGCTGTGAAGCAACAGTGCTACCCAGTGTGCTGCCAAGCTGTCCATTCTATCTCCTTACCACCCAATGAACTCCACACACAGGATCCGAAATGATAATAAAACTCACCATAGTACCAGATGAACATAAGCTGCTCTCCCCTCTGAGCGAGAAAGCTGACTGGTGGTGATTTAACCTGAGGGTCACCACACCTCAGATGAGGGACAGGGTTCAGAAGGTGTGGCCTTCATCACTCACCTCAGCCGGTACGGGAATTGAAACCGCACTAGCTGGTATTGCTCTGAATTATGAGCTAGCTGTTCAGCCAACTGACCTAAACTGACGCCGAAATTCAGGATCGAGAACACGACCAATTGCATTTTTCCACAATCAGAAATTTTAAGAAAGCATTAAGCCAATAGGAATGTGTATTAGCAAACAATTCATAAAGTACATAAACCATTTAAAGAACACAGGAACTGCCTTACAGGTATCACAGAGATTTAGCAATTCTGCTAAATATCTCAGCTGTGATTCAATTGGCATCACTCTCATCTCCAAATTATGATGTGGAAATGCCGGCGTTGGACTGGGGTGAGCAAGGTAAGAAGTCTTACAACACCAGGTTAAAGTCCAACAGGTTTGTTTCAAATCACTAGCTTTCGGAGAACTGCTCCTTCCTCAGGTGAATGAAAAGGTAGGTTCCAGAAACATATATATAGACAAAGTCAAAGATGCAAGACGATATCTTGAATGCGAGCATTTGCCGGTAATTGCCTGTGGTGGTGGGGGTGGGGGTGGAGGCGCGGGGGTTGAGAAGAATGGGCGGGACACCGGAGCGATGTGCACTGGCTGAACTAGTCCCTAGTCCCAAGCCCACCCCCACCATCCACCATCTCCCCCCCGCCCCCAATCCCCCTCTGCAGCCAGACCAGCCCAGGCCTCCCCTCACACCCTTCTGATAGAGCACCAAGGCAGATTTAATGTTGTGAGCAGATGTTTATTGTGCAACAGTGAGCATATATGTGCAGGCTTGTGCTCTAGCCCCTATCGCTATATTGCGTACTGCACCCATGCCAACTTAACTGGTGTCTACCTTTCTGGCCTTAAGGGCCCTAACGCTACCTCTGGGTGGATCCCCAGGACACTGGAGGAGAACCCCCACTGCTCTTCTTTGAAAAAGCAGCACAATCTATTTTATACCCATCTGACAAGGTTGATTGGGTCCCAATTTAATACTGTTAGAGAGAACATTGTCAGCTAACCTTCCATACGTCTGAGTGGATAACAGTTCCATTTGAGTTGGGGCAGCTTGACGAATGGTATAAAAGAACAAAGAAATGTACAGCGCAGGATGTATGTTGCGGCACGGTGGCAAAGTGGTTAGCACTGTTGCCTCACAGCGCCGGGGACCGGGGTTCGATTCTGGCCTCGGGAAACTGTCTATGTGGGGTTTGCATGTTCTCCCATTGTGTGCATGGGTTTCCTCCCACAGCCCAAAGATGTGCAGGTAAGGTGGATTGGCCATGCTAAATTGCCTCTTAGTGTCCAAAGATGTGCAGGTTAGGTGCAGTTACTGAGGTGCAGTGGTGTGGTGGGGGAAGCAGTTCTTTCAGAAGGTTGGTGCAGACTTAGTGGGTGAAATGGCCTCCTTGTGCACTGTAGGGATTCTATTATCGTCTTCTCCAGTGCAGTTTGGATAGTTCCATAGTTTCCGATGTTGGTCCATTGGTTTCTATCTTTCTTTAAATTTAGAGTACCCAATAATTTTTTTTTCTAATTAAGGGCCAATTTAGCGTGGCCAATCCACCTACCCTGCACATCCTTTTGGGTTGTGGGGGTGAAACTCACGCAGACATGGGGACATTGTGCAAACTCCACACGGACAGTGACCCAGGGCCAGGATCGAACCCGGGTCCTCAGCGCCGTAGGCAGCAGTGCCAACCACTGCACCGCCCATTGCTTCCTATCATGTGGTGTTGACTACATATTGGTATCTATGACGATGGAGACCGGGGTAGAAGGAAACATAGAATCAGACGCTCGGCACCTTTGGCTGAAGAAACATATGTTTTTAAAGAGCAATTTGGCTTCAGGTACACAATACACAAAGCAAACCTTCTCCTTATTGAGGGAATGCCACCAATTTGTTTTTTTATAAAGGCTATGTTGAATAAACAGAGAGAAAGTTCACCAGCTGTTTCCATTGTGAAACTGAGCATAATAAAGGCATATTTTCAACAACCACTTGCATATATTTGAATAATATTTATGAGTTTGGTACATATATGAGACTGTGATTATGGTAATTCTGCATTCCTAACACTGGAGGTTAAACAACCAAGACTTGGAAATATATTTTGAAAACTATTTTGAAATATGTGGGTGTTCCCATTACAAAGTGTCTGTTTTCCAGCAATAGCTCATTGCCTTGTCGTGTTGCCTTTCCTGTTATGACGTTGCGAGAAATGTTTTTCAGCAGCTTCACCGAAGCACTGATGAGAACTACATTAAGGTCCCATCCAAGCATGTCACGTTCTGACTCCCAAGAGCTGATCCTTGTCATGGCTGCCCCGCTTAAGGGAGCCTTAACTGCCAGATGATTCAAAGATTGGCTATCTATTTTAGTTGACACCACTTTGGGGGTCAAGCACTTTCAGTGCCTGGCTGTTGTATGTTTGATGCCAATTAAATTCACCAGGGGAGCACTAATAGATGACTCAGGGCATCCGAGCGTCAAAGCTGAATTATCACTGTTCTTAACAAGGGGTTAATGGGGAGAATTCTACTCTTGCCAGTGGTGGCAATCATGGTGGGTGATGCGCACAGAATTTGACATCCTAGAATCCCTACAGTACAGAAAGAGGCCATTTGGCCCATCAAGTCTACATCGACCCTCTGAAAGAGCACCCTAGAATCATAGAATTTACAATGCAGTAGGAGGCTGCTCAGCCCATCGAGCCTACATCAGCCCTTGAATGAGCACCCTACACCTTGAATGAGCCCCACACCTCCATCCTATCCCCGTAATCCAGTAACCCCACCTAACCTTTGGACACTATGGGGCATTTTTGCATGGTCAATATACCTAACCTGCACATCTTTGGTCTGTGGGAGGAAACCGGAGCACCCGGAGGAAACCCACGCAGACACGGGGGAGAAGGTACAGACTCTGCACAGACAGAATCCCGTCTGTGGTCTCATTGATCCTTACAGAGGCAGATCTGAACAGATGCAGGCTCCTAGCATCAATGTCCACATCTGCTGCACAGAGGCTCCATGGACTCAACAAGTTTCCATCTTCCCAGTGCATTGGTCAGTGCATTCAAGGTACCACGCTTAGATCAGGGCATAAGTGCAAGGACCATTGACCAAGATTGTTGTAAAAGGCCACTGGAGAACAAGCAACATAAGACTGACCATGGCATCTCGGACTTGGGTTTTCTGACCCTTGTTATGGGTCCGGGTTTACAGAACCCCAAAGTGTTTCATGGAGTTCAACCGACCCACAACTTTTAATAGATTGTGGTGTGGGAAGCACAAGGCGTACTCTCCAGGTGCGATGCAGCAATTATGGACAAATGGTTTTTAAAACAAAACAATGTTTATTCTATGAACTCAGGTTAACCTTTTAAAAACAAACATTGAATACCTTAACACCCATTACTTCAAAGATAACCCCAAAAGACTACAACACTAGATAATCCTTCAAACTGTTCCTTTAAACATCCAAAAGACTTTAAAACTTCAAAAATAAGAACACACCCAGGTTACATTAAATATATTTATAGTCCTTGGATTGCAGACATCAACAGACCAGCTCTGTGTTTTCTTCCTGCAGCTCTCAACAAAACACACAGACACTCCCAGCTTTCTCCTCAAACTGAAACCAAAAGCAGAAGTGAGCTCAGCTCCATTTCTTAAAGATACATTGCTTAAACATCCATTTCTTAAAGGTACTCTGACATGACACCCTGATGAGGAGAAGAAGGACGTTTGCCATTTGGCATAGCTGAGGGAAGACTGGGAAAGGAATGCCAGTGCAAGCCGTAGGAAGATCCAGATGCTGATGAGGAGGGATGAAATCCACTAAGATGTTTGATGCGACTAAAGGTTGAAAGAAGTGGCAGCTCAGACTTAGAGGTGAGTGAAAGCGCCACAGAGAACTTCATTTGCCTAGCGATGTGCTTGCTCTTATTTGCCACATTCTAGTGTCATGGGAGTGTCCTTTTACGAAATGTTTTGTCTTATCACATGGCTTCAGTGATATCATTGTATGGATGGAGCTGGGCTGTGGCTCTGGGTTTTACTTTCACTTTGGTTTGGGGCTGTTGTGTGGCTCTGAGGTTTCAGCTTTCATTTTCACATTTGGCTGCTGGATTCAGACAGAGCTGTCTTGTCCTGTCTCTCTCTGTCTCTACATTTAAAAAGCTGTTTCCAAATTACGTGATAACTTGAAAACAAACAACTGCTTTCTGGAAGGAATTCAAACTGGGGCGGGATTCTCTGACCCCCCGCCGGGTCGGAGAATCGCCGAGGGGCGGCGTGAATCCCGCCCCCGCCGGCCGCCGAATTCTCTGGCACCGGAGATTCGGCGGGGGCGGGAATCGCGCCGCGCCAGTCGGCGACCGTTCGCAGTGCCCCCCCCCCCCCCCCCCGGCGATTCTCCGACCAACGATGGGCCGAAGTCCCTCTGGTCCTATGCAAGTCCCGCCGGCGTAGATTAGATTAGGTCCCTTACCAGCGGGACCAGGCGGCGCGTGCGGGCTTCGGGGTCCTGGGGGGGGGGCGTGGGGTGATCTGGCCCCTGGGGTGCCCCCACAGTGGCCTGGGCCCACTGTGGATCGTAGCCCACCGATCCGCGGGTGGGCCTGTGCCGTGGGGGCACTCTTTTCCTATGCGCCGGCTGTGTCAGCCTCCGCGATGGCCGGCGCGTAGGTGAACCTCCCTGCGCATGCGCGGGGATGACGTCAGCAGCCGCTGATGCTCCCACGCATGCGCAAATCCCCGTCTGGCGTGGCGCCAAAGTCCTTCCACGCCGGCTGACGGGGGCCCTGAATCCTCCACACCTTTGGGGCGGGCCGACGCCGGAGTGGTTCATGCCACTCCGTCCCGCCAGGCCCGCCACCCCGCTGGGTATGGGAGAATCCCGCCCCCGATGTTTTGAACAGGAAACAAGAGTGTAAACCAGGTCTGAGTGCTGTGTGCTGGGCCATATCTTTGAAAAGGGTTTTCTGGTTTACGAGATCTTGTTATTAAATTGGAACAGCTTAAAGGCGGAATTTATTAAGGGTTATATATAGAGTACTGTAACTGTGTGGGGTATTTATGTTTATAGTTGATAAAAATGCTTACTGTGTGAAGTGTTGGGTACTCTGACACACAGACGAACCAACACGGTTGCGTATGGTACAACGCAGTTTTATTTCATTGAACTATAAACATAGTAAACTCTGGTATTCAGCACATGGTGAACCTCTGAGTGGCTGGCAATGAGGTCTGTGCCCTGAGCTCTCTCCTGCTCGAGTGTCCAGGAAGTGCCGTGTTCCCTGATTTGTACTGTGTATGCTCTTGTTCGTCATTGGCTGTCGTGTTGTGTGTGTTGATTGGTCCGTTGATCTGTCCATCATTATGTGTGTATGTATGTGCTGTGATGTTCACCTTAATATCATGACACTGTGTATGTTTGTAGAAATGTTAACTAAATTCATAGAATAAGCTTTGTTTTTGATTAAAAGTGCTTAAGGCCTCTGTTGAATAACACCTGAAAGTCAGGCCCTTGTGCTCACCGGAACCAAAATAAATAAACAGCTTTAGGTCAGGTGAACTCCATGATATACTTAGAAGTTGTCTAAACCCTGGCCCTAACACTGGTCAGGAGTCAGTGTTTATAGCACACTGAAGAGGTCATTCGGTCCATCATGTCTCTGTTAGCCATCAAACACCAATTTATTCTTTTTTTAAAATAAATTTAGAGTATCAAATTCATTTTTTCCAATTAAGGGGCAATTTAGCGTGGGTAATCCACCGACCCTGCACATCTTTGGGTTGTGTGGGTGAAACCCACGCAAATATGGGAAGAATGTGCAAACTCCACACGGACAGTAACCCAAGACCGGGATCGAACCTGGGACCTCGGTGCCATGAGGCAGCAGTGCTAACCATTGTCCAGCACATTGTCTGTAGCCTTATATGTGATGGCATTTCATGTGCTCATCTGGTTAGCATTGTTGCTTCACAGCGCCAGCATCCCGGGTTCGATTCCCGCTTCGGTGCGGAGTCTGCACATTCTCTCCGTGTCTGCGTGCGTTTCCTCCAGATGCTCCGGTTTCCTTCCACAGGTTCAGAAAGATGTGCTTGTTAGGTGAATTGTACATTCTGAATTCTCCCTCTGTGTACCCGAACAGGCGCCGGAATGTGGCGACCAAGGGCTTTTCACGGTAACTTCATTGCAGTGTTAATGTGAGCCTACTTGGGGCTGGTTTAGCACACTGGGCTAAATAGCTGTTTTTTAAAGCAGACCAATGCAGTCCAGCATTCCCATACCAGCCTCCCCGAACAGGCGCCAGAATGTGGCGACTAGGGGCTTTTCACAGTAACTTCATTGGAAGCCTACTTGTGACAATAAGCGATTTTCATTTTCATTTTCATTTTCATTTCATTGTGACAATAAAGATTAGAGAAAGAAAGGAAAAAATAGACTCTAATTGCTTCTTAAATGTTGTGAGGGTTCCCGCCTCTACCACCCTTTCAGACAGTAAGTTCCAGATTCCCACCACCCTCTGGGTGAAAACGTTTTTCCTCACATCCCCTCTAAATCTCCTGCTCATTACCTGAAATCTATGCCCTACTCCTATCTACCCAATATGTCTCAATGTTGTTAATAAAGGCAGGTATCCCATATGCCTTCCTGAAGACCTTACCTACGTATCATGCTGCCTTCAGGGATCTTTGGACATGCACCCATGTCTCTCTGGTCATCTGCACATCCTACCGTTCATTTTGTATTCCCTTGCCTTGTTAGTCCTTCCAGAATGCAGCAAATCACACTTTTCAGGGTTAAATTCCATTTGCCATGGTTCTGCCCATCTACATCATCCTGTATTATAAGGCTTTCTTCCAATATAATAATAATATTTATTAGTGTCCCAAATAGGCTTACATTAACACAGCAATGAAGTTGCTGTGACAATCCCCTAGTCGCCACACTCCGGCGCCTGTTCGAATACATTGCAGGAGAATTCGGAATGTCCAATTCACCTAACGAGCACCTCTTTTGGGACTTGTGGGAGGAAACCGGAGCGCCCGGAGGAAACCCACGCAGATACAGGGAGAACGTGCAGACTCCGCACAGGCAGTGACCCAAACCGGGAATCAAACTCAGGTCTCTGGCGCTGTGAAGCAACAGTGCCAACCACTGTGCTACCGTGCCGCCCACACCACAAATTTTGCCTATTTACCACACCACCAACTTTCATGTCATCTGTGAACTCATTGATCATACTGCTCACACATTCACTCCCTATTCATTGCTACTTTAAACCAAATACTCGTATCAGCTTTTATGAGTCAGGTATAATTCTTTTAGAAGAGTGTTAAATAAATTTCCACAATGATTTTGTTCTGGTCAATTCTCCATGAGGAACTCATGCTGCTCGGACCTGGAGAGCATTCAATGCCAGTTGCACTTAAGGATACTGCCACGATCAATTTTCTTTGGACAGGATTCCACTGGGGATCTCCGCGCAATCTCACAATCAGCTGCACATAAATGCATTGGGAGGTGACCAATGCCCTTATCAATAAGGCACACCATTAATAATAATAATCTTTATTGTCACAAGTAGGCTTACATTAACACTGTAGTGAAGTTACTGTGAAAAGCCCCTAGTCGCCACACTCCGGCGCCTGATCGGGTACACAGAGGGAGAATTCAGAATGTCCAAATTACCTAACAGTATGTCATTCGGGACTTGTGGGGGGAAACCGGAGCACCCGGAGGAAACCCATGCAGACACGGGGAGAACGTGCAGACTCTGCAGACAGTGTCCCAAGCCGGGATTCGAACCTGGGACCCTGGAGCTGTGAAGCAACAGTGCTCACCTTATGTGCCATTCTGCATGGATGAAATAAGCCAGGCTGCCAGAGCGGTGGACTTTGCAGTGATCTCAGGCTTTCCGTCAGTGTAAGGCATGATCGACTGCACGCATGTCACCTTGAGAGCCCACTGGCAGCAGCCTCTGAGAGTCATTTATTTAGAGCAGATTTAGATTTAGATTTATTGTCATGTGTACCGAGGTACAGTGAAAATAATTTTCTGCGTACAGTCCAGGCAGAGAAAAGGATTTCACTCTCTAAGATTCAGCTAATCCGTGATCACAGAAAGCAGATCATCCAAAGTGCCCGATGAGATCTTACATCTTGAGTCACTCACAGACCTTGAGGGCCTTGGTTGGCTCCTCTGTGATCAGGGGTACCCCTAAAGACATAGATACTGATTCCAGTCCAGAGTGAGTTGCGTTATGTACTCTGGGATAACACAGGCTGCAACTCGATGCAGCTTTGACCAAAAGATACTCCAGACTTTGAAGTAAGTTCAATGTGATTTATTGAACCATTAGCACAGTTCTCTATGAGTTCGGCTCTCCTGCTAATCTTGCTATAGTAACTCAGTCTAACTAACCAGTCTGCTCTAAGCCACGTGGTGGGTGTGATGCTTCTGATCTGCCCCTCTCTAAGTGTCCTACTCTCTAAGTGTCGCCTGTGGAAAGAGACAGAACATGTGTGCCCTGTCCTTTTATATGGGTTGTGTAAATGCCCCCTTGTGGTAGTGTCACCTCTGGGTGTCTTGACTGCCCATTGGTCGTGTCCTATTCTATGTGTTCATTAGCTGTATGTCTGCATGTCATATGTCCCTGGTGCTCCCTCTAGTGTTTGCTTAGTCATAGTGTATTTACATTAACCCCTTGTGTATTTACAGTAATGCATATCACCACAGAGTGTATCTGAGGAGATATACAATGCTGCACATTCCAGCCACAATGTCCTTTATACAGAAGACTATTAAACTGCTGGGACCAGGGTATCCACGCCGGCCAGGGCTGCGATGCACTCACATGCCGGAGCCACGACATCAAACAGAATCCACACCCCCACTCACCCCAGGCGACCTCCTTCCAGGCAGGCGCGGTCAGGTAGGTCGACCTCCTGTGCCCATCCCGAGGAAAGGGGACCTCCAGCCGTTCCTGGACAGCAAGGAGGAGAATTCCCAGTGAGGCCTTGCTGAACTGTGGTGATCAGGGTTTGGTTCTACTCAGATCCATTGCTCTGCCGTGCAGCACTTGGCCCGCAGTGAGTGAATGTGAGTCCGGCGTGCCATGTAAACATGACCTTCAACTCCATGGCATATTGGCAGGGAGGACAAATCACTCCTGACCTTGCCATGAGATTCGCCAAGCTCCTCACCCAGCGGGAGTCATGCCAACTTTCCTGCCCGCCATGCAATATTCCCCGGAATGGAAAATTTTCCTGCAATTGTCAACATTTGGTTGAGGATGAAAATGATACCGGCTGATATGGATGAGGATGAAAATGATGCTGGCGTGGGCAGCACGGTAGCGTAGTGGTTCACACTGTGGCTTCACAGCGGCACAGTCCCAGGTTCTCCCCGTGTCTGCGTGGGTTTCCTCCGGGTGCTCCTGTTTCCTCCCACAGTCCAAAGACGTGCAGGTTAGGTGGATTGGCCATGATAAATTGCCCTTAGTGCCCAAAAGTGTTAGGAGGGTTTATTGGGTTTGGGGTATAGGGTGGAAGTGAGGACTTAAGTGGGTCGATGCAGACTCGATGGGCCGAATGGCCTCCTTCTGCACTCTATGATAGAAAAGATTTTGGATCCATTGCCACGATTAAATAGAGACATTTTAATCCTTGGATTGCCTTACATGGATTTTAACTTCTGGGTAAACTTCCGTGTCCATCACATACATCTGGCAGTGAATGAAAGGTTTTAATACTAGCTGATACACACTATTCAATGTCAGAGTTCTTATGTGCCTTGCCAGTGCTTGTCTCCACTGTCCTTTGTTTGCCTTTTCTGATAGAGATGCAATAATTAGTGCTGTTCCCTCCAGAACGCACGGTAGCACAGTGGTTAGTACTGTTACTTCACAGCGCCAGGGTCCCAGCTCGGGTCGCTGTCTGTGCGGAGTCTGCACGCTCTCCCCGTGTCTGCGTGGGTTTCCTCCGGGTGCTCTAGTTTCCTCCCACAAGTCTCGAAAGACGTGCTTGTTGGGTGAATTAGACGTTCTGAATTGCCCCTCTGTGTACCCGAACAGGCGTCGGAATGTGGCGACTAGGGGCTTTTCACAGTAACTTCATTGCAGTGTTAATGTAATCCTACTTGTGGCAATAAAGATTATTTTTTTAAACGATGAAAACAAAGCTGTATAAAGTCACATCGTTAAAGTTGAAAAACTGGGAAATTACGCTAAAGCTGTAAAGGCCGCACTCAGAGTAGTGTAGGTGCAGGTCTAGTCACCACACAAATAAAAAGAATGCAAAGGCACTGGAGTGGGTGCAGAGAAGAATTACAGGGATGATAACAGAAATGTGTGGGTATACATGTCAGAAAAAGATTGACAGGCTCGATCAATATGTTGTGAAAAAAGGAAGACGAAAGGTGACGCAATTGAGGTCTTCAAATTCCTGAAGGGTTTAGATGGGATGGAAACAGAGAGGTCTGTTTCCTCTTGTGGGAAAGAGCATCAACATAGGAAAGGTTTAGCACAGTGGTTTGAACAGCTGGCTTGTAATGCAGAACCGGCCTCCCCGAACAGGCGCCGGAATGTGGCGACTAGGGGCTTTTCACAGTAACTTCATTGAAGCCCACTTGTGACAATAAGCGATTATTATTATAAGTCATCAAAAACCTCGAGAGGTAATTCCGAAAAAAACAGCTTTACCTAAAGTGTGGCGAGAATGTGGCACAGGAGCGATCAAAGTGAATAAAAAGGAGCATCGTGGAAAAAGTTAGACAAGCAAATGAGGGGGAAGGGAATAGAGGTTTATGTGGGTAGGTTTAGATCAAAAAAGATGGGAGGAAGCTCAAATTGAGCATCAATGCTGACACGTTGGGCTGAATGGCTTGTTTGTGTGCTGTGTATCCTATGCAATCCGGTACAAAAATTGTTCCCCTACTTATTCCCTGGAAGATCAGTTCCTGATATTAAAAGGAGCTTGAGCGTGATTACAAAATATGATGGAGTGGGACCTTCCTCATCATCAATGTCCTTCTGCAGATCAACAAAGTTCCTGTCGTGAGGTGGTCTATCATTTAAAAAAAAATGCTTATTGTCACAAGTAGGCTTCAAATGAAGTTACTGTGAAAAGACCCTAGTCGCCACATTCCGGCGCCTGTTTAGGGAGGCTGGTACGGGAATTGAACATTCTGCTGGCCTACCTTGGTCTGCTTTCAAAGTCAGCGATTTAGCCCTGTGATAAACCAGGCCCTCAAAAGACCATCATGTGACAGTTGAGGAGTATTTATCTAAGATCTTCCTGAGTTGTCGAGGTTGTAAGCTACCAGACAAGGTCTTGTAAATATCTAAAGTAAGACTCGTTATATGGGAGTTCTAATTATAGTATACACAACGTACCTTGCGTTCACTACCTTCAGTGTACAGGTTAGACTGTGACTTGGATGACTATCTTTTCCTTAACTTCAACTAAATATTTCTAATTCTTGAGAGCTTGGGCATGGACAAGTGACCCTCTAGATAGCCTCAAAGGGTGAGAATATGATGAGTCTTAGTTAAATGTCGCTCTTATTTATTAAAATAGACACGGATCTGTATGGTAAAATATATACGCAATTTATTTTTTTAAAAAGGGTAATACAAGTGTTTTGATAAATGATAGATTTTGGCAGATACAGGATATGTGATGAGTTAGCCTGTGAACTCCTTAACTACATAATTGCTTACGCTACAAGCATTTCATACTTACAACGGCAAGTAGTCTCGGAATTCGATACTCAATCAAGAGCAGAATTCTACAAGTCGAGATAGCAGCTTACTCCAATAAACACCCAGTAATCTCCTCAACAGCTCTTCAAGCGAAAAACTCTAACTTTCGCAGCTTTTGCTTGAATATTTATATTGTTTTCACACTCAGGGAGAGCTAGGGAGTTTGAGGGGAGTTTTAGCAGAGCCCCCTGCTTCTGAAAAACAAGTTAACTCCCCACAGTTATTTCGAGACAAAGAACAGTCTCTCTCTTGGTTGGCAAGGCCTTAGTTTCAGGGAGGTCTAGCAGGGCACCTGTTCCTAAAGATACGAGGTTGATACCTCCGGTAGCTATCTCCAGAAAATCACCAGCCTCCCTTCTTGGCAGGGTCTCTTGCCAAGCAGTAGCTCCCATAGTGGCAAGGCCACTCTTACAAGTGCTATCCTCCCTTAGTTGGCAGAGCTTATTTCCAGACAAGGCCACAAGACTTAATGAGTTCACTGCATCTGGTCTCTTACAAAGATAATACATATTAAAAAACATTTTTGCGATAAATGATGGTTTACAATAGATCATGGACTTCATCAGTCATCAGTTCTTAATATAGGGTTAAATACATGATTTAATATAAAATCAGTTCTGATCAGCCTTTAATATAGGTGGTACTGCCACAATCAGACACAGGAGCAGAATTAGGCCACTCGGCCCATCGAGTCTGCTCCACCATGATGCCCATGGACTGGACTGTAGTGGGCTCTTGGGTGGTGAGGGTGAGATGAATGTAACAGGGCTGCAGAGAAAAGGAAGTAATCTTTCTGCCCACAACCTTCCTTCCCACTAGCTTTCCTCCTGGACAAGTGGAATTCAACCTGCAATTGAGTGTGGAACAACATGATCTGGGCACGCTCAGTTTTCTGATAGGCAATGCTACATGCCTGACACCAAGAGAGGCTGGTGGAGAATTTCTATCGTGTTAGCAAGACCATTCCTGGGACACACATTCTAAGTGGCATAGTTCATATGTGGACCAAATATGCAATTTGTTTATTCATAGATGGGATATGGGATGAGCAGAGAAGACCAACGTTTATTGCCCACCCTAATTGCCCTTGGCAAGGTTGTAATTAGCCACCCTCTCGTGCCACCACAGTCCAGGTTGTGTGGGTACATCCACAGTGCAGTTAGGGAGGGAGCTCCAGGATTTCAAGTCGTGAGTGTAATCAGGAGCTCACCTGATAGGTGTCCATACATTCACTCACAATAGGCCCTCCAGTCAGTGAAACACGGGGCACTGAAAGCAAATAACATTTGGACCAGTACTAGGTTGTACACTTTGGAAACAAAAATAGAACTTCTCTCTTTTTTTCCCCCACAGTGCGCAATGTTCCTTCTGCTCAACTCAGCAGGCAAGGTCACCATGATAATAACCTTTCATTGTGACAAGTATGAAGTTACTGTGAAAAGCCCCTAGTCGCCACATTTCAGCACCTGTTCAGGTAAGCTGAGACAGGAATGGAACCCGCGCTGCTGGTCTTGTTCTGCGTCACAAATTAGCTGTCCAGTCTACTGAGCTAAACCAGCCTTTAGCTGGTATCTGAAGACTGCGAGCATCTTTATTGCTGTGTCCTTGGGCGGTCTGATGCATCTGGCACATCTGGCATCCTACAATGATGCTCCACAGACCTTCAACAGTTAATATAGGGAAGTGCAACTCTGGCATGCCAAGCACTGGAAGAGCATTCCTAATGTCCTTTTTCGATTGTGATATGTAAATGTTCTGCTGCTTGTTATCCTCGATCACGCAAATGATGCCGAATTAGATTTTTTCCTTCCTATACCGTACGATATTATGACTTTGCAAAAGATTTTTTGTCCCGTGAGACAGGGTCGATATAAACAATCAGGAAGAAATAGGAAAAGTAAAATAAATAGCCTGGAGAATTATTTCCACAGAACTTAATATTGTTCATCAATAACTGCTCTGCAATTTAATTCTGTTTTTTAGTACCTGTTTACTACTCCTTTACAGGAAGTGATCCTTTGAGTATATTTTTTCTCCTAACAGCCGAATGATAAGTCTTATGGCTTCGAATCGACTAGAGCTCTTGAGTGTTCAACTCCTAAACCACTAGCGCTAGCCTGCAGTGGCCGGCAATGCCTATCCTTGATGTGGGACAAACCTGGTAGCACCTCCAATGCAGAACTGAAGGACTGAATCTTCCAAGCAGTGGCAACACTGCGCATTTCTTCTGAGACCTTCCAATTAAGGGTGGCACGGTAGCACAAATGGTAGCACTGTGGCTTCACAGCTCCAGGGTCCCAGGTTCGATTCCCTGCTGGGTCACTGTCTGTGTGGAGTCTGCACGTTCTCCCCTTGTCTGCGTGGGTTTCCTCCCACAGTCCAAAAACGTGCAGGTTAGTTGGATTGGCCATGATAAATTGCCCTTAGTGGCCAAAAGGGTTTAGGAGGGGTTATTGGGTTATGGGGATGGGATGGAAGTGAGAGCTGAGGTGGGTCGGTGCAGACTCAATGGGCCGAATGGCCTCCTTCTTCCCTGTATGTTCTATGTATGTTCCAATCCCGGATGTCAAAAGAAATGTGCAGCACTGGGTCTGCTGAGGAATGTCATCAGAGCAGACTCGAGTGACGGGAGCGCGTAGCCCCTTTTTTACAGCAGCCATATTCTGGTAAGTTTAACGGTTCGGTCTTTTCATGAATGTTGGTGAATGGGTGAGTGGGTGAATTGGTAGCTGGGCAAATGGCTAGGTGAGAAAGTGGGTGTTGTGTTTTGTGATCTTGTCTTGCAATGATTCTACAGAACTGCTGGTGACTTAACCAAAACAATGATTTATTAATGTGCACGGGGTCAGGTAATGATCAGAATCTTATACCAACCAGTTTTCACAGAGTTACATTAGACTCTCATGGAGCTGTGCGACTGTCCTTGTGTATGCCTTACAACCTCCTGCTGGTAGCCGGATGTCCCCTGACTGATGTCTGACACCACCTGCTGGTGGGAGGTCACACTGCTGAGTACATGTAATATTACCTACAGGCGTATTACAACAGTGAGTAGGCGGAATGTTATTAACTCTCTTTCCCCAGGTGCTGTCAGACCTGCAGAGTATTTTCAATATTTTGTTTTCATTTCAGATTTCCAGCAGCCACAACATTTTGCCTTTCTTTTCGTTTAATTTACTGTCACTTCTCTTCCATGAATGCCTACTTTGACGAAATCCTGCTCTTCCGTCCGACGGGATGTCTCTCTGTCGCTGACACTTTGTTCACCTTTCATTACTTTCCATTTCTTTCCCAGCTTTTGGTAAGGCGTGCAACAAAATTCCAGTTCCAAAGAAGGCATTCGACGCGTAAAGTTAACTTTGTTTCTCTCTCTCTCCACAGAAGCTGCCTAACCTGCTGAGTATTTCCTGCATTTTCTGTTTATATTTAAGATTTCCAGCACTGGATAAATGACCAATCTGTTTTTGTTAAATTGATTTACGGGATGTGGGCTTTGCTGGTTAGATCGGCATTTATTGCCCAGCCCTCGTTTCCCTTCAGAATGTGGTGGTGAGCTGCCTTCTTGAACCGCTGCAGTGCAGGTACATAACCACGGTGCTGTTCGGGAGGGAGTTCCAGGATGTTGCCCCAGCGACAGTGAAGGAACGGTAATATATTTCCAAGTCGGGGCGGTGAGTGACTAGGAGGGGAACCTCCGGGTGGTCTGGTTCCCAGTTATCTGCGGCTCTTGTCCTTCTCGATGGTAGTGGTCATAATCAATATTCATCCTTCAACCAGAGCAGATTAAATAGACATTACCTCACTGCGTAGATTGGCTGCTGCCTACAAAACAACAGCGACAACACCCAACGTGGTAATTCATTGATGACATCACACTTGTCTGAAGATTATGAAAGAAAATGCTTAAATGCAAATTAATCGGATTTTCAGAATGTCTGAATGCTTAGCTGCTCAGCTCCCTGATGGTACTTTCTAAGCTTTTGTGTTCTGTTTGCATGTGTAAATTTTGGTGAATTTTGTAGACAACTAAATGAGGAATTGCAATGTGGAGGTCATAGGGTCATAGAGGTCGACAACGCAGAAAAGGCCCTTCGGCCCCTCGCATCTGCACTGGTCAAAAACAACCACCTCACGATTCTAATCCCATTTTCCAGCACTTGGCACCTAGCTTTGAATGTCCTGGAATTGCAGGTGCACATCTAAATACTTCTTAAATGATATGAGGGTCTCTGCCTCCACCTCCTTTTCAGGCAGCGAGTTCCAGACTCCCACCACCCTCTGGGTGAAAATGTTTCCCCTCACATCTCCTCTAAAACTCCTTCCTCTTACTTTAAATCTATGCCCCCGACGACCCACTCTGAGCTGTTGTGAAGAAAATCCATGGCTGATATTCCACTGCGGGACTGAGGGGGGAGCTGCAGGGTGGATTCTCTGGCCTCCCCACAGGGTGTTTCTCGGTGGTGGGAGTTGGCCTGCCATTGGCCGGTAGTAGTATCTTCTGGTCCCACCACTATCAATGGGAGTTCCCATTGGCTCCACCCCACATCACCAGGAAACACGCGGCGGGGGTTGACCTTCCCACGGGCGTTGAGAGCGGGAAGGTCTCGCCCACACTGTTGAAGATGTCGCTGGGAGTTTTCGATCCGCCGAGGGGTACTTTCCGACGGCAAAGCTGGTTCACCATTGACCACCGGTGGGATCTTCTGACCCCGCAAAGGTCTATGGCATTTTGTATGGCTTGCCCGCCCGACCACCCGTAGTGGTGGATGGGAAGGTCGGGAAAATCCTGCCATCTGTCTTTCGTCTTTGAACTTTGTGTCAATGTTAAGCACTGTCACATCAAGTACCCTAGGAGCACTCTCTACTATGCCTCAATCTGAGAGAAAGACCTTTCCTGGCCACAGAGACAGTGTACAATTTTGTTAAAACATCAGATAACGCTTTGAAGGACATAGTAATTCTACATACATATTTGAGTATATGAATTGGGAGCAGGAGTAGGCTATTCGGCCCCTCGAGCCTGCTCTGCTATTTGATAAAGCCACGGCTGGTCTCTTTGTGACCCCTAATTTCCTGTCTACCCCCATAACCCTTGACCTTTTTGCCTGTCAAGAATTTATCTAATTCAGCCTTAAATATGTTCAGCCACCCAGCCTCCACTGTTCTTTGGGGAAGAGAGATCCAAAAGTAAAGGACCCCCAGATGGAGGAAGAAAAATCCTCCCCTCCCTCTAAAATGGGACAACCTTTATTTTTGAATGGTATCTCCGAGTTCCAGTCTCTCCCAGAGAGGAAATTCAGATAGTCATGTGGCACAATGATAATTGACTTGTTGGCTAATCATAGTGATTAAAACCTGAGTCTACGACAGACTCAGACGAGGCAAGGAAAACCTTTTGTGGTCGAGGGCTTCAGGAACCATTGGTTCAAAGTCACCTGTTCCTCTCAAGCAATGACACAGTGACCCCACGTCATGTCTTAAATTATCCTAAAATATTATTTTCTGAAAAACAAAATTTCTAATTTGCCTGTAACTGAATCAATATGAACCACCATGTCCCTCAGGAGTCTGTTTCAGATTGACCATTCGCTCTGTGAAGTAACGGGCCAGATTCTCAAATCGAGGCCCGCAATCTGATGCCAGATAATTTACAGATCTCTACCCGCTGTTACTGAATGACTCTCTTATGGACCGAACTGACTTCTCCACGCATCTTCTCTCCTGAGTAGTACTACACTCCGTATGCTTCACCCGATGTCTGTGTCTATGTATTTACATTGTGTATTTATCGGATGTCCTAAGTTTTTCATGTACGGAGCAACCTATCTGGACTGTACGCAGAACAATACTTTTCACTGTACCTCGGTACACGCAACACTAAACCCAAATCCAAATCCTTGCACCTCAGCTGCCTTGCTCACACGGCGCTATATTGAAATGGAAATGTCCTAATTGGGTAGGAGGCAAGCTCGGTGTGTAATTAGTGGTGCTGAGCATCTCCAGCAGATGGGAGCTGCCTGCAGAGTGCGAGTGCCAAAGGCAGGTGGCAGCCATGATGCGGCCTGCCACTGCTTTGCCGAAGCATGCAGGTAGAACGTCGAAGGGACAGCAGCATTAAAGCATAAAAGTGTCCACATGACCAAGTCTGAGGTGATGTCACATTGAGGAGATGGTGGCATAGTGGTATTGTCACTGGTCGAATAATCCAGATACCCAGAGTACTCTGGGGTCCCAGGTTCAAATCCCGTCACTACATTATGGTGACATTTGAATTCAATAAAAATCTGGAATTAAAAGTCTAATGATGGCTGTGAAACCATTGCCAATTGTTGTAAAAACCCATCTGGTTCACTAATGTCCTTAAGGGGAGGAAATCTGCCATCCTTACCTGGTCTGACCTAGATGTGACTCCAGAGGCACAGCAATGTGGTTGACTCTTAACTGCCGCTCAAGGACAATGAGGGATGGACAATAAATGCTGGCACAGCCTGCGACACACACATCCCATAGGCGAATTAAAAAAAACAATAGCTATACACCAATATGCACAAGACTGTTCTGGTTTGCCAAATTTGTATTTGAAAATTGCAGTCTTACCATTCCTGGCCTGTTCAAAGGAGTTGAACATAAGAACATAAGAACTAGGAGCAGGAGTAGGCCACCTGGCCCCTCGAGCCTGCTCCACCATTCAATGAGAGCATGGCTGATCTTTTGTGGACTCAGCTCCACTTTCCGGCCCGAACACCCTTAATCCCTTTATTCTTCAAAAAACTATCTATCTTTATCTTAAAAACATTTAATGAAGGAGCATCTACTGCTTCACTGGGCAAGGAATTCCATAGATTCACAACCCTTTGGGTGAAGAAGTTCCTCCTAAACTCAGTCCTAAATCTACTTCCCCTTATTTTGAGGTTCTGTTTTCATCTGCCAGTGGAAACAACTTGCCCGCAGCTATCCTATCAATTCCCTTCATAATTTTATATGTTTCTATAAGATCCCCCCTCATCCTTCTAAATTCCAACGAGTACAGTCCCAGTCTACTCAACCTCTCCTCGTAATCCAACCCCTTCAGATCTGGGATTAACCTAGTGAATCTCCTCTGCACACCCTCCAGTGCCAGTACGTCCTTTCTCAAGTAAGGAGATCAAAACTGAACACAATACTCCAGGTGTGGCCTCACTAACACCTTATACAATTGCAGCATAACCGCCCTAGTCTTAAACTCCATCCCTCTAGCAATGAAGGACAAAATTCCATTTGCCTTCTTAATCACCTGTTGCACCTGTAAACCAACTTTTTGCGACTCATGTACTAGCACAACCAGGTCTCTCTGCACAGCAGCATATTTTAATATTTTATCATTTAAATAATAATCCCTTTTGCTATTATTCCTACCAAAATTGATAACCTCACATTTGTCAACATTGTATTCCATCTGCCAGACCCTAGCCCATTCACTTAGCCTATCCAAATCCCTCTGCAGACTTCCAGTATCTTCTGCACTTTTTGCTTTACCACTTATCTTAGTTTAAGTGAGCTGGTTCCCCATTTTCTCTATCCTATACTCCTTTTGAAAATCAGACCTTGTCCTGAAGGCACAGGGATCGAGAGATGTGCGCCAAATGTTTAAATCATCCCCGTGCCTGATCCACTGTTTCCGCATGTTTGGTTGGTTTGTGACTTTGACAGTCTCTCCCTCCCTCCCTGTCACCTCTCCCACCAAGATGGCCAGGTGTAACAATGTGGGAATGTCATGCCCTCCAAATTCTCCTCCATATCCTGGCTTGGGAAAGTATCATCGTTCTTTTATCACTGCTGGGCAAATATCCTGGAATTCCTGACCTACCACCATGGGGGCCTATTGTCAGCATCAGGATTTCAATAACGCGCAGAAAGAAGGCCCCAGATGTCACCTGCTCTGAACAATGAAGAGGGACAGTAACTGTGACATTGTCAGCATAATGTGAGAACAAGTATTCATAGCCATTCATTTTGGCTTCCTGGATCGAGCAAATGTTTTTGTGGATTGCACATTCTGAACTCAATTGTTCATTACATTGTTAATCCTGATTAAAATGGTCCTGGAATAGTAAAGATGTTTATCTTCACAGTGGGTCATACTTCCATTTACCGTTCAATCATATTTGCCCCCAAAATAGTCACAATTTTCTGCTACTTTGAAATATTAGCAATGCTGCTGTTGTACTTTTCAGTCAACTTTGTCATTTCTTCGGAAAACAACTTGATAAGCATCAGCGAATACTTTTAATGCAATTAAAAATATTACATGACATAGAGCGAGCAACAGACCCTCATAGTTAATTCCCACCAGTCAGTTAGATCGTAATCTGTGGTGGTGGTGGTGGTGGTACGTTACAGACCATTCAGGTTGCTGTGGCAACATGCACTTTTGCACACACGTCATAACCTGGGTCTGTGCACGGTGATAGTGGAGATTCCAACCTCCCTCCCATCACACAGCTGACCAAGAATCTCTCCCACATTTACTGCCTGCCACTGGAAGGATTTGCGGCTTGTTACTCAACCTGTTTGGCCACATTATGAACACACGATCCTCGGCCTTCGCTTTTTTGGAGTCCGTCACGAGCCTGGATCTGCTGGCTCAGAGCTCGGGACACTAGCCACTGTGCCAACAGACCTCTGACTGACCTCTGACCACAGCTCCATTTCTACCCTATATCCTTGTGACAACTGAGAACCGAACACCTTATCAATGGTGATGAGATTTTTTAAATTGCGATAACCAAACCAAGCACTAATTAAAACAATTCCAATAATTCAGTAATACTTATTAAAACTATACTCCCCATTCACTTCTTGAGTAGAGTCCTAACCTGACTGTTTTTTATTCGTTCATGGGATGTGGGTGGCACTGACTGGGTGGGCATTTATTGCCCATCCCTATTGCCCTTGAGGGGGAGGTTAAGCGGCAGCCACATTGCAGCTCTGGGTCTGGAGCCCAAACCAGGTGAGGAAGGCAGATTTTCTTCCCAAAAGGACATTAGTGAACCAGTGACAATACCACTACGCCACCACCTACCCTGACTGGCAGCCTCTTTGCCTCTGCAGCTCTACCATTCCCACTGGCTTCTTACAATCGCCACTAATTTCCAATGGAGATCTTCTGATCGATAACTGCAAGGCTGATCAAACGTGGGGAGCTCACCTTAATCATGCGCCCTTCCTAGATTTTTTTAAAGATGATATCCGGGCCTCCTGTAGCTGTGCTGCGAAATATAGGTTAATAACAATTTTAGCTCTTTGATTGTCAATGAGTGTGATTGAAGTTATATGTATATCGCGGGCTCTTGTTTGAACCATTCTTACAGCCCTCCTTAATAAGGCAAAATCAACCTCAGTCCTAAATATTTCTATTGCACGTTTGTTGAGAGCTGTATTGCGGCTGAGTGTTCTAGATTTTTCACTTCTCTCTCCGTGAAAAAATGATGAAAGAGCCAAGGGCTGTGAGGTAACCACCGTATTGCGCCTGGTGCGGATCTGGGCGCACTGGCTAAATAGTGGGAAAGGCCAAAATCGAGAGTCGTCCCAGGCGCGAATCAGTTTGCAATTTACCGTTCCCGCTCCAAATAGCGAGCATATCATTAACCCTCATTTGCATTCATTTCAATCTCATGCGCGGTGGTTAAATCGTGCCCAGGATGTGCTAACGCAATTTACAGCAATTCACCTACTTTTATAACGTTTTCTTGCAAACTGCTTTTGCTGCGTTAAAAAAAGTAACAGCCGATTTAGCACAGCAAAACATTCACAAATAGCAATGTGATAATGATTAGTTTTCTTTCAGTGCTGTTGATTGAGGGATTAATATTGGTCGGGTCAATGAGGGGAACACTTTTGCTCTTCTTTCAGAGTGTATTTGGATCTTTCACATCCACCTAAAAGCAGACAAGGCCTTTATTTAAGAAGGCAGCACCTCCGACAATGCAGCACTCCCTCATTACGGCACTGGAGTGTCAGCCGCAAACCACTATTTCTGGCGGGTGCTTGAACCCATGACATTCTGAATTAAAGACAAGAGTGTGGTACCAACCTGACTGATAGAGAGGAAGCTCCACACAGCTTATCCAATTCATTTAGTCCATCTACCACCTCCTTGAGGTGGTATTCCTGGCTCTTGACTCCCACATGAAATAAATCGAGAAAATGACAGAAATTCCGAGTGGACAATCATCATCTGCAAAACGGAACAACAGACTGGGGCTGGATTCGGATTTTCCGCAGTCGGGATGCTCCATTTTGCCGGCAGCCCGGGGGTTTCCCGACGGCATGGGGCTGCCCCACAATGGGAGACCCCATTGACCAGCCGGCGAAACGGAGCATCCCGCCGGCGTGCTGAGCCAGAAATCTGGCACGGCGGGACGGAGAATCCAGCCCTGGAACTTTCAAATACATATTTGGTGTCTCGGCCAAGTGGTAATAGTCTTCCCTCTTGTTCAGAAGGCTGTAGGTTTAAATCTCACTCTGAGAACATGAACGTGTAATCTAGGCGAACGCACTTGCTGATCTTTCATGCCTGTTGGATGAGGTGTTAAAGCAAGGCCCAGCCTACTCCTCCTGTTACAACGGTGACTGTATTTCATTCTGTACTTCAGTGGACGTAAAACAATTGGGGACCTTCTGAGGTCAGGAAAGGTGCTAGTCAGAATAAGTTCCTTTCTTATTCTGCCTCAGGACCGAAGGCTGAAAGATGATCAGATATTCTGGGGACATTGAAAAAGCAAGCAGAAAGGTGTGGTGATATGCATCACTGTAAATACATAAGGGGTTAATGCAATACATTAAGACTAAGTAAGCACTAGAGGGAGCACCAGGACATCATGACATGCAGACATACAGCTAATGAACACATAGAATAGGACATGACCAACAAGCAGTCAAGACACCCAGAGGTGACACTACCACAAGGGGGCAACCCATGTAAAAGGACAGGGCACACATGCTCTTTCTCTTTCCACAGGCGACACTCAGAGAGTAGGGCAGGGGCAGATCAGAAGCATCACACTCACCGCATGGCTTAGAGCAGACTGGTTAGTTAGACTGAGTTACTACAGCAAGATTAGCAGGAGAGTTGAACTCAAGTAGGAGAATTGTTAACTGTTCAATAAATGTGTGAAACCTAACTCCAAGTCTGAACCTTCCTCAGTCAGAGCATGCATCAAGGAAGCAGCTCATGCTACATGAAGAAGCATAACACAACAAAAGGGACTGAAACCAACCAATCTTCCAATGACAGGGAGATCGAGGGTTAAAAACTGCAAATTGCTCAATAGGAACAGGTGTTATGAAAGATTGTTACTGACATCTGGGTCGAGATTCTCCGACCCCCCGCCGGGTCGGAGAATCGCCGGGGGTTGGCGTGAATCCCGCCCCCACCGGTTGCCGAATTCTCCGGCACCGGAGATTCGGCGGGGGTGGGAATCGCGCCGCGCGGTTGGCGCCCCCCCCCCGTGATTCTCCGGCCCGGATGGGCCGAAGTCCCGCTGCTAGAATGCCTGTCCCGCCGGCGTGTATTAAACCACCTCTCTTACCAGCGGGACAAGGTGGTGCTGGCAGGCTCCGGGGTCCTGGGGGGGCGTGGGGCGATCTGGCTCCGGGGGGTGCCCCCACGGTGGCCTGGCCCGCGATCGGGGCCCACCGATATGCAGGCGGGCCTGTGCCGTGGGGGCACTCTTTTCCTTCCGCCTTCGCCACGGTCTCCACCATGGCGGAGGCGGAAGAGACTCCCTCCACAGCGCATGCGCGGGGATGCCGTGAGCGGCCGCTAACGCTCCTGTGCATGCGCCGCCCGGCAATGTCATTTCCGCGCCAGCTGGCGGGGCGGAAATCAGTCCGGCGCGGACCTAGCCCCTCAAGGTTAGGGCTCGGCCCCCCAAGGTGCGGAGGATTCCGCACCTTTGGGGCGGCGCGATGCCGGACTGATTTGCTCCGTTTTTGGTGCCGGTCGGCGGACATCGCGCCGATACCGGAGAATTTCGCCCCTGAATTGTGCAAATAGTTTGTTATTGACAGAAAGAAAATAAATGGTCGAATTTTAAGTTCTTCCCCCTTTGCCTGGACTCCCACAAGAGGAGACAGTTTTATTACATCTGCTTTATTCCAATTCTATTCCCACACCTGGCAGTGCACGAAGATAGGCTTTCATCTGTGTCCGTGGCTGGCAATTCCCAGGACAGGCTGCTAGTTTGTCACCAGCGGATTTTAATAATAATAATAACCTTTATTATTGTCACAAGTAGGCTTACAATAACACTGCAATGAAGTTACTGTGAAAATCCCCTAGTTGCCACATTCTGGTGCCTGTTCGGGAACACTGAGGGCGAATTCAGAATGTCCAATTCACCTAACAAGCATGTCTTTCGGGACTTATGGGAGGAAACCAGAGCACCCGGAGGAAACCCACGCAGTCACGGGGAGAATATGCAGACTCCGCACAGATGATGGCCGAAGCCGGGAATCGAACGTGGGACCCTGGTGCTGCAAAACCACAGTGTTAACCACTGTGCTACCATGCCGCCTTAAGCTTTTAGCTTGAAAGGACGTCACTCCACATCAAGCATGGCCGAGAGGAGTCTCTGCTGCTCTTATCTCCAGTCATTGGAAGTATTTGCAGGTTGACAGTTTGGTTCTGGTATGAACGCACGTTATTTGGCCAACAAGTCCTGGGTGGGACTTGAAACTATAGCTTCTGGTTCGGAAACAGGAACGTTACGCACTGCACCACAAGACCTCCATGTCTCTCCATTTAATACTTTTAAATATCTAGAACACTTCATTTTGATCATCACTTAATCTTCCATACTCAAAGGAATAAAAATCTTGTATACCACTGTGTTTAAGCCTCAGGGACATGCAGATGAAGTGATACGCCTGTTTCTCTGTGCTCAATTTACAATGCTTTAAACTGTCTGCTCCCACAGTCACGCAGCCTCAGTTTAGTCTCTCTCTCTTCCGAAGGGACCACACCCAGACTTAATTAATCATACACACAGTGAGGAGTCAACTGACACTCAACAATTGAACATGACAGTGTCTTCATACGGGTTACACAGTGGTTAGCACTGCTGCCTCACAGCGCCAGGTACCCGGGTTTGCACTTTCTCCCCGTTTCTGCGTGCGTTTCCTCCGGGTGCTCCGATTTCCTCCCTCAGTGCAAAGATGCTCGGGTTAGATGGATTGGCCATGCTAAATTACCCTTTAGTGTCCAGGGATCTGCAGGTTAGGTGGGGTGAAGGGGGTAGGGTGGGGGAGTGAGTCTAGGTGCTCTTTCAGAGGGTCTGTGCAGTCTCGATGGGCCGAATGGCCTCCTTCTGCACTGTAGGTATTCTATGGTTAACCTTTTCAGGCCTTGGCTGATACTGATTTCATCCAAGCCTTAATAAAATCTTCCTGAGGTACAGTGTCTGCAACTGAAGGCCCATGCTCCGGAATATATCTGATGAGAATTCGGGTGGCCGTAACTTAATCTTCTACCAACTTAAGTGTCCTTGAACAAATGAAAGCAATCCACTAGCCTTTCTTATTTTTTGTACTTGTCCACTGGCTTTTTTGGGTTCGGAACCTGCTGGAGGGATTCTGTGAATCTCTGAGTCGATGGAAAAAGACTCTGATCTATGACTTTTGTCGATCTTTTTACAGATGCACATCTGCTGCACCATTTCCAATTTTCAACCGATGGCAATCTTTTGACACAGTGATGCAACTGTGGCCACAGTAACTGCTTACGTGTGAGATTTAATGTTGAAGCTCTCTGCGAAGTGACGAACACGCAATATGTTCCTCACCTTCTGGACCTCTTGTGGTAATGAAACAAATCACTTCCTTCAGCATCAGTGAACACTTTGAAGGCTGGTTCCTTTGGAGGGTTCAAAAGCCCATAAGATGGCGGAGAGGAAATGTGAAATGCAAATTGATGTTAGGACGATGCATACAATTCAGATATTATCAAAGACCCTTCGCAACTCTGGGGCTCCTCGAAGCTTTATGTATTCACCACATAACCAAAGCAGTGTTGTTCCATGTGAAAACTCAGTGATAAAACACAACGTAACCGTGATTGCGATTTAATGAAGCAAAAGTTTGTAATTATAGCATCCGCTCATCCCCAAATGAATTGGTTTATCACTATGGAGGCCAAGATGAAGCTATGATACATCTGGTCGGTAGTTTGCCTTCCAAGTTAGCTCCAATGTAAATGAAGAACATTATTTTGTACTGAAATTGAAAAAGAAAGATAGCAATAGATTTCGGGAGGACGTAGAAGGGCTGGTGAAATGGCAGTCAAAATTTAACACAGAAGCGTATTATTTTGGTAGGAAGATTGAGGATAGACAATGCACATTAACCGGCACAAATTTTGACCAGGATGTACCTGTGTGGAGATTTGAGTAGGTCACACACCAGGTTAACAAAGCAGTTGATAATAGGTATGAGATCATGGGCTTTATAAATAGAGGTGAAGATCACAAAAGTCAGGAAATTATGCTGAACCTATTTGAACTCTAGTTTGACCCCATCTGGAGCATTGTGTGCACTTCTGGCCACCGCGCATTAGAAACAATCCCACTTCCCTGCCCTCCCCCGCAGCCCTGCAACTTTTCCCCAAGTGGGTTCTGGATTAGGCCGCAAGCTCTTGACAAATTCTGTTCCCTGCTATTTCACTGCCGTGGTTAATCCACTTAGTTTGCGGGGGCGACAGGGTGTGTTAAAATAGCACAAAATGTTGATGGGAAGGTAATAACATCAAGAAAAATTCCACAAACTGTGACATCACAGCCTGCAGGTAAAGGATTGGCTGGTGATTGGTAAGTAGTTTTGCTTTTATTTTCCCTCAGGTGTTATCGTGCAGGGCGCAGAGGTTGCTGAGTGAGTGCTTGCTGAGAAGGGGAGTGAATAACAGGTAGGCTCTTTCTTTCTTTTTCTTTTTTTTTGTCTAGAGGGGATGGCAGGGAAGGTAGTGCAATGTTCTTCCTGCAGAATGTTTGAGGTGAGGGACGCCGACAGTGTCCCTGCTGATTTCATCAGTGGGAAGTGCACCCATCTCCAGCTCCTCAGAAACCGCGTTAGGGAACTGGAGCTGGAGCTGGATGAACTTCGGATCATTCGGGAGGCAGAGGTGGTCCTAGATAGAAGCTTCAGGGATGTAGTTACTCCGAAGAATAAAGATAGATGGGTGACAGTGAGAGGCGTTGGGAGGAAGCAGTCAGTACAGGGATCCCCTGTGGTCATTCCCCTTAGTAACAAGTATACCGCTTTGGATACTGTTGGGGGGGGGGGAACTTACCAGGGGTAAGCCATGGGGTGCAGGGCTCTGGCACAGAGTCTGTTCCTGTTGCTCAGAAGGGAAGGGGGGAGAGGAGTACAGCATTAGTCATTGGAGACTCCATAATTAGAGGGATAGATAGGAGATTCTGTGGGAACGAGAGAGACTCATGGTTGGTGTGTTGCCTCCCAGGTGCCAGGGTGTGTGATGTCTCGGATCGTGTTTTCGGGATCCTTAAGGGGGAGGGGGAGCAGCCCCAAGTCGTGGTCCACATAGGTACCAACGACATAGGTAGGAAAAGGGATAGGGATGTAAGGCAGGAATTCAGGGAGCTAGGATGGAAACTTAGATCTAGGACAAACAGAGTTATTATCTCTGTGTTGTTACCCGTGCCACGTGATAGCGAGACGAGGAATAGGGAAAGAGAGGAGTTGAACACGTGGCTACAGGGATGGTGCAGGAGGGAGGGTTTCAGATTTCTGGATAATTGGGGGCTCATTCTGGGGTTGGTGGGACCTCTACAAACGGGATGGTCTACACCTGGACCAGAGGGGTACCAATATCCTGGGGGGGAAATTTGCTAATGCTCTTCGGGAGGGTTTAAACGAGTTCAGCAGGGGCTTGGGAACCTGAATTGTAGCTCCAGTATACAGGAGGTTGAGAGTAGTGAGGTCATGAGTAAGGTTTCAAAGTTGCAGGAGTGTACCGGCAGGCAGGAAGGTGGTTTAAAGTGTGTCTTCTTCAATGCCAGGAGCATCCGGAATAAGGTGGGTGAACTTGCGGCATGGGTTGGTACCTGGGACTTCGATGTTGTGGCCATTTCGGAGCCATGGATAGAGCAGGGACAGGAATGGTTGTTGCAGGTGCCGGGGTTTAGATATTTCAGTAAGCTCAGGGAAGGTGGTAAAAGTGGGGGAGGGGTGGCATTGTTAGTCAAGGACAGTATTACGGTGGCAGAAAGGACGTTTAATGAGGACTTGTCTACTGAGGTAGTATGGGCTCAGGTTAGAAACAGGAAAGGAGAGGTCACCCTGTTAGGAGTTTTCTATAGGCCTCTGAAAAGTTCCAGAGATGTAGAGGACAGGATTTCAAAGATGATTTTGGATAGGAGCGAAAGCAACAGGGTAGTTGTTATGGGGGAACTTTAACTTTCCAAATATTGACTGGAAACGCTATAGTTCGAGTACTTTAGATGGGTCCGTTTTTGTCCAATGTGTGCAGGAGGGTTTCCTGACACAGGATGTAGATAGGCCAACTAGAGGCAAGGCCGTATTGGATTTGGTACTGGGTAATGAACCAGGACAGGTGTTAGATTTGGAGGTAGGTGAGCACTTTGGTGATAGTGACCACAATTCGATTACGTTTACTTTAGTGATAGAAAGGGATAGGTATATACCGCAGGACAAAAGTTATATCTGGGGGAAAGGCAATTATGACGCGATGAGGCAAGACTTAGGATACATTGGATGGAGAGGAAAACTGCAGGGGATGGGCACAATGGAAATGTGGAGCTTGTTCAAGGAACAGCTACTGCGTGTCCTTGATAAGTATGTACCTGTCAGGCAGGGAGGAAGTGGTCGAGCAAGGGAACTGTGGTTTACTAAGGCAGTCAAAACACTTGTCAAGAGGAAGAAGGAGGCTTATGTAAAGATGAGGCATGAAGGTTCAGTTAGGGCGTTCGAGAGTTACAAGTTAGCTAGGAAGGACCTAAAGAGAGAGCTAAGAAGAGCCAGGAGGGGACATGAGAAGTCTTTGGCAGGTAGGATTGAGGATAACCCTAAAACTTTCTATAGATATGTCAGGAATAAAAGAATGACTGGGGTAAGAGTAGAGCCAGTCAAGGACAGTAGTGGGAAGTTGTGCTTGGAGTCCAAGGAGATAGGAGAGGTGCTAAATGAATATTTTTCGTCAGTATTCACACAGGAAAAAGACAATGTTGTCGAGGAGAATACTGAGATTCAGGCTACTAGACTAGAAGGGCTTGAGGTTCATAAGGAGGAGGTATTAACAATTCTGGAAAGTGTGAAAATAGATAAGTCCCCTGGGCCGGATGGAATTTATCCTAGAATTCTCTGGGAAGCTAGGGAGGTGATTGCTGAGCCTTTGGTTTTGATCTTTAAGTCATCTTTGTCGACAGGAATAGTGCCAGAAGACTGGAGGATAGCAAATGTTGTCCCCTTCTTCAAGAAGGGGAGTAGAGACAACCCTGGTAACTATAGACCAGTGAGCCTTAATCCTGTTGTGGGCAAAATCTTGGAAAGGTTTATAAGAGATAGGTGTATAATCATCTGGAAATTAATAATTTGATCAGACATAGTGAACACGGTTTTGCGAAGGGTAGATCGTGCCTCACAAACCTTATTGAGTTCTTTGAGAAGGTGACCAAACAGGTGGATGAGGGTAAAGCAGTTGATGTGGTGTATATGGATTTCAGTAAAGCGTTTGATAAGGTTCCCTACGGTAGGCTCCTGCAGAAAATACGGAAGCATGGGATTCAGGGAGATTCAGCAGTTTGGATCAGAAATTGGCTAGCTGGAAGAAGACAAAGGGTGGTGGTTGATGGGAAGTGTTTAGACTGGAGTCCAGTTACTAGTGGTGTACCACAAGGATCTGTTTTGGGGCCACTGCTGTTTGTCATTTTTATAAATGACCTGGAGGATGGTGTAGAAGGATGGGTGAGTAAATTTGCAGATGACACTAAAGTAGGTGGAGTTGTGGACAGTGCAGTAGGATGTTACAAGTTACAGAGGGACATAGATAAGCTGCAGCGCTGGGCTGAGAGGTGGCAAATGGAGTTTAATGCAGAAAAGTGTGAGGTGTTTTTGAAAACTCACCACTATTCTTAGAATTCCCCCTATACCAAAAAGGGCCGACATTCTAAATGGTGATCAGGGATTCTCACTCCCCGACTCCGATGCAAGCTTCCGTGGGTACTATTCAGGTCAAACTATGCTTTCAAGTTATCCCCCGGTATAACCCATACCTTCACCGAAGATTTCATCTACTTACCACATAGTAGCATCGATTCTGGGTCCCGCATTGCTAAGTAAGTAAAGTAGACTTTGGAATAACCACTGTTTCAGGTTAAAACTTTTAAGTTATTTTATTATTATATATATATATTTTTTTCAGGTTAAAACTTTTAAGTTATTTTATTATAATATTTTTTTTTCTCTTTTTAAAAGATGCAAATACTGTCTTTACAGAAAAGTAAAAAGATCTTGCTTCTGGATCCTTCTGGTTGGTTGAAGGGACCTTCAGGCCCAACTTGACAATCAATCTTCTTTAAAGTCTGGTCTTCTTTAGATGTATTTAGCTATTTTAGCTCGGCTGCTTTGCTCTGTCACTTTCCCATGACCGAGCTGACTGTAATCTGACTCTAGCTGCTTGCCCCCTCTCTCTCTCTCTGAGCTCTGCTTCTGGATCTGGATCTGATCTTTCCTGCCCTGGTCTCGAGGTTTATATTTGCTTTCTAACAATTAAGTTTTTATGATGTTATTGTAAATTAACTCTTATTTTCTTTGATTGTAAAAAGTATCTTTTGATCTAAACCTTTTAATCCAACTAAGTATACATTTTGACATGACTTCATCTCATAGATCTGATTACATTGTGTCCTTTGTGATGTTCAAAATGCTTTGGTTTCAAGAGGTGTTACTTTTAATTCCTGTCATTTCTATAGTTTTATTTTCCAATTGTGTCCTCAGCTCAATTTTGACTTTGATTTTGGCTTTGATATTATGTTTCTGGTAGACTGAGAGCCTCCAGTTTTCTTTAATTTACCTGGTATTAGCAAATTTTCACACTTCGAATTATCACAAAATTCAACTGAACTCATCCATTCTTTTCCAGATCCTTACTAAGTTAGTTACTTTCAATGAATGTGTGAGCCATTGTCTTTGGCTTCATTCAAAATCCTGTTTGCTAAGCCTGCTTAACCAAGGATATCTGCATTTTACAATCCTTCCTTGGCAGCTGCTGTTAACCCTTTGTGGGATCTTTCCCTACATTCTCTCATGTTTCTCTCAGACCAGATATTGCCAGACTTCCATGTTTAAAATGACACATCTTTCCATATTATCAATTACAGAGGTGATTCATTTTGGAAGGAATAACAGGAAGACAGAGTGCTGGGCTAATGGTAAGATTCTTGGTAGTGTGGATGATTAGGGAGATCTCGGTGTCCATGTACATAGATCTCTGAAAGTTGCCACTCAGGTTGAGAGGGTTGTTAAGAAGGCGTATGGTGTGTTAGCTTTTATTGATAGAGGAATTGAGTTTCGGAGCCATGAGGTCATGTTACAGCTGTACAAAACTCTGGTGCGGCCGCATTTGGAGTATTGCGTGCAATTCTGGTCGCCGCATTATAGGAAGGATGTGGAAGCATTGGAAAGGGTGCAGAGGAGATTTACCAGAATGTTGCCTGGTATGGAGGGAAGATCTTATGAAGAAAGGCTGAGGGACTTGAGGCTGTTTTCGTTAGAGAGAAGAAGGTTAAGAGGTGACTTAATTGAGGCATACAAGATGATCAGAGGATTGGATAGGGTGGACAGTGAGAGCCTTTTTCCTCGGATGGTGATGTCTAGCACGAGGGGACATAGCTTTAAATTGAGGGGAGATAGATATAAGACAGAACTCAGAGGTAGGTTCTTTACTCAGAGAGTAGTAAGGGCGTGGAATGCCCTGCCTGCAACAGTAGTGGACTCGCCAACACTAAGGGCATTCAAATGGTCTTTGGATAGACATATGGACGATAAGGGAATAGTGTAGATGGGCTTTAGAGTGGTTTCACGGCGCAACATCGAGGGCCGAAGGGCCTGTACTGCGCTGAAATGTTCTATGTTCTATGTTCTAAACCAGCCTTTTGGGTGGAAACAAATAGGAACGCAGGAAAAATGGAAAACCCATTATGCTCCAAAACCCCAAAATTCTGCCATCTAATAATGGTCTTTATTATTGTCACAAGGAGGCTTACATTAACACTGCAATGAAGTTACTGTGAAAATCCCCTCATCGCCACTTTCCGATGCCTGTACGTGGACACGGAGGGACAATTGAGAATGTCCAATTCACCTAACAAGCAAGTCTTCGGGACTTGTGGGAGGAAACCGGAGCACACGGAGGAAGCCCACGCAGACACGGGGAGAACATGCAGACTCCGCACAGATAGTGACCCAAGCGGGAATCGAACCGGAGACCCTGGTGCTGTGAAACAACAGTGCTAACCACTGTGCTACGGTGCCGCCAATTATTCAGATTTTAATTCAGCATCAGGCAATCCAACCTGTCAGCTACCCTGCTACCTCATCCCACTCTTTATGGGGGCTGCACCTCGGGTGTGGGAGGGTTTTATTTGTCCCATTTTGGAGCAGCGTGGGGCAGCGAAATATTCATCCTTAGCGGTCTAGACTGCCTCATCCCTTTGTTCATTTGCCATTCATTTGTTTGCATAATAGATTCCAGCAGCAGGGTGCAGTAATTACAGCAATCAGTCTCCGAAAGCTTTAATCTGATCGAAACCATGGGGAGCCAAATGAAGCAGAAAGCCATCAAACTGAGAAATATCACTCCTTATGAGCCGAAAGTTTCATACACTGCTCACGGGTGCTGAGAGACTGGCACGTAATGTATGAGAAGGTGTCTGCTGAATACGCACTGGAGCATTCTCTCGTTTCGCTGATATGGAGTGTTAAGCTTAACAGCAATTCATTGTTTCCATCAGTTGGCAAAAAGAAAAATGAAGGATAAAATCACAGACTGCAGGGAAAGGACAGAGATACTCACTCGTCCATTTACCGGCACTTTATTTTTCCATAAAGCACAAAAATCTATTATACATTGTCATATTCACGATCCTTTACTACATTGAACAAGCTGCATACCCAAGTCTTTCTCCTTGATTTACCACAATGCTGATTGTTATTCGGAACTTCACTCGCGTGATTCCTTTCAAACTCGCAACTTTCCGGCCCAGGTGCACCTGACATTCACCACTATTTCATTCATTCGTTCACGATATTTGGCCATTGGAGGCAAGGTCGGCATTTGTTGCACATCTCAAAGAAGCCCTTCAGAAGATGGAGGTGGGTCGTCTTCTTGAGCCACTGCTGCCCCAGTGTGGAAAACTCACAATGCATGTTCGGTAGAAACTTCCAGGGACACGAGAGCATGAGGAGTAGGAGCAGGAGCCGGTCGACCTGTTGCATCTGGAATACGATCATGGCTGATCTTAGGCTTCAACTCGATTTTCCTGCCCGCTCCCCCTATCCCGCGATTCTCTGAGGCCAAACATTTGTCTTGACCTTAAATGTATTTAATGATGGAGCATTCACAACTCTCTGGGGTTGAAAATTCCAAAGATTCACAACCCTTTGAGTGAAGTAATTTCTCCTCACCTCAGTCCTAAGTGATCAGCCCCTTTATTCTGAGACTGTGACCCCGAGTTTTAGATTCCCCAACCAGTGGGAACAATCTCTCAGCACCCAACTCATCAATCCCCTTCAGAATATTGTAGGTTTCAATGAGAACGCCTCTCAATCTTCTAAACTCCAGAGAAAGTCAACCCAATTTCCTCAGGCTCTCCTCAATGGACAACCCCCCCTCATCCCAGGGACCAATTGAGTGAATCTTCGCTGTACCACCCCCAGTACAAGTATACTGTTTCTTCAATGTGAAGGCCAAAACTGCACGCAATACTGCCAGATGTTTCCTCACCAAAACCCTATGCAACTCCAGCCAGACTTCTGTGTGGAGTTTGCACTTCCTCCCTGTGTCTGCATGGGTTTCCACCAGGTGCTGTGGTTTCTTCCCACAGTCCAGAAATGTGCAGAATAGATGGATTGGCCATGCTAAATTTTCTTTAAAATATTTTTATTCAAATAAGGATATGGATAACAACATACAACCAATCAATCAATAACCAAATATGCAAAATACAATCTTCCTAATTTGAATTTTTTTCCTCTTATTTCCATTCAACCTTTCCCTTTTCTTTACCCCCCTCATCCCATTTCCCCTCAACCCCTCCCATTACCCGCTAGGAACAAATAGATCTGCAAACAGAGACAAGAACAGCTTCCACTGTGCCGCCTGCGATTTGCATGATTTGCGACTCCTCAGATACTGAGGCAGTCCATGTCCATATATAGCAAGATCTGGACAATATCCAGTCTTGGGCTGATAGGTGACAAGTAACATTTGTGCCACACAAGTGCCAGACAATGACCATCTCCAACTCGGGAGATTCTAATTATCTCGCCTTAACATTCAATAGCATTGCCTTCACAGCATTTCCTGCTATCAACATCCTGGGGATAGCTTTGACCAGAAACTGAACTGAACAGCCATATGAATATTGGCTATAAGCACAGGTCAGAGACTGGGAATCCTGTGGTGAGTAATGCACGTTACTCCTGGCTCCCCTGAGCCTGTTCAACACCCACAAAGCACAAGTCAGGAGTGTGATGAAATGCTCTCCACTTGCAGTGCCTTCAACACCCACTCCAGCAACTCACTACAAGACCTTTGGAGGCACCTTCCAAACCCGTGAATGGCTCTACAACTTAGAATATTTTGCCGTTCTTTCATTGTCACTTGTGTCCCTTTAAAAAATGTTTTGTCTTACCACATGGCTTCAGTGATGTCATTGTGTGGGTGGAACTGGGCTGTGGCACTGGGTTTTAACTTTCGTTTTTGAGTTGGGAGCTGGGCTGTGGCTCTGAGTTTTACTTCCGTTTTGTGTTTGAACTGGTTTTGCTATGCACAGTTTAAAAGAAGGTTATTTTTCCTCTATCTGCATTTTAAAAACCGTTCCCAGACTGTTTGATAACTTGAAAATAAATAATTGTTTTCTGGGAGAAATTCAAGTTTTGGAAAGGACACAAGAGCATCCAAACCAGGTCTTGAGTGCTGTGTGCTGGGCCACACCTTTGAAAAGGGTTTTCTGGTTTATGGGATCTTGTTATTAAATTGGAACAGTTTAAGTGGGAAATTTATTATGGGTTATACATAGAGTACTGTAGCTGTGTGGGGTATTTATGTTTGTAATTGATAAAAAATGCTGACTGTGCGCCTTTATAAAAATGTTAACTAAATTCGTACATAAAGTTTGTTTTTGATTAAAAGTGCTGAAGGCCTCTGTTGAATAACACCTGAAAGTCAGGCCCTTGTGCTCATCGTAACCAGAATCAATAAACAGTTGCAGGTCAGGTGAATTTAATGACATACTTTGGAGTTTTCTAAAGCCTGGCCCATAACACTTGGCCAAAATCCTGGCACTCCCTCCCCTAACTACACTGTGGGTATAGCTACATCACATGGACTGCAGTGGTTCAAAAAGTCAGCACACAGCCACCTTCTCAAGGGCAAGTAGGGATGGGCAATAAATGCTGGTCTAGCCGGTGACGCCCAAATTCCAGAACGAATAATGAAAACAAATGCTCTAAGTCACCTCGGAACCCCTGTATCCAAAGCTCTTCCAATCAAAAGATATCCACTTACCTGCAGACATTTAAAAGATTCCGGGCTGGATTCTCCGTCGGCGGGATCCTCTGTTTCGCCGACAGCGCACTCACGCCAGCGGATTTCCGGACGGGGTGGGAGTGTCCACAACGGGAAACACCATTGTCCTGCTGCCGCGACGGAGAATCCCGCTGCCGACGGGGGCGTGCCGTACCGGAAAACGGGTGCGGCGGGACGGAGAATCCTGCCCACAGACTTTTGATTCACGATGCAGAAGTGCACACCCTTGGTGCAGGGATTCTCACAAAGAGCAGCGAAGGGAATCTGTGTAGAAGCCATGGACCCTTTTTACAACATTGTTGTCATATTCTGCTAAGTGTTTAAATGTCGCCTAGCTTCTCAGTATGTTAGTGAATGAGTGTGTTAGTGAATGAGTGTGTTAGTGGATGAGTGTGTTAGTGGATGAGTGTGTTAGTGAATGGGTGTATTAGTCGATGAGTGTGTTAGTGAATGAGTGAATAAGTGTGTTAGTGGACGAGTGTGTTAGTGGATGAGTGTGTTAGTGAATGGGTGTGTTAGTGAATGGGTGTATTAGTCGATGAGTGTGTTAGTGAAGGGTGCGTGAGTGAATAAGTGCGTTACTAGATGGGTGAATGATGGGGATGGGGCATTTGTCAGCGGGTTGAGCAGTGACTTCAGGGAGGGGGTCAGTGTGAGTAATTAGGGGTGTTTATTTGTATAATTACCCAGGGGTTAGATTAGGATTCCTTCTGTCTAATACTTCCTGGCTAATGATTCGGGTCTGTAAGTCAGAAATGTTTGAAGTCTCTGACTCGAACTGAAAATTGGAGTTTTCTTCAGAGGGTTCTGAGGAGCAATGATATTTGCCCATCGGAAGTTAAAACATCCCCGGCAATTCCCATGGGATCAGTGCATCGGGACTTCTGTGGGGCCCTGAAGCACATCATGGGTCGCCGACAATCCGGAAACAGTAAGATCTCGGCCAAAGAGGAACCAGCGGCACAGTAACACAGTGGTTAGCACTGTTGCTTCACAGCACCATGGGTCCCAGGTTCGATTCCCGGCTTGGGCCTGTGCGGAGTCTGCACATTCTCCCCGTGTCTGCGTGGGTTACCTCCGGGCGCTCTGGTTTCCTGCCACAAGTCCCGAAAGACGTACTTGTTCGGTAGTTTGGATATTCTGAATTTTCTCTCAATTTACCCGAACAGGCGCCGGAATGTGGCGACTGGGGGATTTTCACAGTAACTTCATTGCAGCATTAATGTAAGCCTACTTGTGACACTAATAAATATTATTATTATTAACAAGTGGAACGTAGAGCTCAAGATGCGGCTGACTCGCTTGGAACCAGGCATCACTTCACTGGGATCTCATCAAAAGCAGCTTCAACTTCCCCAATAATTCTGATGAGTTTTCTGATGGTGACAAGCGAAAGCAATGTGATAGGAATGGTGGGTGGTCCTCAGATGAAAACATTTGAGGATCCAGTCCACTTCATTATTTACTCCAGCCAAAACCTTAATCATTTCGAAGACGTCTAGAGAATTCTGAATTCTCCCTCAGTGCACCCGAACAGGTGCCAGAAAGTAACTTTATTGCATTGTTAATGTAAGCCTACTTGTGACAATAAAGATTATGTATTTTTATTTATTAAAACTCTCCTTAAACTCTGCTCTCAGGAGAATAAAAAACCCAGATTTTCAGGTATCTCCACTTAACTGAAGCTCCTGATGCCTGGTACTGTTCTGGAAAATCCTCTCCATGCCCCCTCCAAGGCAATGAGCTCTTTCGTGAAGTGTGGTGTCCATAACAGGCCACAATGCTCTGGGTGACATCTAACCAATGCCTTCTAAATGAATTGGTGTAGCTTCTGTGCTGAGCTTAGCCTCTTTTGTGGCCGGGTTGCAGTGTGTGCATGCAGCATTTAACTTTCCAGCTCACAACCAAGAGCTCTGATAGTCACTCTGTCTTTCAGTAATGAGTTTAATTAGCTTTCGGCCATCCTGGTTGTAATCATTATCGCTGGGGATATTATTGTACAAAAGAATAAGTTAGCATTGCAATTAAGCCTGCACAAACATTAATACAAACAAGATTCCTAGCCAATGACTTGAATAAATATGTGAACAGCGAATGAGAAAGATAAAAATGATGTGTAACTCTGGTTGAAAGTATTATGTTTCAGCACATGCCCTCCCCTGCCTTTAATACCTCCATTTAGTTAAGCTGCTGCTCTCCTCATCGCCAATATGTATATGACGAGTAAACAGAAATATTCAAAGGAAATAAAGATAAAATATTTATTTTGAATGTCCCTATCATCTTTCTCCTGAGTTGCTCGCAGCAGTGTCCAAGAAATTAATCTTCAATTCCCTTGTTAACTCCAGGTTAGTGCCAGATTTTAATTGAATTCAAATTTCCCCATCTGCTGTGGTGGGATTCGAACCTGGTTTCCCAGAGCAATACTATGGGTCTGTGGATTGCAACACTGCGCCACAATTTAGGCGTCATGCTCACCATCACTAAGACAAGCTTTGTATTCCGGATTTATTTAATTTAATTAGGGTGGCGCGGTCGCACAGTCGTTAGCACTGCTGTCTCACAACTCCTGGGATCCAGGTTCAATTCCGGCCTTGGGTGACTGTGTGGATTTTGCACGTTCTCCCAATGTCTGTGTGGGTTTCATCCAGGTGCTCCGGTTTTCTCCCACTCTCTCAAGATGTGCAGGTTAGGTGGGTTGGCCATGCTAAATTGCCCATTTGTGTCCAAAGACATGCATGTTCGGTGGGGACCACAGGGACAGGGCAAGGGTGTGGGCCTAGGTAGGATGCTCTTCCAGAGGGTCAGTGCAGACTCGATGGGACGAATGGCCTCCTTCTGCACTGTCGCTATTCTGTGGAAATGTTGGCCCAGCCATCAACACTCATATCCCATGAATAAATAGGAAAAGGAAAAAAAATTATGGAGCAGGAGTAGGCCATTTAGTTCCTCGAGCCTGTTCCATCAGTTAATAAGATCATGGCTCATCTGGTTCTGGCCTTAATTCCACCTTCCACCTACCTCCAATATTCCATTATCCTTGCAATAAACAATCATTTGATCAGCTTCATAATGACTTGCTGGACCTGCAGACTACCTTTTTGTGATTCATGTACTAGGACACCCAGATCGCTCTGTACCTCAAAGTTCAGCAATCTCTCTCCATTTAAATAATTTACTGCTTTTCTATTCTTTGTGCCAAACTGGACAAGTTCGCCTTTTCCAAAATTATAATCCTTCTGCCAAATTTTGCCCACTCACTTAGCCTGTCCATATCCCTTTTCAAACTCCTTGGGCGCGATTCTGCAGGTTCGTTAGCCATGGAAGCAAATCGTGTAACAGCAGCAAACTCTCGCGCGAAGCCAAAAACGGTATTTGCGCTGGCGAGGTCTCCGAATGCGATTGACGTGATCGGGTTGGGGCCTCATTCCTTCGTCCCGTTGCTCTATAGCGGGCTAAAGGGCTCGGGTCTAAGGTTCACTGAATAATTGGAGAGTCCTTCCAGGATAATAATTGTTATATTCCTTGACTTTTCCTCCAAGATAGCCAGATATGTAGTGTTGACAAAGAAGATAAAAATCAAAACAAATTTATTTTACACTGCTAAACTCGATTAGATTCACACACTTTACTGAGTAACAAATGCTAAACTACTAATGCTGAATCTGTCGTATAGTATTCAATATGCTCTCTAACTAGTAAACTACATTATAACTTGCCCTCGTGCAAAATCTCGGGCTTGGTTTAGCACAGTGGGCTAAATCGCTGGCTTGTAATGCAGAACATAGCCAGCAGCGCGGGTTCAATTCCCATACCAGCCTCCCTGAACAGGCGCTGGAATGTGGCAACTAGGGACTTTTCACAATAACTTCATTGAAGCCTACTTGTGACAAAAAGTGATTAATAGCTCTGCAATGAATTCTCGTTCTGCTCTCATCAGCTTCTCATCATGTTCTCCCAGAATTCCCAGAGATGCTGCCTAATCTACAATAACTTAGTAACGCCATCTGATGTTTGATTTACACATAGCTTCTGATGTTAACCCTTGTACTATACATATATGTACGAGGCAAGTTTTTTTACACAGAGGGTAGTGGGTGCCTGGAACACGCTGCCGGTGGAGGTGGTGGAAGCAGGGACGATAGTGACATTTAAGGGGCATCTTGACAAATACGTGAATAGGATGGGAACAGAGGGATACGGACCCAGGAAGTGTAGAAGATTGTAGTTTAGTCAGGAGGCAAGGTCGGCGCAGGCTTGGAGGGCCGAAGGGCCTGATCCTGTGCTGTACTTTTCTTTGTTTTTGTTCTTTGTCTATCATTACATCTCCCCCTTTTTTTTAGACATTCCATTTTTGCATGACTAAAGAAAAAACTGTCTAACATTAGTACAGAATACATTGATATGTATACTAAGTTTAAAATTAAAAAAAAGAATTTATTAAAGTTTTCACAAAATATCAACAACAAAATGTAAAAGGAACCCAATAAAAATAAATACAAAACAAAACAACCCAGTGCCCCCCTCCCCTATACATAAATAATATATTAACACCCGCCGAAACACATCGCAAACATAGCAAATATATACACCCCCTCAGATCCCCCAGTATAGACAAACAAAAATAAAATAGAACCCACACCCCCTCCCCCCCGAGTTGCTGCTGCTGCTGCTGTCTAACGTACAGCCAGGAAGTCCAAGAACGGTTGCCACCACCGGAAGAACCCTTGCACCGATCCCCTTAAGGCAAATTTCACCCTCTCCAATTTAATAAACCCAGTCATACCTTTGATCCAGGATTCCACTCCTGGGGGCCTCGCATCCTCCCACTGAAGAAGAATCCTTCGCCGGGCTACCAGGGACGCAAAGGCCCGAATACTGGCCTCTTTCGCCTCCTGCACTCCCGGCTCCTCTGCAACCCCAAATATTGCGAGCCCCCAGCCCGGTTTGACCCTGGATCCTACCACCCTCGACACCGTCCTCGCTACGCCCTTCCAAAATTCCTCCAGCGCTGGCCATGCCCAGGACATTTGGGTGTAGTTTAATGGGCTCCCTGAACACCTAACACACCTGTCCTCACCCCCAAAAAAATGGCTCATCCTTGGCCCGGTCATGTGTGCCCTGTGCAGCACCTTAAACTGTATGAGGCTGAGCCTCGCGCATGAAGAGGAAGAGTTCACCCTCCCTAGGGCATCTGCCCACGTCCCCTCCTCGATCTCCTCCCCAACTCCTCCTCCCATTTACCTTTCAGCACCTCCACCGAGGCCTCTTCCTTCTCCTGCATCACCTGATATGTTGCCGAGATTTTCCCCTCACCGACCCACACACAGCACCCTGTCATGTACCGTGCGTGGCGGCAGCAGCGGGAATTCCACCACTTGCCGCCTGGCAAATGCCCTTACCTGTAGATACCTAAAGGCGTTTCCCGGGGGGAGCCCGTACTTCTGCTCGAGCTCACCCAGGCTCGCGAACTTCCCCCAACACAGGTCCCCCAACCGTCTTATGCCTGCCCTGTGCCACCCCAAAAACCCTCCATCTATTCTCCCTGGGACAAACCGGTGGTTCCCCGTATCGGGGTCCACACCGAGGCTCCCACTTCCCCCCTGTGCCACCTCCATTGCCGCCAAATTTTGAGGGCAGCCGCCACCACCGGGCTCGTGGTATACCTCATTGGAGGGAGCGGCAGCGGCGCCGTTGCCAGCGCCTCCAGACTCGTACCCTCACAAGACGCCATCTCCAGTCTCTTCCATACCGCCCCTTCCCCCTCTATCATCCAGTTGCACACCATCGCCGCATTGGCGGCCCAGTAGTACCCACAGAGGTTGGGCAGCACCAGCCCCCCCCCATCCCTACTCCGCTCCAGGAACTTCCTTCTCACCCTCTGAGTCCCTCGCGCCCACACAAACCCCGTTATGCTCCTGTTGACCCGCCTAAAGAAGGCCTTCAGGATAAGAATGGGGAGGCACTGGAACAGGAACAAAAACCTTGGGAGCACCGTCATCTTGACTGACTGCACCCTACCTGCCAGGGACAGCCACAACGCGTCCCACCTCTTAAACTCCTCCTCCATTTGCTCCACCAGCCTCGTGAAATTAAGTCTATGCAGGGCCCCCCGGCACCTGGCCACCTGGACCCCCAAATACCTGAAGCTCCTCTCCGCCCTATTTAGTGGGAGCTCGCCAATCCCCCTCTCCTGGTCCCCTGGGTGAATGACGAACATCTCGCTCTTCCCCATGTTGAGCGTGTACCCTGAGAAATCCCTGAACTCCCTGAGGATCCTCATTACCTCCGGCATTCCCCCCACGGGGTCCGCCACATATAGCAGCAAGTCATCCGCATAGAGTGACACCCTATGCTCCTCCCCACCCCGCACCAGCCCCGTCCAGTTCCTCGACTCCCTCAGTGCCATAGCCAGGGGTTCAATCGCTAGCACGAAGAGCAGGGGCGACAAGGGACATCCCTGCCTCGTCCCTCGATGCAACCGAAGGTACTCAGACCTCCTCTTGTTCGTGGCCACACTCACCATCGGGACCTCGTACAACAGTCTAACCCACCTGATGAACCCCTCCCCAAACCCAAACCGCTTCAGCACCTCCCACAAGTACCCCCACTCTACCCTATCGAAGGCCTTCTCAGCGTCCATCGCCGCCACTATCTCTGCCTCGCCCTCCCTCGCCAGCATCATAATAACGTTCAGGAGCCTCCGCACATTCGCGTTCAACTGCCTCCCCTTCACGAACCCCGTCTGGTCTTCGTGGATGACCTGCGGCACACAATCCTCAATTCTCGTGTCTAAGACCTTCGCCAGCACCTTGGCATCTACATTTAACAATGAAATCGGCCTGTAAGACCCACACTGCAGGGGATCCTTGTTCTGCTTCAGGGTCAAGGAGATCAGTGCCCGGGACATCATCGGGGCAAGGCCCCCCACTTCCTTGCCTCATTGAAGGTTCTAACCAGCAACGGGCCCAACAGGTCCACATATTTTTTGTAAAATTCGACCGGGAAACCGTCCGGCCCCGGTGCCTTCCCTGCCTGCATGCTCCCTATCCCTTTGGCCAGCTCCTCCAACCCAATCGGGGCCTCTAATCCCGCCACCAGTCCCTCATCCACCTTCGGGAACTTCAGTTGGTCCAGAAAGCGGCCCATCCCTCCCTCCTCCAGTGGGGGCTCGGACCGATACAGTTCCTCATAAAAATCCCTGAAGACCCCATTGATGCCAACCCCACTCCGCACCACACTCCCTCCCCTATCCTTAACTCCCCCAATCTCCCTAGCTGCGTCCTGCTTCCGAAGCTGATGCGCCAGCATCCGACTTGCCTTTTCCCCATATTCATAAATCGCCCTCTGGGCCTCCCTCCACTACGCCTCCGCCTTCTTGGTGGACAACAGGTCGAATTCGGCCTGGAGGCTACGCCTCTCCCTCAACAGTCCCTCCTCCGGCACCTCCGCGTACCTCCTGTCTATCCTCACCATCTCCCCCACCAGCCTCTCCCTCTCCCTCTGCTCTCTCCTCTCCTTGTGGGCCCTAATGGAGATCAGCTCTCCCCTAACCACTGCCTTCCGCGCCTCCCAGACCATCCCCACTCGGATCTCCCCGTTATCGTTGGCCTCCAGGTATCTCTCTATGCTTCCTCGGACCCGCTCCCTCACCTCCTCGTCCGCCAACAGCCCCACCTCTGAGCACCTCAACGGGCGCTGGTCCCTCTCCTCCCCCTCTCCATGTCTATCCAATGCGGGGCATGATCCGAAATGGCTATCGCCGAGTACTCGGTATCCTCTACTCTCGCAATCAGCGCCCTGCTCATAACAAAAAAGTCGATCCGCGAATAGGCCTTATGAACGTGCGAGAAGAATGAAAATTCCCTAGCCCCCGGCCTTGCAAGTCTCCAAGGGTCCACCCCTCCCATCTGGTCCATAAAGCCCCTCAGCACTTTAGCCGCCGCCGGCCTCCTACCCATCCTAGACCTGGAGCGATCCAGTGCCGGATCCAACACCGTGTTAAAGTCCGCCCCCATTATCAGGCCCCCCACTTCCAAGTCCAGGATCCGACCCAACATGCGCCGCATAAAACCCGCATCGTCCCAGTTCGGGGCGTACACGTTGACCAGCACCACCCTCTCCCCTTGCAGCTTACCACTTACTATTACGTACCTTCCGCCATTATCTGTCACAATGCTCGACACCTTGAACGACACCCTCTTTCCCACCAAGATCGCCACCCCCTAATTTTTGGCATCCAGCCCCGAATGAAACACCTGGCTTACCCACCCCTTCCTCAATCTTACCTGGTCTGCCACCTTGAGGTGCGTCTCCTGGAGCATGACCACATCCGCCTTCAGCCCCTTCAGGTGTGCGAACACCCGGGCCCGCTTAACCGGCCCGTTCAGCCCCCTTATGTTCCAGGTTATCAGCTGGATCAGGGGGCTACCCGCCCCCCTCCCCCGCCGACTAGCCGTAACCCCTCCTTGGCCAGCCACGCGCCTGCGCCCCACGCCCAGACCTTTCCCCACGGCGGCAGACCCCCGTACCAACCCCCTCTACTCGCTCCAGCTCCCCCATGACCATACCAGCAGTTACCCCCCCACCCCCCAGCTAGGACCCCTCCTAGCTGCATTGCTCCCCCCATTGCACTCCCGCAAGTCAGCTGAGTCCTGATGACCCCGGCTGCTCCTGCCTCTCCTTCAACTCCTCCCATTGTGGGACTTCCCCTCCCCCTCCATTACCCACCAGCAGACTCTCCGCCTCCCCCTTCCATCCCAAGCTCGGGAAAAAACCCGCGCTTCCCCGCCCCGGTCCCGCCCCCTCCAGCCTTCAGCGTGGGAAAAAGCTCCTTTTACAGGCCCAGTCACCTCACCCCCGACTCGGGCCTCACCCTCAATAGAATCCCCTCTACCGCATCCCCCCTACCGGCCATCCACCCCCTCCTCCGTTTATTTGCCCCCCCTCCAAGAGCCCACCCGACAGACCCAACCAAAACAGAGCCCAACCCACCCTCACCACCCACAACAAACCAAAACTAAACAAGAACAAAGAACCCCCCTTCAAAATGTAGCACAAGAACAACAATCCCCGACCATCCCCACGTCCGACCCCCCATCCCGACCCTCAGTTTGTGTCCAGCTTCTCGGCCTGAACAAAGGCCCATGCCTCCTTCGGGGACTCAAAATAATGGTGCTAGTCCTTGGAGGTGACCCACAGGCGCGCCGGCTGCAGCATGCCAAACCTCCCCCCCTTCCTGTGCAGCACCGCCTTCGCTCGATTGTACCCAGCCCTTCGCCACCTCCGCGCTCCAGTCCTGATATACTTGATACTCCGCATTCTCCCACCTGCTGCTCCTCTCTTTCTTGGCCCATCTGAGTACGCACTCCCGATCAGCGAACTGATGAAACCGCACCAACACCACCTGCGGCGGCTCGTTAGCCTTGGGCCTCCTCGCCAGCACTCTATGGGCCCCTTCCAGCTCCAGGGACCCCTGGAAGGACCCCACTCCCATCAGTGAGTTTAACATGGTGACCACATAGGCCCCCACGTCCGACGCCTCCAGCCCCTCCGGGAGGCCCAGGATCAGCATATTCTTCCGCCTCGACTGATTCTCCATCTCCTTGAACCGTTCCTGCCATTTCTTGTGGAGCGCCTTGTGCGCCTCCACCTTTACCGCTAGGCCCAAGATCTCGTCCTCGTTATCTGAGATCTTTTGTCGGACCTCGTGGATTGTCACCCCCTGGGCCGTCTGGGTCTCCAGCAGCTTATCAATAGAAGCCTTCATCTGCTCCAGCAGGTCCGCTTTGAGCTCCCTGAAGCAGCGCTGGATAACCTCCTGCTGCTCCTGCGCCCACTGCATCCCCACTGCCTGGTCCCCGCCCGCCGCCATCTTTCTCTTCTTCCCTCGCACTTTCTTTGGCTTCACCACCACTTTTTTAGTCGCCCCGCTCCTGGTCCAAGCCAAAAACTGTCAGGGGAATGTTTCAGTCTTCTTCCCACACCAGGAAATGTCGAAGAAATGCCGTTGGGGGCCCTGAAAAGAGCCCAAAAGTCCGTTCCAAGCGGGAGCTGCCGAACGTTCGACTTAGCTCTGCATAGCCGCAACCGGAAGTCCGATATGTATACTAAGTTAACAAGTGAGTAAGAAAAAATAATTCAAACAGTTCATTTGGGCTTCTTCACAAGTTAAATCTGTCTGGTTTATTTCTTATTCTGGATGATCTCCTCAATCCAGTCAGGGGAGTGGGAGAAGACCAGAATGTATGCTGGAAGTCTTCTGGTATCTTGGAAGATGTTATTGTACTACAAAATAAACTTTCATTGAGTTGAAGATCAGGAAATAACGTACTGGAAGATTGAACTTTCAGAAGTGCTCTGCGATTTCTTCTAACAATCGAACCATCATTCATCTGAATGATGTATGAACGATGTGGTGCTTGACATATTACCTCGGCAAGAACAGACCATCTTCCAGTGGGAATAGGAATCCTCACTTGATCACCTGGATTCAGTGGTTCCAGTGGTGTTGGATGTTGATTGTAGTATTTCTCCTGAATGTTTTGTTGATGTTGCATTTTCTTGATGACTGGCTGAAGATCTGGATCAGGTAGTCATATGCATGCAAGAGTTGTACGCAATTTTCTGTTCAGCAATAGTTGAGCAGGAGGTAAACCAGTTGCTGGAGGAGTAGCTCTATAATTTAATAAAGCTAGGCACACATCAGAATCAGAATCAAAAGATTTTTTGAAAAGTAATTTCACGATGTGAACTCCTTTTTCAACCTTGCGATTGGATTGCGGATAGGGAGGGCTTCAAAACAAGTTACATTGTCTGTCATGACTTTGCAAGGTATCTTCAACTCAATGAAAGTTTATTTCATACTACAATAACATCTTCCAGGATACCAGATGACTTCCAGAATCGAGATGTCGAGCAAACATTTCTTTTGTTGCCTTGATCACAGATTTTGCAGTTGAGTCAGACAATTTGGTTCCTTCGGGATAGTTTGAGAAATAATCAATGAATAGAATATAATCACAACCATGAAAGTGAAATTAATCGATTCCAACCTATGACCATGGAGTCTTCGCAAGATCATGAGGTAGAAGTGTTTCTTTGCTTTGAGCTGATTGGTTGCATTGACAGGTTTCACATTCACGCATCAGGTTTGTTATGTCCTTGTTGATGCCTGGCCAATATACTGCCTGTCTCGCTCTTTGTTTGCATTTCTCTATGCCTAGATGACCTTCATGTATTTTCTGTAGCATCATACGAATAACAATACGATCGAGATGGAGTAGAAAACCATCTACAATAGTGTGTTCAGATTGAATGTTTCTGAATTTGGGCCAACCATTATTCAAATGGTTAATGACATGTTGCAACATTTCATCTTTGTTTGTCTCATCTCTGATGAGTTTAAGTTTGTCATCCGAAGCAGGAACGGTTTCAGTTCGCAGCTGTACTTCAGCTTCAATCTAATAATAATAATAATCGCTTATTGTCACAAGTAGGCTTCAATTAAATTACTGCGAAAAGCCCCTAGTCGCCACATTCCGGCACCTGTTCGGGGAGGCCGGTAGGGGAATTGAACCCGCGCTGCTGGCATTCCTCTGCATTACAAGCTAGCTATTCATCCTACTGAGCTAAACCAGCCTTTGATCTGTTGAATGATCTCTGGCCGTTGCACTTCTGAGTTAATAGAATGAGATAATGCATCAGCAATTATCAACTCTTTGCCCTGAGTATAGACAAATTGAAAATCGTATTGTCTTAACTTCATCAGAATATGCTGTAGTCTAGGAGTCATGTCATTCAAATCTTTGTGAATGATGTGAACAAGTGGTCGGTGATCAGTTTTGACCGTGAATGTTGGTAGGCCATAGACATAGTCGTGAAACTTGAGAATTCCAGTAAGTAAGCCGAAACATTCTTTTTCTATCTGAGCATACCTTTGCTCAGTGGATGTCATTGATCACGATGCATAAGCAACAGGTCTCCATAAAGAATCATCATCTCTTTGTAGAAGAACTGCTCCAATTCCACTTTGACTTACATCCCTTGAGATCTTTGTTTTTCTTTCAGGGCCAAAGAAGGAAAGTAGGAGGTCTTACAACACCAGGTTAAAGTCCAGCACGTTTGTTTCAAATCACTAGCTTTCGGAGCACTTCTCCTTCCTCAGGTGAAGGAGGTGCTTCACCTGAGGAAGGATCAGCGCTCCGAAAGCTAGTGTTTGAAACAAATCTGTTGGACTTTAACCTGGTGTTATAAGACTTCTTACTGTGCTCACCCCAGTCCAACGCCGGCATTTCCACATCAAAGAAGGAAAGAACAGGTGCGGTAGTCAATGTTGACTTTAGATCCATTCATTCTGTGTGGTGCTCATCAGTCCATGAAAACGATATGGATTTCTTGATGAGATGACGCAAAATTGTAGTTCTTGAAGAGAGGTTTGGAATTAACTTTCCAAGGAAATTTACAATGCCTAGGAATCTCGACACTGCTTTCTTGTCCTCTGGAACTGTCATCTTCTGCATTGCAGCAATCTTGTCGTGGTCAGGTTGCACACCAAGTTCTGAGATTCGATCATCCAGGAATTTTGAAGTTGAGATACCAAGGTTGTATTTGGCTCTGTTTAGCTTTAAGACAAATGTATGTATCCTCTGTAAGACTTATAATAGCCTTCCATTCTGCTCTTCACGTGTAGATGACCAAACAATAATGTCATCCACGTAAACTCGTATTCCATCGATGCCTTCAATCATTTGTTCCATTGCACGATGAAATATCTCCGATGCGGAAATAATACCAAATGGCATTCTGTTGAAACAGTGTCGACCAAACAGTGTGTTGAACGTACATAATTTCTTGTTTGTGCCATCTAGCTGCGTTTGCCAAAATCCTCTGGAGGCGTCCAGTTTAGAGAAAACTTTTGCATTTGCCAATTCGCGGGCCATCTCTTCATGCTTGAGTATTGGATACTGTGCATGCTTTTTAATCCTGTTTAGATCTTTTGGATCTATACAGATTCTCAATTCTCCAGATGGTTTCTTGATGCACACCATCGAATTGACGCAATCAGTCGGTGCTGTAATCTTGGAGATGATTCCAAGCTTCTGAATGCGTGCAAGTACTTGCTTTAATCTTTCACGTAGCGGAGCAGGAGCTCTTCTAGGAGGGTGTACCACCGGTTTGGCATTTGGTGACAATTGTATCTTGCATTGAAATGGAAGAGTACCCATACCTTCAAAGACGTGAGGCAATTGATCACGAATTCCCTGAATATCTTCCTGTACAGGTGGAATAGGTTCTTTGAACTTGGTAAAGATCCTGACAGGCTTGTGCATCTAGTAGGGAAGATCGATTGCATTCAACGATCTCGAGCAGTAAGGATATCACAGTGTCGTGATTTGTCACTGCAAGATAGCAAGATCCCAATGAGGTAATTGTGTTGCCATTATAATCATGCAATTGGCAATCTGCTTCCTGTATTTTAGGACTTTAACTAAGTTGCGAAAGGTCATCCATGTTTATCAAGTTCGCTGAAGCTTCTGTGTCCAGCTTGAAGATGATTTTGGAACTATTTACTTGAAGTGGTGTATTCTATTCGGATTCCGTGTTACTAGATTGCACGATTTGAAGATTAGTAGCATTGAACTTTTCAACACTTCCGACAAAGAAGGACTCTTCTTAGTGTCAGGTGAGAGTACCTTTAAGAAATGAGTGTTTAAGAAATGTACCTTTAAGAAATGGGTGCCTATCAGTGATGTCAGAGTGTGGGTGGAGCTGGGCTGTCTGTCAGCTTTTTACTTTTGTTTTAGGCTGTTTGCTGCAGGGTGTGTTAGACAGAGCAGGTGTACTGTTAATCTCTCTGCCATGAAAATACTATCTTTTGATCATTTGGTGAATTCAGAATTATAAATGTTCTCAGTGGTGAATGTAAACCGAATGTGCTTCTGTTCAAATGTGTTTCTTTTGTCTTCTGGATGTTGTTTGGGAAGTTATTAAGGATTACTTAGTGTTGTATTCTTTGGGGGTTGTATTTGAATTGATAGTTCCTAAGATGTTCACTGTATGTTTTAAAAAGGTTAACTTGAGTTCATAGAATAAATATTGTTTTGGTTTAAAAAATACTTTTCCATTTCTGCTGCACCACACCTGTAGAGTGGGCCGTGTGCTCCCCATATCACAATCTATTAAAAGTTGTAGGTCAGGTGAACTCCATGATACACTTTGGGGTTCTCTAAACACTGGCCCATAACAAATTGGGGGCTTGACGGGGATACAAGTCTATTGGATCGGCTTTGTGAACTTAAAGACAGTGAGGGATGAGCATATTGTGGGTGTTTTTCAGGTATGGTATTTTAGTTTAAGTAGGGAGTGTGTTGTGTACAATGGCTCTTTCAGAGGCTCTGATGTTTTTGGGGGTGGAGACGGTCACAGGCAGTACCTTACGGACAGAGACTAAAAGCAGGCTGTTAGATTTGGCAAAAACATTGCAGTTAACATTACCTGACAAAATGTGAAAAGATGAGGTAATTATGGCGGTGGCTAAGCATTTAAAGTTGCCTGAGACAGTCTGACTCATTAGAAATGGCAAAGATCTAGTTGCAGATTAAGCAACTTGAACATGAAAAAGAATTAAAGCAGCTTGAATATGCAATGAGAGAAAAAGAAGGAGATCAGGGAAAATAAAAAGGAGAGAGAGGAAAGAAACAAAGAAAGAGATAGAGAGGAAAAGGAAAGAGATAGAGAGGAAAGTGAAAAAGAGAGAGAGTTTGAACTTCAGAAAATGGCTATGAAACATAACAGTCAATGAAAATTGGCAGACATAAAGGGAAACACACAGTTGGGGGATAGTGATGAGGATAGTGAGAAAGAGCATCATAGTCGAAGGCTTGGTGGGGATCTATTTAAATATGTCCAAGCATTGCCAAGAGTATGACGAGAAGGAGGTGGATCCTTTTTCATTTCATTTGAGAAGGTAGCTAAACAAATGAAACGGCCACAGGACATGTGGGTATTACTGATTCAAACAAAGCTGGCAGGGCTAGTGAAGTGTTTGCAGCACTACCGGAGGAGGTATCTGGGACGTATGAGGAGGTGAAAAAATCCATCTTAGGTGCATATGAACTAGTGCCTGTAGCCTACAGACAAAGGTTTAGAAATTTAAGGAAAGAATTTGGTCAAACATACATGGAGTTTGAAAGGCTCAAACAGAGTAATTTTGAGAGGTAGATAAGGGCTTTGAAAATAGACCAAACGTATGAAGCTCTCAAAGAAATTATACTTTTGGAGAAGTTTAAAAATTCAATTCCTGATGTTATGAGAACTCATGTGGAAGAACAGAGGGTTAAAACTGCAAGATTAGCAGCAGAAATGGCAGATGATTATGAATTAGTTCATAAATCAAAGCTTGGTTTCCGACATCAGTTTCAGCCTGTGAGGGATAGAAACTGGGGACATGAGAAGAGGCAGAGGCAAAGGTGATCTGATGGGAGATAAAAAGGAGAGTGTACCCCAGATTAAAAAAGAATTCCAGGAGGGTGGAAAAGAAATGAAACGTTTCAAATGTTTTCTCAGTAATAAACTAGGCCATATAAAGTCACAGTGTTGGTGGTTGAAGAAAAGCACTGGGAAGGCTGATATGGTAAAACAGGATAAGGCAGTGGGTTTTGTTAAAGTGGGAAAGGAAATCCCAAGTGAAGCGAAGGAGGTGCAAACGATTGTACAGCCTGATCAAGAGTTGATTGATAAGAAGGTGCCAGATCCCTTTAAATAATTTATTTGTCTGGGTAAAGTTTACTCATGTGTATCAGGAGGAGCAGGTAAATAAGTCATGATTTTAAGAGATCTGGGAGCTAGTCAATCTTTAATGGTAAGAGATGAGGAGTTATGTAGTTTGGGAAGAATGTTGCCAGAAAAGGTGGTAATATGTGGAACTCAGGGTGAGAGGAGTAGTGTTCCATTATATAATGGAAGATTGGAAAGTTCAGTGAAGAGTGGTGAAGTGGTAGTAGGCGTAATAGAGAAACTATCTTGTCCAGAAATGCAGTTTATCTTGGGTAATGATATAGCTGGATCGCAGGTGGGAGTGATGCCTACTGTGGTTGATAAGCCAGTGGAAAATCAGACAACTGAAGTGTTGAAGGACGATTATCCTGGGATTTTTCCAGATTGTGTAGTAACAAGGTCACAAAGTCACAGGGTAAGACAAGAGGAGAAATCAAAGAGTGAAGATGAAGTTGAAGTGCAATTATCAGTAACGATTTTTGATCAGGTGGTTGGAAAAGAACAGGTGGAGGATGAGGCGGATATTTTTAGTTCAGGAATATTGGCGGAGTTACAACAGAAAGATATAGAAATAAAACGGAGGAATCAGAAAGCATACACGGACGAGGAATCTGAGAGTATACCAAAGTGTTATTACCGTAAAAGTGATGTCTTGATAAGAAAATGGAGACCTTTACATATGCAGGTGGGTGAAAAGTGGGCATAAGTTCATCAAATAGTATTGCTGGTAGGGTATAGAAAGGAGGTGTTGCGAGTTGAACATGAGGTACCAGTGGGAGGTCATTTGGGAATAAGGACAACTCAAGCTAAAATACAAAAACATTTTTATTGGCCTGGACTACATAAAGATGTTGTTAAATTTTGTCAATCATGTCACACATGTCAAGTGATAGGGAAACCTCAAACAGTGATAAAACCAGTGCCCTTAATACCCATTCCAGCATTTGAGGAACCTTTTACAAGGGTCCTAAGTGATTGCGTAGGACCAATTCCTAAAATGAAAAGTGGGAATCAATATCTTTTGACTATAATGGATGTGTCTACTAGGTTTCCAGAGGCCATTCCAGTATGTAATATTACAGCTAAAAAGATTGTGGAGGAGTTACTTAAATTCTTTACGAGATATGGACTACCCACAGAAATACAATCGGATCAAGGATCAAACTTTACCTCAAGGTTAATCAAAGAAGTTATGAATAGCTTAGGAATAAAATAATTTAAATCAACTGCGTACCAACCAGAATCGCAGGGAGCGTTAGAAAGGTGGCATCAGACATTAAAGACAATGTTGAAGGCTTATTGTAAAGATTATCCAGAGGATTGGGCTAAAGGAATTCCATTCGTACTGTTTGCAATTAGGGATGCACCTAATGAGTCAACCAAATTCAGTCCTTTTGAACTAATTTTTGGTCATGAGGTAAGAGGACCACTTAAATTGATTAAGGAAAAATTGGTGAGTGACAAATCAGAACTTACATTATTTACGTGTCAAATTTTAGGAAACGATTAAATAGAGCAGGTGAATTGGCATTTAAAAGTTGCACAAAATGTGATGAAACGGGTAGCGGACAAGAAATCCAAAGTTCGTAGAGATAAAGTTTTAGTGTTGTTACCAGTGGTGGTTAACCTTTAAAAGCCAGGTTTTGTGGACCTTATCAGATTGAAAGGAAATTAAATGAGGTGAATTATGTGGTACAAACACCAGATCGGAGGAAGACTCACCGAGTGTCTCATGTGAATATGCTTAAAAGGTACTTTGAAAGGGAAGGAGAGAAAAAGGAGGAGGTTTTAATGATTCTAACTCAAAGTGACGAACCAAATCCAGATGACTGTGAATTTGACATACCTCAAATTAAATTGGAAAACGAGGACGTTCTTAAAAATTGGAATAAATTGTTGAGTTACTTTCCAGAGGAAAAACAAACTGACCTGAAAGAGTTATTGATATCACATGGGCAAGTTTGTAGAGATAAATTGGGAAGTGCTAAAATGGCTATACATGATGTCGATGTGGGAAATGCTGTTCCAATCAAGCAACATCCATACAGACTTAGCCCTGCAAAATTGGCACAGGTTAACAAAGAGATTGAGAGTATGCTTAAAAATGGCATAATTGAAGTGGGTTGTAGCCAATGGAGCTCACCCATAGTGATAGTCCCTAGACCAGATGGTACCCAATGGTTGTGTGTGGATTATAGAAAGGTTAATGCAGTTACAAGAACAGACTCTTATCCTATCCCATGTTTGGAGGATTGCATTGAGAAAGTGGGATAATCAGCTTTTATTTCCAAACTGGATTTACTTAAATGTTACTGGCAGGCACCTTTATCCGAAAGGGCAAAGGAGATTTCAGCTTTTGTGACTCCAGATGGTATTTACCAATTCAAAGTTATGCCATTTGGCATAAAAAACGCCCCAGCCACATTACAACGGTGAACTAACGAAGTTGTTTCAGGATTACCCAATTGTGCGGTATACATCGACGATCTGGTAATTTTCAGCCAGACAGGGTCAGAACATTTGAATCTTCTGATGGAGTTATTCGATCGACTTCAGGAGGCGGGTTTGTGATAAACCCAGCCAAAAGTGAATTTGGAAAAGCCCAAGTCACTTTCCTTGAGGAGTTTCCGATACCCTCAAGACGAAGGGAAATAATGCGATGTCTTGGCATGAGTGGATTTGATCGAACATTTGTGAACAATTTTTGTCGTGTGGTTGCTCCACTGATAGACTTGCTGAAGAAACGTCAAAAGTTTCAGTGGACAGCAGACTTTCAACAGGCATTTGATTGCTTGAAAGCTGTGATAACCAATTCTCCTGTGTTGGAGAATTACAAGGGACTCTGTGATCAGATTGAACTAAAGTATCTGACTTTAAAGAGAAACGCCGAGGCGTAGAGAAATGGACGGATTGTGCAAAGACCTTCTTGTTCAAAGAGACTGTCAATTGAGAGGGATTCCAGTTGGAGGAAGAAGAACAAAACAAAAATGGACTATATTATTATACCTGTTTGTGTGTGTTGTGTTTTTTGAAACAAAAAAGTATATTTACTGTGTGCATTTCTTAAAGGATAGTGATAAAGTGAAAAATGAAACCATCGTGAAGTTGATGGTTTATTTATTTTTTCTTGGGGGGAGGTGTCATGTGAGAGCATCTTTACGAAATGAGTGTTTAAGAAATGTATCTTTAAGAAATGGGTGTTTATCAGTGATGTCAGAGTGTGGGTGGAGCTGGGCTGTCTGTCAACTTTTTACTTTTGTTTTAGGCTGTTTGCTGCAGGGTGTGTTTTAGTTTTGTTTTCAGTGTTGGAGCTGAAGCCAGACAGAGCAGGTGTACTGTTGATCTCTCTGCCATGAAAAGCCTATCTCTTGATCATTTGGTGATTCAGAATTATAAATGTTCTCAGTAGTGAATGTAAACCTAATGTGCTTCTGTTCACCTTTTTGTCTTCTGGATGTTGTTTGGAAAGTTATTCTTTGGGGGTTGTATTTGAATTGATGGTTGCTAAGATGTTCATTGTATGTTTTAAAAAGGTTAACTTGAGTTCATAGAATAAACATTGTTTTGCTTTAAAAAATATTTTTCCATTTCTGCTGTACCACACCTGTAGAGTGCACCGTGTACTCCCCATAACCACAATCTATTAAAAGTTGTGGGTTAGGCGAACTTCATGATACACTTTGGGGTTCTCTGAACCCTAACCCATAACATAAGCTATAAACATCAAGATCATTATCAGTGTTTTCAATTTTAAAAGTTTCTGCAGTTGTGTCAACACTGCTTTTATTCATGTGTGTCTTCGGTAGATTTGCAGATTTAACTTGTGTTGCTCTAGAAGGCGGGGCATTTGGTGACTCCATAGAGAGATGTCACTCACCTGGGGGTGGCCGCTGGTACTGGTGATTGGGGGAGGCATGATGTCGGCGAGAAATGGTCGTCGTTGTTGGCAAGTAGGGGTTGGACCTGAAGGATGACCCATTCGGGGGGACCTTATGCCCCAATGCCAGCAATCCATGCGGGGGGGGGGGGGGGGGGGGGGGAGATTATGCCAGTGAGGACAGTGGCAGGGGGTGTGCACTGAAGCCCCGTTGCAGGCCATGGTAGTGGGAGGGGGCCTTTACCGTCACTTTGAGCTCGGGGCGCCCTTTTCAAAGGGCACTCCAATCTCTGTGAAGCCGGGCTTGCCAGCATTGTTAGGCCCTACCCCTTTCAGTGCCGGTGCAAAACTCGTCCCCCTCCAAAATAAATTCTGAGGGTGGGTGGAATGTGATCTTGATCGAGCCAATCCCTCCTGCAGAAATTATGCTGCAAATCTTTTGGGAGAATTGCACCAACATATTGGACAACAGTCTTCCATCATGGATGGAAACGAGACAGGCCACATTGGACACTCTGAGGGCTGATCCTTGTCCAAGAAGGGGATGCTGTAATCATCTCGCTTCTGGCTGGTGTATTGGGAGCTTTGTCATCCATCTGCCCATGCACACACTTTTCAGTAGCAGTTGCTACATTTTGATTAGGATCAGGACCCTGCCTGATTCTCTCGTTCTCTGCTGCTTGGATATTGAGACAAGTTCCAACCCCCGAGCCTGATGTTCTGATGTCAAATGGGCACAGGTCACTGACAGAACGTGACAATTTGGGGTTTTGCAATCTCAGTTCCACACACCCTGCTAACTTTACCTTCCGGACCATCAGGAAATTGCAACACTTCAAAGTAGAGACATGAATGTTAAGCATCAGGGAAGTTTACAGATGCGCGCACAGATAAAATAAAGCTGATGCAAGACGACAAATAATATTTATGGTGTTTAATTATAACTCCGATCATAGTTCACCCAGTTGACGTCCAATGTGGAATAAAGCTATTTAATGTGGTTCAGTGACATGTTTATACATTTAAAAAATCTCACTGACCGATGAGCTTAATAACATTCTAACTCCCTAAAGTTACTGCACTATTATTAAAATTGTTAGCCTGGGCCCCCAAAGCCATGAGTTGACAAAGTGAGCACAAGTTTCTGCATGCCGCAGTTGGTACATTGATTCATGGCTACAGAGGGAGGGGTTTGAGACACAATGAATTGGTCGCTTAAAACCCACTTCAGGGGAAGGTACGGCACATCTTGATTGATAGGCAGCTAATTATCAAGTGCTTTGCTGGGTAAAGGCTGTCGAAACCATCGGCATGTATGTAAGAGGCATTAAAATAGAAATTAGGTGCGCACGGATCACGCCAAACCCTTGTTGTTTCCACTTTATGAGCCTAAAATGGTGATAATCAAACTAACAGCACCAATATTCAGATTGACACCAATATTCAGATTGCTGCTGCATTAGTTGGAAACGCTTACAGGCAGCTGATGTGTGTGGGCCTCATTTCAGTATGGCTTTGGGGCTCTGTGTTTAGCAACCTGGGCTGCTAAAATGGCTTAGATTAGAGACAGCAAGGGCAGCACGGTGGCACAGTGGTTACCATTGCTGCCTACGATGCTGAGGACCCGCGTTCGAATCCCGGCCCTGGGCCACTGCCTGTGTGGTGTTTGCATGTTTTCCTCGTGTTTGCATGGGTTTCACCCCCACAACACAAAGATGTGGCCACGCTAAATTGCCCCTTCATTGGAAAAAATAATTGGGTACTCTAAATTTTTTAAAAAAGATTCGTGACAGCACAGCTGTAAATGCAAAATATTTCTCTCCCGACCCTGAGGTCTGTAAGAAGAAAGATAAAGGCCTCTGAAACTTTAAGATTGGTGTGTGTGGGAGGGGGTGGTAACCCTCATGAGGACTATAGTTGTTCTCCCCTTGGGCCTCGTAGAATATGAGTTCCTGTGGTGAGCGGGCACAGAACCGTTCAGCTAGGGCATGTTAGCGGGATCTTTGAATGTAGCTCCCAGTCCGAGGCTGGCAGTTCCCCATAGTCCTGACCTGGGACATTTGTTTTCATTACCGTGGCAGCGGCTTTATTTTCTGTTCAAAATAAACCAGTTTGGCGTTCCGTTGGGTGCCCATGAGAATGATTACATTGGCGACGAGGATTAAGCATCGGATTCTGAGCAACTTTTTCTAACCTCGCTAACGGCAACTCCGGCAAGAAACAAAGCAAAAATAAAAAAACCATAAAACCCGAGCCTTATGATGTGACGTGGAGGCCCCAATCTGCCGAACACATGTGTTATTTCTTCCGCGCCAATGGCGTAGAAGGGGACCGAAGGTAATCCTCCAGCATTACTGATTCAACTTGGCTGGGTGGACCCCTGGGGAACCCGTGACAGAATTACTGGCTGGATTAAGGAAGCAGACCGAATACTGCGAGTTTGGCCCATCCCGAACCAAGATGCTATGGAATCGGCTAGTGTGTGGGATCAATAATGTTACAATCCAAAAACATAGGCAGAACTCACCTAGACCTCAAAAGAGCTATTGAATTAGCACTATCCTTGGAGACCGCCAAGAAAGGGATACAAAAATTCCAAGGGATGATGACAGTAGCATTCTCAGGTTAGAGTGGGGGGGAAGGACCCTCATAGAGAACGGCCAGTATTCCCAGTGAAGGCTCCCACGTGCCCACCCCACTCACCATTCAGTCAGGACATCCTGGCATCTCAAAGGCCAGCCGGATAACACGAGAGGTACCAGGGAAGCACCCTCCCCCGCCGGAGGACTACAAATGTCAGCTGCAATGTCAGGTAAGTTTTTACTTTAAAAACCCTTACCTTTGCAGGAGCAGGCCTTTGGATTTCGGCGGGAGCGGTGCGCAAGGGCCTTCTGGGAGGTAAGTTTTTACTTTAAAAACCCTTACCTTTACAGGAGCAGGCCTTTGGATTTCGGCGGGAGCGGTGCGCAAGGGACTTCTGAGAGGTAGGTTTTTACTTGAAAAACACTTACCTGGTCCCGTTTCTGATCTTCTTTTCTGTTTTATTCTATTTTTTTAATATAAGGCGGGAACTGGAAGTTCGACCCGCGGACTTCTGGGAAGGCCCCCCCCCCCCACACCCCCCCCCCCCCCCAACCCCAACCCCCCCCCCAACTAATAAATTCTGGTGGAGAGGAAACCCGAGACACTACACGTGTAGTGTCTCCCACCCACCCTCCTCCTCTAACCTAATAATAAGACCCATTGGTGTGAGGTAAGTGCCATATTATTATTATATATTTTTTATTTTTTATTTATTTATTAACCAGATCTTGGTTGGAGGTTAGAGGGATGGCAGGGAAGGGAGTGCAATGTTCCTCCTGCAGGATGTTTGAGGTGAGGGATGCCGTTAGTGTCCCTGCTGATTTTACCTGCAGGGAGTGCAGCCATCTCCAGCTCCTCCAAGACCGAGTTAGGGAACTGGAGCTGGAGTTGGATGAACTTCGGATCATTCGGGAGGCAGAGGAGGTCATAGATAGCAGCTTCAGGGAATTAGTTACACCAAATATTGGAGATAGCTGGGTAACTGTAAGAGGGACTGGGAAGAAGCAGTCAGTGCAGGGATCCCCTGCGGTCGTTCCCCTGAGTAACAAGTATGCCGCTTTGGATACTTGTGGGGGGGAGACTTACCAGGGGTAAGCCATGGGGTACGGGCCTCTGGCACGGAGTCTGTCACTGTTGCTCAGAAGGGAAGGGGAGAGAGGAGCAGAGCATTAGTAATTGGGGGCTCGATAGTCAGGGGCACAGATAGGAGATTTTGTGGGAGCGAGAGAGACTCACGTTTGGTATGTTGCCTCCCAGGTGCAAGGGTACGTGATGTCTCGAATCGTGTTTTCCGGGTCCTTAAGGGGCAGGGGGAGCAGCCCCAAGTCGTGGTCCACATTGGCACTAACGACATACGTAGGAAAGGGGACAAGGATGTCAGGCAGGCTTTCAGGGAGCTAGGATGGAAGCTCAGAATAGAGAACAAACAGAGATGTTATCTCTGGGTTGTTGCCCGTGCCACGTGATAATGAGATGAGGACTAGGGAGAGAGAGCAATTAAACACGTGGCTACAGGGATGGTGCAGGCGGGAGGGATTCAGGTTTCTGGATAACTGGGGCTCTTTCTGGGGAAGGTGGGACCTCTACAGACACGATGGTCTACATCTGAACCTGAGGGGCACAAATATCCTGGGGGGGAGATTTGTTAGTGCTCTTTGGGGTGGTTTAAACTAATACAGCAGGGGCATGGGAACCTGGATTGTAGTTTTAGGGTACGAGAGATTGAGAGCATAGAGGTCAGGAGCACAGAACTGAGTTTGCAGGAGGGGGCCAGTGTTCAGGTAGGTGGTTTGAAGTGTGTCTACTTCAATGCCAGGAGTATACGAAATAAGGTAGGGGAACTGGCAGCATGGGTTGGTACCTGGGACTTCGATGCTGTGGCCATTTCGGAGACATGGATAGAGCAGGGACAGGAATGGTTGTTGCAGGTTCCGGGGTTTAGGTGTTTTAGTAAGCTCAGAGAAGGAGGCAAAAGAGGGGGAGGTGTGGCGCTGCTAGTCAAAAACAGTATTACGGTGGCGGAGAGGATGCTAGATGGGGACTCTTCATCCGAGGTAGTATGGGCTGAGGTTAGAAACAGGAAAGGAGAGGTCACCCTGTTGGGAGTTTTCTATAGGCCTACAGATAGTTCTAGGGATGTAGAGGAAAGGATGGCGAAGATGATTCTGGATAAGAGCGAAAGTAACAGGGTAGTTATTATGGGAGACTTTAACTTTCCAAATATTAACTGGAAACGCTATAGTTTGAGTACTTTAGATGGGTCCGTTTTTGTCCAATGTGTGCAGGAGGGTTTCCTGACACAGTATGTAGATAGGCCAACGAGAGGCAAGGCCATTTTGGATTTGGTTTTGGGTAATGAACCAGGCCAGGTGTTAGATTTGGAGGTAGGTGAGCACTTTGGGGACAGTGACCACAATTCGGTGACGTTTACGTTAGTGATGGAAAGGGATAAGTATACCCCGCAGGGCAAGAATTATAGCTGGGGGAAGGGCAATTATGATGCCATTAGACATGACTTGGGGGAGATAGGTTGGAGAAGTAGGCTGCAAGTGTTGGGCACACTGAATATGTGGAGCTTGTTTAAGGAACAGCTACTGAGTGTTCTTGATAAGTACGTACCGGTCAGCCAGGGAGGAAGGCGTCGAGCGAGGGAACCGTGGTTTACCAAAGAAGTGGAATCTCTTGTTAAGAGGAAGAAGGAGGCCTATGTGAAGATGAGGAGTGAAGTTTCAGTTGGGGCGCTTGATAGTTACAAGGTAGCGAGGAAGGATCTAAAGAGAGAGCTAAGACGAGCAAGGAGGGGACATGAGAAGTATTTGGCAGGTAGGATCAAGGAAAACCCAAAAGCTTTCTATAGGTATGTCAGGAATAAAAGAATGACTAGGGTAAGAGTAGGGCCAGTCAAGGACAGGGATGGGAAGTTGTGTGTGGAGTCTGAAGAGACAGACGAGATACTAAATGAATATTTTTCGTCAGTATTCGCTCAGGAAAAAGATAATGTTGTGGAGGAGAATGCTGAGACCCAGGCTATTAGAATAGATGGCATTGAGGTACGTAGGGAAGAGGTGTTGGCAATTCTGGACAGGCTGAAAATAGATAAGTCGCCGGGGTATGATGGGATTTATCCTAGGATTCTCTGGGAAGCCAGGGAAGAGATTGCTGGGCCTTTGGCTTTGATTTTTATGTCATCATTGGCTACAGGAATAGTGCCAGAGGACTGGAGGATAGCAAATGTGGTCCCTTTGTTCAAGAAGGGGAGTAGAGACAACCCCGGCAACTATAGACCGGTGAGCCTCACGTCTGTTGTAGGTAAAGTCTTGGAGGGGATTATAAGAGACAAGATTTATAATCATCTAGATAGGAATAATATGATTAGGGATAGTCAGCATGGCTTTGTGAAGGGTAAGAAAATACGGAGGCTGGGGATTGAGGGTGATTTAGAGATGTGGATCAGAAATTGGCTAGCTGAAAGAAGACAGAGGGTGGTGGTTGATGGGAAATGTTCAGAATGGAGATCAGTTACAAGTGGCGTACCACAAGGATCTGTTCTGGGGCCGCTGCTGTTTGTCATTTTTATCAACGACCGAGAGGAGGGCGCAGAAGGGTGGGTGAGTAAATTTGCAGACGACACTAAAGTCGGTGGTGTTGTCGACAGTGCGGAAGGGTGTAGCAGGTTACAGAGGGACATAGATAAGCTGCAGAGCTGGGCTGAGAGGTGGCAAATGGAGTTTAATGTAGAGAAGTGTGAGGTGATACACTTTGGAAGGAATAACAGGAATGCGGAATATTTGGCTAATGGTAAAATTCTTGGAAGTGTGGATGAGCAGCGGGATCTTGGTGTCCATGTACATAGATCCCTGAAAGTTGCCACCCAGGTTGATAGGGTTGTGAAGAAGGCCTATGGAGTGTTGGCCTTTATTGGTAGAGGGATTGAGTTCCGGAGTCATGAGGTCATGTTGCAGCTGTACAAAACTCTGGTACGGCCGCATTTGGAGTATTGCGTACAGTTCTGGTTATAGGAAGGACGTGGAAGCTTTGGAATAGGTGCAGAGGAGATTTACCAGGATGTTCCCTGGTATGGAGGGAAAATCTTATGAGGAAAGGCTGATGGACTTGAGGTTGTTTTCGTTGGAGAGAAGAAGGTTAAGAGGAGACTTAATAGAGGCATACAAAATGATCAGGGTGTTAGATAGGGTGGACAGTGAGAGCCTTCTCCCGCGGATGGAAATGGCTAGCACGAGGGGACATAGCCTTAAACTGAGGGGTAATAAATATAGGACAGAGGTCAGAGGTAGGTTCTTTATGCAAAGAGTGGTGAGGCCGTGGAATGCCCTACCTGCAACAGTAGTGAACTCGCCAACATTGAGGGCATTTAAAAGTTTATTGGATAAGCATATGGATGATAATGGCATAGTGTAGGTTAGATGGCTTTTGTTTTTTGACTTCCCATGTCGGTGCAACATCGTGGGCCGAAGGGCCTGTACTGCGTTGTATCGTTCTATGTTCTAAGACTGCTGTAAATGTGGCCAAAGGACATGGCCCAGGCAAGGCTGCTGTATGTGTGCCACTCAAGCCAGAAGCGAAAGTCACCCCAGGCCAGACCTTGCAAGCCTATCAGCATCAAGGATGAAGCGATGCAACTAAACTGCATCATTATCCCAAAGTTAACCCTGATAAAGATAACACTCTTGGTCAATGGCCATTCCTGAAAAATGGAGGTGGATATGGGAGCTGCCATCTCCATCATTGGGGAACAGACCTTCCAGCATCTCTGGATAGCCATCTTACCCTTGGGCCTGGGAGACACCAAAGCCAGGTTAGCCACATATACAGGGGAATTTTTGAAGATTATTGGGACTACTATGCCCCCGGTTACCAATGGGCAGTAGACAGCCTAACTCCCACTCATAGTTGTACAAGGGCCCTTGGGCAGAGACTGGGAACCAGCGGACTGTACACGGTAATTGTCAAATACCTCAAGGAATTCCAAGAAGATCTTAGTAGAATAAAGGGACATAGGGCAAAAATGTATGTGTTAATGTGGATGACAATCCCGAGCCACATATTTCAGGACACGCCCAGTTCCATACGCTTTATTTACCGAAGTAGAGACTTGAGCGGTTAGAATCAGTGCAGTTCGCAGAGTGGACTGCACCAGTAGTCCCTGTTCTCAAGCCTGACAGGTCGGCCCGCCTTTGCAGGGACTATGAGCTAATGGTTAATAAAGCCTCACATTTAGATCGGAGTTCAGCACAAAACATGTTTCTGACTGGCTTCATACTCAGTAGGACAACCCAGTGTGACAAGGCGAACATAATTCAAAACTGTAGGCTTCACCTCTTAAAGGCACCCTCTTAAAGGGGAGCTGCACTCATGCTGCACTTGTTGCTTCAATGGATTCAGGACTGCAGCTGTTCGAGAGGGCAGTTCATCATCACCATCTCAAGGGCAATCAGGGACGCGCAACCAACGCTGGCCTAGCCAGCAATGTCCACATCCCGTGACTGACTGAAAAATAAGAAAGGCTTTACTTTCTTATCCTTGGTACTGGTCAGAGAGAGGACTCACAGGTTTATGAATGTGGGCTGGAGGTCTTAGCAATGAAAGTAGAAAGGAGGTGAGATGCCATGCTCCTGCTGGAGGATCTCAAGGCACATACTGAGAATGAATGGAGAGCAGGTGGCCAGGGAGGTCAATTCCTGGAGTCAGGCCTGGAGGACCTGTCCGAAGTGCCGGAAAAAAGTTCAATGGTCTCACATGGGTGGCCAAGGTCAGTGAATGCATCTTCAGATGACAGCTCATACCCACCACATCACCAAGTATATTACCAAGGAGTGCCCCGTATACAGGGGACATTTGCTGACTAACCACCTCAAACTCAGTAAATGAGAAGGCTAGTGCTTGGCTTTGGAGAGTTACATTTCATAGAATCATAGAACCCCTACAGTGCAGAAAGAGATCACTCGGCCCATCGAGTCTGCACGGGGAGAATGTGCAAACTTTCAAGGCCGGAGTCAGATCCGGGTCCCTGGCGCTGTGAGGCAGCAGTGCTAAACATTGCGCCACCATGGTGTATATTTTCTACACAAAACTTTGTAAAAGTGTCCTCTCTTGTATTCCGACCACCTGGCAATAAAGGCTAACATCTCCAAGACTGGGAACTTCTCCCTGGGAAGTCTTTCTTGATAATTACAACCTCTCAGTTCTGCTGTCATCCTTGTGAATCAGTTTTGCATTTTCTCCAGTGCCTCTTCTTCTTAAAGCACAGAGGCTGAAAGTGTGCACAGTATACACTCCAGGTGTGATTTATGGTTCAATAACTGAACAAAAATGAAAGCCAACAGTACGAACATTTTTATCCAAATAAGAGTTAAGTAGTATTTTCAGGAACAAAATTAACTTATTTTCTACTTAAGAAACCTGACAATTTATACGTTGAAGTCGAATGTTAGATGTAAAGTTATTTCAATACTTAGAAGCTGGCGGGTGATGATTTTGCTTCTTCCCCTGTGTTTGGGCCATCAGTGCCTTCTTACGTTTACCGCACTGTTTGCCATGTGATGGATGCAGTCCATTTGGTCAGGGCATAGTTTTAGAAGATACATCGACAAGTGGTGTCTCTAAAAAAAGCAGCATGACCTGATGTCCTTGAGAATCTTTTGTGCACATAGATGGAGATAGAGCGACAGGTAGAGACATAGAGATAGATCGCGCTAGAAAGGCGGAGATCGAGGTAGAGTTAGATAGATACATAAATCGATACATTGATAGATACATGAATAGATGGATATAGATATACAGGAAACACATAGGAGATAATACAGAATAAGGCAGTTGCTAATCCTCATCCATCACGGAGCATGCATGAAAATAGACGCACCCTTAATTGCACATTAACATTAATTACTGTCAAACCTTGTGATAGCTTCATACTTCTACTTCTTTTTGCTGTAGCTCAATTAATTTCCAAGGTTAGTGAACTACATATATTGGAAGAGCACATATTCCTTCAAGAGGAATCACACTTCATTCACTTTATTCACTCTTTATTGTAAAGGATAGAGCACATGATTATGTACTGCAGAACTAATTTTAGCTTGGGTTAAGAGTTCAGCATAAGGGGCGGCACGGTGGTGCAGTGGTTAGAAATTGCAAAGGTGCTGCCCAGAATCCAATGATTCAGAATACAATGAATGAGATTTGACTCCATAACAGAGTATATTCAAGAGAAGTATCAAACACATTGTCGGGGATACCGTCAGGAAGACGCAAACAAGAGGATCAACACTTCATCGAGGCGATTGAAGCATATACAACCCTACTTACTCAACATTTACATCTTCTGCAAAAAACATTGGAGGAAATAAGGCAAACATCACGAATGTCTCCAGATACAAAAATATTGTCTGGAAGGGTAGCCAGGCTATATTGCCTATAATCCAGTACCATGCCAATGCTTTGGACAACGTAAATTCCTCACAGTCCTTGATGATTTACTCATCTACATAGAAAATTACAGCGCAGTACAGGCCCTTCAGTCCTCGATGTTGCGCCGAACTGTGAAACCAATCTAAAGCCCATCCACACTATTCCATTATCATCCATATGTTTATCCAATGATCATTTAAATGCCCTTTATGTTGGCGAGTCCACTACTGTTGCAGGCACGGCATTCCACACCCTTACTACTCTCTGAGTAAAGAACCTGCCTCTGACATCTGTCCTACATCTGTCTCCCCTCAATTTAAAGCTATGTCCCCTCATGCTAGCCATCACCATCCGAGGAAAAAGGTTCTCACTGTCCACTCTACCTAATTCTATGATCACCTTGTATGCTTCTATTAAGTCACCTCTTAACCTTCTTCTCTCTAACGAAAACAGCCTCAAGTCCCTCAGCCTTTCCTCATAAGATCTTCCCTCCATTCCAGGAAACATCCTGGTAAATCTCCTCTGCACCCTTTCCAATGCTTTTACATCCTTCCTATAATGCAGCGACCAGAACTGCACGCAATACTCCAAATGCGGCCGCATCAGAGCTTTGTACAGCTGCAACATGATCTCTTGGCTCTGAAACTCAATCCCTCTACCAATAAAAGCTAACACACCGTACGCCTTCTTAACAGCCCTCTCAACCTAGGTGGCAACTTTCAGGGATCTATGTACATGGACACCGAGATCTCACTGCTCATCCACACTACCAAGAGTCTTACCATTAGCCCAGTACTCTGTAGTCCTGTTTCTCCTTCCAAAATGAATCACCTCACACTTTTCTGCATTAAACTCCATTTGCCACCTCTCAGCCCAGCTCTGCAGCTTATCTATGTCCCTCTGTAACCTGCAACATCCTTCCGCACTGTCCACAACTCCACCAACTTTAGTGTCATCCACAGATTTACTCACCCATCCTTCTACGCCCTCCTCCAGGTCATTTATAAAAATGACAAACAGCAGTGGCCTCAGAACAGATCCTTGTGGTACACCACTAGTAACTGAACTCCAGGCTGAAAATTTCCCATCAACCACCACTTCTTCTTACAGCTAGCCAATTTCTGATCCAAACCGCTAAATCACCCTCAATTCCATGCCTCCGTATTTTCTGCAATAGCCTACCGTGGGGAACGTCATCAAATGCTTTACTGAAATCCGTATACACCACATCAACTGCTTTACCCTCATCCACCTGTTTGGTCACCTTCTCAAAGAACTCAATAAGGTTTGTGAGGCACAACCTACCCTTCACAAAACCGTGTTGACTATCCCTAATCAAATTATTCCTTTCTAGATGATTATAAATCCTATCTCTTATAATCCTTCCCAAGACTTTGCCCACAACAGAAGTAAGGCTCACTGGTCTATAGGTACTGGGGTTGTCTCTACTTACCTTCTTGAACAAAGGGACAACATTTGCTATCCTCCAGTCTTCTGGCACTATTCCTGCATACAATGACGACATAAAGATCAAAGCCAAAGGCTCTGCAATCTCCTCCCTAGCTTCCCAGAGAATCCTAGGTTAATCCCATCCAGCCCAGGGGACTTATCTATTTTCACAGTTTCCAGAATTGCTAACACCTCATCCTTATGAACCTCAATCCAGCAGGGGCTGGTTTAGCACACTGGGCTAAATTGCTGGCTTTGAAAGCAGACCAAGGCAGGCCAGCAGCATGGTTCAATTGCCGTACCAGCCTCCCCAAACAGGCGCCGGAATGTGGCGACTAGGGGCTTTTCACAGTAACTTCATTTGAAACCTACATGTGACAATAAGCAGTTTTCATTTCTAGTCTAGTAGCCTGTATCTCAGTATTCTCCTCAACAACATTGTCTTTTTCCTGTGTGAATACTGACGAAAAATATTCATTTAGCGCCTCTCCTATCTCCTCGGACTCCACGCACAACTTCCCACTACTATCCTTGACTGGCCCTACTCTTACCCTAGTCATTCTTTTATTCCTGACATACCTATAGAAAGCTTTTGGGTTTTCCTACCTGCCAAAGACTTCTCATATCCTCTCCTGGCTCTTCTTAGCTCTCTCTTTAGGTCCTTCCTGGCTAACTTGTAACTCTCAAGTGCCCCAACTGAACCTTCACATCTCATCTTTACATAAGCCTCCTTCTTCCTCTTGACAAGTGATTCAACTAATTTAGTAAACCACGGTTCCCTCATCGTCCACTTCCTCCCTGCCTGACAGGTACATACTTATCAAGGACACGCAGTAGCTGTTCCTTGAACAAGCTCCACATTTCAATTGAGCCCATCCCCTGCAGTGTCCTTCCACATCTTATGCATCCAAGGTCTTGCCTAATCGCATCATAATTGCCTATCCCCCAGCTATAACTCTTGCCCTGCGGTATATACCTATCCCTTTCCATCGCTAAAGTAAACGTAACTGAATTGTGGTCACTATCACCAAAGTGCTCACCTACCTCCAAATCTAACACCTGGCCTGGTTCATTACCCAGTACCAAATCCAATGTGGCCTCGTCTCTCATTGGCCTATCTACATACTGTGTCAGGAAACCCTCCTACACACATTGGACAAAAACTGACCCATCTAAAGTATTCGAACTATAGCGTTTCCAGTCAATATTTGGAAAGTTAAAGTCCCCCATAACAACTACCCTGTTACTTTCGCTCCTATCCAGAATTATCTTTGCAATCCTTTCCTCTACATCTCTGGAACTGTTCGGAGGCCTATAGAAAACTCCCAACAGAGTGACCTCTCCTTTCCTGTTTCTAACCTCAGCCCATACTACGTTAGTAGACGAGTCCTCATCAAATGTCCGTCCTGCCACCGTAATACTGTCCTTGACTAACAATGCCACACCTCCCCCTCTTTTACCACCATCCCTGAGCTTACTGAAACATCTAAACCCCGGAACCTGCAACAACCATTCCTGTCCCTGCACTATCCATGTCTTCGAAATGGCCACAACATCGAAGTCCCAGGTACCAACCCATGCTGCAAGTTCTCCCACCTTATTTTGGATGCTCCTGGCATTGAAATAGACACACTTCAAACCATCTTCCTGCCTGCCGGTACACTCCTGCGACCTTGAAGCCTTACTCATGACCTCAACTACTCTCAACCTCCCGTACACTGGAGCTACAATTCAGGTTCCCACCCCCCTGCTGAATTAGTTTAAACCCTCCTGAAGAGCATTAGCAAATTTCCCACCCCCCAGGATTCTCTTCAATAAGAGAATAGGCATTCCCAAAAATCTGGAATTGAAAGTCTAATGATGACCATGTAGCCATTGACGATTGTCATTAAAAAATCCATCTGGTTCGCTAATGTGATGTTGGGAAGGAACTCTGCTATTATTGAGGTTCCCAATGTTAGGCGCATTCAGAAAGTTAGGGGGCACGGGATACATAATTGGCTAGACGAAAGAAGACAGCGAGTGGTAGTGGATGGAAAGTATTCCGCCTGGAGGCCAGTGACCAGTGGTGTCCCACAGGGATCTGTCCTGGGACCTTTGCTCTTTGTGATTTTTAGAAATGACTTGGATGAGGAAGTGGAAGGGGGGGTTAGTAAGTTTGCCGATGACACGAAGGTTGATGGAGTTGTAGATAGTGTTGAGGTCTGTTGCAGGCTACAACAGGACATTGACAGGATGCAGAGCTGGGCTGAGAAGTGGCAGATGGAGTTCAACCATGATAAATGTGAAGTGATTCATTTTGGAAGGTCGAATTTGAATGCTGAATACTGAGTTAAAGGCAGAATTCTTGGAAGTGTGGAGGAACAGAGGGATCTTGGAGTCCACGTACATAGATCCCTCAAAGTTGCCACCCAGGTTGATAAGGTTGTTAAGAAGGCGTATGGTGTGTTGGCTTTCATTAACAGGGGGATTGAGTTTAAGAGCCGTGGGGTTTTGCTGCAGCTTTATAAAACCCTGGTTCGACCACACTTGGAATATTGTGTCCAGTTCTGGTCGCCTCATTATAGGAAGGATGTGGATGCTTTGGAGAGGATACAGAGGAGATTTACCAGGATGCTGCCTGGAGGGAGGGCATGTCTTATGAAGAAAGGTTGAGGGAGTTAGGGCTTTAGAGCGAAGAAGAAAGAGGAGTTACTTGATAGAGGTATACAAGGTGATGAGAGGCATGGATAGAGTAGATAGTCAGAGACTTTTCCCCAGGGCGGAAATGTCTGTCACGAGGGGACATCATTTTAAGGTGATTGGAGGAAGGTATAGGGGAGATGTCAGAGGTAGTTTCTTTACACAGAGAGTGGTGGGTGCGTGGAATGCACTGCCGGTGGAGGTGGTGGAGTCAGAGTCATTAGGGACATTTAAGCGACTCTTGGATAGGCACATGGACAGCAGTAAATTGAATGGGTGTAGGTTTGGTTTATCTTAGATTAGGATAAATGATCGGGACAACATCGTGGGCCGAAGAGCCTGTACTGTGCTGTACTGTTCTATGCTCTATGTTCCGTTACCTGGTCTGACCTACAAGTGACTCCCTACTCACAGCGATGTGGTTGACTCTTAAATACCCTCTGAAATAGCCTTGCAAGCCACTCAGCTCAAGGGTAATTAGGGATGGGCAATAAATGCTAACCCAGTGGCTCTCACGTTCAATGAATAAATTAAAAAATTCTGAGAGCACTTGATATTCTTCAAATACTTCAAGATGTAGTGCAAGAGCCCAGCCTTCAGTCTGGTGGCCAGGCATTATTTGTTCTATCAAATAAATCATTTCTAATTGACTTATGGGTGCGGTGAACAGCCAAGAGCAACAAAAAAACCACTACGACCTTTAACCTTTCCATCAAGGCTATGGGAATGGACTTTTTTGATTTTAAGAGGAAACCGTTCTTCCTTGTAATTGATTACGACTCAAGGAGGATTGAAGTAAGCAGATGTAGATCATCATGGCCTAAGCAGTCATTCAGTCACTGAAGAGAATTTTCGCAACACATGGCATTGCGGATATCGTAGTGTCAGACAATGGTCCACAATTTTCTGAAAAGGTATTCCAAATTTTTGCAAAGGAATATGAATTTGACCATGCAGCCTGTTCACTTGATTATCTTGAAGCTGATGGAGGAGCTGGGAGAGGTGCATGAACCAAAGATTAGCTGAAGAATGAAAGCTTTAATCTAGCTTTTCTGTGCTACTGAACCTTACCACTATAAAACACTTTCTCACCATCTGAATTATCGACGGGGAGGAGATTAAGAGCACCAACCTCCACCTCTAACAGAAAAACTTAAATGCCAAGTTGTTATCCTGATAGTACTTACATCCTCCTACATCTCCAGTCAAAGTCTTTGACTTCACAGGGTAAGTTTCAGAGGCACCTTGATGGTATCTTGAGCTCTTTCTGTGTCGGGGATATTCTGTATTCTCCCTTCCAACAGTTTGAATGTTCATCTTCCAGGTGGCTGTAGAGCTTTGTCTCACTTCTTTCTCTTCAGCATCTGAATATTAAGCCCAAGTTCTTACTGGCTTTCCTTCCAAGGATATTAAGGCACTGTTGTTTCCATTTCTGGCACAATGGTCTGTATCAATTCTGCATGATCTCGGTTGTGGCATTCTTTCGACTATTGTGCCTTCCCTGTTTTGCTCTCGCACCCATAGTCCCTCCCTAGGCTTCAAACCTGGTAACTCACATGTTCTGTGCCTCTGGTTAAAGTTCGTGGTAAATCACTGTTACTGTATTATATATAGTGTGGTAAACCACTGTTACTGTCTTGTATATATTGTTTGTTGTCTCTGCTGGCTCCGCCTATGGCTCCTCCTCTCAGGCTCTGTATCAAGGTGGCCGACCTCTGGCCCTGCCCCAGTTCGGGACCAGTTGCCAGCAGGTTCTCGTTTAGCTTATTAAAGCCATAGTTTCATTCCACAACTCGTCTTTGGTATAATTGATGGCACATCAATTTAATAAGCTAAACGCTTAAGATAGATGCATCACTCAAGCCTGATTGCCTGGAACTGGACCCCCAAGCAGCCGACGCCACTGCAACATTCGAGCACTGGCTAAGCTGCTTTGAAGCTTACCTCGAACCTGCGCCGACGCCGTCATCCACAAGCTGCAAGTCCTCAACGCCCGGGTAAGCCCGCAGGTTTTCCTCCTTATCAGGAATGCTATCTCGTACGCGGAGGCGATAACGCTGCTGAAGGAGCAGTGTGTAAAGGCAGTAAATGAGGTGTACGCTAGGCATCTCGTTGCCACGAGGCGTCAACGCCCCGGAGAATCGAAGGCCGAATTCCTGCGCTCCTTGCGGGTACTCGGCCGGAACTGTAGTTGTCAGGCGTTATCGGCTGTCCAGCACACGGAGCTGCTGATCATGGACGCCTATGTCGCTGGCATAAAATTTAACTACATCCGACAGCGCCTGCTAGAAGGGGGTACACCCGGCCTCCAAGAGACAGTGCAGCTCTCGAATTCGCTGGAAGTGGCCTTCCATAACATGGATGCCTTCACCTCCGACCACGCGGCACCCTCGTGGGCACCGCCATCACCCGACCCGGGTGCGTCGCAAGCCTGTGCCGCGCATCAATCCGCCAACTCCAGAGGCCCGAGATGCTACTTCTGTGGCCGAGAAAGCACCCCAGACAATGCTGCCCAGCACGGAGTGTGATCTGCAACGGGTGCGGAAAGAAGGGCTACTTCGCCAAAGTCTGCCAGACCTGACCTGTTCCTAAAGTTTCCAGACCCAGCAGCAGTAGCGCTGCCCCCATCTACCACGTCATCCGCCGCGTGCGACCCGTGGAGGCTGCCATCTTCAACGCCACCCGCCACGTGCGACCCGTCGGGGCCGCCATCATCAACGTCACCCGCCACGTGCGACCCGTGGGGACCGCCATCTTGGAATCACCCCGCGCCTTCCGGAACCCCTGCTCACCCAGTCGTACGCTGGCCTCCGCTACTCTCGACCAACCCACCCACCTTCCGAAGCTCGCCTCCATCACCCTCGACCATTCTCGACCTCATCATCTCACTAATTCCATGATGGCCATCCGGATTAACGGGCACGAGATGACCTGCCTCTTCGACACTGGGAGCACTGACAGCTTCATCCACCCAGATAAGGTACGCCGCTGCTCCCTCACAATTTTACCCGCGACCCAGAATATCTCCTTGGCTTCCGGATCACATTCCGTGGAGATCCGGGGTACTGTGTCACAATCCTTTTGGTACAGGGCGTAGAGTACGCTAATTTCAAGCTCTACGTCCTCCCTCATCTCTGCGCTGCCCTATTACTGGGTCTTGATTTTCAGTGCCACCTCCGAAGCCTTACCTTGAAGTTTGGTGGACCCCTGCCCCCCCCTCACTGTCTGTAGCCTCGCGACCCTTAAGGTCGCTCCACCCTCGCTCTTCGCTACCCTCACCCCGGACTGTAAGCCCGTCGCCACTAGGAGCAGATGATACAGTGCCCGGGTCAAGGCCTTTATCAGGTCAGAGGTCCAGCGACTCCTGTGGGAAGGGATCATAGAGGCCAGTACCATCCCCTGAAGAGCCTAAGTGGTGGTCGTCAAGACTGGGGAGAAGCACCGGATGGTCATCGACTACAGTCAGACGATCAACCGGTACACGCAGCTCGACGCATACCCCCTTCCCCGCATATCTGATATGGTCAATCAGATTGCGCAGTATCGAGTCTTCTCCACTGTTGAATTGAAGTCCGTGTACCACCAGCTCCCCATCCGCCCGGAGGACCACCAATACACTGCCTTCGAGGCAGATGGCCGCCTCTACTACTTCCTCAGGGTCCCCTTCGGCGTCACCAATGGGGTCTCGGTCATCCAACGAGTGATGGACTGAATGGTTGACCAGTATGAGCTGTGGGCCACGTTCCCGTATCTAGATAATGTCACCATCTGTGGCCATGACCAGCAGGACCATGATGCTAACCCCTGACATTTCCTCCACACCGCTAAGCTCCTTAACCTCACATATAATAAGGAGAAACACGTTTTCCACACAACCCGCCGAGCCACCTTTGGCTACATGGTGGAAAACGGGTTCCTAGGTCCCGACCCCGACTGCATGCTCCCCCTCCTGGAACTTCCCCTCCCCCACTGCCCCAAGGCCCTGAAGAGATGCCTTGGGTTCTTCTCCTATTATGCCCAGTGGGTCCCCAGTTATGCAGACAAGGCCCGCCAACTCATTAAATCTACCATTTTTCCTCTGACGGCTGAGGCCCGCCTGGCCTTCAACCGCATCAAGGCAGATATTGCCAAAGCCGCAATGCATGCAGTAGACGAGTCCATCCTGTTCCAGGTGGAAAGCGATGAATTTGACTTTGCCTTGGCTGCTACCCTCAACCAGGCGGGCAGGCCCGTGGCTTTCTTCTCCTGTATCCTCCAGGCCTCTGAAATTCGACACTCCTCCGTCGATAAGGAAGCCCAGGCCATTGTGGAAGCTGTGCGACATTGGAGGCATTACCTGGCCGGCAGGTGATTCACTTTCCTCACTGACCAACGGTCGGTTGCCTTCATGTTTAATAACACACAGCGGGGCAAGATCAAGAATGACAAGATCCTGAAGTGGAGGATCGAACTCTCCACCTACAATTACGATATCTTGTATTGACCTGGGAAGCTCAATGAGCCCCCAGATGCCCTATCCCGCGGTACATGTGCCAGCGCACAAATAGACCGACTTCGGCCCTCCACAATGACCTCTGTCATTGGGGGTTACCCGTTTTTTTCATTTTGTCAAGGCCCGCAACCTGCCTTACTCCATCGAGGAGGTCAGGACCATGACCAGGGACTGCCAGGTCGGCGCGGAGTGCAAACCATACTTCTATCGGCCGGATAGAGCACACCTGGTAAAGGCTTCCCGCCCCTTTGAGCGCCTCAGCATCGACTTCAAAGGGCCCCTCCCCTCCACTGACCATAACATGTACTTCCTCTACATTATTAACGACTCCTCACATTTCCCTTTCGCCAGCCCATGGCCTGACATGACCTCTGCCACCGTCATCAAGGCCATGCACAGTCTCTTCACCTTATTCGGTTTCCCCACCTACATCCATAGCGATCGGGGTTCTTCTTTCATGAGTGACGAGTTGCGTCAGCTCCTGCTTAGCAAGGGCATCGCCTCAAGCAGGGCTACCAGCTACAACCCCCGGGGAAACGGACAGGTGGCGAGGGAGAACGCGACGGTCTGGGAGGCCGTCCTTCTTGCCCTATGGTCTAGAAGTCTCCCACTGGCATGAGGTCCTTCCCGATGTGCTCCACTCCATCCGGTCGCTCCTGTGCACTGCCCCCAATGAGACTCCTCACGAACGAATGTTTGTCTTCCCCAGGAAGTCCACCTCAGTGGTCTCGCTCCTGTCCTGGCTGACAGTCCCAGGGCCCGACCTCCTCAGAAGCATGCAAGGAGTCATAAATTGGATCCCCTGATCGCAAGGGTTCTTCTCCTCCATGCCAACCCACAATATGCCTACGTGGCACATCATGACGGGTCTCCCTTCGGGATTTGGCACCCGCAGGTTCCCCAGTGACCATCACCACCACCCCCCACCCGACACCGTCTCCCTCCACCGCTACTCGGCTACTTCGGAATTTGGCACCCGCAGGCCCACCAGTGACCATCACCACCACCCCCGCCCCTGCACCGTCTCCCTCTCCACTGACTCAACTACTGGATGAAGAAGAAGATGACATGCTCCCCGGACATGCTGGTCTCGACACCAGTGCCCACACCACAGCCGGGACTGAGGCGTTCACGGCGGAAGGTCAAAGCCCCCGACAGACTCGGACTCTTCTTTTTAACAGAGGGTGAATGTCGTAAACCACTGTTACTGTATTATATATATTGTGGTAAACCACTGTTACTGTATTATATATATTGTGGTAAGCCACTGTTACTGTATTGTATATTGTGGTAAACCAATTGGATATATTGTTTGTTGTCTCTGCTGGCTCCACTTGTGGCTCCTCCCCTCAGGCTCTGTATAAAGGTGGCCGACCTCTGGCCCTGGCCCAGTTCGGGACCAGTTGCCAGCAGGTTCTCGTTTAGCTTATTAAAGCCACAGTTTCATTCCACAACTCGTCTTTGTTATAATTGATGGCACATCTATGTTATAAGCCTATTTGTTTATCTGTTCTTCTGTACTCCACTGGAGCCTGTATGTGAATATATATAATCTTTATTATTGTCACAAGTAGGTTTACATTAACACTGCAAAGAAGTCACTGTGAAAATCCCCTAGTCGCCACACTCCGGCGCCTGTTCGGGTACACTGAGGGAGAATTCAGAATGTCCCATTCACCTAACAAGCCCCTCTTTCGGGACTTCTGGGAGGAAACCGAGCACCCGCAGGAAACCTATCCAAACACGGAGAGAATGTGCAGACTCCGCACAGACAGTGACCCAAGCCGGGAATTGAACCCGGGACCCTGGCGGTGTGAAGCAACAGTGCTAACCACTGTGCTAACGGATTTGATTAGGCAGCTTAATATTGTACCTCGGTTAGAGACGAAATTGCAATCACGAAGAATCATTGCAGTTGGGGTGTACAAATGGTGAGTATTAAAGAATTAAAAGTGCTTGAGCTGATTTAACTCAAACATAACTGATCCAGGGCAGCATGGTGGCGCAGTGGGTTAGCCCTGCTGCCTCACGGTGCCAAGGTCCCAGGTTCAAACCCATCTCTGGGTCACTGTCCGTGTGCAGTTTGCACATTCTCCCCGTGTCTGCGTGGGTTTCGCCCCCACAACCCAAAAATGTGCATGGTAGGTGGATTGGCCACGCTAAATTGCCCCTTAGTTGGAAAAAATTAATTGGGCATTCTAAATTTAAAATTAAAAAAAATAAATAAACATAACTGATCCAAATCGGAATATTTATCTCCTGGATTCGATCAGGAAAAATTACAGAGAGAACATTTTTTCTCCATCACTGTAGCATACATTTAACTGGTGCTGCAGGTCTATATTTCCTTATTTGTAATGATTTTCACCCACGCAGTGTGGGCCACAATAGCCAGCAGCCAACTCCAAATGAGTTTACTGGAGTTATTAAGACTGATGGTCCAAAGGTCTTGCCCCTTCCTGACTGACTATGGTCTTCCTGGGGCTGTGTTATCAGTAATAGTCCTCTTGTGTGAGGTCACAAGGCTACATAATGCAATATGACAGACGTTGATAGATGCTGCACTTCGTTAAAGAGGCCTAGTATCCTTACTCTGGTCTGGTCCATATGTGACTCTGGTCCTACAATAAACATGGTTGGCCCTTAACTGTCCTTGAAATTGGCCTGGCAATTATGTTTTGTGAGGGCCACGAAGAATCCAGCACGAGTTTTAAGGATACAAAGTAATAACATTTATTTACAATAACACATATATATAACAGTAGCGGTAACTTCCCTTGCTACATACTCCTTCCTGCTGGTTCCTGAACTGGCCAGCTTTATTTATACTAGGAGATTACTAATGGTTTCTCCGCCCCCCTCATTGGGGAAGCTCATACTCCCACAGGATTGTGGGATTGTCATTAGTCCCCAGCCAATGGTAAGTAGGCAGGTTATAACATTATGCCAACCAGAAAAATGACCATCAGCATCTGAGGCAATGGCAATGGACAATAAATAAAGTCTTGCCAGCAAATCAATTTTTATAAAGTGTTTCAAAGTATCACAGGGCCAAAATATTTAGGTGGAGTCTCTTGAATGAGAGGCCATAAATATTATATTAGATGTGTGAGATTGATAGAATGATGCAGCACAGAAATAGTACATTCACCCTATCATTAGAGTGAAGGGGAGGAAACAATCTGAGGTGGGGGTTTTTGCATTTGGGATAAAAATGTTCTGGAAGATGTGTTGGGTGTGCCGGGTCTGCGAGGACTGCATTTACTGCAGCAGTGAGAGAGACAGGCTTCCAACACTTGAAGAAATGCAACTCGATTTTATTGAACTCTTAACTATCATACATAGAACACAGAACCGTAAATCACAGAACAGGCCCTTCGGCCCTCGATGTTGTGCCGAGCATTGTCCGAAACCAAGATCAAGCTATCCCACTCCCTGTCATTCTGGTGTGCTCCGTGTGCCTATCCAATAACCGCTTGAAGGTTCCTAAAGTGTCCGACTCCACTATCACAGCAGGCAGTCCATTCCACACCCTAACACTCTCCGAGTAAAGAACCTACCTCGGACATCCCTCCTATATCTCCCACCCTGAATCTTATAGTTATGCCCCCTTGTAACAGTTACATCCACCCGAGGAAATAGTCTTTGAACGTCCACTCTATCTATCCCCCTCATTATCTTATAAACTTCTATTAAGTCGCCTCTCATCCTCCTCCTCTCCAGAGAGAAAAGCACTAGCTCCCTCAACCTTTCCTCATAAGACTTATCTTGCAAATCAGGCAGCATCCTGGTAAATCTCCTTTGCACCCTTTCCAATGCTTCCACATCCTTCCTGTAGTGAGGTGACCAGAACTGCACACAATACTCCAAATGTGGTCTCACCAGGGTCATGTATAGTTGCCGCATAACCCCACGGTTCTTAAACTTAAGCCCCCTGTTAATAAACGCTAACACACTATAAGCCTTCTTCATGGCTCTATCACTTGAGTGGCAACCTTCACGGATCTGTGGACATGAACCCCAAGATCTCTCTGTTCCTCCACATTCCTCAGAACCCTGCCGTTGACCCTGTAATCCGCATTCAAATTTCTTCTACCAAAATGAATCATCTCGCACTTATCAGGGTTAAACTCCATCTGCCATTTTACGGCCAAGCTCTGCATCCTATCAATGTCTCTTTGCAGCCTACAACAGCCCTCCACCTCATCCACTACTCCACCAATATTGGTGTCATCAGCAAATTTACTGACCCACCCTTCAGCCCCCTCCCCCAAGTCATTGATAAAAATCACAAATAGCAAAGGACCCAGCACTGATCCCTGTGGTACACCGCTGGTGGAGTATTTGTTCCTTGAACAAGCTCCACTTTTCATTTGTGCCTTTCCCTGGCAGTTTCTGTTCCCACCTTATGCTCCCTAATTCTTGCCTAATCGCATCATAATTACCCCTCCCCCAATTCTAAACCTTGCCCTTCCATATGGCCCTATCCCTCTCCATTGTAATAGTGAAAGACACCGAATTGTGGTCACTATCTCCAAAGTGCTCTCCCAAAAACAAATCAAACACTTGGCCCGGTTCATTACTCAGTACCAAATCCAATGTGGCCCCCCCCCCCCTCTTGTCGGCCTATCCACATATTGTGTCAGGAAACCCTCCTGCACACTCTGTACAAAAACTGCCCTATCCGAACTGTTCGACCTATCGAGGTTCCAACCAATATTTGGAAAGTTAAAGTCACCCATGACAACTACCCTGAGACCTCCACACCTATCCATAATCTGTTTTGCAATTTCTTCCTCCACATCTCTATTACTATTTGGGGGCCGATAGAAATCTCTTAACAATGTGACCGTTCCTTTCCTATTTCTAACTTTGGCCCCTATTACTTCAGTAGGCAGATCCCCTTCAAACTGCCTTTCTGCAGCCGTTAAACTATCCTTGATTAACAATGCTACTCCTCCACTTCTTTTACCACCTTTCCTACTCTTACTGAAACATCTATACCCCGGAACTTCCAACAACCATTCCTGTCCCTGTTCTACCCATGTCTCCGTAATGGCCACAGCATCGTAGTCCCAAGCACCAATCCACGCTCCAAGTTCACCTACCTTATTCCGGATGCTCCTTGCATTGAAGTAGACACACTTCAACCTACCTTTCTGTCTGCTGGTACACTCCTGCGACCTTGATACCCTCCTCAGTACCTCACTGCTCTCAACACTGGCTTCGGGACTACAGCTCGTTTTCCCAGCCCCCTGACAAATTCGTTTAACCCCCCCCCCCCGCCCCCCGAAGAGCCGTAGCAAATTTCCCTCCCAGGATATTGGTGCCCCTCTGGTTCAGGTGCAAACCGTCCAGTCTATACAGGTCCCACCTTCCCCAGAATGTACTCCAATTATCCACGTACCTGAAACCCTCCCTCCTACACCATCCCTGCAGCCACGTGTTTATCTGCACTCTCTCCCTGTTCCTCACCTCACTAGCACTTGGCACCGGCAACAAACCAGAGATGACAACATGGTTTGTCCTGGCTCTCAGCTTCCACCCTAGCTCCCTAAATTCCTGTTTTAAATCCCCGTCCCTTTTCTTACCTTTGTCGTTGGTACCGATGTGTACCACGACTTGTGAATGCTCCCCCTCCCCTTTAAGGATTCTGAAAACACGGTCCGAGACGTCACGGACCCTGACACCCGGGAGGCAACATACCATCCGTGAGTCTCTTTCGCTGCCACAGAATCGTCTATCTGTCCCTCTAACTATCGAGTCCCCAATAACTGTTGCTCTCCTGCTCTTTCTCCTTCCCTTCTGAGCCATAGGGATGGACTCAGTGCTGGAGATCCATTCACCGTGGCTTACCCCTGGTAGGTCGTCCCCCTCAACAGTATCCAAAATGGTATACTTGTTACTGAGGGGAACGACCACAGAGGATCCCTGCTCTGCCTGCTTCCTCCCAGCCCCTCTCACCGTCACCCATCTAGCTTGATTCTTCGGAGTATCTACACGCCTGAAGCTACTATCTATGACCACCTCTGCCTCCCGAATGATCTGAAGTTCATCCATCTCCAGCTCCAGTTCCCTAACGCGGTTTCTGAGGAGCTGGAGATGGGTGCACTTCCCACAGGTGAAATCAGCAGGGACACTGACAGCGTCCCTCACCTCAAACATTCTGCAGGAGGAACATTGCACTGCCTTCCCTGCAAACCCCTCTAGATAAAAAAAGAAAAAGAAATAAAGAGCTTATCTGTTATTCACTCTACCCCTTAGGTTAAAGGAGGTGGAAGGGTGGGGGACACTACAAACGTAGTGTCTAGGGTTTAGAAACTGCCCCACTTAAATACAGGTAAAAATAAAACAGTTAACCAGCAACCACTGCGCCCCACATGAGGACAGCAATCAGCTGTTCTGGGCCTGTGAAAACAATTCAAATCTTTACTACTTTCACAGCAGTCACTCTGTTCTCACTCCGACCGGATCCAGCTGGAAACTCCCGACAGTAAGTTTTTAAAAAATGTACCCCCTTCTCAGCAAGCACTCACTCAGCAACCACTGCGCCCCACACAATAACACCTCAGGGAAAAGAAAAACTACTTACCAGTCAATCACTTACCTGCAGACTGTGACGTCACAGTTCAACTTATTTCTACTTCTACCTGCCCTCGAGTCTCTCTCTTGATCTTTGCTCGGCTGGGATCCTTACAGTGATTGTCCTTTTTTTTTGGTTAGAGGAGGAGGTAGGGAGGAAAACACTGAAGAAGTGTTTGGGATTTAAATGTCACTTGACAACAGTTCCTCCACAAACCACCTTCAAAATACGGTGACCGCAATGCACTGATGCAAATTTTCACCGGAACAGCCAATTAGCAGCTCCACTGTACTGCCCTCTGCTGGATGCTTGCCTTCACTTGAACACTTAAGGTCTCTTGCTCAGGTACACTTTCTGGATGCAGTGAACGCAATGCACTGATGCAAATTTTCCCCGGAACAGCCAATCAGCAGCTCCGCTCTACTGCCTTCTGCTGGATGCTTGCCTTCACTTGAACACTTAGGGTGTCTTGCTCAGGTCCACTTTCTGGATGCAGTGAACACAATGCACTGATGCAAATTTTCCCCGGAACAGCAAAAAAGCAGCTCCGCTCTACTGCCCTATGCTGGATGCTGCCTTCACTTGAACACTTAGGGTGTCTTGCTCAGGTACACTTTCTGTATGCAGTGAACGCAATGCACTGATGCAAATTTTCCCCGGAACAGCCAATCAGCATCTCTGCTCTACTGCCCTCTGCTGGATGCTTGCCTTCACTTGAACACGTAGAGTGTCTTGCTCAGGTACACTTTCTGGATGCAGTGACCACAATGCACTGATCCAAGTTTTCCCCAGAACAGCCAATCAGCATCTCCGCTCTACTGCTCTCTGCATACTTTAACTGTGGGTTGACACTATGCTGACTTGACTGGAGACCTGAGGCTAACCTGACCAGACTATCTTACTACCACATGGTGTATGTTCTAGTTGCTGCTCACAGGCTCTGACTGTCTCAGAGGCTGGATCCCAAGAGAGCGGGAAAACTAGTGCCCTCTGGCTTTATAGTGGTCGTGTCCTGTCTGGTGATTGGCTGCTGTGTTCTGTGTGTTCACTGGTCATCTGTGTGTTAATCACTGCCTGTCTGCGCACCATCATATACCTGTGTGTATATTATGACATCTCCCCCCTTTTTATTTACTTATTTAAAAAAATGTGTGTAGGTCAATAAATAGTGAGTGTGTGTGTGTACAGGAGCCTGACTATATACAAAGTATGTTAACGTATTTACACGGGAAGGTGTCTAGTGCAGATAGAGGGCAGATAACAAGTTAGGAAGAAACAATATGTACAGATGTGTAAACGGATCACAAGGTAATGCAACATTCAGTCTATAAATTCAGTCTCTGGCGGGCGACAAGTTCTGGTCGACCGAACGAGCATTTGGCTCTATTGAGTCAGAGGCCATGCTCGTGGATCCTGTGGAACACTCGCTTGAGGCGATCGATGTGCTCCTGAGGAGTTGTGGACCAGATAATAATATCATCGATGTACACTCGCACCCCTCGATGCCCTCCATCATTTGCACCATTATGCGGTGGAACGCCTCCGAGGCGGAGATGATGCCAAAGGGCATCCGGTTGTAACAGTAGCGACCAACCGGGGTGTTAAATGTACACAACTTTCGACTGGACGTGTCCAGCTGTATTTGCCAAAACCTCTTGGAGGCATATAGTTTCGTGAAAAATTTGGCGTGAGCCATTTCGCTGGTGAGCTCTTCTCGTTTAGGTATAGGGTAGTGTTCCCTCATGATGTTGCGGTTCAAAACTTTGGGGTCGATACAAATGCGAAGTTCCCCTGACGGTTTTTTGACACAGAACATGGAGCTAACCCAGTCCGTGGGTTCAGTGACCTTAGAAATGACGCCCTGGTCCTGGAGGTCTTGCAGCTATTGCTTGAGGTGGTCCATAAGGGGTGCCGGCACCCGACATGGTGCATGAACCACAGGTGTGGCATTCAGCTTCAGCAGTATCTTGTATCGGTAAGGTAGTGTACCCATACCTTCGAAGACGCTGTGGTATTGTGCTCTGATGTCATCTAATTAGGCTTGGAAGTTGACATCTGGCGAGGCCGTTGCCTCTGCGGACGACATGGTGTGAACCCACTGCACAAGATTCAGGATTTTGCAGGCCCGAGCACCGAGCAGGGAAGCTCTGTTGGTTCCTACAATTTCAAAACGCAGGGCTGCTTTTGAAGAATGATGGGATACCGCAAGCTGGCATGAGCCACTGGCAGCAATGGCATTGCCATTGTAGTCGAGGAGGTGGCAGGTCGGTGGAAGAATGCTTGGCTTGCCGCGGATGGTGTCAAGGTCAGACTTTGAAATGAGGTTCGCTGAAGCGCCGGTGTCCAACCTGAAGCGTATGCGAGCCTTGTTGACCGTAAAGGTGGCACACCACTCGTCATCCGGATCAATGCTCACCACTGGGAGTTGTTTCACCTTCTTCGCTGAAAGCATCGTATGCTTGGTGATGATGCCCACCCGGAATGGGGATGTGAGGCCCTCGGTGTCGGAATCTGGAACTATGTCGGAGTCGGAGTCTGCAACGGGTTGCTGTACTGACCGGACGTTCCTGCGCTGCGACTGGGATCGCTGTGTATTGGGCAGTTGAGCAGATCTGCACAGGGCTGCGTAGTGGCCAAGCTTGCCACACTGGAGACAGCGTCAAGATTTTACGGGACATTGCCACTTTAAATGGGCGGATCCACAGTTGTTGCACATCATGGCGCCGACGTCAGGACGCTCCGTGCGCCACCACGCATGCGCGGTGCGGTCGAACGATGTGCGCACCTGCGCAGTTCGGTCATCGGCCTCGCAGTCCCCTTGGTCGTGGCGCGCATGAGCAGGAGGCCGGGAAAAGGAGTGAAATGGCCGCCCTCATCCAGAATCAGGCCCTGGAGCTGTTTTACGGTCTGCACCCGCTCCGCATCATGGAGCCTTGCCGCGCCATCTCTGCCGCCTTGATATGGGAGTACCGGTTTTTAGCATGCTCGTGGAGGACGCAGGTTTCGATGGCGATGGTAAGGGTGAGCTGCTTAACTTCAAGGAGCTGCTGGCGAAGGGGATCGGAGTGGACCCCGAAAACGATCTGGTCGCGGATCATGGAGTCGGAAGTGGAGCCGTAGTTTCAGGACTGCGCGAGGATACGGAGATGGGTTAAGAAGGACTGAAGAGGTTCATCCTTACCCTGAAGCCTCTGCTGGAACACATAGCGTTCAAAGCTCTCGTTGACTTCAATGTCACAGTAGCTGTCGAACTTCAGCAGGACTGTTTTAAACTTTGTCTTGTCCTCGCCTTCAGCAAAGGTGAGGGAGTTGAATATGTGGATAGCGTGGTCCCCGGCTGTAGAGAGGAAGAGAGCGATCTTCCTGGCATCCGATGCGGTTTCGAGGTCGGTGGCGTCAAGATACAGCTGTAACTTCTGCTTGAAAATCTTCCAGTTAGCACCGAGGTTGCCGGCGATGCGGAGCTGCGGGGGAGGGCGGACGCTGTCCATGTTGCCGGATGGCTGATCGCTGGTCAAAGGCAGACTCTCTCAAGGTAGGTCCATCAAACTCGAGCATAACTCACTGGTACCATGATGTGTTGGGTATGCCGGGTCTGCGAGGACGGCGGTTACTGCAGCAGTGAGAGAGACAGGCTTCCAACACTTGAAGAAATGCAACTCGATTTTATTGAACTCTTAACTATCATACATACTTTAACTGTGGATTGACACGATGCTGACCTGACTGGAGACCTGAGGCTAACCTGACCAGACTATCTCACTACCACATAGTGTATGTTCTAATTGCTGCTCACGGGCTCTGACTGTCTCAGAGGCTGGATCCCGAGAGAGCGGGAAAACTAGTGCCCTCTGGCTTTATAGTGGTCGAGCCTGTCTGGTGATTGGCTGCTGTGTTCTGTGTCTTCACTGGTCATCCTGTGTGTCAATCAGTGCCTGTCTGTGCACCATCATATACCTGTGTGTATATTATGACACTGGATACAACAAAAAAGGGTCAAGATGGAGGAGTAAAGTCACAGGCTAAAGTTGTTAAACTCAATGTTGAGCCTTGAGGGTTGTAACCTGCCGAATCAGAAGATGAGATGCTGCTCCTCCAATTTGTGTTGGACCCCACTGGAACATTGCAACAGGCCAAGGACGGACATGTGGGCATGAGAGGAAGGTACTGAGTTGAAGTGGCCCCAGGAAGGTTGGGGTCATGATTCCGGGCTGAGCGAAGGTGTTCCGCAAGGAGTCACCCAGTGTGCATTCATTCTCTCCCGTGTCATCAGTCTCGTTTTCCCTTGCCTCCCAGTCCAGCAACAATTTAAATTTAAAAGGATCATTTGTTGCTTCAAATTCCATCCGGGAACTGACCTTCTCCCCATTTCTGTAACTGCCCCAGCTTAACACCTCGGAGATCTCTGTATTTATCCAATTCTAACCTCTCGTGCATGCATCATTTCCTTTGCTCCACCATTGATGGCTGTACCTTCTGGTGTAACAGTCGCTGACCTCCCCTCCTCCTTAAAACCTACCACTCTGACCAGCATTTGGTTACCTGTGTGGGTTCCCTCCGTTCCCCTGGGCCAATATTCATCCCTCAGTGAATATTGCTGCTATCAATTACCTGGTCATTATCTCATTGCTGTTCCAGGAGAGCGTGCCATTCTCAAATTGGCTACCTTGGCTGGGATTCTCCGTAGCGAGTCCGCCCAGCTACTGTTGCTAGAGAGGACGGAGAATTGGGTGCTTAAATGGAAAATTCCGCTGCCATAAATGGGCGGAGAATTTCACCTCTTGTTTCTTATATTACAATAGTCACTGTTCGGCAAAACGTTCATTTGTTGTAAAGTGCTTTGGGATGTATTGGTGATAGTAATGAATGAGCATTGTCACTGGACCTGTAATGCAGACGCCCAGGGTAAGGCTCTGGGGACCTGGGTTCAAATACCACCACGGTGAATGTCTTTTAGGTAGGAAATATGCCATTCTTACCTTGCCTGACCTACATATGACTCCTGACCCACAGCAATGTGGTTGACTATTAAATGGCCTAACAAGCCACTAAATTTAAGGGTAATTAGAAATGGGCAATGCTGGCCGAGCCAGTAGTGCCCACATACCCTGAATGAATAGACAAACAATTCCCATCTTCATAGCATCACCTAATTTCACCCCGGCCTCAGTTCACCTGCTGTTGAAACTCCTTCCTGCCTTTTTTGCTTCAATGCTTGACAATTTGAATGCCTTTCAGGCTGGTCACCCACATCCCACCCTGCTGAAACGAGGAGTACGCCGCATGCAGGGTCTCACCTGAGGCCCTCCCCCAATGCTCCGCCCCCCCATGGGCCGACTTCCCACCGGCGTCAGTCGCGTGCCCTCTCAACGATCATAAACCTGGCGTGGCGGCTGCGGACTGTGTCCAGCGACTCCACGACGGTGGGGGAGCCGGTCCGCTGGCAGGGAGGGCTTCAGCGGGGGCTGGGGGGGCTGGTGCTGGGGGTGGGGGTGGGGGGAGGGGGTGGTCCGGGGTTGGCAAAGGGTTTACAGGGAGGCAATTTTTGCCAGGCCGGGTCCGCGTGCGGCCATTTTGTACGGCGCGGCTGCCACAGGCCACTGCCCTGCACATGGGCGGCCAAGGACCCAGCCATTCTGAGTCTGTAGCGGCAGGTAAAGTCGGGGGCTTTCCATGGCGTGGCTGCTAGCCCCCACCGGACGGAGCATCGGTGCGGGGGCGGCACCGACATTTTGGTCCTGAGACCAGGCGCATCCTCCGGACATAGCCGCAGAATCGGAGAATCCAGCCCAAGGTCCTCCAAAACATTGAGGCAGCACGGTAGCATTGTGGATAGCGCAATTGCTTCACAATTGCTTCACAGCTCCAGGGTCCCAGGTTCGATTCCGGCTTGGGTCACTGTCTGTGCGGAGTCTGCACATCCTCCCCGTGTCTGCGTGGGTTTCCTCCGGGTGCTCCGGTTTCCTCCCACAGTCCAAAGATGTGCAGGTTAGGTGGATTGGCCATGATAAATTGCCCTTAGTGTCCAAAATTGCCCGTAGTGTTGGGTGGGGTTACTGGGTTATGGGGATTGGGTGGAGGTATTGAATTGGGTAGGGTGCTCTTTCCAAGAGCCGGTGCAGACCCGATGGGCCGAATGGCCTCCTTCTGCACTGTAAATTCTATGAAAACTCTGCTGTCCATGCCTTAAGTCGCAACAAGTCCCAATACCTTATCGCGCCTGTGCTCACTGATCTACACTGCCGCCCAGTCAAATAGCCTCTTGATTTTAAAATTCACACCTTGTTTTCAAATTCCATCATTCACCCATTGCTATATCTGTAATCTCCTCCAGCCACAAAATACTCCAAATATCTGTGCTCCTCCAATTCTAAACTATTGAACACATAACTGACTTTATCATTGTGTTTTCAGTTGCCTAGGTTGTAATCTCTGGAATATTTACCCTATACCTCCGTTTCCTCCTGTTAAAACATAATACTTATGGCCTACCTCTTTGACCAGACATTTGGTCATCTTATCTGATGCGCAGAATCTTGTGGAGTCATTGGTCATTAGCTGGAGAGCTGCCAAGACCCCCACATTGCCCCTTTTCGGTAGGCCCACCAGACTTCACGCCATTCAGGTACTTAAAAAGCCAGCAATGGATCTTCCCCTGGGATCAAGGGTCATGAGGGTGGAAGACCTGCCTACTGAGAGCTGTTGGTCAATCAGAGGCTGCGATTCTTCTGTACTCAGCAGCGCTATTAGGGAGATGGTGGCTGCTGCCAGTACTACACACACCAGTGACCTTGGATCAAGGCGAGTCCCCAGCACAGGTGTGCCACCGTGGGAAGGGGTCACGGGGTTGAGTTACAGAGAAGTGGGGGGGGGGAAATCCGGCCCGAGATGTTGTTTTAAATGAATGCAAGTCGTTTTTATTGTTGTTCGGCAGTTCAAAATGTTAATTCTGATCCAGGCTTACTTTACAAAACTGTCATTCTGTGCTGCCACTTGCATTTAAAACAGCCACAGGGACCAAATATAGTGTCCTCCAAAAGACATTTAGCCAAGAATTACATATTTCCAAAGACCTTATCCAATAGTCTTGTAATTAGCTGAAAAGGAGTTATAAATCTCAAAGTAATGAGCTGGAATTGGAGACCAAGCAAATTAATGTAATTATCGCAAAGTCCCCAGCTGTGATTGAAACCATGAATAACCTTCGTTCATCAAGAAAGTAAACCCTAGATTTAATCGACGAAAAAAAATCTCAGCATATTTTCACACATCCAGTCTTCAGTTATATGCTAAGAAATGGAACTCCAATTTGACATATTGCTTCAAGCACCCTGGCTAAGGAAAGAGAGATGGAAACATTTACAGCAAGATTTTCAATGGGATTTCATTTTCTCACCCTATCTTTTTCAATTATGTCATCTGTCGACGCTTATTAAGAATCAGGATTGCAATTGAAAACATGGATTAGGCTTTTGATTGCATACTGTGGCTAGTTTACTGTGCGCAAAACATTTCTGCCACTTAGCTTCTATCCAAAGGGATGTTTCTAAAGCTGGACGTCTGTGACCTGATCTTCGGAAGGAACTCACTGTCTCTCTGTTGAGCGTAATTTGTATTTGCGCCGTAGATTATCCTCCTGTGCGGCAAAGGAGCATTCTCGAGCAAAATGTAACATGAACAATAGGTGGTCAAGGAGGTAGGTGGTAAGAGGCAATGGTGGGATCGAGGGGGTGGGTGGGGAGGGCCAGAAAGGATTGGGGAGAGATTTTTACAGTTTAGGCCCTAGACTGCTGAGCACATGAACATAAAAATCCTCTGGAGAGATTTTCAGGGAGTAGCCTCGGTAGGAGGCCTGAGTTACAGGCTGGCTAACTGTTGTGGAAAAGGAGTAATTCCTGCCCAGACTCGCAATTTACAAGCGTGCAAGTGTCCACAAAGGGGTGGCATTCGCTGAATTTCACACATGCACACATTTTTCTTTTATAAATTTAGAGTACCGAATTCATTTTTTCCAATTAAGGGGCTATTCAGCCTGTCCAATCCACCTACCCCTGCACATCTTTGGGTTGTGGGGCTGAAACCCTCGCAAACACGGAGAGAATGTGCAAACTCCACACGGACAGTGACCCAGAGCCGGGGCCGAACCTAGGACCTCGGCGCCGTGAAACTGCAATGCTAACCACTGCGCCACCGTGCTGCCCCTCCCACAGGCACACAGGCGTGATTCCATTTGAATCCATTGGTATGCAGAAATGGGCGGCACAGTAGCACAGTGGGTAGCACTGTTGCTTCATAGCGCCAGGGTCCCAGGTTCGATTCACGGCTTGGGTCACTGTCTGTGCGGAGTCTGCACGTTCTCACCGTGTGTGCGTGGGTTTCCACCGGCTGCTCCGGTTTCCTCCCACAAGTCCCGAAAGACGTGCTTGTTAGGTAATTCGGACATTCTGAATTCTCCCTCTGTGTACCCGAACAGGCGCCGGAGTGTGGCGACTCGGGGATTTTCACAGTAACTTCATTGCAGTTTTAATGTAAGCCTACTTGTGACGATAAAGACTATGATGAAATGGGGGTTCCGGTTGCGGCTATGCAGAGCTAAGTCGCATGTTCGGCAGCTCCCGCTTGGAATGGACTTTTGGGCTTTTTTTAGGGCCCCCAAAGGCATTTTTCCGACATTTCTCAGTGTGGGAAGAAGACTGCAACATTCCCCTGACAGTGTATGGCTAGGACCAGGAGCGGGGCGACTAAAAATGTGGTGGTGAAGCCAAAGAAAGTGCGAGGGAAGAAAAGAAAGATTACGGCGGGCGGGGACCAGGCAGCGTGGATGCAGTGGGCGCAGGAGCAGCAAGAGGTTATCCAGCGCTGCTTCAGGGAGGTCAAAGCGGACCTGCTGGAGCTGATGAAGGCTTCTATTGATCAGCTGCTGGAGACCCAGACGGCCCAGGGGGTGGCGATCCGCGAAGTCCGACAAAAGATCTCAAATAACGAGGACGAGATCTCAGCCCTGGCGGTAAAGGTGGAGGCGCACGAGGCGCTCCACAAGAAATGGCAGGAACGGTTCGAGGAGATGGAGAATCGGTCGAGGCGGAAGAATCTGCGGATCCTGGGCCTCCCGGAGGGGCTGGAGGGGTCGGACGTGGGGGCCTATGTGGTCACCATGTTAAACTCACTGATGGGAGCGGGGTCCTTCCAGGGGCCCCTGGAGCTGGAAGGGGCCCATAGAGTGCTGGCGAGGAGGCCCAAGGCGAACGGTGCTGGTGCGGTTTCATCGGTTCGCTGATCGGGAGTGCGTACGCAGGTGGGCCAAGAAAGAGAGGAGCAGCAGGTGGGAGAATGCGGAGGTTCGAATATATCAGGACTGGAGCGCGGAGGTGGCAAAGAAGAGGGCCGGGTACAACCGGGCGAAGGCGGTGCTGCACAGCAAGGGGGTGAAGTTTGGCATGCTGCAGCCGGCGCATCTGTGGGTCACCTACAAGGACCGGCACTGTTATTTTGAGCCGGAGGAGGCGTGGGCCTTTGTTCAGGCCGAGAAGCTGGACACAAACTGAGGGTCGGGATGGGGGGTCAGACGTGTGGATGGTCGGGGATTGTTGTTGGTGTGTTACATTTTGAGGGGGGGGTTCTTTGTTCTTGTTTATTTCTGGTTCGATGTGGGTGGTTAGGGTGGGTTGGGTACTGTTTTGATTGGGTCTGTCGGGTGGGCTCTTGGAGGGGGGCAAATAAACGGGGTTGGGGTTTGATGGCCAGTAGGAGGAATGGGGCCCCGGGGGGGAAGTTGTGGCCCGAGTCGGGGGTGAGGGGACTGGGCCTGTAAATGGAGCTGCGCCAGAGGAGGCGGGGCTGGGCAGGTGGAAAACGCGGGCTTTTTCCCGCGCTGAAGGCTGGAGGGGCAGGGCCGGGGCGAGGAAGCGCGGGTTTTCCCCCGCGCTTGGGATGGAAGGGGGAGGCGGAGAGCCTGCTGGTGGGTAATGGATGTGGGAGGGGAAGTCCCACAATGGGAGGAGTCGAAGGAGAGGTGGGAGCGGCCGGGGTCAGCAGGAGTCAGCAGATTTGCAGGAATGCAATGCCGCTAGGAGGGGTCCTAGCTGGGGGAGGGGGGGTGGGGGGGACTGGGTTGCTGCTGGTATAGTCAAGGGGGAGCTGGAGAGAGTAGAGGGGGTTTGGATGGGGGTCTGCCGCCCTGGGGAACGGGCCGGGCATGGGATACGGGCGCGTGGCTGGCCGAGGAGGGGTTATGGCTATTCGGCAGGGGAGTGGGGCTGGTAGCCTCCTGATCCGGCTGATAACCTGGAACGTAAGGGGACTGAACGGGCCGGTCAAGTGGGCCCGGGTGTTCACGCACCTGAAGGGGCTGAAGGCGGATGTGGTTATGCTCCAGTAGACACGCCTGAAGGTGGCAGACCAGGTAAGATTGAGGAAGGGGTGGGTAGGCCAGGTGTTTCATTTGGGGCTGGATGCCAAAAATCGAGGGTGGCGATCTTGGTGGGAAAGAGGGTGTCGTTCAAGGTGTCGAGCATTGTGACAGACTATGGCGGCAGGTACGTAATGGTAAGTGGTAAGCTGCAAGGGGAGAGGGTGGTGCTGGTCAACGTGTATGCCCCGAACTGCGACGATGCGGGTTTTATGCGGCTCATATTGGGATGGATCCCGGACTTGGAAGTGGGGGGCCTGATAATGGGGGGGACTTTAACACGGTGTTGGATCCGGCACTGGATCGCTCCAGGTCTAGGACGGGTAGGAGGCCGGCGGCGGCAAAAATGCTGAGGGGGTTTATGGACCAGATGGGAGGGGTGAACCTTTGGAGATTTGCAAGGCCGGGGGCTAGGGAATTTTCATTCTTCTGGCATGTTCATAAGGCCTATTCCCGGATTGACTTTTTTATTATGAGCAGGGCGCTGATTGCGAGAGTAGAGGATACCGAGTACTCGGCGATAGCCATCTCGGATCACGACCCGCATTGGGAAGGCCTAGAGCTGGGGGAGGAGAGGGACCAGCGCCCGTTGTGGCGCTTGGAGGTGGGGCTGTTGGCGGACGAGGAGGTGAACGAGCGGGTCCGAGGAAGCATAGAGAGATACCTGGAGGCCAACGATAACGGGGAGGTCTGAGTGGGGATGATCTGGGAGGCGCTGAAGACGGTGGTTAGGGTAGAGCTGATCTCCATTGGGGCCCACAAGGAGAGGAGAGAGCAGAGGGAGAGGATGGTGGGGGAGATGGTGAGGGTAGACAGGAGGTACGCGGAGGTGCCGGAGGAGGGACTGTTGAGGGAGAGGCGTAGAATCCAGGCCAAATTTGACCTGTTGTCCACCAGGAAGGCGGAGGCACAGTGGAGGAAGGCCCTGGGGGCGATTTATGAATATGGGGAAAAGGCAAATCGGATGCTTCGGAAGCGGGACACAGCTAGGGATATCGGGGGAGTTAAGGATAGGAGAGGGAGTGTGGTGCAGAGTGGGGTTGGCATCAATGGGGTCTTCAGGGACTTTTATGAGGAACTGTATCGGTCCGAGCCCCCACTGGAGGAGGGAGGGATGGGCCGCTTTTTGGACCAACTGAGGTTCCTGAAGGTGGAGGAGGGACTGGTGGCGGGATTAGGGGCCCCGATTGGGCTGGAGGAGCTGGCCAAAAGGATAGGGAGCTTGCAGGCGGGGAAGGCACTGGGGCCGGACGGTTTCCCGGTTGAATGTTACAAAAAATATTTGGACCTGTTGGGCCCGTTGCTGGTTAGGACCTTCAATGAGGCAAGGAAGGGGGGGGCTTTGCCCCCGATGATGTCCCGGGCACTGATCCCCTTGATCCTGAAGCGGGACAAAGATCCCCTGCAGTGTGGGTCTTACAGGCCGATTTTGTTGTTAAATGTAGTTGCCAAGGTGCTGGCGAAGGTCTTAGCCACGAGAATTGAGGATTGGGTGCCGCAGGTCATCCATGAAGACTAGACGGGGTTCATGAAGGGGAGGCAGTTGAATGCGAATGTGCGGAGGCTCCTGAACGTTATTATGATGCCGGCGAAGGAGGGGGACGCGGGGATAGTGGCGGCGATGGAGAGGGGTTTGTCAGGTGGGTTAGGCTGTTGTACGAGGTCCCGATGGCGAGTGTGGCCACGAACATGAGGAGGTCTGAGTACCTACGGTTGCATCGAGGGACGAGGCAGGGGTTTCCTCTGTCCCCCCCTGCTCTTCGCACTAGCGATTGAACCCCTGGCTATGGCACTGAGGGAGTCGAGGAACTGGAGGGGGTTGGTGCGGAGGGGGGAGGAGCATAGGGTGTCGCTCTATGTGGACGACTTGCTGCTATATGTGGCGGACCCAGTGGGGGGAATGCCGGAGGTAATGAGGATCCTCAGGGAGTTCGGGGATTTCTCAGGGTACAAGCTCAACATGGGGAAGAGCGAGATGTTCGTCATTCACCCAGGGGACCAGGAGAGGGGGATTGGCGAGCTCCCACTAAAACGGGCGGAGAGGAGCTTCACGTATTTGGGAGTCCAGGTGGCCAGGAGCTGGGGGGCCCTGCATAGACTTAATTTCACGAGGCTGGTGGAGCAAATGGAGGACGAGTTTAAGAGGTGGGACACGTTGCTGCTGTCCCTGGCGGGTAGGGTGCAGTCAGTCAAGATGACGGTGCTCCCAAGGTTTTTGTTCTTGATCCAGTGCCTCCCCATTCTTATCCCGAAGGCCTTCTTTCGGCGGGTCAACAGGAGCATAACGGGGTTTGTGTGGGCGCGAGGGACTCCGAGGGTAAGAAGAGTGTTCCTGGAGCGGAGTAGGGATGGGGGGGGGGCAGGCGCTGCCCAACCTCTGTGGGTACTACTGGGCTGCCAATGCGGCGATGTTACGCAAGTGGGTGATGGAGGGGGAGGGGGCGGCATGGAAGAGGCTGGAAATGGCGTCTTGTGAGGGTACGGGTCTGGAGGCGCTGGCAACGGCGCCACTGCCACTCCCTCCAATGAGGTATACCACGAGCCCAGCGGTGGCGGCTCCCCTCAAAATTTGGGGGCAATGGACGCGGCATAGGGGGAAAGTTGGGGCTTCGGCGTGGACCCCGATACGGGGGAACCACCGTTTTGTCCCAGGGAGAATAGATGGAGGGTTTTCGGGGTGGCACAGGGTAGGGATAAGAAGGTTGGGGGACCTGTTTGTGGATGGGAAGTTCGTGAGCCTGGGTGAGCTGGAAGAGAAGTACGGGCTCCCCCCGGGAAACACCTTTAGGTATCTACAGGTAAGGGCGTTTGCCAGGCGGCAAGTGGTGGAATTCCCGCTGCTGCCGCCACGCACGGTACAGGACAGGGTGCTGTGTGTGGGTTGGAGAGGGGAAGATTTTGGCAACATACCAGGTGATGCAGGAGGAGGAGGAGGCCTCGGTGGAGGAGCTGAAAGGTAAGTGGGAGGAGGGGTTGGGGGAGGAGATCGAGGAGGGGACGTGGACAGATGCCCTATGGAGGGTGAACTCTTCCTCTTCATTCCCGAGGCTCAGCCTCATACAGATTATGGTGCTGCACAGGGCACACATGACCGGGACAAGGATGAGCCGTTTTTTGGGGGGTGAGGACAGGTGTGCTAGGTGCTCAGGGAGCCCAGCAAACCACACCCATATGTTCTGGCATGCCCAACGCTGGAGGAATTTTGGAAGGGCGTAGCGAGGACGGTGTCGAGGGTGGTAGGATCCACGGTCAAACGGGCTAGGGGCTCGCAATATTTGGGGTTGCAGAGGAACCGGGAGTGCAGGAGGTGATAGAGGCCGGTATTCTGGCCTTTGCGTTCCCTGGTAGCCCGGCGAAGGATTCTTCTTCAGTGGAAGAATGCGAGGCCCCCAAGCGTGGAATCCTGGATCAACAATATGGCGGGGTTTATTAAATTGGAGAGGGTGAAATTTGCCTTAAGGGGATCGGTGCAAGGGTTTTTCAGGCCGTAGACACTGTTCTTAGACTTCCTGGCAGAACGGTAGATAATGGTCAGCAGCAGCAGCAACCCGGAAGGGGGGGGGGGGGGGGGGGGGGGTGGGAGGGGGTTCTATTTTATTTTTGTTTGTCTATACTGGGGGATCTGAGGGGGTGTATATATTTGCTATGTTTGCTATGTGTTTCGGCGTGTGTTAATTTATTATTTATGTATGGGGGGAGGGGGGGGCACTGGGTTGTTTTGTTTTGTTTTGTATTTAACTCTACTGGCTTCCTTTTACATTTTGTTGTTGATATTTTGTGAAAATTTTAATTAAAATTATTTTTTAAAAAATATATATTATTATGAAATGGTATAAAAAAGCATGTATGGAAATAACCCCTTTTCCTTCCCATAATTTCAAACGTTAAGAGAATTTGGGAGTCATGTGGTGAGCAGCCTGTGCAGGAAGCATCTGGGCAGCAAGTTAAGAAAATCTACCCCATGGTATGATACGCAGAAGTCCCTTAGCACCGGCTGTCGCTTGCACCTTGTTTCATGCAGTTTTAATCTTCAAATTGCACAAGGGTTGTATTGAAATAGCACAGAGAATAATTCCTAACAAATATATTGAGCAAGGTGCTCCCAGATGGAATGAAACCCAAAAGTTCATTGGCGGTGCAGCATTAAAAAACAATCACGCTGACGTGTTCATGTGCAAGTCCTCTGTAAACTGCTTGAATAAATGTATTAGCCCATTTATCTCAATTGGACTAAAGTAAAAAGAGAAAATTCTGGAAAAGCTTAGCAGGTCTGGCAACATCTGTGGAGGGAGAAACAGAGTTAACGTTTCGAGCCCGTATGACTCTTCTTCAGAGCTAAAGAGAGGGACAAATGTGATGGGTTGCATACTATTGAGGAGGGATGGAGCAGATGGAGCAAAACAGAAGGTCAGGGTTAGGTGTGAGCTCAGGAGAGACTTGACAAAGATGTCATGGAACACAAAACAAGGAGAGTGTTAACGATAGCGTTAGGGCAGCACGGTGGTGCAGTGGTTAGCACTGCAGTCTCACGGCGCCGAGGTCCCAGGTTCGATGCCGGCTCTGGGTGACTGTCCGTGTGGAGTTTGCACATTCTCTCCGTGTTTGCGTGGGTTTTGCCTCCACAACCCAAAGATGTGCAGGTTAGGTGGGTTGAACATGCTAAATTGTCCCTTAATTGGAAAAAAAAATAATCGGGTACTCTAAATTTATATTTAAAAAAATGATAGTGTTAAAGAATAAAGAAGCAGCTGATAGTGGCATAAAGTTAAGATAGCAGAACGTGCTAATAACAGGACAAGGGTCAGTGCTCTATGAAAGCAAAAAGTAAGAACAAGTGACAGATGGTCCTGTGGGGTAGGAAGGGGGCTTGTGTTTTTATTTCTGATTTCCAGCATCTGCAGTATTTTGCTTTTATCTTAATTGGGCGAACTGGATTGTCAGATTTCAAGCTAATGTTTGACATGTGAACCACTTTGCTCAGAGTACCTCTTGGCACGAATAAGCTCCTGCATTACTGCCAACAGCACTCACAATTATCACAAGATTCCTTCAAAACATTTGCCTTTTTTGACCCTTGAAGGCGAGAAAGGTACTTGCCACGGTGGCGAGAAATGAGTTTGGCTTCTTCAATGATCGTGGGAGAGAAAAGTTGAGGACACATTTAAAGCTGACAAACCATGCCCCGCCATAATTCATTGCAATGTTTTGGTTACTTTGAGAAAATGTTCACCTAGGGGCTGGTTTAGCACAGTGGGCTAAACAGCTGGCTTGTAATGCAGAACAAGGCAGCAGCGCGGGTTCAATTCCCGTACCGGCCTCCCCGAACAGGCGCCGGAATGTGGCGATGAGGGCTTTTCACAGTAACTTCATTGAAGCCGACGTGTGACAATAAGCGATTATTATTATTATTTTGGACTGTGAGCGTCGCTGGATTTTAATGCCCCTCCCTAATGATCCCCTGACAAGATGTTGGGCCTGCTTTTTGAACTGCTATAGTTCATGTGATGAAGGTGCACCCATAGCACAGGAGTTTGGCACAGCGACAGAATTATCTATTTCCGAGTTTGGATAATGTATGACTTGAAGGGGAACTTGGCAGTGTTCCCAAGCACCTCCTGCCCATTCCCTTCTTGGATCGAGAGATCACGGACTTGGGAAGTGCTGCCAAAAAGCCTTGGTGGGTGACTGCAGAGCACCCTGTTGATAGTATACACCGCAGCCATGGTGCACTCGTGATGGAGAGAATAGATGTGTGGTGCATCAATCAAGCAGATCACTTTAACATAGTGCAAAGCTTTTTGAGTGTTGTTGGAGCCACACTCCACCAGACAATTGGACAGCCGTCCATCACACTCCTGGCTTGTGCCTTGCAGGTGGTAGACAGACTTCAGGGAATTTGGTGGCGAGTTAATTGATTACATTGTAAGCAGGAGTGTTGAGGAATTGCGGTTCCAGTGCCATTACAGGGCAGATTTGAGTCCATCCGTTTGATATCATTTTCACCCTATTCTAATTCATTGGAATATGGGAGAAGCAGTAGGCCATTCAGCCCATCAAGCCTGTTCCACCAATCAATACGATCATGGCTGATCATTTACCTCAATGCCCTTTTTCCCGCAACATCCCCATGCCCATTTACATTATTGACATTTCTCAATCTATCAATCTCTACTTTAAACATATTCGATACAGCTCTGTGCAGTAGAGAATTCTAAAGATCCATAACCCTCGGAGTAAAAACAATTCTCCTCATCTTGATCCTCAGTGGTTTCCCCCTTATTTTGAAATTGTGTTCCCCCGCCCTAGTTCGAGACTTCCCCAACCTCAAAATAAACTGGTTGAGGAATACATCCTCTGGCATTGGATGGTCATAACAATGTAAGAATCATTCCAAAAATAGAGCAGGTGTAGGCCATTCAGCCTGCTTTGCCATTCAATAAGATCTAAGATGGTTGATCTAATTATCGACCTTGTCATAATATGCACCCATGCACTTCATGAGATAAAAACAGGCACTGACAAACACCCAGGTGAGCCAATCAACATACAGGACAGAACACAACCAATCACCAGACAGAACACCAGAGGGGGGCTTCCAACTGTAAAACACACGAGGCATCAGCACTCCTCCTCGTTCCACTGGTGACAACTGTAGTGACAGTCAGGGTGTATATATCAGTCAGCACCTTCTACACGTGGATCAGAGCTAGCTGGGTCTAGTAAGTTAGAGTTAGTACACTTAGAGTAGTAGAGTGTCAGCCCACAGCCAGCTGCGTGCATTGTTACAGAAGTTCAATAAATCGTTTTGAACCAACGCCTACGTTTGGTGTATGCTTTACCGTTCATCTGCATCCTGTTGCAGTCCGTGTTACCCGAGGGTGAATAACACCACAGGCCTAACTCCACTTGCTGCCCACACTTTTTGACTTCCTTGTAGGGGAAAGATCTGTCTAACAGCCTCGAAAACATTCAATGACCCAGCCTCCATTGCTCTCTGTGAAAGAGAATTCCAAGGACCAACAACCTGCGGAGAGAAATTCCTCCTCATTGCCACCTTAAAAGGGAGACCCACTTATTTTTAAAACGGTACCCCCTAGTTCTAGATTCCCACATGGGGGGGGGGGGGGGGAGGATGAACCTCCTCTCAACATCTCAGCATTATGTTACTGTGGAGCCCAATCATGGCTTGCCACTGCAAACAGAGCTGATACAGTAGGTGTATTTGTTGACCGCCATTTAGTAAGTGAAAGTCGTGGGATTGTTAGCGAGCTTGAAATCCTCATTCTCTCGCCAGAAGTGGTTAATTCCCTCAGCATTCAAATTTGTCATTGCTGCTGGGAAAGCACATTAGCATAGTGATTAGCACTGTGGCTTGACAGCACCAGGGTCCCAGGTTCGATTCCCGGCTGGGTCACTGTCTGTGCGGAGTCTGCTTATGCTCCCCATGTCTGCATGGGTTTCCTCCGGGTGCTCCGGTTTTCTCCCACTCGTCCTGAAAGATGTGCTGTTAGGTAATTTGGACATTCTGAATTCTCCCTCTGCGAACCCAAACTGGTGCCGGAATGTGGCGATTAGGGGCTTTTCGCAGTAACTTCATTGCAGGGTAAGCCTACTTGTGACAATCAAGTTTATTATTATTATTTTTATTGAAAGGACATTAACACAGAAAGGCATTCAACTCAAATTTCTTGATTACGCTAGTCCTATTGCGCTACCTTCCATCTCCCTAACACCGTCATTCTCTATCCCTGCCTCACCTCATCCTCTGTTGAATCCCTCATCCATGCGTTTTGTTCCCTCCAAAATCATCTATCCCGATGCTTTCTGACCGGACGGCCATTTTGCACCCTCCTCACACTTGGGCGCACCCAAACATTTGCTGCCCCGCATCCCAACTCGCACCAAATCCCATTCACCCCTGACCCCTGTGTTTGCTGACCTACATTTGTTCTCAGTCCATTTTAAAATTCTTCTCCCAGTTTGACGGGCACCTCCCCATCCCGATCTCCGCATTCTCCCTCAGCCCCACAGCCCTCCAGAATATCTGCTCTCCTCTAATTCCAACCTCACGCTCACCCCGATTTCCTTCGCCTCAGCACAGGCGGCCGTGTGCCCGGTTGCCAAGGCTCTGAGTTCGACAATTCCTCTTTAAATCGTTCACCCTCTCTGTCTTTCCTTCAATATTCTGTTTGATGATCACCCCTGTGAACTGACTTTGAATGTTTTGCTATGTTAAAGACGCTATATAAATGCGGGTTGTTGTTGTTGCCTTAAAGCCCTGGCGTACTTGAGTTTAGGATTCTCCAGAAGGGTTGAGTTGGAACGTTGTCCCTTTACCTGCTGATCCAGGCTTGTATGTGGCTCCTACAGGTGAGATAGGATTCCCTGGCCCTTGCTAAATGCAAGAGGACCTCAATGAAATGGTCTTGCAGAGATTCCTAAGAGTTCAGGGTGAGCTCTACTCCTTCGCCTGGCACTTAGTCAGCTCCAGGCACGTTCCCTGAACATGCTTTCAGAAATGCCTCACACACAAGGAATATGCCCCAATCTTCTGTGTTCCACAATCAAAACAGAAAACCTCATACTTCCTTGTCTTGAAGAAAATGGTTCTTGTACTCTGGATTTCACATCACTCATCCAACCATACATTTTGCTGGTTCTGTTCAATTTTAGACATCAGCAGGTGGCATCGTGATGCAGCACCTGACTGAAGGGATTTTGATGTCCTTGGGGAGATGAGTCAGGCACTGAATAATTCACCAGCATTTTGTCTGTTCTAAGTGGTTCCTTGTGCCAAACAATGTTATCACAGTGTGGCATTCTCGAAAGCGCTCATTCCTTTTGTAATTAAACAGCTTGGAGGGGGCTACCAGCGTCTCCTTGTCTTTTCTTGTTGCTTTTTAATAGACTGAAGAAGGAATGATAAAGTGGAAGGCATGAAATCAAATTTCCGACACAATGACAACTTCCTTAAAATAGTGAAGAATACACGTGGCAAACGTCCTTCCTTCTGCAAAGTGTCTCTCCTAAGGTCACCACTAATCTCGCTTCAGCTGCTTGCCTCCAGCCCAGCGCCTTCTCAAAATAGAAGCAATGTGACAATTATATTTTAGTAAACAGGTTGAGCATTGTATTTTTTGCTTACTTTAGGCGTCTGTTCATCAAACTCCCTCAAATCCCTTGATCTATCATTTCTCATAGAGTTGTGCAGCACAGAAGGAGGCCATTTATCCCATCATGCCTCTGCTAGCTCTCTGAAGGAGTCATCCAATTAGTTCCACCGATCCCTGCTTTTTCCTTTAGTGGGAAATGTGCAAGCGATGTTCAAAATTGCAAATCATTTTGGGAGAGTAAATAAGGAGAAACAGTTTGTACTGGCAAATGGATCGAATATCAGAGTACACAGATTTCATAATAATAATAAACTTATCGTCACAAGTAGGCTCACATTAACACTGCAATGACGTTACTGTGAAAACCCCCGAGTCGCCACATTCCGGCGCCTGTTCGGGTACACAGAGGGAGAATTCAGAATGTCCAATTCACCTAACAACCACCTTTCGGGACTTGTGGGAGGAAACCGGAGCACCCGCAGGAAACCCACGCAGACACGGGGAGAACGTGCAGACTCCGCGCAGACAGTGACCCAAGCCGGGAATCGAACTAGGGACCCTGCAGCTGTGAAGCAACAGTGTTAACCACTGTGCTACTGTGCTGCCCTATAGATAATTGAAATTAAATTAAATTAAAATCACTTATTGTCACAAGTAGGCTTCAAATGAAGTTACTGTGAAAACCCCCTAGTCGCCACATTCCGGCACCTGTTTGGGGAGGCTGGTACGGGAATCAAACCGTGCTGCTGGCCTGCCTTGGTCTGCTTTCAAAGCCAGCGATTTAGCCCTGGCTAAACAGCCCCTTGGCAGATGGAACAGAGGGTAGATGAGCAGAAACTCAGTTTATGCAGTGAGCTATTGCGCTCCTAAATGCATTTTCAAATTCATGTCTAATTGCCTTTTGAAAAACAAATACATTCCTCAAAGGAGATTAATTTGCACTATTACGGAGAAATAGAAACAGAAAATATTGAAAATTCTCAGCAGGTCTGGCAGCATCTGTGAAGAGAACAAACAGAGTAAATATTCTGAGTCGGCATGACTGTTCTTCAGGACATATTGGATTTGAAGCGGTAACTCTGTTTCTCTCTCTTTCACCAGCATTTTGCCTGTTCCAACTGGTTCCTTCATTCAAACAATGTTTGCGACTAAATCGGGCAGTTCCTTCAAAGAATTAACACGTGTAGGATGGATTGAATAGCCTAACTGTGTTGTGTTGTAAATGGGTGGACTTGGGTGGAGTGGAATGTAAAGTTTCAAGATTTTCAACCCACCCACTTGCAGGTTCAACTGAGGTGGGACAAGGGCATGACCAAGAAGGCAGGTTGGCCATTTAAATGGAGCTGCATACCTCAGATTTCATCACTCTATTCCAGGAGTTAAGCTGTTGGGTCAAGTCTTTATGGCCCTGAGAAATCAGCGAAAATGACACAAGGACAGCTCTAAATGTTTTTTCAGCACTGCTTGTGGGCCTAGAGGAAAACGAGTGCTCGCAAGGCTCTAGCTCCATCAAGCATATCTGCTTACTCATCCATATTCCCAACTTTCCCTTCAGGATTGGCAGCCCCATCCCTAAGGTTTAGATCGGGAACCCAATATCAAACTATCATAGAATCATAGAATCCCCTCCAGTGCAGAAGAAGGCTATTTGATCCATCAAGTCTGCACCGACTCTCTGAAAGAGCAGTCTACCTAGGCCCACTCCCCCATCCGATACCCAGAATCCCACCTAACTAGGGGGCAATCTAGCATGGCCAATCCACCTAATCTGCACATCTTTGGACTGTGGGAGGAAACCGGAGCACCCGGAGGAAACTCACGCAGACACGGGGAGAACGTGCAGACTCCGCACTGACAGTGACCCAAGCTGGAATCTAACCTGGGGCCTTGGAGCTGTGAAGCAGCAGTGCTCACCATTGTGCCACTCTGCCGCCCCTCGCAACTATGCTATCATTAACCCAACCGCCTCCCTCCTCCTGGACTCAAGCCTCTTTCTTGATAGCTAATTAATTTCTGGGTGTTGGTTGGGGGTGCGGAGACACGCACAGTGGAATTAAAATAAAACAATGCTGTTAAAGCACCTTGTTCAAGATCGGAGGTATGATTCTCACTTTCAAAAGTGTTTTATTAAATTCATTTTTCGGATGTGGGCATTGCTGGCTGCGCCTGCATTTATTGCCCATCCATTTGAGAAGGAGTTTGAGAGACAAGCACATGCTGTGGATCTGAATTCACAAGTAGGCCAGACCAGATAAAGACAGCAGATTATAAAGGACATTAAAGAACCAGGTGGGTTTTCATGACACTCGACAATGATTTCATGGTCACCTTTAGAATTCAAATTCATTTTATCGAATTCAAATTCCACTCTTGCAGTGGTGGGATTCGAGCCCAGTTCCCTAGAGCATTATCCTAGGTCTCTGGATTACCAGTCCAGTGACAATGCCACTGCCTCCCAATGTTGGATATATAGTTGAAAAGGATGATTTTCAGGGCTTTGGGAGAAGAGTTGGGAAACAGGACTAATCAGATAGCACTTTCAAAGAGCTCATACAGGCATGATGGTGCAAATGGCCTCCCCCTGTGATCTGAGATTATCGGGACTTTGAGCACGAATTCACCACAGCACAAAGTCATAAATGCGCACCTAATGGTTCAATTCACCACACTACTTCGAAATAACAAATAGACTGTGCTTGCCTCTTTATTTACAATGTACAGCACCTTTCCAGGACCCTGATTTATGTGCACGGGACACAGTATATCATTCACCAAAACATGACTTAATATTTAACCTCGAAAATAATTTCTGATTGAGAACGTGTGTTTTGCTACTTGGGCCTGATCAAAGGTGTCAGCTCCGAATGAACACGATGTGATGCCAAAATAAAAACCCATCTGCACTAATTGACTTATCATTTTGCTGCAGACGGGCGAGTGAAGTAAATGGCTGACCCTCAATTAGTCAGGCTATGGTGTCTGCATACGTATCGCACTCCCACACTCTGAGGCCTGTGCACTCTGTGCTCTGGATTGCTTCTGGCGGTTAGCACACTTGCTTGACGCACACAGGGGATCCTTGCTCTTTACTGCTTCTTATTACAAGCCGCAGATGTGATTGCGAGCAATGTCGCAAAGCCCGCTAATAACTGGTAAAACGGACAATCTTCACCAGCGACTTATACAAAATTAAAAATCATTGATTGCCCAGACTCACCAGAGAATAAAGATTGATTACATTTTCATTTACGCGTCATAAATGTGTTGATAATAAATTATTGCCTAGCGTCTTTGGCTTCACTTCCTCTGAACTCTGAACTTCCTTCTATCAAAAGCAATTTGTTTCTTTGGCCATTTACTGCACAGGAGTCCTTAAAATATTGGCGAAGTTCTAATTTAAAGGTACGCTATCTGAAGCAGTCGATGAAGTCTTTCATTAGAGGCTGATAGCTGAAGTTAAAGCGCCAGCAATTTAGGGAAAATGATCGATCTGGTCAGAGCAGTGGCTGAGGAGCATGAAACAGAAGAATTAAAGATTTGATGCAGCTGGTTTGCGAACGGGGGGATCTTAAACACCCTGCGCCCAATTGAGGCGGCGTAGGCAGGACACAAACTTGGTGCAGCCTGCTTATCATCACGACTGTGCCATGTGGTCCAGTGCTGAACATGCTGCTGACGAGCAGCGTGCTCAGCAGGGGGCCCAGATGCATGCATGGCGAACATGAGTCAAAACTTCTTAAAGCCAGTCTGCACCTCGTAAAGGGCAGGTTCCATGATGGCTGCTGCAGACGTCGAAAGTATAGGAAAAAGTGCTTCTCATAAAGAAAACCAATGGAGCAGCACGTTAACCGACGGGCTCCGGGGTGTTGAAGGTCTTAGTCCTGGAGGTGAATGGGATGAGAGATGTCGGGTAGGATTTTCCGATCCTTCCCGCCAGTGGAATCTTCCAGTCTCGCCAAGGGCGACCCCAGCGACAGGTTCCCCGGGGGCAGGATGGGCGAGCAACGGCATAAACACTGGTGGAACCGGAAGATCTTGCCGGCGGCCAATGGCGATCCGCCTCTGTTGCAGGAAAACACAGCGCGGGGGGGGGGGGGGGGGGCAAATAATCCCACCTGCAATGTTTCTGCTGGGAGGCAGGAGGCCTCTGTGAAGCCTACGAGAACATAGCCTTTGGGGTCAATTCAAGGCGGATGGCCCCAAGGATCTGGTTGCAGTGGCGCAATAAAATGAATGACCTCACAGGAGTGGACGAGGTAAGTGAACCCGTCTTCAAATGTCACCTCCTACCCAATGTAGTACCAAGCTAACATGTTGCTCAGTTAACCTTATCAACAATGCTTACCCATCAGCAATGTCGAGTAGTCAAAACTCACACCCAACATATACAGGCTCCACCTCACCCACACATACTTTCAGCAGTTCAAATTTGATCATCCAAACATTCCACAAAGCACTTGCTGGCACCCTTTCCTCACCCCTGGACATAAACACAAGGAGCAGCAGAGAATCAGCCAGGACATTGACGTCTCCTAAACCCAAATGGTGAAGTCAGTCCTATGAATTATTGGCAGGGCAGTTATTGCAGCAACTGCAACTGATGCTGTCAAGGACGTTCAGGATGAGGCTATTTTCCTGCCTTACACCTCTTCTCGAATGCGACGTCGCCCTCACCTCGCAATTGGCCCGATGGTGTCATCAGGGACCTCTGCATTTATCTAAGCTTCAGCACAATCCTCCCCTTCTTCATTTAGGCTTCAAGATTGTGAGATACCGCCAGCTGATCAGCCAGCGCAGCCTCGTGATGAAAGATAAGCCGGTGACTGACGAAGAAGACCTGTTACACGGACGGTGACCCAGAGCCGGGATCGAACCTGGGACCTCGGCGCCGTGAGGCAGCAGGACTAACCCACTACGCCACCATGCTTCCCTAAAATAATACTTCGATAATGTGGCCAGGCTGACGTGAATATATATATTTTCCTTCATGTCTTCTGGATGGAACAAGGTTGAGTTAGTCAGGTTCTTGAATGACAAGGGAGTCAGGGACTAGCTGGGGGGACAGGCATGAAAGTGGACTTAAGGACACAGTCAGAACCGCCATCGTCTTATTGACTAGCTGAGCAGGTTTGATGGGCCAAATGGCCTACTCCTGCTCCTATTTCTAACCATCTTACGATCTTCGTTCCAAATGAACTGCTGAACGAAAGTAAATTCCGACTATTAAACCCTTCATTCTTTCCAAGTTCTGATTCATGGACGAGCTTAATGATATCTCATTACAGCACAGAGAGATATTCACTCTAGGGGTCTAGGTGTTGCTGGCAAGGCTGCCATTTATTGCTCATCATTAGTTGCCCTTGAGAAGGTGACAGTGAGCCTTCGCTATGTGAAGCACGTAGAGACATTTCAATGCAGCATTGTGCATTGAAAATTCAAGCATTATTACTTTTGAATTTACAATTGACAGTCGCACACATAGTGTTTCTGATTTGAAGTGGAACATGTTTATTCAGAATCTACAGCCATCTAGCACTGGTACAGAGCTCTGCATAATAAGTGTTTTTTTCTTTGATAAGAGGACAAGCACTTGACCGCGTTTCTTCTTTCAGTGGAGTGTTAGAGCTGGAGTCTGAGGTTACTGAGGCTTAGCGTCTAATCACGTCCAACGGACCCAAGGTATGGACAGGGATTGTGGTTCTGAGGGAGTGCTGCACCGTCTGTCGAATGAGACATTAAACCGAGGCCACAGTTGCCCTACAGGTAAGGGCAAAGGATTTTATGACACGACATTGATGAAGAGCTGGAATGTTCTTCCCCATGTCCTGGCCAATTCTTATCGCTCAACCAAAAGGATATACTAGGATATCTGGTTATTAACACATGACTATTTTTGACACCTTGCTGTGCACCAATTGACGACTGTGGTTCCTATTCCATCGCTGAGTTTACATGTTAAAAAGCACATCGTTGGTTGTAAAGTGCTTTGGGGCGTCCTCAAACACTATATAAAAATGGGAGATATTTTGCTTTTACAAAGATATTACTACTGAGCACCCCTTGTTCACTGATCAGTCCTCTGCTATTGATTGAATTGGGGCTACTGACAAGAAGGGCATCAGGTTAAAGGTTGTTGGCAGGTGGATGTAGCTGTTACAAGGGGGCATAACTATAAGGTTCAGGGTGGGAGATATAGATGTCCAAGGTAGGTTCTTTACTCAGAGAGTGGTTAGAGTGTGGGATAGACTGCCTGCTGTGATAGTGGAGTCGGACACTTTAGGAACTTTCAAGCGGTTATTGGATAGGCACATGCAGCACACCAGAATGACAGGGAGTGGGATAGCTTGACCTTGGTTTCGGACACAGCTCGGCACAACATCGAGGGCTGAAGGGCCTGTTCTGTGCTGTACTGTTCTATGTTCCATGAGACAGTCCAGGCTTGGGCTGCCACCTCAAATTGTTATAGTTTGGAAATTGAGCAGAGGGGATAATGCTCCCAAGATCTCCCGCTCGCTTTTATTTCAACACTTGTCCGTGGCTCAGTTGGTTGCACTCTCAACCCTGAGTCAGAAATATGGTGCATTTGCTACTTCAGAGACCTGGGCAAAATAAAAGGCAAGGCTGACACTCGCAGTGCAGTACTGAGGGGCTGCTGCAGTGCACAAAGCGCCAGCTTTTGGATGAGATTTTGAATTGAGGCCTGCTTATCCTCTCAAGCGAGCATCGAAGAATATTTTTCAGAGGAACGGGGGAGTTCTCCCTGGTATTCCTGGCTGGTAATTATCACTCAGCTAACACTTAAGCAAGATTATCTGGTCATTATCACAGTGTTTTGTGAGGGGCATGCTGTGTGCAAATTGACTACTGTGCCTTCTATATTACAGTAAGAAGTCTTACAACACCAGGTTAAAGTTGTGGTGAATGGAACTACTGTTAATTCACCAGTGCACTGTGATATCATGTTACTGCTGTATCGTGTTACGTTATGTGTTTAACCCTGTGGGTTCCACCTATGGGCCATTGTACGGCTTCACCCACAGGGGGATATGTCAGGGCATGTATGGGCTCGCCCATGGCTCCACCTCTTACAGGAAGTATAAAGGCAGCTGACCTGCGGGGCCGCATTCATTGTTGTACCGGTCACAGGCAGGCTCAGTTGTAAGCTGATTAAAACCACGGTTTATTTCTCAATGTGTCTCTCAGTGAATTGATGGTCGCATCAAAAGTCCAACAGGTTTGTTTCAAATCATTGGCTTTCGGAGCACTGCTCCTTCCTCAGGTGACAGAAGAGGTGAGTCAAAGATGCAAGACAATGCTTTGAATGCGAGCATTTGCAGGTAATTAAATCTTTACAGATCCACATTCTTTACAGATTCTATATTACAATAGTGGTTACACTTCAAAGGCTTCATTGGCTGTTAGGAGCTTCCTGAGGTCATGAAAGGAGCTACATAAATTCAAGGGACTGGATTCTCCGGTCCGCCATCCGCGTATTTCCTGGTGGCGCGTCATTCGCTGGCAGTGGGATTCTATCTTCCCGCTGCTTGTCAATGGGATATCATGGGGAAATCCGCGGGCAGGAATGTGCTGTCAGTGGCAAAAGAGAATCCCAACGGCCGAAGAATTCCGGCTACGTTCTTTTTGCAGAGGGCAGGTTATTTGATAAAATGCTGGCGTCAGACCCCCCTTCCATCTTAAAGTCGCACCTCACTGGATGTCAGATTTAATATCTGAGCCGCAGTGAATCTGATCACAGGCCAAGGCGGTGAGAGGATTTTTCAGAATCCTGAATGAGAAAAAAAATTGCGTAGATATCACAGAACCTATGAAGGAGCTTATCTTGTGTTTTTTTTAATCGTGATGCAAACAATTGATTTTGTAATTTAAAACAGATTTCGACCAATGGGGGATAATTTACATTGGACACATCACTCATTTAAATGGCAGCACAATGTATCGAATCTTGATTACTCTTTTAGATCTGATGAGTTAGGAACCTAATATTGGCTCATCTTTTCTTTCCTTGCGATGCTCAATGTCAGAAATCTAAATAAATTGTTGGAAATGTAATCGGGTGTAAATGTCGCTCATTCGGTAGCATCTTCGCTGCTGCAACAGACGTTTGTGGTCATCAGAACTACTCCAGTACTTGAGCACAAAGGTCAAGACTGGCAGGACAGTGCAGGACCTTTGGATGATTTGTTTAACGGGGAGGATTGAGAGGAGGAGAAATTTCTTCACGCAAAGGGTGTGAATCTTTGGAATTCTCTACCGCAGAAGACTGTGTAGGTGCTATCGCTGAATACATTTGATGCTGAAATAGACTGATTTGTAATCTCTCGGTGAAGTAAAGAGCACAGTTGGGGTGTGCAGGAAAGTGGAGTTGAAGCCCAAGATCAAACCTGATTATAGCAAGTGGTGGAGTAGGCCTGATTGTAGTAAATGGTGGAATAGACCTGATTGTAATAAGTGGCAGGGTAGACCTGATTGAAATAAGTGGTGGAGTAGGCCTGATTGTAGTAAGTGGTGTAGGCCAGATTGTAGTAAGTGGTGGAGTAGACCTGATTGTAGTAAGTGGTGTAGGCCGGATTGTAGTAAGTGGTGGACTAGGCCAGTTTGTGGTAAGCGGTGTAGGCCTGATTGTAGTAAGTGGTGGAGGAGGCCAGATTGTAGAAGTGGTGGGGGAAGCCTGATTGTAGTAAGTGGTGGAGCAGGCTTGATTGTAGTAAGTGGTGGAGGAAGCCTGATTGCGGTAGGTAGTGGAGGAAGCCTGATTGTAGTAAGTGGTGGAGTAGATCTGAATGTAGTAAGTACTGGAGTAGACCTGATTGTAGTAAATGGTGGAGGAGGTCTGATTGGTAAGTGGTGGAGGAAGCCTGATTGTAGTAGGTAGTGGAGGAAGCCTGATTGTAGTAAGTGGTGGAGTAGACCTGAATGTAATAAGTACTGGAGTAGGCCTGAATGTAGTAAGTGCTGGAGTAGACCTGATTGTAGTAAGTGGTGGAGGAAGCCTGATTGTACTAAGTAGTGGAGGAAGTCTGATTGTAGTAAGTGGTGGAGTAGGCCTGATTGTAGTAAATGCTGAATTAGGCCTGATTTTAGTAAGTGGTGGTATAGTCCTGATTGTTGTCAGTGCTGGAGTAGGTTGTATGGAGTAAACTTCCTCCAATTTATGTGTTTTCATGCCCCTTCTGCCCTCTCTGCTGAATGTAAAATATCCTATGACACTATTTTGAAGGCGGTCAGAGTAGTTGTCCCTAGTGTCTGGGCTAAGATTTGTTCCTCAAATAGCATCACAAATACAGATTATCTGGTCTTGTACACCTTTGCGTTGTGGGGGTCACACCCACGCAGACACTGTGGGAGAATGTGCAAACTCCATACGGACAGTGCTCTACGGCTGGGATTGAACCCGGGTCTTTGGTGCCGTGAGACAGCAGTGCTAACCACTGCGCCACCGTGCCACCCTATATCGTTATAAAAACATGATGTGATGTGGAGCACCATCCGCTGCTGGATTACGGACAGGTACAACATGGTGAGATGCCTGTCAGTTCACTGAGTGGGGCTGTACCTTGTGAAGACCTACCTGGTCAGCTCAGTTGGGAAAGTAAGTGGCCAGCACGTGGACTGGGTTAACAGCCAGCAAGGCAGAGCCAAACAAATAAAAATAAGTCATAAAACTCAGGTCAGAGTAGGCTGCAATTCTAATGGCTGGTGCTTCGGGAAAGTGCACAAAAGCGGCCGCAGCGACATTCATTTTAGTTACTATCAGAGAAGGCAGATCAAAGGGAGATTGTCAAAATCACCACAAAGTTTCCAATTGGGATGCAACTGACCTACTTTCTGAATTCAGAATGTTTAAGCAGCATTTAGAGCTATGGTGGTTTCTTGATTCAGTGTGCCTGACCCAGACAACAAGCCATAAAAGCATATTGAGTAATTGGGGAAGAAGGGTAATCACATCAGGATGAAGAGCAGAAGGGCGAATGGACCTTAAAAAGTAAGGACTACATTGGTGGACCAGTTCAAAATTAGGTTAAAATTTTGCTTTCTTCGACTCGAGTCCATGTCATTTTGACAACAGCCTGAAGAATCCATAGATAACGTGGCCAGCAGATGCAGAGAAAAGGATACATACTGTGATATTTCAAACAAAGCGCTTGCAGATAGAATTGCTGAGTTGGTGATCACAACCACTTATGTGGAGGAATACTAGAAAGACCTGCCAGACAAGCCCAAAATGTATAGCATTGATGAGTTACTCAAGGATAGATGTAAGTATGAAGTGATCCTTACAGATTAACGAATCTTATAGGTGATCAGTACAACTCCAATTGTTGATGTATTAATTTTAACACCAAAATCTAGCTACACATGTGGAAATGCGCAACCTTCCAAGCCTTGCAAGCGATGTGGTGGACAGGGTCACTGGCAATGGTGAGTACACCAGAGAAAAGGCTGATGCAGCTACAAAGATCCGTGCACTTATCCTAAACAACCGTACACAACAAGCAATAAGAATAACCATTCAAAATTCCGTCAGAAACATAAACATGAGGCGATTGACAAATAAGAACATGATGATGATGTGCACGACAAGACAAAGAGGGGTGGACACATGTCATCCATTTTCCTCAACATGGTGGAAAACACAGATGCCATCTCGCCGTCCAAAATGTTTGCCTTCAAGATTCTCTTGATCTGCCTTAAGAAGGTTGGTATTTATTTGTTATTGGCCAAGATTGACACAGGGGCAAGTGGCAATATATTACTCCTGTGAATTCTACGGAACACCATGGCAAAACGTACTCTTGCACAATTTTCAGCGTACAATGGCATGGGCAGCACGATAGCACAGTGGTTTGGTTAGCATTGTGACTTCACAGCACCAGGGTCCCAGGTTTGATTCCCGGCTTGGTGTTTGTGTGGTGTCTGCATGTTCTCCCCGTGTCTGCGTGGGTTTCCTCTGGGTGCTCCAAAAGTCCCAAAAGACGTGCTGTTACCTAATTTGGACATTCTAAACTCTCCCTCTGTGTACCCGAACAGACGCCGGAACGTGGCGGCTCGGGCATTTTCACAGTAACTTCATTGCAATGTAAGCCTACTTGTGACAGTAAAGGTTATTACTGACTAATTCCATGCGCAGGTTCCATAGTCCTGGAGTGTAAATATCATCAATCCTGGGTGTCACAGATGTTCTAAATTGTGGAAACTGAAGGCCCAGCATTTGCAGGCCTCCCAACATTGCTGTGACCCTGCACTGGTGATAATCCATGGGGTTAGATTTCACAAGGCAGATCAACCTCAGAAACTGCTGCCACCTCAGTTCGCAACCTACTCCAAAACATCCATAATTCCTCGACAAAATTGGCAGCAGCATGCAAACCCATCAATTAATCTGGTATATTTTGCACAACGCACATGCCTGCAGCTAAGGAAGAAGCAGGAAAAGATTCTACAGTATGGACGCTGTGAGAAATCATCATTGAAGGATGGCCCGATTCAGTCCAGCATGCCCACAAACAAGTGGGATAATTTTGGGCATTTTGGAACGAGTTACTCATCTCCCAGCGAGTCATTTTTAAAGGCAGGCAGGTCTTCATATCGGAATATTTGTGACTCAGTATTCTTCAACAACTTCACCACTTACACATGGGAATAGATTGGGTTCGGAGATTCACAAGTGAGACAGTCTATTGGCTGGGTATGAACAATAACAAGAAGCACAAGGCATGTCAAGAGTATGCCAAGCCAGCACAAAGAGCCACTGATCCCATGCAACATTCTTATTCGTCCTTGGACCAAAATCACATCCAAACTCATTCAGTTCCATAGCACTGACTTCATAATCATCACCGCCAACTTTACGAAGTACTCCTTATTCGACAATTGCACAATACAGCAAGCACAACTATAGCACACACATTAAGTGCTATTTTCAGTTTATTTGCCATGCCTAGAGAGATCATTGCACATATTGTTCGTCAATTTATTGACAAGCCATTTCAGGATATGTGTGGGAAGTGGAATATTGATCTCACTACTTCTTCTAACAGCCTAGCTAAATGAGTGAATTGCAGGGTGAAATAGCTATTTCTCAAATGTAGACAGCCGAAGCAAAATCTTCACATTGCTACTGTTACATCTGAGAGCGACACCTCAAAGTGCAACTATTCCATCACCCACAGAGCTCATGTTTTGGCAAACAAGTATTGTCAGAGTCCTTCCCGGTTATTTCCTTTGTTCACACTTATTTTATTATTTTTGGTTCGTGGGCCCATAATCGGAATGGACGTTTAAGCAGAAGAGCGTTTGCCAAGACAATGTGTTCCTAGGTTTTGTATTTTGTAGAGGAGGAACCAGAATTGTGGGCACCTCAACTTCCGCAGTTCCAGTGAGAACAAACCGAGTTTATTCAACCTCTCCTCGTAGCTAATGCCCTCCACACTAGGCAACATCCTGATAAACCTCTTCCGTACCCTCTCCAAAACCTCCACATCCTTCTGGTAGCATGGCGACCAGAATTGACCACTATATTCCAAGTGTGGCCTCACTAAGGTTCGATACAGCTACAGGATGACTTACCAATTTTTATACATATCGTGTGCCTTCTTGACTACCTTCTCCACCTGTTTTCAGTGACTTTATTTATTTTTAATGTGTACTATCTCTTTATACTTGTGTTAAAATGTAATTGGTTGTGAGGCGGACCAATGTCCGAATATCAGAACCGGGTGGTAGGAACGCCACTTAGAATAGGATCATATGCATTGGTCAGTGGTGAGGTTCAGGGAGATGTGACCGTGAGGGAGGCAGATAAAGGGACAGAACAGACAGTGGTTTTGAGGAGCACACAACTGGTGCGAATTACAGCAAGGTCTACAAGGTGGATGAGTTGGTTGGCCATGGTACAGGAAGCAATTCAAGCAGCAGGAACAAAGAGGTATATAGTGGTAAAGTAGCTATAGTCCCAGTTAACCATAGGCTGCTTTCCCCTTTGAGGGGGAGAGCTGACTGGTGGTGGTTTAACCTGAGGATCACCACACTTCAAAGTTGAGAAGGCGGGGCCTTCATGAATAGCCTCAGCCAGTGCGGGAATTGAACCCGCGCTGCTGGTCTTGCGCTGCATCACAAACCAGCTGTCCAACCAACTGAGCTAAACCAGCCCAGCAGCAGACAGTACACGGAGGGGGATTGGCACTATTCACTGTCGCAAAGAGTGAGAGCCCAGAAGGCTATGTTGCCTGGCAAGTTTCAGGACATCTGCTCAGACTTGGATAGGGACTGGTAGTGGGGGCGGGAGGATCCAGCTGCTGTGGCCTATATAGGTATCAATCATAGGCACGACAAGGAAAGAGGTTCTGCGTAATAGGTATGAGGAACTAGGTACCAAATTAAGAAGCAGAATCTCAAACGTGCTAATCTTTGGATTTTTACCTGAATCCTGTGCAAATTGGCATAGGGCAATGAAATTAGAGAGATAATGCCTGGCTGAAAGACTGGTGTGGGTGAAGTAGGTTCTGGGTCATAAGGCACTGGCACCAGAACCGAGGAAAGTGGGAACTGCATTGTTGGGACGGTCTGCACCTGAGCCATGTTGGGACAAGTGTTCTTGTGAATGGCATAACTAAGGAAGAAGAAAGGGTTTTAAATTAAACAGTGGGGTCAAGGGAACATATGGGGGAAGAAATGGAATACCAAAATGTAGAAACTAGGGAAGAGAGAAAGGTATTGATGTGGGAAATGATAAACAAACCGTGACAGGAAGGGACAGGGAGGATAGGTGGAATTTTCTGGCCGTTCACGTTGGCTGGGTCTTACGGTGCCACCGTTGGGCTACCCCCGCCACAGGTTTCCCGATGGTGAGGGGTGTGTTCAATGTGAATCCCCCTGTGACAATGGCGGGACGAGAAGATCCCGCCACCGACCATTGTTGAGCCAGCCCTCCGCTGCGGCAGAACACACCGTGGAGAGGGAGGAAAATATCACCTGATAGGTGGAAGAGTAAACCAGCAGTTGAGTCTGGAAATTACATAAATAAAAGAAGGACAAAACTTAAGGCAGTGTATCTGAATGTACACAGCATTCAAATCAAAACAGATGACCTGGAAATGCAAATAGAGGTAAAAACATATGGGCCAGAATCGCCGTTTCTGAGTCTAAGTGCTGACGCCAATGTTGAATCCGTGGACTTCCATGTCAGAAAAATCTGTGCCACACCTGCACCGATTCTGCTACCGGTGAGGGGTTAGCACCGATGGCGCGTGGAACACCCTCGAAACGTACGTAAGATGGCGCTGGAATCGCCGGGTCCGTGATGGGCACTCGCAGGGCTGACAAGCTGCATCCGCGTTTAAACAATACACTCCCCCACACACACTGATCGGGGTCGAAAAGATGGGACAGATTGTGCTGGAGCGCCCACACAGCTGATGGAGGGGGGTCGAACATGCGACCCAGGGCACCATGGTTACAGCGGGCTGTCAGCAGCATGCGCAGCTGCATGGCTGCCTTGCTGGCTGCGGTAATAGTGTTGTGTCACCGTCCACCCCGACCCCACAGCACACCTCCTGGCCACCCCCCACTGCTTCCTCCAGCCCTGACAGAAGCCCCCGGACAGCGGCACAGCTGTCGGTGAAGTAAGGCGGTGCTGGACACTGTCGGTACGCCCTCTCGCTCTCTCAGCAGCCACCACGCCAGGTTCACGATTGTTGAGAGCACACGTGGACCCCGCCGTCGGGAACTCGGTCCATTGGAGGCTCATGGGTGGGCCCACTAACGGTATGCGAATGGTGTTGCAACTACGCGCGGCGTGCATCGCATTGACGCCATTTGCGAGGAGGCGGAGCATTGCGATCCAACTTCAAACCAGAGCCTGCCTCGATTTCAACGTCAGGAGCTATTCTCTGCCCGGTCACACGCCCCGATTTCGGCTTCTGGCAACGGAGAACCCTGTCCATGACCGAATAGCCATTGCAGAGGCATGGCTGAAGGATGGCATGAATTGCGTCCTGAATATTCAAGATTATATCACCTTTTTGGAGGGTAGGAAGTTAAGAAAAGGTGGAGTGGTAGCTCTGTTAATTAAAGACAATGGGGGCATTTCAGCGGACTTAAAACTAAGTCCGCAGTTGGCCGCATTTACGGAGTGTATATTGGCAGCCATTCGGCTGATTTAAATATGCAAATCTGCCCAGCGAGGGTGTGATGCAGATCGTGCTGGGCGGAGTGAGTCCTGGCGCGGAGCCCGATTGCGGCTCTCACATGATTCACCCATTGCACCCGGCTCTGCGCCCAGCACAACGGTTGCTGAACCACGCCCAATATTAGCACAGTAGAGTTCAGGAAGCCACGTACAGAAGCGGATTGTGTAGAGAATGATAAAGGCCACTTGTGGGAGTGGTGCATTGGCCCCCTAATTGTAAACAGGTGTTAGGATGAGGTACTAGTGAAGAAATATAATGGGACCTTGCTAGGAAGGTACAGCAGGGGCAGCACGGTGACACAGTGCCTCACGGCGCCGAGGACCTGGGTTCGATCCCGGCCTCGGGTCACTGTCCGTGGGGAGTTTGCACATACTCCCCGTGTCTGCGTGGGTCTCACCCCCACAACCCAAAGATGTGCAGGGTAGGTGGATTAGCCACGCTAAATTGCCCCTGAATTGGAAACAAAAAATGAACTGGGTACTTTAAATTTATTTTAAAAATGGAAAGTACAGCAATTATCATGGAAGATATTAATCCACATATAGACGGGATAAATCAGATGGGCAAAGGTAACTTAAATGATGAATTCATAGAATGTTTTGAGGATAATTTCTTCGATCAGCATGTTCTGGAAGCAACCAGGGAACAGGCTACACTGGACCTGGTATTGTGCAATGAGATAAGATTAATCAATTATCTTAAGGTGAAGGCACCCCTAGTTGCAGTGATCATAATATGATTGAATTTAACATGCAGTTTGAGGGAGAGAAGAGTGGGTCCAAAATTATAATTTTAAACTTAAACAAGGGCAACTACTAGGTTATGAAAGCAGAACCTCGTCACAAAAGAGGACCCAAATCAGATACCAGAAATGTTGGAGAATGAAAGTTTAGTGAGTGGGAAGAACTGAGGGAGATCAACATTAGTGAAGAAATGGTGCTGGGAAAATTGATGGGATTGAAGGCGGATAAATTCGCAGGGCCTGAGATTCTGCATCCCAGAGTGCTTAAGGAGGTGGCTCTGGAAATAGTGGATGTTGGTTGTCATCTTCCGGGATTCTATAAACTCTGGAACTGTCCCTGCAGATTGGAGGGTAACTCACGTCACTCCAATATTCAACAAGGGAAGTAGAGAGAAAGCAGGGAATTATAGACTAGTAAACCTAACATCGGTAGTGGGAAAAATTCTTGAATCCATTATCAAGGATTTTATAGCAGAACATTTGGAAAGCAGTGGCAGGATCAGTTAGAGTCAGCATGGATTTATGAAGGAAAATCATGCTTGACAAATCTGTTGGAATTCTTTGAAGATGTAACCAGTACAGTTGACAAGGGGAAGCCAGTCGATGTGGTATATTTGGACTTTCACAAGGTGTTTGACAAAGTCCCACATAAGAGATTATTGTGCAAAATTAAAGCGCATGGGATCGGGAGAAATATATTGAGGTGGATAGAAAACTGGTTGGCAGAGAGGAAACAAAGAGTAGGGATTAATGGGTCCTTTTCAAATTGTCAGGCAGGAACCAATGGGATACCATAGGGATCGGTGCTGGGACTTCAGCTATTCACAATATATATTAATGATTTGGAAGAGGGAAAAAAATGTAACATCTCAAAGTTTGCAGATGATGCCAATTTGGGTGGGAGGGTGAATTGTGATGAGGATGCAGGGATCCTACAACATGATCTGGACAGGCTGGGCGAGTGGGAAAATCAATGGCAGATGCAGTATAATTTGGATAAGTGTGAGGTTATTCACTTTGGAAGCAAAAACAGGAAGGCAGATTACTACCAGAATGGTTGTAAATTGGGAGAGGGGAGTGTGCAGCGGGACCTGGGTGTCCTTGTGCACCATTCGCTGAAGGTAAGCATGCAGGTGCAGCAGGCGGTAAAGAAGGCCAATGATCTGTCGGCATTCATTGTGAGAGGTTTCGAGTATAGAAGCAGGAATGTGTTGCTGCAGTTGTACAGGACCTTGGTGGGGCCACACCTGGAATATTGTGTGCAGGTTTGGTCTCCTTCTCTGAGGAAGGATGTTCTTGCTCTCGAGTGAGTGCAGTGAAGGTTTACCAGGCTGAATCCAGGGATGGCGGGACTGTCATATGAGGAGAGATTGGGATTGTCCTCGCTGGAGTTCAGAAGAATGAGGGGGGATCTCATAGAGACTTATAAAATTCTAACAGGACTAGACAGGGTAGATGCAGATAAGATGTTACCAATGATGGGTGTGTCCAGAACCTAGGGCGACATTCTCCGACCCCCCACCGGGTCGGAGAATCGCCGGGGGCTGGCGTGAATCCCGCCCCCGCCGGTTGCCAAAGTCTCCGGCACTGGATATTCGTCGGGGGCGGGAATCGCGCCGCGCCGGTTGGCGGGCCCCCCCGCTCGATTCTCCGGCCCGGATGAGCTGAAGTCCCGCCGATAAATTGCCTGTCCCGCCGGCGTAAATTAAATCACCTACCTTACCGGTGGGACAAGGCGGCGTGAGCGGGCTCCGGGGTCCTGGGGGGGGGTGCAGGGCGATCTGACCCCGGGGGGTGCCCCCACGGTGGCCTGGCCCGCGACCGGGGCCCAACGATCCACGGGCGGGCCTGTGCCATGGGGGCACTCTTTCCCTTCCGTCTCCGCCACGGTCTCCACCATGGCGGAGGTGGAAGAGACTCCCTCCACTGCGCATGCGTGGGAAACTGTCAGCGGCTGCTGACGCTCCCGCGCATGCGCCGCTCGGAGATGTCATTTCCGCGCCAGCTGGCGGGGCAACAAAGGCCGTTTCTGCCAGCTGGCGGGGCGGAAATTCCTCCGGCGTCGGCCTAGCCCCTCAATGTTGGGGCTCGGCCCCCAAAGATGCGGAGCATTCCGCACCTTTGGGGCGGCGCGATGCCCGTCTGATTGGCGCCGTTTTGGGCGCCAGTCGGCGGACATCGCGCCGTTTCCGGAGAATTTCACCCCAGGAGTCACAGTCTGAGGATTCAGGGCAAACCATTTTGAACAGAGATGAGGAGACATTTCTTCACCCAAAGAGTGGTGAGACTGTGGAATTCATTACCACAGGAAGTAGTTGATGCTAAATCATAGAATATATTCAAGAGGCAGCTAGATATAGCACTTGGGGAGAATGGGATCAAAGGCTATGAAGAGAAAGCAGGATTATGCTATTGAGTTAATCACAGATGGTGGATCTTGGAATTTTTGTTGCTTGTTGGAATGTATCTGTTCTGTAAATTCTGAAATATCCCCTTAAATTTCTGCCACTGCATCTCTATTGACCTATCCCTTAAACTGAGTGTCAGTACATTTTTATTAGTTACATACATAGAAGAAAGGAGCAGGAGGCCTTTGGGCCCTTCGAGCCTGCTCCGCCAATCACCACGATCATGGCTGATCATCCAACTGATTTTAAAGAAAAACCATATAATTGTGCAAAGGTGGGTGGCAGATCTGAAGATTGGACAGAATATAAAAAACAGCAAAGAATGACTGAAAGGTGAATAAGGCAGTAAAAAATAGTAATATGAGAGAAAGCTAACTGGAAGTATAAAGGCAGATAGTAAGAGTTTTGATAGATTTTTTAAAAAGACGTTAACAGAGTGGACATTGGTCCTACAGAAGATGAGTCTGGGGTAATTGATAATGGAAAATAAGAAGAAGGCAGATTAATTGAATAGGTAATTTGCATAGATCTTCACTATAGAGGGTACAAGTAAGCTCCCAGAAATAGCTGCAAATCAGGAATTTGTAGGGAGGGAGGAACTCATGAAAATTACAATCACCAGGGAAGTGGTGCTGAGCAAAGTATTGGAACTGCAGGTTGACAAGTCCCCGAGTCCCGAAAAACATCATCCTTGGGTCGTAAACAAAATGATTAACGAGAAAGTTTATGAATTGGCTTTAATTTTCCAAAATTCACTGGATTCGGGAAAGATTCCACCAAGTTGGAAAATAGCGAACGTAACTCCTTTATTCAAAAAGGGAGGGAGATCGAAAACATGAAACTGTAGGCCAGTTAGCTTAACTTCTGTCAGGGAGAAAATGTTAGAAGCTATTATTAAAGACCAATAGAGCAGGACACTTGGCATGATTCAACATAATCAGGCAGAGTCAATCTGGTTTTGTGAAAGGGAAGTCATGTTATATCAAGTTTTCTGGGTTATCTGAAGAAGTAACAATTATTGACGGTAAAGGGGATAAAGGTGAATGTACTGTCCTTAGATTTTCAGAAGGCATTTGACAAGGTGCATCATCAAAGTTTATTGTGCAATGTATATGCTCATGGTGTAGGGAGTAACATATTGGCAAGGAAAGAAGATTGACTCGTTAACAGGAAACAGAGAGTATGTAGAAACCACACGAGGTGGGAAGGATTTGTTTGACACCAGGGTCCTATGAAATCATTACACACAGTGAGGCGTAACTGAAGACAAATTGGATTCATTCCTGCTCCTCCACTACTGTGTAGCCCTATTTCATTGAGAAACAAAATCCAAATGCAACCAGGAACAACATCCAAGAATGACAATCCCAGATACCATGATGAGCAATTAAAGAAACCCCCAGACAGGGTAACTATTTCAAGAACTGTGTGTACCAGCTGATTACTTTTATGCTTTAGAGATTGTTATGGGCCAGGGTTTAGAGAACCCCAAAGTGTATCATGGAGTTCACCTGAGCCACAACTTTTAATAGATTGTGGTATGGGGAGCACACGGCCCACTCTACAGGTGTGGTACAGCAGAAATGGAAAAGTATTTTTTAAAACAAAACAATGTTTATTCTATGAACTCAAGTTAACCTTTTTAAACCAACAGTGAATATCTTAGCAACCATTAATTCATAGATAACCCCCAAAGAATACAACACTAAGTAATCTGTATGCTGTCCTTTAACACCCAGACTTAACAAACCTTTAAACAGAAGCACATCAGGGTTTACATTCAATACTGAAAACATTTAAATTTCTGAATTCACCAAATGATGAAGAGATAGTCCTTCATGGCAGAGAGATCAACAGTACAGCTGCTTTGGCTGACTTCAGCTGCAACACACCGAAAACGAAACCAAAAAGACAGAGACACACCCAAGCTTTTCTCAAAGTGAAACTAAAAAGCAGAACCAGAGCTCAGCTCCACTCACACTCTGACATCACTGCAGTAACATGAGCGGCTAACCATTTCTTAAAGCGACATTCTCCTGACAAGATTCATTGCTTTATCAGTTCTATAAACCCATGTCATGGTAACGAAACATGAACATGTATTGCAAGGAGTTATATTTCTCTGGGAATGTTAAAAGTACATTAAAAAAGAAAGGGGGATGTTGCAATATGTCTTTAAGAGATAGCAGCATGACATTCACCTGAGGAAAAGGATGCATTGCAATTTTAGTTTTACTTTTTTTTCAACAGAGCACATGTCAGTCAGATCTGCTGCTGGTGCCTTCAAGTTTTACACTCATGTGTATATGTTCTCGTATGCCTAGTCTCAATAAATGAAGCCACACATGCTTGTACAATCTCTTATGAGGAATTGGTGCTTTTATACCATTATATCACAATTCGACATAAAGCACTTTGAGACACCCTGTGTATACAAGTGCAAGTCTTGTTTTCTAAACAGTACTTTTACTGATAAAGTGGGGATTGATTTCTGCAGGGAATCTCCCGACCGTGCTCCGTACCTGATGCAGGAAACCCGTGATAATCAGTCTATCGGTTGAGAGAATATGTTACCAAAAGATATGTTCGTAGAATATAATGTGAGGGTGAGGAAAGAATGCAAAACCTAGCGGTGGGGAGGACTGGAGGATATGTGAAAATTTAATAATTATTGTATTTAGTTCACAAAAGAGCCTCAAAGTTACTTGTCCATCCCTGATTTTTAATCGCTCCATCATTGGTGATCATGCCTTCAGTTGGCTGGGGTTGAAGCTCTGGAATTCCATCCCACACCTCCCTGCCTTTAAATGCTCCTTAACACGTCTCTCTTTGACCAATGCATTTGGTCACCTGTCCTAATTGTAGCAAATTTTGTCAGCGAGCTCTCCTGTGCAACAGCTCGTATTACTTTACGAGGTTGAAAGCAATATATGAATGTAGGTTGTTGCTAATGATGTTAATGAGCTAATGGATAACCACCTTCATCTGACATTTCGCCAAGTTAATTGTTCAGAGTGTCCATTGCCCTTTTATTGTAAAAGATTAAAGTCAGTGCATGGTAAGGACAGCAGGCACACCGATAAGCTTTAGTAGACCAGGCACTGGCCTCAAGCTTGCCTGTTTTGTTGAGGTATATCAATATTATTTCTCCTGGATAAATAGCGTAGGCTTTTTTACTTGAGACACACACCAGAGGTATTAATTCTGCTCTTTATTTGGATAATATGGAGAAATATATTCCATTTGTTTATATCCATATCATCAGATGGTGCAACAAAATCTTTGAACGTCTAAAATTACGTTGAAGAATGTGACAGCTCAGAGGATAAAGCATGAAGTTGTAAATTGGATTATTTATTAGGTCAATAAAAGCAGAACACTGTTATTAATAGTAATAGTTTTAATTGGACAGCTGGTATCAGCGGCGTTCTCAACAACCATGCTGTTCGTAAACCATCATGAATGGGTTTAATGATGGTTTACAAGGAGACAGGCTAAGCTTACTGGTGACACTGGGGAGGTGGGATTGGTACATGCCAGCAGCTTAAAATAGGCCGATTGCCAATCGGCAGCCCGTTTTGCATTACATGTGATTTCCTTTACCCATTGGAGGTGTGCAGGGTAGGGGAAGGGCTATAAGCTTGCAGCATGAGGTGAAAGCTGAGATGAGGCAATAAACGTGATCGGTGGTGGTAATGTGGTGGATGCAGTGCACGTGGACTTTAGGAGAGCCTACCAGGCAAGGTATCATTTGGGAGATCAATGGAGAAGGTTGTGGGTCATGAAGTTAGGCCATGGAAAGGCAGCTGGATTAATAATAAGCTAATAAGGAGTAGCTGACTCTAGTTTAAGGCTAGTTTTCAGAGTGTTTGGAAGTGGCTAGCGCGGCCCCTCAGGGCACAGTCCTCGTGTCACCTCTGTTCACTGTACAGATGAATAATTTGGAAATAGGCCTAGGATTAGTTGCAAATGTTAAACTGGAATCAACACTGGCCAGTCTCGGGGTCTCCTATGATGAGCAGTTGTCAGCCTTCAGATTGGATGGGTTCACTCTGGATGAACTGCCCTCTCTGCAGTTTGCTGCATGATTGGCTGGACAGAATACAGGCCTAACCGACTGTCATAATATCCACTCATGCATAGAATGAGATACATTCAGGCAGTGACTGACACACAGAATAACCAATATACACACAGGACACAGAACAACCAATCACCAGACAGCTCACTGCAGGAGACACCACCACTATAAAACACACGAGGCATCAAGACTCTGCCTCTTCTCACTGGATACAGCTACAGAGATGGTCAGGGTGCACAGGGCCGTGAGCACCGTCTCCATGTGACAGAGAGCCAATCTGGTCAAGCCAGACAGAGGTTATCAGTTTAGATTAATAGAGTGTCAACTCACAGCAGATTATATACAGCAATCAGCAGGTTCAATAAAACAGTGTTGAACCATCTCCTGTGTCGGAAGCCTGTTTCTCGTCTTACTGCATATAGCTGCAGTCAGTGTTAAACCAACTCATATAACACATCATCAGCCTTTAGAAATGTTACCAGCATCTTGCCCCCACAACAGGTTAAGCACTGGACAAGGCCCACACCTCCAGGGAATTTATTGGCTGACCATGCCGTGATTGGGGTTTCTCCCAGGCAGCCATGGTACCTTTTTCTGGGGCTGCTTTTGAGACCTATACTGGGCTCTTGAAATTCAACTCCACGTGAGAAAAATGGCTGGGGTCGAGTCTGCAATTCCCTGTGTGGTCACGTCCGAAGTGAATTTCCACAGGGCTTTTCCCATCCATTTGCCAAAGATTATGGGCGGGATGTTCCAACTCTTCCCGCTGGCTGGTTCTTCTGGTCCTTCCGAAGGTTCCTCGGTGGTAGCAGAGGGGGGACATGCAAAATGCCCCAGACATCGGCAGGACTGGAAGATCCCACTGGCGGCCAATGCGAATTGTCTCGGCCAAGGGAAAACACGTTGCGGGGGGTCCTGGAAACCTGGCCCATGTCATTTCCATCTGGGCCTTAATTGCTAGTCCACAAAAGGTTTAGCAGTGAGCAAGAAAGACCCCACGAACATACACTTTCTGCACAACCTACATTCATTGTCCGGGAGAACTCCCAGTCCAGGCTCACAAATTAAAACAAATTTACTTGGGCAAGATACCTTGGGGTATCAGAAAACAAAGTTGGTAGCACTCTCAGCTCTGAATTAGAAGGCTGTGGGCCCACATTCCAGAAATCTAAGTTGACATTCCCAGTGCAGTACTAAGGGAGTTCTGCAATGTCAGAGGTGCCTTCTCTGACATCTGCTCTGTCAGAGGTGCCTTCATCTGACATCTGCTCTGTCAGATGAAGGCACAAATGGCACTATTCTGACAAAAAGCAGGTGTGTTAGCCCTGGCTGTCTGGCCAATATTTATCCACATCAAATTCACTTCTTAAAAAAGTTAATTGATGGGATGTGGGTGTCACTGACTGTACCAGCCTTTATTGCCCATCCCTAATTGCCCTTGAATTGGGTGGCTGGCTGGGCCATTTCAGAGGGCAGTTCAGAGTCAACCACATTGCTGTGGGTCTGGAGTCACGTGTAGATCAGACCAGGTGGGGGCGGCAGACTTCCTTCCCTAAAGGGCATGAGTGAACCAGATGGGTTTTTTGACAATCAACAATGGTTTTGTGGTCAACAGTATACGCTTTTGATTCCAGAGTTTTGTTGGATTCAAATTTCACCATCTGCCTTGGTGGGATTTGAAGCAAGTCCCCACAACATTACGGCAACAGCGTGGGTTCAATTCCCAGAATGGCTGAGGTTACCCCACCTTCTCAACCTAGCCCCTCGCCTGAGTTGTGCTGACCCTCAGGTTAAATCACCACCAGTCGGCTCACAAACAGGGGAGCAGCCTGTGGTCTTCTGTGACCGTGGAGACATTTACATTGATTACCCTGAGTCTCTCAATTACTTGCTCAGTGACAATACCACTAAGCTACTACGAGAAAACAGCTACCTGGTCATTACCACATAGCTGTTTGTAGGGCCTTTCTATGTGCACATTGGCTGCTGTATGTTCCCTACGTTACAACAGTGACTACGAGGTTGTGAAAGGCAAGTTTTTCTTTCTTTCATTACTTCATGATGTTCCAAATTGCTTTCCAGGCAAGGAGTCCTTTCCAAGTATTTGTTATAACCATGTTTGATAATGCCCCTGCGAAGAGTCCAGAATTATTGTTGTATCTAGTGGTCCAATTGCATCTCTGAATTGATGCAATGCATTCTCTACATAATGTTTCATGCTCTTCAGTCATTGGCATGGCCACATTTCCATGGCCTATTAAATTAGATATTCCCTCAGGTTTAGCCACCCAGTTAGTGGATCCTGTGCCCCCTTACAGTCTGGACGACTGCACCTTTTGAACCCTGCGACTCCTGTGATCTATTATCAATAGGCAATGGGAGATACTTACAGGTTAATGGGAGGATGGATTAAAATTTTCTGTGGCTCTCCAAGCTTTGGTTCGGCAATAGCTTTTGCTGGCTAAGTAATGAAAACATTTGAGATCAAGATCAGGGGCGAGATTCTCCGACCCCCCGCCGGGTCGGAGAATCGCCGGGGGCTGGCGTGAATCCCGCCCCCGCCGGTTGCCGAATTCTCCGGCACCGGATATTCAGCGGGGGCGGGAATTTCCGCGCCAACAAGGACAACAGCGGTTGCAGACCAGCCGCCATCCGGAAGATGGACACGGATGTTGTCATCTGGATCCAGAGCAGGGAGATCAGCTGCATGGGAGTCATGAGCCGCCTTGTGCTGTGCATGAGACAGCTGCATCCGGCGAAGGACCAGAACGTGGTCGAGGTCTGGGAATGGATGGACGGCACCGTCGTCCTCAGGGTGCGACTCATGAGCAATTGGGCTGGCGACAGGCCAGTGGACAGTGGGGCGGAGCGATAGGCCAGCAAGGCAAGGTAGAAATCAGACCCAGCATCGGCAGCCTTGCATAGGAGCCGTTTGACTATATATACTCCCTACTCTGCTTTGCCATTGGATTGGGGGTACAGGGGACTGTACATCACATGGGCAAAATTGTACCGCCTGGCAAAGTTGGACCATTCTTGGCTGGCGAAGCAGGGGTCATTGTCCGACATAACCACGAGCGGGATGCCGTGTCGAGCAAATGTTTCTTTACATGCACGAATGACTGCAGACGAGGTGAGGTCGTGCAACCGTATCACCTCTGGGTAATTCGAAAAGTAGTCCACGATCAGGACATAGTCTCTACCCAGCGCGTGGAACAGGTCGATGCTCACCTTGGTCCATGGTGAAGTGACTAACTCATGGGGCTGCAGGGTCTCACGTGGTTGTGCCGGCTGGAAGTGCCGACAAGTGGGGCAGTTGAGCACTGTGTTGGCTATGTCCTCATTAATGCCGGGTCAGTACACTGCCTCTCGGGCCCGTTTGCAGCACTTTTCCATGCTAGGGTGGCCCTCGTGTAGTTGTTCCAGGACACGCTGGCGCATGCTATGCGGGTTGACAATGCGGTCCAGTTTTAGAAGAACCCCGTCTACTACCACGAGATCATCTCTGACATTATAGAATTGAGAGCATTGGCCCTTGAGCCACCTGTCAGTTAGGTGGCGCATGATACGCTGTAGCAAGGGGTCAGCCGCCGTCGCGTGCCGAATTTGGACGAGGCGTTCATCCGAGGCAGGTAGATTGGAGGCCACGAATGCCACATGGGCGTCAACCTGGCAGACAAATCCCGCTGGGTCACATGGAGTGTTGACTGCCCTGGAGAGAGCGTCAGCAATGATGAGGTCCTTGCCTGGGGTGTACACCAGATGGAAGTCATATCGCCGGAGCTTGAGAAGAATACGCTGGTTACCCCAGGTTACCGGTGATGCAGAGCGGCGGCGGCGGGCGGACGCTGTCCATTTTGCAGGATGGCTGTATGCTGGTGGAAGGCAGATCACTTGCAGGTAGGTCTAAGAAGTTCTAACATCCCTCAACTACTGGTACCATGCTGTGTTGGGTACTTTGGATCCGTGGAACACATACAGGCTACCAACACTTAAAATAGTACAACACTATTTTATTAAGTCAGAAACTGTTGAACATACTTTCACTGTGGGTTAACGCGATGTTAGATTAAACTAAAGACCTATGCCTGTCCTAACCAGTCTATGCACTCAGCACATGGTGAAGATCTGTGCTGTAAGCTGTAAGCTCTGTCCTTCTGAGAGGCTGCATCCCGAATGAGCAGGAAAACTGATGCCCTCTGTCTTTATAGTGAGTGTGCTCTAACTGGTGATTGGTTGCGGTGTTGTGTGTGTTGATTGGTCTTGATGTTTGCCCATCAGTGTGTGTGTCTGCACCATGATATACTGGTGTATATTATGACAGGTTGTACACTCAAATGGGCATTTTTTGACTCTTTGTCATTGTCTGCTCAATAAAAAAAAAACACCATTTATCTTTTACGCACGTTGACCACCAACCACATGCCAATTAACTCAACCACTGACACCACTGCAGTGTCATATAAAGTTGCGACTTACTTTCATCCTTACTGAGGGGCTAGCTTTCTTAGAATTAAAAATGTTTCCCCTTTTTTTCCCCAAATACGTTTGTTACTAGGAAACAGAGCTGGAAAAACGAATATGAATACCAGGTTACAATTTCAAATACTTTGCAAATTGTCACAGACACAATGATAGGGCAGCTCGGTGGCACAGTGGTCAGCACTGCTGCCTCACCGCGCCAGGGACCCGGGTTCAATTCCGACCTTGGGTGACTGTGTGTCCCTGTGTTTGTGTGCATTTCCTCCGGGTGCTTTGGTTTCCTCCCACAGTCCAAATATGTGCAGATTAGGTGGATTGGCCATGTTAAAATTACTCCTTGGTGTCCAAAGATGTGTAGGTTACATAGGGTTACATGGTTGCGCTGATAGGACAGTGGCCTGGGGAGGGTGCTCTTTCGGGGGTTGGTGCAGACTCGATGGGCTGAATGGCCTCCATCAGAAATGCAGGGATTCTACGTTCTATATGTCAAGGTTGATGGACAGTTATTTAAGTTCGGGGGGGCATCACAGTCCAGTTCTGCCACAACTTCATTTAACATCCAACTCCCACATACTCTCCAATGAAAATTACTGGACTTTGATCAGGAGCAGTAACTGGAAGAATGTAAATTGTCAATCCCTCTTTTCCCATAATAATTTCCCCCACCTTTCTCTCTAAGGGGCTAATGTTTACTTTACCTACTCTCCTCCGTTTTAATACTTGTAGATGCTTACACTCTGCTTTTATGTCTCTGGCTAATTTGCTCTTAAAATCTATTTTTTCTCTTTGTAATTAAATTCATAGTGGCCCTTTACTAGTTTCTAGAACATTCCAAACTACTTCAGATTTAGAATTATTGTCACATGTACTGAGGCACAGGAAAAGTATTCTTCGGCGTGCAGTCCAGGCAGATCGCTCCATACATGAAAAACACAGGACATATAAATACACGATGTAAATACATAGACACAGACATCGGATGAAACATACGGAATATAGTGCTACAACTGTAGAGAAGATCAGTTCAGTCCATAAGAGGGTTATTCAGGAGTCTGGTTACAGCGGGGAAGAAGTTGTTTTTGAATCTGTTAGTGGGTGTTCTCAGACTTTTGTATCTCTTGCCCAATGGAAGAGGTTGGAGGAGAGAATAACCCAGGTGGTATGGGTCTTTGATTATGCTGCCCGCTTTCCCAAGGCAGCGGGAGGTGCAGATCAAGTCAATGGACGAGGGGTGGGTTTGGGTGATGGACTGGACTGTGTTCACGACTCTGTAGTTTCGTATGGTCTGGGGCCGAGCATTTGCCATACAGATGCAGCCAGATAGAATGCTTTCTATTGGGCATCTATAAAAATTGTTAATATGGACATGCCGAATTTCCTTAATTTTCTGAAGACGTTTAGGCACTGTTGTGCTTTCTTGTTTGGAGAGTCAACGTGGGTGGGCCAGGACAGATTGTTGATGCTGTTTACATCCAAGAATCTGAAGCATTGATGTAGACAAGGATATGTACGGTGCTTCGCTTCCTGCAGTCCAGCTCCTTAGTTTCGCTGACATTGAGGGAGAGATTGTTGTCATTGCACCATGCCACTAGGTTCTCTATCCCCCTCCTGTACTCTGACTCATCGTTGTTCTAGATCCAACCCACTACGGTCTTGTCATCAGCAAACTTGTAGATGGAGTTGGAGCTGAATTTTTCCACAGAGTCATGTGAGTCCTTTGGCTGGCACACCGTCAAAATGTGTTCTTTGAACACAGTGATGGTAAGGTTGAAAATTTATAGTTAAGGAAGGACTCTTGCAGAAAGCAGAGGTTATTGAAGGAAGACACCTTGGGAAATGTAGCAGTACATTGACCAGAATATTAGTCAGGACTGAGGTTATCATCGAGCAACATTTAATGCCCTCTCTGATGGCAAGTTGTGTGGTGGATGGGCAGTGGTCACTTTACCATCTCCAACCCGATGATGTCCATGGCTGGAAAGCCTGTGAGTGACTTTCTGCCCCACCGCCAATTGAAGCCCATTTAAGGGCCTCATCTCACCGCCACTCGTATTAACCCAGCAGTATGTGGGAGACTCAGTGTGCAGGCACGCAAACCCCAAGGTTACCTGGGAGCTCCCAGGGGGAAGGAAGGCCCTTGTTCAAAGTCACGCAATCTGATCGAGAGACCCAGTATCAGGAAGGGGAGTGGAGCGGGGGGAGGGGGGGGGGGATGCTGCTGATAAGAAATAATTGGGTTCTCAAGTTTTAAAAAAATGAACTGGTCTTGTATATTTTAAAATGGAACACCAGAAAAATGGGGAAATTGGAATCGTGACCCGAGCTGGTGCCGTCTGCTTCGCCAGACTCGCGTTTCAGCTGCTCGGTGCTAAGAAAAGAGAGCCGCTATTAAATGATCCCTCGCCACTGAATCCCAGTCAACACACAATCATGGCAGCACGCAGCCCTGGTCTTAGCTTTGGGGATTCTGACTTGGCCAGATTTCTGATACTGTTGATATGAGAAGGGACATCCTGTTCCCCCGAGGTGGTCAGAGGACCAGCAGCCGGGTCACCAATACCACCTGGGAGCTGATGGACAAAATCTCGTCCTATGAGAAGCGGGTGAGGATCAGGGCCTCCATGCTCCTCTATTTATGACATCTGTTCTCCACCCATCGGCTCCTCCTAGTTCAGCTCCTCCCGAGGCTCCTAGTCCAGCTTCTCCTTCTCTTCAGACGAGGCGGCATGTACATCCTCCTCCTCCTCCACCATCATGTCGCCCCGCTCCTGTGCCAGGTTGTGGAGGGCACAGCAGACCACCACAAAGCAGGAGACCCTCATGTGGGTGTACTGCAGTGGTTCACCAGAGTGGTCCAGGCATCAGAACTGCATTTTCAACATTCCGATGCACTGTTCAATGACAGCACGGGTGGCAACATGGGCCTCATTATATCGGGTCTCCGCCTCATTCTCCGGCCTCCCTGCTGCCTTCACCAGCCAGGATGTCAGTGGCTACCCCTTATCCGCCAAGAGCAAACCCGTCATCCTGAGGTGGTCCTCGAAGATGCCGGGATCTCCGAGTGTCCCAGGATGTAGCTGTCATGCACACTCCCTGGGAAGGGTGCACACATGTGGATGATCCAGAGATGGTGGTCGCACACAAGTTGAACATTCAGGGAGTGGAACGCTGCCTGTAAATGAAAGGCATTTCCTGATGCGCCGGTGCGCGGAAGGTGACCTGCGTGCCATCTCTTACCCCCTGGGCCTGGGGCATCCTGGCGATGGCTGAGAATCCTGCAGCCTGGTCATCTGACACCCTCCTTTTCCTTACTCCAGGCCACAGATGCAAATGAGGTGGCAGCAAACAAATACATGGCCTTCAGGCATTTGCAGCTACCAGCAGGAGCAATCAGCAGACTCTCCCTGCAGCATGCCACTCGAGAGCTGTAAAATGCTCCCACAACGTATGGGCGGCACGGTGGTACAGTGGTTAGCACTGCTGCATCACAGCTCCAGGGACCCAGGTTCAATTCCGGCCTCGGCTGACTGTCTGTTTGGAGTTTGCACTTTCTCTCCATCTCTTGGGTTTCCTCCCACAGTCCAGGAGGTTAGGTGGATTGGCCATGCTAAATTGCTTCTTGGTGTCCAAAAGGTTAAGTGAGGTTAATGTGTTTCACGGATGGGGGGGGGAGACGAGAGCTGAGAGGGGTGCTCTTTCCAAGAGTCAATGCGAACACGATCGGCCAAATGGCCTCCTTCTGCACTGTAAATTCTATTATTCTATGAAGGCCAATTCCTGATTTGCAATAGCCTTCAACTGTGAAGCTGGAGGCTGCCCACAGTCAAAGGGAGTTAAAATGACCTTCAGCATATAACCAAGCACAGGGCTCTGACCTAGATATGTTTGGTAGAACAGGCAGGCAGCAACTGTGGTATCCATAACATTTAAAGATGGTTGAAGGCCTCACAGATGAAATGCCCCTCAACCACGTGCCCCCACCCCACCCACCTCAGCTCCATGGGTCCAGGGGTGACCTCAACCTGGAACGCTTCAGCCCCCACAAAAAAAGCCCATGCCCGAAAATGGAAATGGTTACTGATAGAAATCAGATTTTCTGGTTAGCTATAGATGAGGTACATAGAGTGTTTAAATAAGAAATTATTGGGAGTAATTGACTCAATCATATTAACCATGAGAATAAGAGTAAGAGAAGTTGACTAGCTGGGAATTGGTCAGATAAGACTTAAAATGTTCATATTTTGCAAGTTGTGTAAACTGTTAGAGACTGCAAGGTCAAATAGCAGAAAGACCCTTTGTGTTAAAGAACTGGGCTGAGGTCCCAGTTCCGTTTCCATGGTAATGACCAGTCAGTCCATGGTGATAAGTCCTGGTGAGAAATGTGTTTCGCTCAGACAATGTTATGGAAAATTACACAAATCATTTATCTCTTAAATTGACAGACAGTTTGGTCGAATTGAGGGAATTATAAATTAGTTAAAGCCAATCACCGCTGTAAAGAGGGTGAAACTTTAAGATAGCAATCTCCTTAAAAGGTCAGTTGTTGGGATGAGAAAACACTTCTTTTCCGGAATCACTCTGACCTATTTTCTGAAATCTATTCTGCTTGCTTTGCAAAATCGTCATTTTCTTTTGTTTTAAATCACTCAGTCATTTTTGTACTGTGCATCTTGATTTGAAGAAATTACCAAGAATTATAATGTTGTATTTTGAATTCAACTACTGTATTTGCTAAAGACAATTGATCTGACGAGCTGCCTGCAGGGCCAGTTGGAACTTTCGAAAAGTTTGTTCTGAAATTGGGTTTACCAATAAGATACTAAAAAGCTGACATAAAGTTTCAAATAACTTTGCCAAAAAGTACAGTCTGGAATCCCTGTTATTTGGGAACTAAGAAGGGATAACACATATCCAGGGTTCTGAATAGACGCAGAGGTCCATCATTTACTCACCTCTTCAGTTCCCCTCAGCAGCCATTGCGCCAGTTTCACGCTTTTAAAAAGGAGTACTAAACGAAGCCCGTGCGATTTCTCACCGGGGAGCCGATTAATTCCCAGGAGGCCGTTAAAATCGACTTCGATCTTGCTAATGAGATGGAAATTGATGCAAATTGGGGTCAATGATATGCTAAACATATTTACGGGTGATTCGGAACTCACCATCGGGAGTGGGCTGGTTAGAAAGCAAACTGATTCGCGCCTGCCGCCAATCTCGATTTCCAGCTATTTAACCAGCGCATGCAGATTCTCGCCAGGAGCAACGCAGTAGATAAATTGCACCCTGTATATTTGATAATTTAAACAGAGTAAAAACACCCAACCAAGTCAACCTCAGCAAGGATTAGCCAATGAAAGTTTCTTGTTAGAATACAAGCAAAATCTAGTCTGACCTTCAACTAACTTCAAGAGAAAGAATTCTCAACAGCTTTGGAGAATTGTGACACTCACAATTACCACAGTGTTCTTATTGTGTCAGTATTGAGATTCAGGGTCACACTTTTGAATGTAGTCTTCAGATGAATATTTGGGGACAATAAAAAGAAGAGTTCATTGTCAGACCTATTACTGTTTCAGATCTGTTATTAAAAAGATACTGGATGCTTCTTTCCATTGAAAGGATGGCTGATTTTCCCTCCTCCGAGTTCTGCGTGGGTTTCGTCCGGGTGCACCGGTTTCCTCCCACAAGTCCCAAAAGACATGGGGCTGGATTCTCTGCACCCTCACGCCGAAACGCGGCCGGCGCCGAGGCGGAGAATCCATGTTCCCGCAAGAAATCGGGCCCCGCGCCGGTTCACCAATTCTGCGGGTCGCCTGGGGCCATTGCCAAAGGCCCACTCCGACATCCTCCGTCCCTGACTGGCCAAAGGGTTTAGCTCCACGGTCCGAGGCCACCATGGAGCATGGGCGGCCGCTGGAGGCCACCGCCGTGTGCGTGCGCGGCCTCTGACCCGGAAGTGCGGGGGCCCGTATCTGCAGCAAAAGCTGCGAGATCTACTCCGGGTCCCTGCTCGCCCCCTGCAGGGCTGGGAATTCATGTGCCTTTGATTCAGGATTTTCAGGCGTAAAATTCTACTGTTATGATGCCGGCGTGGGGGGACATAGTCCCAATAACGGAGAATCCAGCCCATGCTTGTTAGGTGAATTGGACATTCTGAATTCTCCCTCCGTGTCCCCGAACAGGTGCCGGAATGTGGGAACTAGCGGATTTTCACAGTAACTTCATTGCAGTGTAATGTAAGCCTACTTGTGACACAAATAAAGGTTATTAGAACATAGAACATACAGTGCAGAAGGAGGCCATTCAGCCCATCGAGTCTGCACCGAGCCACTTAAGCCCTCACTTCCACCCTATCCCCGCAACCCAGTAACCCCTCCTCACCTTTTTGGTCACTAATGGCAATTTATCATGGCCAATTCACCTAACCTGCGGGGCTTCTTTGGACTGTGGGAGGAAACCGCAGCACCCGGAGGAAGCCCACGTTGACACGGGGAGAACGTGCAGACACCGCACAGACAGTGACCCAGCGGAGAATCGAACCTGGGACCCGGCGCTGTGAAACCACAGTGCTAGCCGCTTGTGCTACCATGCTGCCCATTATTATTATTATTATTACTATTATTATTATTATTATGTTCTGGGTTGGTATCTTTGGGCTTGTATTGGTTCTGTATCTTGTGAATTCATCCTTGCATAGTTTGGCAGACAGAGATGGCAGCCATAATGCGGAGAATAAGATAAATACCATGGTGTCATATTTAAGAAAAATGTTCCTGAATTAATGTGCAATACACCACAAATGTGAAGATCAACTTCTGAAATGCCACTGATAATGGTTATTATTGCTGTTTCTTTCTCTGGTAAATACACTAGGGCAGTGCATTCAGCAGAACAGAATTGTGCTTACTCAGGTGAACTGGATGATTGACCTCACTAAAGATTTATTGTTTTAGTAACTCCCAGATACTGTTATAGTTTGCAGTAAATTGCAATTTATTTCTCCCAGTCTGTCAGATCATTTTCTGCTCGTAGCTTTATCCAACCATTGCTGTCATTGTGACTCTCCCTCTACCACTTGAAGGAACTTGTTCACAGCAAGGTGGTAAATGCTGACAAATCTACAAGACCTCCAGATCAAATCCAGGAATAGCTACAGGAAGCAAGGTCCAGTGACCACATGTGTGACTGTCGGGGAAAATTTCATTCGCTACTTTCACAGTGAAAGATAATAAAGGTAATGTGGCCAGGGTTTAGAGAACCCCAAAGTGTATCATGGAGTTCACCTGACCCACAACTTTTACTAGATTGTGGTCTGGGGAGCACATGGCCCACTCTACAGATGTGGTACAGCAGAAATGGAAAAGTATTTTTTAAAGCAAAACAATGTTTATTCTATGAACTCAAGTTAACCTTTTTAAAACATACAGTGAACATGTTAGCAATCATTAATTCAAATACAACCCCCGAAGACTACAACACTAAGTAATCCTTTAAGCTTTCCTTTTAACATCCATACGACTTAAAAACAAAACCTTTAACAGAAGCACATCAGGTTAAAGTCACTACTGAAAACATTTATAATTCTGAATTCACCAAATGATCAAGAGATAGTCTTTTGACGACAGGGAGATCAACAGTACACCTGCTCTGTCTGGCTTCAGCTCGAACATTGAAAACGAAACTAAAACACACCGTGCAGCAAACAGCCTAAAACGAAAGTAAAAAGCTGACAGACAGCCCAGCTCCACCCACACTCTGACATCACTGATAAACACCCATTTCTTAAAGGTACATTTCTTAAACACCCATTTCTTAAAGGTACTCTCACATGACAGTAAGGAAAATTACTTCTATTTATATAGTGGAATTCATAGGGCAGGATTCTCTGTCCCAGCAGCCGGCCAATGGGTTTTCCATTGTGGGCACCCCACGCTGTCGCAAAATCAGCAGGTGCGACTGCGCTGCTGGCGAAACGGAGGATCCCGCCGATGGAGAATCCAGCCCGCACCTCAGGAGATCCCAAAGTACCTTAGAGCGAATGAAACACTTTTGAAATCTTATAGCTGCTTCACAAAGGGATATAGACAGGTTAGGTGAGTGGGCAAAAACTTGGCAGATGGAATGCAATGTAGAAAATGTGAAGTTGTGCGCTTTGGGAGGAAGAATAAAAGAGCTGAATATTATTTAAACAGAGAATCATAGAATCATGGAATTTACAGTGCAGAAGAAGGCCATTGAGACTGCACCGGCCCTTGTAAAGAGTGCCCCACTTAAGCCTACACCTCCCCTTATCCCAGTAACCCCTCCAGCCTTTTTGGACACTAAGGGCAATTTAGCATGGCCAATCCACCTAACCTGCACATCTTTGGACTGTGGAAGGAAACTAGAGCACCCGGAGGAAACCCACGCAGACACTGGGAGAACGTGCAGACTCCAAACATACATTGACTCAAGCTGGAATCGAACATGGGACTCTGGGATTCTCAGGGGGTTTGACAGGGTAGATGCTGAGAGGATGTTTCCCCTTGTGGGAGAGTCGAGGACCAGAGAGCATAATCTCAGAGTAAGGGGTCGCCCATTAAAGACAGAGATGAGGAGGAATTTCTCAACTCAGAGGTAGTGAATCTGTGGAATTTCTTTTACCGCAGTGAGCTGTGGAGATTGGGTTATTCCATATGTCCATGGCTGAGTAGGCCGGATTGTTAATCATTAAGGGTTATGGTGAAAGGCAGGAAAGTGGAGTTGGGCACCATATTAGATCAGCTGTGACCTCACTGAATGGGGGAGCAATTTAAGAATAATAATCGCTTTTTGTCACAAGTCGACTTCAATGAAGTTACTGTGAAAAGCCCCGAGTTGCCACATTCCGGCGCCTGTTCGGGGAGGCCAGTACAGGAATTGAACCTGCGCTGCTGGCATTGTTCTGCATTACAAGCCAGCTGTTTAGCCCACTGTGCGAATTTATGGTCTCATGGTTCGGGTGTTGTGTGGCATGGTGTGGAATTTGCAGGTGGTCTCGTTCCCATGCACCTGCTGTCCTTGTCTTTCTAGGTGGTAGAGGTCGTGAGTTGGGAAGGTACTGCCGAAGGTGCCTTCGTGAATTGCTACAGTGCATCCTACAGTGCTGTCACTGTGCGTCAGTGTTGGAGGGAAGGAATGTTTAAATTGGTGGATGGGCAGCATGGTAGCACAGTGGTTAGCACAGTTGCTTCACAGCTCCAGGGTCCCAGGTTCGATTCTCGGCTTGGGACACTGTCTGTACGGAGTCTGCACATCCTCCCCGTGTCTGTGTGGGTTTCTTCCTGGTGTTCCGGTTTCCTCCCACAGTCTAAAGACGTGCAGATTAGGTGGATTGGCCATGATAAATTGCCCTTCGTGTCCAAAAAATGGTTAGCTGGGGTTAGAGTGGAGGCATGGGCTTAAGTAGGGTGCTCTTTCCAAGAGCTGATGCAGACTCAAGGGGCTGAATGTTTTCCTTCTGCACTGTAAATTTTATGTATGTATATATCTATGTGCCGATCAAGTAGGCTACATTTCCCTGGATGGTGTTGAGTTTCTTGAGTGTTGTTGGAGCCACACTCATCCAGGCAAATGAAGAGTATTTTATCATACCCATGACTTGTTGACAGATTTTGGGGGGTCAAGGAGTGACCTACTCAACCCAGAATTCCCCAAATAAGACCATAAGACCATAAGACATAGGAGCGGAAGTAAGGCCATTCGGCCCATCGATTCCACTCCACCATTCAATCATGGCTGATTTCAACTCCATTTACCCGCTCTCTCTCCATAGCCCTTAATTCCCCGAGAAATCAAGAATTTATCAACTTCTGTCTTAAAGACACTCAACGTCCCGGCCTCCACCGCCCTCTGTGGCAATGACTTCCACAGACCCACCACTCTCTGGCTGAAGAAATTTCTCCTCATCTCTGTTCTAAAGTGACTCCCTTTTATTCTAAGGCTGTGCCCCCGGGTCCTAGTCTCCCCTGAAGCTCCTACATCTGAGCTGCATGAGAATGTGCAACCAAAGCAACCTAAATGAGAATACAAAATTGTGAGAACTGGGCAGGGGAAAAGACAGAACTATTTCTGGTTTGTGATGCAGAGCAAGGGCAGCAGTGCAGGTAATTCCCGTACCAGCTGAGGTTATTCATGAAGGTCCATCTTCTCAATCTTGCCCCCCATATGAGGTGTGGTGATCCTCAGGTTAAATGCCACCAGTCAGCTCTCCCCCTCAAAGGGGAAAGCAGCCTATGGTCATCTGGGATACTTATAACTGAAGGCATATAATAGCAGCAAGGAGGAGAATGTGCCAAAGAGTGTCAGCAGCAGAAAACAACCTTGTTTGACACCACTTCCCAAAGGAACAGGCAGTTGATCCATCATGCATCTGACAGTGCAGGCAGCGAACACAACTATCAGTAACACAGAGATAGAATCCATTTTGACAGAGGGAAGGGTTAAAAAAGAATCAATGGCATTAGTAGAGTGCTCTATAAACCACGTCTTCATGGAAAGGAGATGGAGGAGGAACTGCGCAAACAGAATATGAAAATGAGTGACAAACATCAAATAATAATCAAGAGAATTTAACAACCCCAAAAATAAATTGATTAGAATGGGTAGGCAAATAGGGCAAGGAAATTGAGTTTCTGGCATGTCAGTAGACATACCAGTTCCAGCAATATGTACAAAACTCCTTTCGGAGCCAGTGAATAAGAAGCCTGTGGTGATGTGCATCAATGTAAATGCATGTAGACTAGCTAGACACTAGAGGGAGCACCAGAAACATCACACACACACACTCAACCAATAGATCAGTTAGATAGGACACGACCAATGGACATTCACGGTACACACAGAGGTGACACGACCACACGTGGGCATTACACCAACCCATATATAAGGGACACCACACACATGATCTGCCTCTTTCCAGTGGAGACAGTCAGTGAGTAGAGACACAGGGTTGATTCAATATTACACCCACCACGTGGATTGCAGCAACTGGTTAGTCAGTCTGGGTAGCTATAGTAGGATTAGCAGTAGTGTCCAACCTGAGTAATAGAAGTGTAAATAGTTTAATAAACGTGTTGAAGTTATCTCCACGTCTGAACCTTCCTTTGCCAAGTACACCACAAGGAAGCCGCTTATGTTACACCTAGAACATAAATTACTGCGGCATCTATCAATGGACCCAAACAGATAAAATAAGTAAATGTAGGAGAATATATAGACAATATAAATACACTATGGTTTAGGACAGGATTTCCCAAACTTTTCCAATTGGACCTGCTGGGAATGCTAACAGAACCCCTGAGAAACATTCTTATTATGTTGAAGAGAAAAAAATGATTGATTTTGTGCAACAGAAACTCGAACATACAAAAACAAATTTATACAAGTATTTTTTATGTTTTATGTATATACAGTGGTTATAATTAAACAGTTCTCTTATTCATCCAATATTGAAGTGTTACCTTCTTTTTGTTATTTTAATGGGAGGAGTGATGATGCTTCCTTTGCTCACAAATTTATATTAGGAGTGCTGCTGGAGAGCTGGATTCTCATATATGACACACGCGTACACACACATCACACACTCTCGCTTCTCCCTCTCTCACACACACGCACTACTATCTCTCTGTCGCACACAGACTCACACTCCCAACTCTGTCTCTCAGACACAAGTACACAATACACACTCATCACTCATACATTGCTATCACACACAAACACACACATCCACACTCATACCTCTCTGTATCACACACAAACACACACATACACATGCATGCCTCTCTCTATCACACACAAACACACACATACACATGCATGCCTCTCTCTATCACACACAAACACACACATACACACTCATACCTCTCTGTATCACACACAAACACACACATACACATGCATGCCTCTCTCTATCACACACAAACACACACATACACACTCATACCTCTCTCTATCACACACAAACACACACATCCACACTCATACCTCTCTGTATCACACACAAACACACACATACACATGCATGCCTCTCTCTATCACAAACAAACACACACATACACACGCATGCCTCTCTCTATCACACAAAAACACACACATACACACTCATACCTTTCTCTATCACACACAAACACACACATACACACTCATATTTCTCTCTATCACACACAAACACACACATACACACTCATGCCTCTCTCTTTCACACAAACACACACATACACACTCATACCTCTATCACATACAAACACACACATACACACTCATACCTCTCTATCACACACATACACACTCATACCTCTCTATCACACACAAACACACACATACACATGCATGCCTCTCTCTATCACACACAAACACACACATACACACTCATACCTCTCTATCACACACATACACACTCATACCTCTCTATCACACACAAACACACACATACACATGCATGCCTCTCTCTATCACACACAAACACACACATACACACTCACACCTCTCTCTATCACAGACAAAGACACACATCCACACTCATACCTCTCTCTATCACACACATACACACTCAGACCTCTCTCTATCACACACATACACACTCATACCTCTCTCTATCACACACATACACACTCATACCTCTCTCAATCACACACCAGCACACACATACACACTCAGACCTCTCTCTATCGCACACATACACACTCAGACCTCTCTCCTTGGTCGGGTGCTCTCTCAGAAAGTCGGTGCAGACGCGTTTGGCCAAAAGGGCCTCTTCTGCACTGCAGTGATTCTGTTATTGATTCTATGATATCCACAGGTTCAGAAGACAACTGAAACCATAAAAATGTATCTGTGGTCATGTGAGTCCCCCACTCGAACCCTGAGACAAGACTTCATCCTTCACCCCATTTCAAATGATTTAATATGTATATATATAATACAGTAAATATCGTAAATCTGCGCGTAAATCCTGCTTACCATTCCTAACCACCTGTTGTTACAGGTTAGTGACTATATGTTATGACATTCAGTGAAGACTTCTGCTGTCTTGGGAAGTCACGTGCGTCTGTGTTGTTCCATCCTCACACATCCGCTGTGGCTCGGTTTGCAACACCTGTGTGACATAATAATAATAATAACCTTTATTATTGTCACAAGTAGACTTACATTAACACTGCAATGAAGTTACTGTGAAAAACTCTGAGTTGCCACATTCCGGCGCCTGTTCGGGTACACAGAGGGAGAATTCAGAATGTCCAAATTACCTAACAAGCACGTCTGTCAGGACTTGTAGGAGGAAACCGGAGCACCCGGAGGAAACCCGCGCAGATACGGGGAGACTCTGCACAGACAGTGACCCAAGCGGGAATCGAACCTTGGACCCTTGCGCTGTGAAGCAACAGTGCTAACCACTGTGCTACCGTGCTGTCCATCCGGCCTCCAGTAGGTCGACCCCTCTTTCTGTTGCCCTCTACTTTGACGCTAGAATAGGTACCCACAGCTTTTCAGCTCTAAACAGATGACCAAAGTAGTGACATTTTCCTTTCCAGATGTCGCGTTTTAGAATTTGTTTTGCCCCCGATCTTGGCTGTATGGAATATTTAACATACATCTCAGCAGCCACAGGTTCAATGATGACTGAATGGGGTGGGCATTTGCTGAAGTGTTACATCTGTTCCGGACATTGTTAGACATTTTTCTCGCAGACTCCAGCTCGAAGAAAAATTGCCTCGTAATTTGCTGGAAACACGAGCTGATAGCCGAGCAGGACAACAGGATATCTGCAATGTGAGTGGACTACAGGACCAACCGTTTATCTTCTTAACCAGTGTGAGTTCAGAATTTGCAAAGGAAAGTGAGAGAAGTAAATGGGGTCAGATCGGGACAGAAAGAAAAATAGAGAGATAACAAAATACAGGTGTGCGAGAGAGAGAGAGAGCAAAAGAAAGAAAAATGTAAACACTTTCAGAATCGCCAACAATTATTCATCATCGGGAGGCAGCACGGTGGCACAGTGGTTAGCATTGCTGCCTCACGGCGCCGAGGTCCCAAGTTCGATCCCGGCTCTGAGTCACTGTCCGTGTGGAGTTTGCACATTCTCCCTGTGTTTGCGTGGGTTTCGCCCCCACAACCCAAAGATGTGCAGGGTAGGTGGATTGGCCACACTAAATTGCCCCTTACAAAGAACAAAGAAATGTATAGCACAGGAAAAGGCCCTTCGGCCCTCCAAGCCCGTGCCGACCATGCTGCCCGACTAAACTACAATCTTCTACACTTCCTGGGTCCGTATCCCTCTATTCCCATCCTATTCATGTATTTGTCAAGATGCCCCTTAAATGTCACTATCGTCCCTGCTTCCACCACCTCCTCCGGTAGCGGGTTCCAGGCACCCACTACCCTCTGTGTAAAAAACTTGTCTCGTACATCTACTCTAAACGTTGCCCCTCTCACCTTAAACCTATGCCCCCTAGTAATTGACCCCTCTACACTGGGGAAAAGCCTCTGACTATCCATTATGTCTATGCCCTTCATAATTTTGTAGAACTCTATCAGGTCGCCCCTCAACCTCCGTCGTTCCAGCGAGAACAAACCAAGTTTATTCAACCGCTCCTCATAGCTAATGCCCTCCATACCAGGCAACATCCTGGTAAATCTCTTCTGCACCCTCTCTAAAGCCTCCACATCCTTCTGGTAGTGTGGCGACCAGAATTGAACACTATACTCCAAGTGTGGCCTAACTAAGGTTCTATACAGCTGCAACATGACTTGCCAATTCTTATACTCAATGCCCTGGCCAATGAAGGCAAGCATGCCGTATGCCTTCTTGACTACCTTCTCCACCTGTGTTGCCCCTTTCAGTGACCTGTGGACCTGTACACCTAGATCTCTCTGACTTTCAATACTCTTGTGGGTTCTACCATTCACTGTATATTCCCGACCTGCATTAGACCTTCCAAAATGCATTACCTCACATTTGTCCAGATTAAACTCCATCTGCCATCTCTCCGCCCAAGTCTCCAAACAATCTAAATCCTGCTATATCCTCTGACAGTCCTCATCGCTATCCGCAATTCCACTAACCTTTGTGTCGTCTGCAAACTTACTAATCAGACCAGTTACATTTTCCTCCAAATCATTTATATATACTACAAAGAGCAAAGGTCCCAGCACTGATCCCTGTGGAACACCACTGGTCACAGCCCTCCAATTAGAAAAGTATCCTTCCATTGCTACTCTCTGCCTTCTATGACGTAGCCAGTTCTGTATCCACCTTGCCAGCTCACCCCTGATCCCGTGTGACTTCACCTTTTGTACTAGTCTACCATGAGGGACCTTGTCAAAGGCCTTACTGAAGTCCATATAGACAACATCCACTGCCCTACCTGCATCAATCATCTTTCTGACCTCCTCGAAAAACTCTATCAAGTTAGTGAGACACGATCTCCCCTTCACAAAACTATGCTGCCTCTCACTAATACGTCCATTTGCTTCCAAATGGGAGTAGATCCTGTCTCGAAGAATTCTCTCCAGTAATTTCCCTACCACTGAAGTAAGGCTCACCAGCCTGTAGTTCCCTGGATTATCCTTGCTACCCTTCTTAAACAGAGGAACAACATTGGCTAATCTCCAGTCTTCCGGGACATCACCTGAAGACAGTGAGGATCCAAAGATTTCTGTCAAGGCCTCAGCAATTTCCTCTCCAGCCTCCTTCAGTATTCAGTAGATCCCATCAGGCCCTGGGGATTTATCTACCTTAATATTTTTTAAGAAGCCCAACACCTCGTCTTTTTGGATCTCAATGTGACCCAGGCTATCTACACCCCCTTCTCCAGACTCAACATCTACCAATTCCTTCTCTTTGGTGAATACTGATGCAAAGTATTCACTTCGTACCTCGCCCATTTCCTCTGGCTCCACACATAGATTCCCTTGCCTATCCTTCAGTGGGCCAACCCTTTCCCTGGCTACCCTCTTGCTTTTTATGTACGTGTAAAAAGCCTTGGGATTTTCCTTAACCCTATTTGCCAATGACTTTTCGTGACCCCTTCTAGCCCTCCTGACTCCTTGCTTAAGTTCCTTCCTACTTTCCTTATATTCCACACAGGCTTCGTCTGTTCCCAGCCTTTTTGCCCTGACAAATGCCTCCTTTTTCTTTTTGACGCGGCCTACAATATCTCTCATTATCCAAGGTTCCCAAAAATTGCCGTATTTATCCCTCTTCCTCACAGGAACATGCTGGTCCTGAATTCCTTTCAACTGACACTTGAAAGCCTCCCACATGTCAGATGTTGATTTGCCCTCAAACAGCCGCCCCCCCCCCCCCCAAGCTAGGTTCTTCAGTGCCCGCCTAATATTGTTATAATTAGCCTTCCCCCAATTTAGCACATTCATCCTAGACCACTCTTATCCTTGTCGACCAGCACTTTAAAACTTACTGAATCGTGGTCACTGTTCCCGAAATGCTTCCCTACTGAAACTTCTACCACCTGGCCGGGCTCATTCCCCAATACCAGGTCCAGTACCACCCCTTCCCTAGTTGGACTGTCTACATATTGTTTTAAGAAGCCCTCCTAGATGCTCCTTACAAACTCTGCCCCGTCTAAGCCCCTGGCACTAAGTGAGTCCCAGTCAATATTGGGGAAGTTGAAGTCTCCCATCACCACAACCCTGTTGTTTTTACTCTTTTCCAAAATCTGTCTACCTATCTGCTCCTCTATCTCCTGCTGGCTGTTGGGATTCCTGTAGTAAACCCCCAATATTGTGACTGCACCCTTCTTATTCCTGATCTCTACCCATATAGCCTCACTGCCCTCTGAGGTGTCTTCCCGTAGTACAGCTGTGATATCCTCCCTAACCAGTAGCGCAACTCTGCCACCCCTTTTACATCCCCCTCTATCCCACCTGAAACATCTAAATCCTGGGCGTTTAGCTGCCAATCCTGCCCTTCCCTCAACCAGGTCTCTGTAATGGCAATAACATCATAGTTCCAAGTACTAATCCAAGCTCTAAGTTCATCTGCATTACCCGTAATACTTCTTGCATTAAAACATAAGCACTTCAGGCCACCAGACCCGCTGTGTTCAGCAACTTCTCCCTGTCTGCTCTGCCTCAGAGCCACACTGTCCCTATTCCCTATTCTCCCTCAATGTTCTCACCTTCTGACCTATTCCTCCCGTGCCCACCCCCTTGCCATACTAGGTTAAACCCTCCTGTGTGGCACTAGCAAACCTCGCGGCCAGGATATTTATGCCTCTCCAGTGTAGATGCAACCCGCCCTTCTTATATAGGTCACACCTGCCCCGGAAGAGCTCCCAGTGGTCCAGATAACGGAAACCCTCCCTCCTACACCAGCTGTTTAGCCACGTGTTTAGCTGCTCTATCTTCCTATTTCTAGCCTCACTGGCACGTGGCACAGGGAGTAATCCCGAGATTACAACCCTAGAGGTCCTGTCTTTTAACTTTCTGCCTAGCTCCCTGAACTCCTGCTGCAGGACCTCATGCCCCTTCCTGCCTATGTCGTTAGTACCAATATGTACAACGACTGCTGCCTGTTTGCCCTCCCCTTCAGGATGCCCTCTACCCATTTGGAGATATCCTGGACCCTGGCACCAGGGAGGCAACATACCATCCTGGAGTCTCTTTCACATCCACAGAAGCGCTTATCTGTGCCCCTGACTAATCAGTCCCCTATTACTATTGCTCTTCTACGCTTTGACCCTCCCTTCTGAACATCAGAGCCACTGATCTGGCTGCTGCTGTTTTCCCCTGATAAGCTATCCCCCCTGACAGTATCCAAAGGGGTACCTGTTCGAGAGGGGGACAACCACAGGGGATTCCTGCACTGACTGCCTGCCCTTTCTGGTGGTCACCCATTTCTCTGCCTGCACCTTGGGTGTGACCACATTTATATAACTGCTATCTATGACGCTTTCCGCCACCTGCATGCTCCTAAGTGCATCCAATTGCTGCTCCAACCGGACCATGCGGTCTGTGAGGAGCTCCAGTTGGGTGCACTTTCTGCAGATGAAGGCATCAGGGACGCTGGAAGTCTCCCGGACCTGCCACATCTCACAGTCAGAGCACTGCACCCCTCTAACTGACATTGCGTCAATTAATTAGTAAATTAAAGTTAAAAGTTTTTTAAAAATTAAAAAAGTTACTGTTAACTATCAGTTTCCTCGCACTAGATTTCTACTATAAATGTGAAAGCTAAATATAGTACTCTCCGATCTCTGGCTTAGATACCCCTCTAAGTTATAATTAAGTAATTATGTTTAATTAGTTACCAATGCTTAATTTTTTTAATTTAGTGTAGATTCCCAACCAGCCACTCAGGTCACAGCTTTTTTGTGATGTCATCACCTGAAGGAATGAAACCAGAACATAGAATTTGCAGTGCAGAAGGAGGCCGTTTGGCCCATCGAGTCTGCACCGACGTTGGAAAGATCCCACTTTTAAAAACATTTTTAGAGTACCCAATTATTTATTTTTAATTAATCACCAACTTTTTGCGACGTGCACAATTAATGGTCAATTCAGATGCAAAGCTATTAATTGGGCCTTTATTCACTGGAATCTAGAAGAATGAGAGGGAGCCTAAGTGAAACATGTAAAATTCTGAGAGGACTGGACAGACTTTGTGCAGGGATATTGTTTCCTAAGGCTGTGGGGATGTCTGGAACAAGAGTACACAGTCTCAGGATACAGGGTAAAGTGGTTTAGGACTGGGATGATGAGAAATACCTTCACTCAGAGGGTGGTGAACCTACAGAATGTTCTACCACAGAAGGCTGTGGAGGCCAAATCATTGAAATTATTTAATAAGGAAATAAATTTCTAGACTCTAAAGGTGTCAAAGGGTATGGGGAGAGAGCCCGACATGATGTTGAGATAGAGGATTCGCCATGATCTTGTTGAATGGCGGACCAGGTTCGAAGGGCCAAATGGCCTACGCTTGTTCCTATTCTAATTTTCTCTATACATTCGTAAAATGACATGGAGGCTAAGAGTAGCTGTTTGCTTGTGCAGAGTAAATGGCAGAGAAGCATAAATCGACCAGCATGTTCCGAAGATTAGCAACTCACAGAATATCCCTGAGTCCCACTGAAATTGCCGGTTGATTTACACATTATTGCCGGTGTGCATCATTTATGCCCAGTTGTTGCTTCAGCAGGTTCTGGGCCATTATATTCTCCTGAGAGCCTGTTTCTTGCTTAAGGGGGCTATAATGATGATCATGTAATTTGTCTTGTCGGTCAACACATGGAAGGAATAAGTGTGGCAAGGCTGCTGGAAGGTTATTGGACATCAATCAACGTTTGATTGCAAGGAATTAATCGCGATCTGCCTGTTTATAAAACTTGAAACACGAAATACTAATATTAGAGGTAATCAAGGACAGCAACTTAAGCTTTTTGAATGCAATGAAGTGTTTGCAATGAATTATTTTGGTGTTTATGGATTGTTGGAAAAAATGTGTGCATTTAACGCATGCGTGATCTTGTTGGAGCTTTTCAATTTGACACCGGTTAATAATGCCTGTTTGCCACAGGAGGCATCAATCTTTACCTCCGTTGAAATTAAATTGTGAATGGAAATGCTTCGGTTGATTCACACAATTGCAGAATTGTCACGGCGCAGAAAGAGACCATTTAGCCTATCGTGTCCGCACTAGCTCTCCAAACGACTTGGTGCCTTTCTTGAGCCCTTCCCCCCCCCCCCCCCCCCCCCCCCCCCCCCCTCCTCCCAACCCCTGCACACTGTTTCCAGTCAAGTACTTATCCTATTCCTTCTCGAATGCCTCGATTGAATCTGCCTCCACCACCCTTCCAGGCCGTGCATTCCAGGTCCGAAGCACTCGCTGCGCGAAAACGTTTCTTTGCCACGCGGTGGTGATTTGTGGTGATTGTCCCTTTAAGGGTAACACAGCAGAGTCAGGGTCACCTGACCCTGGAGACCAATTGGGACTCAGAGTGGGTAATTATCTCAGGGGATGGAGCGTCGCTTCGGTAAAAGACATGCAGAGACCTAGGTGCAATCAGGCGGCTGCTGTAGGCTGCTGAACAACTCTTGTTAATAAATCCTTTTTGTTTTCACGAGTGGAATCTCTGAAAGAGCATCGTTACATTCAACATATTTGCTTCTTCTGTCAATCACATTAGATCTGTGTCCTCCCGTTATTGATCTTTTTACAAGCGGGAACAGTTACTTCCTACCTACTCAGTCCAGCCAGCTGATGATTTTGAGAATCTCTAACAAATCTCCTCGGAGCCTTCCTCTCTCCAAGGAGAACTTCTCCAATCTACCTTGAGAACTGAAATTTCTCATCCCTGGAACCATTCTTGTGAACCTCTTCTGCACTCTCTCCAATGCGTTCCTATTCTTCCTATAGCATGGCGCCCAGAACTGTCTACCTTCTGAGATTCCTGAGGTGGTAGAGTTGCCTTATGAGAGGTCATTGAGCAGAATGGGCCTGGAGTCCCAGCAATTTAAAAGAATGAGAAATAAACTCATTGAAACATGGGGAATTCTGATGAAGGACTGGACTGGGTAGATGCTGAGAGGCTGTTCCATAGTTGGAGAGTCCATAGTTGGAGAGTCTAGAGCTAGTTCTAGAACTAGAACTGATTGATTAAATCAGATTAAAATCATACTTAAAATTATGAAAGGATTGTGAGAGGGGAGACATTGTGATAGTTACCAGCCCTCTCATCGTTGGCTATTTTGAGGGTGATCTACTCAAGTTTGCGAGTTTCTCTTGGACCTTCATGTGGCTTAATAGGCAGAGTTAGACTATTGAGCACATAGGGCAAGACGTTCCACAAGGCAGTAGTGTCCAGAATGTAGGGTTTTCTTCTTTTTCTTGCCTTCTCTGCCACTGGTCTGCCTCAACATTCAGACATTGTGACGCAATGCGTGAGGCAGCTAGATGGGCGGGTTGTCACCATATTGAATGATTGGCAGCAGGTTCCTCCCAGTCATCAATGCTAACACTGCCGCTCTTCAAAGGGAGTTGCAGAGTGTCTTTGAAGCGTTTTCTTCACCCTGCACTGGAATGTTGACCATTTTAAGAGTTGAGTAAACAGGCAGGAAAGGCAGGTGCCAGCGTCCAGTGCACTAACGTTGATTTTTGCAGAGATTTTGCCCGAATATGGAGCTGGTTTCTCGAAGGACAGTCAAGTTTATTTGACAGTTCACTCTTTGATCCCCTAGCCAAGCTGTTGCAGGACAGCCGCAACACATCCAGAACACGTGTTGACAGGTGGTATTGTCATCCTTAAGAAGAGAAACACCATCCTGTGAGTAAAGGAGACCTTTTATTTTCCAATTTGGATCTTGGTCTTTCGATGGCCCTGCTGGCTTCAAAATGCTTTGAATATCATGATGGTCAGCATCCTGTTCGAACTCTCGGGCTTTCTCTTACAACTACATGTACTTTATCTCCTCGGTTTGTCTTTGGGTGTCAGCCGCGAGCTGTTGGCATGTTGCCTTCTTGATCTGAGACATTTTGATGTTATATCAGGCAATGCAGGCTGCTACCAACTCCCTCCTTGAGACAGGCTGGGAAGATGCCGTGCCTGTAAATAGCAAGGGAAGGTGGACGGGTAGAGTCCCTGTCACCTTTCTGCTGCCGTGGCATTTTAGAACTGGCACGGAAACTGGAGGATTGGCCTCCCACACAGAGGTCACTTGGGCAACCAATTATGTCCCTTTTTGCCACATCTGAAAATTTACCAGTCGTGAATGGGTTGTCAACTCTGGATGGAGAACACCGATAAATTCACTGCAGGCTTGTATGGTGAAGCGTACTTAGTCGGGCACTCTCTGGTACGAGGAACGACATCCATGGCAGCAATGGCTTCCCTCGACAGCACTCCACCCTGCCCTAGCCAAGCTCCTACACCTCCCCACATCTCATCAGAATCTGCGTGAGATGGACCCAGCAACTCCAGAACACACTCACCTCATTGCTAGGGCAGTTGTCCATCGCTGCATCCTCTCAGCTGTGTACGGTACAGTACAGGAAGTGGCCACTGCTCCCAATGCTGCTGGCACTGCTGAGCTGCCGACCCTCCATAACAGAGCAAGAAGTATGAGCTGGTGTCGGCCATTCGGCCCTCGAGCCTGCATCCGCCAGTCAAAAAGATCATGGCTGATCTAATTATTGTTTTAACTCTATTTTCCTCACATCTCTAGGGACCCGGGTTCTACTCCGGCCTCAGGTGACTGTCTGTGTGGAGTTTGAACTTTCTCCCCGTGTCTGTGTGTCTTTCCTCCGGATGCTCCGGTTTCCTCCCACAGTCCAAAGATGTGCAGGTTAGGTGGATTGACCATGCTAAATTGCCCCTTTGTGTCCAAAAGGTTAGGTGGGGTTACTGGGTTATGGGATAGGGTGGAGGCGTGGGCTTAAGTAGGGTGCTCTTTCCAAGGGCCGGTGCAGACTTGATGGGCCGAATGGCCTCCTTTTGCACTGTAAATTATATGATTCTGTATGATCAGCTAAATGAACCTTCCCTGAATGGCTTTTAATGCAAGTATATCCATCCTTGAATCAGGAGATACAAACTGTACACAGAACTTTTGTTGTCTCAATAATGCCCTGTATAGCTGTAGCAAGATTTCGTTACATTTACAATAAATAAAAAGAGAAAATGCTGGCTAAACTCATCAGTGGAGAGAGAAATAGAGGTAATGGGCGGGATTCTCCGCAATCGGCACGATGTCCGCCGACCTGCGGCAAAAACGCGTGAACCAATCCGGCATTGCGCCGCCCCAAAGGTGCGGAATCCTCCGCATCTTGAGGGGCCGAGCCCTCACCTTGAGGGGCTAGGCCCGCGCCGGACTGATTTCCACCCCGCCAGCTGGTGGGAAAGGCGTTTGGTGCCCCGCCAGCTGGCGTGGAAATGACTTTGCCGTGTGGCGCATGCGCGGGAGCGTCAGCGGCCGCTCACGGCATCCCCGCGCATACGCAGTGGAGGGGGTCTCTTACGCCTCTGCCATAGTGGAGACCATGGCGAAGGCGGAAGGAAAAGAGTGCCCCACGGCACAGGCCTGCCCACGGATCGGTGGGCCCTGATCGCGGGCCAGGCCACCGTGGGGGCACCCCCCGGGGCCAGATCACCCCGCGCCCACCCCAGGATCCCGGAGCCCGCCCGCGCTGCCTTGTCCCGCCGTTCAAAAGGTGGTTCAATCCACGCCGGCTTGCGTGGGTTGACAGCAGCGGGACTTTGGCCCATCGCGGACCGGAGAATCGCCGGGGGATTTCCGCCGACCGGCACGGCACGATTCCCGCCCCCGCCGAATCTCCGGTGGCGGAGAATTCGGGACACGACTGTGGCGGGATTCACGCCGGCCCCCGGCGATTCTCCAACCCGGTGGGGGGTCGGAGAATCGCGCCCCATGTTTCAAGTCTGCATGACTCTTCTCCAGAGTTAAAGGGCGTCATTCTCCGACCCCCCGCCGGGTCGGAGAATGGCCGTTGGCCGCCGTGAATCCCGCCCCCGCCGAAGTCTCCGAAGGGAGAAAAGTCGGCGGGGCGTTAATGGCGCCGCTGCCGCGGAGAATGTCACGGGTCTGCGCAAGGCAGCCGATTTTCGGCCTGCCGATATTCTCCCTTCCGGATGGGCCGAAGTCCCGTCGACGTGATGACCGTTCACGTCGACGTGAATCAAACCTCCTTTTCATCGGCGTGACCCGGTGCTCCAGGCTCACGCCGACCAGCGAGGAGGTGAGTGACGGCCTGGGGGGTTGGCTCTGGGCAGGAAATGGCGTGGCCGCAGACTGATTGCCTGAGGAGAGGTGTGTCTCGGCTTGTGTGTGTGTGCGGCGGGGGGGGGGGGGGGGGTGGTTAGAGTAGGCTGGGCTCCGGGGGAGTGCCGGGAGGGGGTCCGTGCCGGGGTGGAGGTTGGGGGTTGTGGAGGGGGTCCGTGCCGGGGTGGAGGTTGGGGGGGGGGTCCGTGCTGGGGTGGAGGTTGGGGGTTGGGGAGGGGGTCCGTGCCGGGGTGGAGGTTGGGGAGGGGGTCCGTGCCGGGGTGGAGGTTGGGGAGGGGGTCCGTGCCGGGGTGGAGGTTGGGGAGGGGGTCCGTGCCGGGGTGGAGGTTGGGGGGGGGGGGGTCCGTGCTGGGGTGGAGGTTGGGGGTTGGGGAGGGGGTCCGTGCCGGGGTGGAGGTTGGGGGGGGGGGGGTCCGTGCCGGGGTGGGTGATGGGAGGGCAAATGAGTTGGTCCACCTGGCCAGGTGCCAGCCTCCAACAGTTGGACCCATGCGGTCCATGCCACCTGGCTGGGGGGAGGAGGGGATATGGGCAATGATGACATGTCGTCGTTCCCCTCCCCCCCCACCAGGCCGTCATGTTTTCAGACCATCCAGCGATGTTGGCCGCCGTGGTGGCAGCCGCTCATGTCTATGTTGCCCTGGATGAGGAGGAGGAGGAGGAGGAGGAGGAGGAGCGTGCCAGAGAGGCGGCGCAGGCTGCCGCAGAGGGGCAGGCGGCAGCCGCCCAGGCTGGAGGGACACCTGACCGACAGGACAAGGAGGGGGAGGAGGACGTCGCGGCCCCACGGCAACGGAGGCACCCGAGGGCGCCCCGTGTGTACCGGCCCCGGCAGTCATACCAGGACCTCACGGACCGGGAATGCAGGAGGAGACTCCGGATGAGCCGGGAAACCGTGGCACACATCTGCCACCTGCTGGCACACCTGTCACCGCGTGGCACTGGCGGGGGACACCCTCTCCCCGTGTCCGTCAAGGTTACGGTGGCACTGAACTTTTATGCAACGGGGTCATTCCAGGCACCGAGTGGGGACCTGTCCGGCATATCGCAGACATCGGTGCATCGGTGCATCCGGGCAGTGAGAGATGCCCTTTATGCCATGGCGCACCGCTACATCCGCTTCCCCGTGGACCGGGCCAGCCAAGATGCCCGGGCCGTGGGCTTCTCTGCCATTGCCGGGTTCCCCATGGTCCAGGGCGCGATCGATGGGATGCACGTCGCCGTGCGGCCACCTGCAGATAACAGGGCCGTGTTCACTAATAGGAAGGGGACCTATTCGATGAACGTACAGGTGGTCTGCGACCACCGCATGATGATCCTGCACGTCTGCGCCCGTCACCCAGGCAGTGTACACGACTCATTCGTGTTGTCGCGGTCATCCATCCCCTGCATGTACGAGTGACGCCATCCCCGGCTGAGGGGCTGGTTGCTGGGCGACAGGGGCTACCCATTGCGATCGTGGCTGATGACGCCTATACGGAGGCCACGCAATGAGGCGGAGAACCGCTACAATGATGCCCATGTAGCGACAAGGGGAGTGATCGAGAGGTGCTTTGGCGTGCTGAAGATGCGTTTCAGGTGCCTGGACCTCTCTGGGGGCGCCCTCCAGTATCGGTCAGATAGGGTCGGCCGCATCATTGTGGTGTGCTGCGTCCTGCACAACATAGCCCAGCAGAGGGGCGATGTGCCGCAGGCAGAGGAGGGCGGAGTGGAGGAGCAGCAGGAAGAGGCCCAGTCCTCCCCAGATGAGGGGGATGGGGGCAATGGTCAGGGCAGACGGGGTAGACACAGACGGGTGGCTGTCCACCGTTACCGGCTGGCCCAGCGGGCACGGAACAGACTGATAGACGCCCGCTTCACTGACTAGATGGGCGTGGGAATCGGGTAGTATGGCCACAGACCGCACACCATGACAACAGCCGACCACCCACACCCCCCACCCATCCACCCACCCAGCACCCTCACCCCCCTCCCCAACCCCACACACCCCACCCGCATGCACACCACCCCCCCACTCCCAATTGCCGATCCACCGGCGGCACAACGGGCCGGGCTCACCCAGTTGCGGGTGGACGCGTGTCTATCGCAGGCCATGGAGAATGATGACAACCCGCCTCCGATGAGCTCCTGGCTCTACATCGTTGGACTATGTCTGACCCATGGCCACAGTACCACCATCCACCCGGACCATCCCTGCATGCGGCTGTGACACTGCAGCGCACGGTCCCGTCCTCTGCCCGGGGGATGTTGATGGCGGCCCAGGGGGAAGGGGGCAGACTCACCTGGGGCTGAGGTAAGACCACCCCTCACACACACACTTGCGCTCAACGTACATGACACCCCCGCACACTTTGGACAGAGCACAAAGGCAGCTTTGGTAGGTGTAACATTGACTTTAATAACCAAAGGAGTTCATGCACGTGCCCTAGCGCCTAAAACTCATCTGTGCCCTGCACCCGTGCCAACTTACTCAGTGTCTAATTGTTTGGCCTTACGGGCCCTTTGACTACGTCTACGTGGTTCCCCAGACGGTACAGCAGAACTGGAGGTGGACTCCTGTGATTCCTGCCCTCTGACACTGGATCCCTTTGGCGGCCGTTTCCTGGGGTGTCCTAGCCTAGATGGGCCAGGCTGCGGCCCGGGCGACTGGGATGGCGAGCTGCCAGCCTGTCCTGCCCGTTGCCCACCCGATGCACCTGGGACGGAAGGGAGGGAGTCCGAGGTGTCGCGGTGTACCGGGACCTCCCGTACAGAGGGAGCCGGGACGGACCACATCACCTCCTCCTCCCTCGGGGTGCCCGATGGCCCCCAGGCCTCTACATGGGTGGGGGATGCGAACGGACTGGCCATCCGACGCGCCCCCGACATCTGGCGCTGCCAGTCCTGGAGGCCCGTGCTGGTATCGACAGGGGTCTGCAGGTTTGCAGCCATGGAGCCCAGGGGGTTGTCGAACCCTGTCTGCGACAGTGCGACGCCAGCTCGCACATGGCCACTGGCGCCGATGCCCTCAGCGATGGCCTGCTGAGACTGGGCCATGGCCTGCAGAGACTGGGCCATGGCCTGCAGAGACTGGGCTATGGCCTGCTGAGACTGGGCCATGGCCTGCTGAGACTGGGCCATGGCCTGCTGAGACTGGGCTACGGCGTGCTGAGACTGGGCTATGGCGTTGAGCGCCTCTGCCATCTGGAGCTGGCACTGGCTCATGGCCTCCTGTGAGAGGGCAGCCATTTCCTGGGCCACAGACGCCGCCTGCACGGAAGGCCCCAGGCCTCGCAAACCGTTCCCCATGTCTGACACCGTCGCACCCATTGCCTCCACCGCGGACGCCACCCGTGCGGTGTCAGCCTGGGTGGCACGCATGACCGGGACCACTCCCAGCTCCTGGACGCGGGTGGACTCCTCCACCTGCGACCGCAGCCGCCGCAAGCCACCCGTCACCCTATTCGCTCGTCTCCGTGTCGGTGGTTGCATCGGATCTATGTGTGGGTGTGGTAACTGCAGGAACCCGGGATCCATCTGGGCGGCAGATGTTCGCTTGGCCTGGGCTGCCCTCCGACCGCCCGGTCCCTCTGCTGCTCCTACCTCCACCTGCTGTACCGGGACAGCTGTGTTGTGCGTACCAGTGAGTGTACCAGACGCCTCATCACTAAAGTGCCCAACCGTGGTGAGTGTTTCTGCGATGATGGAGGGTGTTGGTGACAGCAGTGGCGTTGTGTCGTGCTCTTCGTCCCACTCTGAGTCCATGGCACTTTGGGGTGGGGGTTCGTCTCCACCCATCCACTCTGAGTCACTGTCCGGTATTTCGTTTTCCCGGGTAGGGGTGTCCTGGGTAGTGCTGTCCCGGGTAGTGCTGTCCCGGGTAGTGCTGTCCCGGGTAGTGCTGTCCCGGGTAGTGGTGTCCCGGGTAGGGGTGTCCTGGGTAGTGGTGTCCCGGGTAGGGGTGTCCTGGATAGTGGTGTCCTGTGTAGTGGTGTCCTGGCTCGGATGTGACGGGGGCCTGTGGCTGCCCCCCTCATCGCTGGGTGGTCGCTCCCGCACGTGACGGGGGTGTCGTCTCCCTGTTGCTCCAGGTCTCTCCGTTTCCCGTGGTCTCCGAGGGGCATCCTGCGGGCGTCGCATGCTGGAGGGTCCGGGTCTCTCCGTCTCCCGTGGTCTCCGAGGGGCATCCTGCGGGCGTCGCATGCTGGAGGGTTCGGGTCTCTCCGTCTCCCGTGGTCTCCGAGGGGCATCCTGCGGGCGTCGCATGCTGGAGGGTGCGGGTCTCTCCGTCTCCCGTGGTCTCCGAGGGGCATCCTGCGGGCGTCGCATGCTGGAGGGTGCGGGTCTCTCCGTCTCCCGTGGTCTCCGAGGGGCATCCTGCGGGCGGTCTGCATCTGCGGGGATGGGTGCCTGGACGTTTGGTCCTGCGATACACAATGAAGCATGCATGGTTAGACATCAGGCAGTGATCAGGTGATATGGGAGAGGGGGATATAGGGGAGGGGGGATATGGGGACGGGCTGTTGGTGGCTCACTTGCTCGTGGGGCCCCGACCTCTGCATCAGCAACCTCCCGGTCCTCAGGTCCGCCAGCCAGTTCCAGGGCCCTTTCCTCGTGTACGGTCAGTGGCCTCTCATCAGCGGGCCCTCCTCCAGTCCTCACATGCTCCCTATTGTTGTGTGCGCGCTTCTCCTGGGGGGGGGGGGGTGGTGGCAGGGGTAAAAGGCAACAGTGTTAGGCAGGTATATGAATGCACGCCATCGGTTGCGCGTGCATTGCAGAGGTTAAGGTTAGGGCTGGATTCACTTGGGGATATGGGGGATATGGGGGAGGGGGGGATATGGGGGAGGGGGGATATGGGGGAGGGGGGAATATGGGGGATATGGGGGAGGGGGATATGGGGGATATGGGGGAGGGGGGATATGTGGGATATGGGGGAGGGGGGGATATGTGGGAGGGGGATATGTGGGAGGGGGGGATATGGGGAATATGGGGGAGGGGGGATATGGGGGAGGGGGTATATGGGGGAGGGGGGAATATGGGGGATATGGGGGAGGGGGGATATGGGGGAGGGGGGATATGGGGGATATGGGGGAGGGGGGATATGGGGGAGGGGGAATATGGGGGATATGGTGGAGGGGGATATGGGGGATATGGGGGAGGGGGGATATGGGGGTTATGGGGGAGGGGGGGATATGTGGGAGGGGGGATATGGGGGATATGGGGGAGGGGGGATATGGGGCAGGGGGGGATATGGGGGAGGGGGCATATGGGGGATATGGGGGATATGAGGGATATGGGGGAGGGGGGATATGGGGGAGGGGGGATATGGGGGAGGGGGGATTTGGGGGAGAGGGGATATGGGGGATATGGGGGATATGGGGGAGGGGGGATATGTGGGAGGGGGGATATGGGGAGGGGGGATATGGGGAATATGGGGGAGGGGGGATATGGGGGAGGGGGGAATATGGGGGATATGGGGGAGGGGGGATATGGGGGAGGGGGGATATGGGGGAGGGGGGAATATGGGGGATATGGGGGAGGGGGGATATGGGGGATATGGGGGAAGGGGGATATGGGGGATATGGGGGATATGGGGGAGGGGGATATGGGGGAGGGGGGAATATGGGGGATATGGGGGAGGGGGGATATGGGGGATATGGGGGAAGGGGGATATGGGGGATATGGGGGAGGGGGGATATGTGGGAGGGGGGATATGGGGAGGGGGGATATGGGGAATATGGGGGAGGGGGGATATGGGGGAGGGGGGAATATGGGGGATATGGGGGAGGGGGGATATGGGGGAGGGGGGATATGGGGGAGGGGGGAATATGGGGGATATGGGGGAGGGGGGATATGGGGGATATGGGGGAAGGGGGATATGGGGGATATGGGGGAGGGGGGATATGTGGGAGGGGGGATATGGGGGAGGGGGGATATGGGGAATATGGGGGAGGGGGGATATGGGGGATATGGGGGAGGGGGGATATGGGGGAGGGGGGAATATGGGGGATATGGGGGAGGGGGGATATGGGGGATATGGGGGATATGGGGGAGGGGGGGATATGGGGGAGGGGTGATATGGGGGATATGGGGGAGGGGGATATGGGGGAGGGGGGAATATGGGGGATATGGTGGAGGGGGGATATGGGGGAGGGGGGATGTGGGGGATATGGGGGAGGGGGGATATGGGGGATATGGGGGATATGGGGGAGGGGGGATATGGGGGAGGGGGGATATGGGGGAGGGGGGATATGGGGGAGGGGGGGATATGGGGGAGGGGGGATATGGGGGAGGGGGGGATATGGGGGATATGGGGGAGGGGGGATATGGGGGGGGATTTGGGGGAGTGGGGATATGGGGGATATGGGGGACACTCACCCTGCCTGCTCTGACGAGGTCGTTCACCTTCTTGTGGCACTGGGTGCCTGTCCGTGCTGTTAGGGCCACAGCGGTGACGGCCTCTGCCACCTCCCTCCACAGACGCCGGCTGTGGCGTGGGGCAACTCTGCGGCCGTGCCCGGGATACAGGGCGTCCCTCCTCTGCTGCACCGCATCCAGGAGCGCCTCCACATCGCGTGACTCGAACCTTGGGGCTGAGCGACGGCCAGCCATCAAGTCGGGTGTTGCGGTCGGCTGTTCCGGTCGGGTGGGGGGGGAGCTGCGCGGCCTTATGAGCCATCACGCCGTGCAGCGCGTATGACGCTGCACGGCGTGAACCACTGCGCAAGCGCGGATCCCGTTACGTCGCTGCTAGCCCATTTCGGGCCGCAGACTATCGGCCCATTTTTATGACGTGACGCAAGTGGGATTTGCGCCGTTTTTTGCGCCGATCGGCGGAGTTTCCGCCGATAACGGAGAATTTCGCCCAAAGAGAGGGAAAAAAAATGTGATGGATTTGGTACTGTTTAATCATAGAATCATAGAATTTACAGTACAGAAGGAGGCCATTCTGCCCATCGAGTCTGCACCAGCTCTTAGAAAGAGCACCCTACCCAAGCCCACACCCCTACCCTATCCACATAACTCAGTAACCCCACCCAACACTAAGGGCAATTTTGGACACTAAGGGGCAATTTATCATGGCCAATCCACCTAACCTGCACATCTTTGGACTGTGGGAGGAAACCGGAGCACCCGGAGGAAATCCACGCACACACGGGGAGGATGTGCAGACTCCGCACAGACAGTGACCCAAGCCGGGAATTGAACCTGGGACCCTGGAGCTGTGAAGCAATTGTGCTATCCACAATGCTACCGTGCTGCCCTAGGGCTGGCACAGTGGTTCACTTCTGATGTCAGGTGACTGTCTGTGTAGATTTTGTACATCCTCCCTGTGCCTGGTTTCCTCCCACAGTCCAAAGATGTACAGGTACAGGCCATGATAACGTGTCACTTAGGGTGGGGTTTCAGGAATAGGATGGGGATTTGGGCCTATGTAGTGTGGTCGTTCAAAGGGTCAGTGCAGGCTCAATGGGCCGAATGGCCTCCCTCTGCACTGTCGGGATTCTATGATTCTACGAAATGAATCATTTATGTCCGCTCTATGTATTGCAGAATTCTACGTGACAGAGCAAAATTGAATTAAAACTTAATAGATTGGAAGAAAATGGGAAGAAAAAAGTCATTATAGTATGGGCATTTCTTAATACATACATAAAATTGTGCCTTTAGTATTCAAAATCTTGGCATTAATATTAATATTATATTAATATGGCCATTCCTCACTCAAAGTAGCATTATTACCGTAATATAGAATGGAGGCCAAAACATGGTATGGTTTCAAGAAGGAGTTAGATACAGCTCTTGGGGTGAAGGGGATCAAAGGATGTGGGGGGAAGGCGGGATTAGGCTATTAAGTTGGATGGTCAGCCATGATTATGATGAATGTTGGAGCAGGCTCGAAGGGCTGAATAGACCCCTCTTGCTCTGATTTTCTATGCCAGAGGTTGCCTTGGATTACTCCAAGGGTTCTTTGTGATTCGGACACAATGTAATTAAGAGAACAGCGACTGAAGTTTGTCTACTCTACTTTATTGACACTACCTACAAGGACAGTGCTTCCCTCTCATCGGGCACCCACCTGCGTCAACAAATTAGCCATTGAGCCAGAACCCCAGTCTGCCGCATTCCATCCTGGAACACAGTAGGTCTTAGGCTTAGGCTCCTTAGGTGCCTGTCCCTTTCTCTTAAACATTGCCACCGAATCCTGCCGACTACGTCAAATATGTCTTGGATTACTCCAAGTGTTTTTTGAGATTCATACACAATGTAATTAAGAGAACAACGACAGAAGTCTGTCTTCTCTACTTTATTGATAAGACTAATATGAGAGAAGAGTATAATATACTATAATAAGAATACAACACAATAATCTCTCACCCATCAGCTCGCTGGGGGCCCCAGTGTTATTGGCGGCTTCAAGATTCAGCTCCTGGCACCTGTCGTGACTCAGGTCTGAGGTGAAGTTCAGCAAACAAGCAGGAGCACCTCTCAGTTGTACTGTGGAATAAACAAGTCTGGAAAGTCAGCAAGATGTTGTAAATAGTTGGATGAATAAAGTGTTAAACAAGAATAGCTTGGCATGAGAATGTCTGAGTTTGAACACCTGGTGCTTTATGTCCCAGTCAACATCCTGGCCCTGGAAGGCTGCCAAGTATCATCACAGTGTACAGAATTAACCCATCTCTTACAGAGGTTGGCACTGACGTGAGCTGAAAACTATCAAACCAATTTAGCAAGAGAAAAGGCTGCAAGGGCTTCAGAAAATGGCTTGTGCTTAAGATGATCAAAGGAGTTGATCAGGCAAATCACGTGAAACTATTTCCTCTGGTGAGAGAGCCCAGAACCAATGTGCATAACTTGTCGAAAAGAAAAAAGATGCATCTGTGAGGTACAGACAACTAAAAACAGATAAAGCACTTCAGGAATACAAGGAAAGTAGAAAAGAGCCCAAGCAGGGAGTTAGGAGGGCAAAAAGGGGTCACAAAATGTCCTTGGCAGATAGGATTAAGAAGAATCCCAAGGCATCTTATACGTATATTAGTAACAAGAGGGTAGTTAGAGAAAGAGCTAGTCCACTCAAGGATGAAAGGAGGGAAATTATGTGCAGAACTAAAGGAAGTAGGTGAGGTCCTTAAAGAGTATTTTGCATCGGTATTCACAATGGAGAGGGACACGTTGATTGGTGGTGTCTCAAGCGGATGTGTAAACACTTTAGAACAGGTCGTTATTACGAGGGAGGAAGTGTTAGGTGTGTTAAAAAGCATTAAGGTAGACCAATCCCCAGGGCAAGATGGCATCTATCCCAGATTTCTGAGGAAGGCAAGAGATGAAATCACTGGGCCTCTGACAGAAATCTGTGTCCTCATTGACCACAGGTGATATCCCAGAGGATTGGAGGATAGCCAATGTTGTACCATTATTTAAGAAGGGTTGCAAGGATAATTTGGGTAATTATAGGCCAGTGAGCTTGGCGTGAGTAATAGTGAAATTGTTGGAAAAGATTCTCAGAGATAGGATCTATGCACATTCGGAAGTGAATGGTCTTATTAACGACAGGCAGCATGGTTTTGTACGAGGGAGGTCATGTCTCACTAATTTGATTGAATATTTTGAGGAGGTGACAAAAATGATTGGCGAGGGAAGGGCTGTGGATGTTGTCTCCATGGACTTTAGTAAAGCATTTGATAAGGTCCCTCGTGGCAGGCTGGTGCAAAAGATTAGATCACATGGGGTCAGCGGTGAACTAGCTGGATGGATCCAGAACTGGCTTGGCCATAGAAGACAGAGGGTAGCAGTGGAAGGGTGTTTTTCCGATTGGAGGGCTGTAACTAGAGGTGTTTCGCAGGGTCAGTACTGGGACCTCTGCTCTTTGTAATATATATAAATGACTTGGAAGAAAACGCAGCGGGTTTGATTAGCAAGTTTGCAGATGATACTAAGATTGCAGGAGTTGCGGATAGTGATGAAGATTGTCAGAGAATACAACAGGATATAGATAGGCTGCAAAATTGGGCAGAGAAATGGCAGATGGAATTTAACCTGGCCAAATGCGAGATGATGCATTTTGGTAGTTCCAATTCAGGTGGGAGCTATAAAATAAATGGCAGAATCATCAGGAGCATCGAGACACAGAGAGATCTGGGCGTGCAGATCCACAGATCCTTAAAAGTGGCAGCACAGTTGGAAATGGTGGTAAAGAATGCATTTGGCATGCTTGCCTTCATAGGAAGGGATATTGAGTATAAAAACTCAAAAATTATGTTGCAATTATATAGAACGTCGGTTAGGCCATATTCGGAATACTGTGTCCAATTCTGGTCACCACACGACCAGAAGGGTGTGGAGGCTTTGAAGAGAGTACAGAAAAGGTTTACCAGGATGTTGTCTGGAATGGAGGATATTAGCCACGAGGAGAGACTGAATAAACTGGGATTGTTCTTCCTGGAGAGACGGAGGGAGAGGAGCGATCTGATAGAAGTTTATAAAATTATTCGGGGTACGGATAGGGTGAACAATTGGAGGCTTTTTCCCAGGGCGGAAATGACAATTACAAGTGGGCAAAAGTTTAAGGTGAGGGGGGAAAGGTTCAGTGGAGATGTGCGGGGTAAGTTTTTTACATAGAAGGTGGTGGTGGCCTGGAATGCACTGCCAAGGGAGGTGGTTGAGGCAGATACATTCGCAACCTCTAAGACGTACCTGGATAGGCACATGAACATACGGGATATGTAAGGATACAGGCGGTTGGTCGAGATAGCCCACGTGATTGGTGCAGGCTTGGAGGGCAGAAGGGCCTGTTCCTTTGATGTACTGTTCACATTAAAAAACTAGAGACAGATCATTCAGGGTCGGTGCCAGGAAGCTTGCCTAAAAGCAATAGCTTGTGGAAGTATGGAATCCTCTCTCCCAAAAAGCTGTTGAGATTAGGGGTTGAATTTCACCCCAGGACGCTGGCATCAGGGAAGAATGTGGGTCCTGAGCCACACTCGCTGGCAATGGGACCGGCTCAGTGACTAGCACAGGTGGCCTTCGAATTGACTGCTTGTTGTCCAGTCATTCCAATTGAGGACAGCAGGGGGGCTCCCGATGCTGCCGGCCTAATCAGAGGCCCAGTGGTTCTGCAGCCCAGGTGGTATTATCAGGGGAGGTGTGGACTGGTGAGACAGGCGGGAGGTCTCCAGGCACCTTCAGGTAAGTATGATTAAAAAGAAGGAATCGGAATGCTGAGTGTCAGAGGGGAACACCTTCAAGTAGATCATTGGGACTGTGGGGCCTATTCATGACCATTCACTTTGGGTCATGGATTCTCTGGCTCTGGCCCCTGCACCCCTGTAAACCGTGCCCCCCCCCCCCCCCCCCCCCGCCTCCCTCCCTCACCCCCAGGCTTCCACAGAGAGGCTGCATCCATTAACGTTGGTGACCTCTCCACTGGCACGGCGGCACACTGGTTAGCACTGCTGCCCCACAGCGGCAGTGAGCCGGGTTCAATTCCGGCCTCGGGTGACTCTCTGAGTGGAGTTTGCACATTCTCCCCGTGTCTGCGTGGGTTTCCTCTGGGTGCTGCCCTTTCCTCCTACAGACCAACGTTGTGCAGGCGAAGCGGGCTGGCCGCCATGCTAAGTCACCCCATTGTGCCCGGAGGATAGGTGGGATTACGGGGATAGGGCGGGGGGGATTGAGCTTAGATACGGTGCTTTTTCGAAGGGCCAGTGCAGACTCAATGGGCCGAATGGCCTCCTTCTGCACTGTAGGGATTCTGTGACTCAATGGCCTATTCCTATCCCTATCTCTTTATGTTGCTGAGACTCTGTTAATCAGCCCATTGTTGCTTTTTATTCGTGGATCCTCACAATTGTCTGGGTCTCTCAGCGACCCCTTGCATTGCTTATCTCCATGTTGCACATTATCCCATATTCCGTATGGATGAACAGTAGCACTAACAGTATAATAATTTCTTTGCACCTGGTGTCATCGCACAGTTGTCCCACGAGCTGCTGTTACATAACACCACCCATCACCTAAACACATTCCAGGTGCTGAACACAGATTAACTTTATCAACAACATGAGGTGTATTTAAAACCCCTAATATGTGTTTATCGATTATCATACATGGATAAAGCATTTGTGCGGTGTCACTAATTTATACTGAATACTGAAGGATTCTTTTAGTTTCTAAATCCTCCTGTGTTCTAATAAATAGAAATCCTTCAGAATTATACACCGCGAGATTACTCACAGCCAAAATTAAATCAGACAGAAGTTGCCCTTGGTGCTTGCCTTTACTGATCTGACCTGAAACAAGGGTTCAGATCCACAGCCCTCCGGGCCTAAGTATTTGGTTGAGAACCATCATGCCACAGTGAAGCTGGCTGCTTGTGCTGACTGAATGCCCAAAGCAATTGCGCAAAAAATCAGAGGACGGCAATCAGACGTGGAAATCATAATTCTCTTTCCCCTTAACTTCACCTCCTTCATTGGGCGGGATGTTTTACCTGCCTCATGACGGCGGAGCTGGCCCAACATTGGCCAGAGGTGAGGTCTTCTCGTCCCACCGTCGCCGATGGGGCTCCCCGCTGAATACACCCCTCGCCGTTGGAAAACCCCTGGCGGGTGTGCGCCGTCGGCTGAAATTGGCTCAGTTACAGGAAACAAAATATGGCAGTGAATTCCTGTTCTTCAGACAGTCGGGTGCCCGAACCACAACCCCCCCCCCCACCAGCAGGGCAGTCCTGGGTGCAATGATATATTGATATTTTCAATTGCTTTATTAACTCGGGGTGAGTGGAGGGAACAGCATTATAAAGTTTGAAAACAATACAAAATTTAGCAAGTTAGCAGTGGTGAGGATAGTTACAGACTTCAGGATACATAAACAGGAGAGTGAAATGGGAAGAATCACGGTAGGTAGAGTTTAATACGGAGAAGTTTGAACTGGTGCTCAAATGTGGGGACTAATGTGGGAAAGAATAGACTGTAAATGGCAGGATTGTGAAAAGTGTAAATAAGGAGATAGACTGTGGTATCTATATGCATCAATCTGTAAAAGGAGCCAGACAAGTGGTTATAGAAAGCATATGGGTTGCTTTGATTTTAAATTGCGGAGCAGAATAAATATCAGAGAGTTCCTGATAGAAACTTATAAATTGGTGTATCTATATATAAATCAGAATTAGGTCGCAGCTTACACCATTTTGGACAATTCTAGGCCCTACATTTCAGGGAAGATCTGAACATACGAATTAGAAACAGCCATTCGGCCCCTCCAGCCTGCTCCACCATTCAATAGGATCGTGGCTCATGTGCTTGAGTTTGGAATTCCACATTCCCATTTACCCCCGATACCTTGGATGTCCTTGCCTAACAAGAATCTATCTACCTCCGCCTGAAACATACTCATTGGCCCTGCCTCCAGCACCATCTGAGGCAGAGAGTTCCAAAGTCACTCAACTCTCCTCATCTCTGCCCTAAAAGGGCGACTCATAACAGTAAACCTGCCCCCTAGTCTGGACTCAACCACAAGAGGGAACGTCCTTTCCAGATCCACCATGTCAAGACCAGTTGGGATTTTCTACACTTCAATCCAAGTCACCCCTCCCTCTTCTAAACTCCAGTGGAAACCAGCCCAGCCTATCCAACCTTTCTTCATTAGGCAGCCCGTGCATTCCGGGAGTCGATCTCCTCTGAACCGCCTCCAACACATTTTATAGCCTTCCTTAAAAGAGGAGATCAAAGCTAATACAGTATTCAAGATGTGATCTCAGCATTGGCCTATAAAGCTGAAGCATATCATCATTAATTATATGTTCAATCCCTCTCATAATAAAATATAGCATTCCATTAGCCTTCTGAATTACTTGCTGTGTCTGCATATTAACTTTGTGTGACTCACGTACGATGCAAGAACCCTTTCCTTTGTTCTCATTTATTTTATTTTATTATTATTGGTCCATGGAGCCATAATCGGAATGTGCCTTTAAGCAGAAGTCTCAAGCTGAAGTAGCCTGCTTGTCAGGACATTGTGTTCCCAAGTTTTGCTTTGGAGAAAAGGAACCGTACTCGTTGGCGCTGAGTGAATCTTCGGAACCAGTTTTGGCGGAAGTTGGTTCGCTTGGCTAACTGGCAGCCATTGGGTTGTTCTGGCTGACAACAGTCAGTGATTGGTTCCTACATGAAGCTTTCTGAGAGAACTGGGTAGAAGTGTTTAGACCTTGGAAGGAGAAGGAACACACACTCCCTCTTGTTTTAGTGTTCTAAAACCAATGAGTGCTTGACTCATTTTTGCTACAAACTTGAAATGATGCTGAGTCTGCAGAGAAGGTCGATAACTTTGCCAGAGAAAATGATCTCAAGCCTAGAAAGAAGAAGTACCAAAGCCTGAACTTCAGAAAGACATTAACTGGAAGTTATCCCCGCGCATCAAATAACTTTAACCTTTTATTTTATAAATACATTTTTTAACCTTTCAACCACCCTTTCCTTTCTGTGTTGTTTGCCTTTTGAGTGCGTGTCTGTAGAGACTGGGGGCAATTAGTAAGTGTGTGTGTCTTGGGGAGGGGGGGGGGGGGGGGTTGAGAAAGGAATATTAGATAGTCAGTGTGAATTGTATTGAATTGCATTCTTCTGCTGTAAATAGTGTGAGTCGTCTTGTTTAGCTGAGTTCTATATAAACACAGACACAAAGTGCACTCATTCAGCTTTGCACACGGTGAAGCCGAGACATCCTGAGTGAGAAGACAGCGAGATTAAGGTTGAAATTTGGTATTTTGGAGCAGTGAGGTAATTCGGTGCAGAGTGGGAGGAGGTGCTTTTCCCCTATTGTTTTGATTTCCTTCTTCTGGCCTGTAACTGTTAATCTGCAGGGAGAGATCTGATAAATTTGAAAAAAAAAATTGAAAAAAAAATCTAGTTCCAACTTATCAATAAACTAGGTCGACGAGTAACTAAACCTGAGGGCAGAGATTAGTATTTAGCATTTAATTTTACAGTAAAAATCTAGTGTCATGGTCATATCGTTAATTGTAACTCAATCTAACAATATATCCGGTATTATTTTAAATTAACTAACTAGTGCTTAAATGTCACTCAGCAGGGTGCAGTGTTCCAACTGTGAGATGTGGCAGATCTGTGATGCCTCCCGTGTTCCGGTCAACTATGTCTGCAGCAAGTGTAACCAATGGCAGCTCCTCAAAGACTGCGTGGTTCAGTTGGAGCCCCAGTTGGATGCACTTAGGAGCATGTAGGTGGAGGTAAGAGTCATAGATAGGAGTTATAGAGACGTGGTTACATCCAAGGTGCAGGCAGACAGCGGATGACCGCTAGAAAGGGCAGGTAGTCAATGCAGGAATCCCCTGTGGTTGTCGCCCTCTATAACAGTTATACCATTTTGGATGCTGTTGGGAGGGATAGCCCATCAGGGAACAACAACAGCAGCCAGATCAATGGCACCACAACTGGCTCTGTTGCTCAGCAGGGGAGGGAAAAATGCAGGAGAGCGATAGTAATAGGGGACTCTATAGTAAGGGGTACAGATAGGCACTTGTGAGGACATGAAAGAGACCCCAGGATGGTATGTTGCCTCCCTGGTGCCAGGGTCAAGGATATCTCTGAACAAACACAAGACATCCTGAAGGGGGAGGGTGATGTTGCTAACTTTTGGTTGGTTCAATTGGCTCTGTTTTATAACCTTTGCTCTCGAGTCGCCAGGTACCTTTATGATACCGCCACGAGGTTCAAGTTCAAGTGATGATCAATAACTCAACACACCAGTTAGTAAGATTCAAATCAAAGCACATTTATTATACACAGTAAATTGCTACTCATGCATAAATTCTACTTCTAAGCTACTTCTACAACTAACAGGCCTATACTTAGCTTCGGACTGGCCCACCAGGTCAGGGGAACAAATGGCCTTTTGTTTGGATTCTGAAACTGCGGGATTCAAAGCCGGTATGGACTGGTAGCTAGGAGCGCCTATCTCGTAGCAAGCGTTGACTTGAGACTTACTTCAGTGATGCGGCAGCTTGGACAGTTCACTCTCAAGAGTTGGTTCGCATTGCTGAGTGACCCTGTCAAGAAGAACAATTTGAACTTGGGGGCTTAACTTTATAGTCCCCAGGGGCTTCCCGCCTTTCGGGGCGGACCCTGTACCTGGTCCCAAGTGATTGGACTTTGTTCCAATCGCTTGGTTTGATTTCTCCAATACTGGAGCGGTTCCCTGATCGATGGGCGGTCTTGAGGTGTCCGTTAACCTCTTTTGTGTTGGCTCCTGCTGGCGCCGGGGAGTCTGGCTTAGCTTTGTTTGTCCCAAATGTTGCGATTGTTCCCGGGGATTGCTTATTAGTATGTAGATGGCTGCTAAATTATTATGCAGATGGCTGCTTGTATCGATGCTGTCTGGGCTTTTGCAGAGTTTAATACACAGTAAACTTGCACCTGCTGGTTTCTGTCTGTGTTGGCTGAATTTCCCTGCAGCCTTTGCTGTTCTCCATTTTACATCGGGAGTTGGCCAACCCAGGTGGCTACAGTGAACAGACAGAGGTCGTGGTACACATAGTCACTAACGGCACAGGCAGGAAGAGTGATGAGGTCCTGCAGAAGGAGTTCAGGGAGTTCGGCAGTAAGCTAAAAAGCAGGACCTCTCGGGTTGTAATCTCAGGATTACTCCCTGTGCCACGTGCCAGTGAGGCTCCAAAAAGGAGGATAGCACAGCTGAAACGTGGTTAAACTGATGCTGTAGGATGGAGGGTTTCAGATTTTCGGACCATTGGGATCTCTTCCGGGACAGGTGGGGCCTGTATAAGAAGGATGGGTTGCATCTAAACTGGAGGGATACCAATATCCTGGCTGGGAGGTTTGCTAGATTCACTCAGGAGGATTTAAACTAGTATGGCAGGGGGGTGGGAACCAGAATGTGAGCTTAGAAAATGTAATAACTGAAGGGGAAATATAGAACCAAAATAAAAGAACAACATCACCCTCAGGCAGAGCAAAAAAGGTGACAAGTGTGAAAAGGGAGGTGGTCAATACAGGACTGAGGGTATTTAACCTAAATGTGCGCAGTATATGGAACAAGGTAAATTAGCTTGTTGAGCACATTGAAATTGGCAGGTACGATGTTGTGGGCATCACAGAGACGTGATTGCAAGGGGATCGAAAGGACAGGCAGATGGTCAAAGGGGGCAGGGTTGAATTGTTAGTAAGGAATGAAGTTAAATCGATAGCAAAGAGCGATATAGGATCAGAAGGCATAGATTCGCTGTGGATAGAGTTGAGGAATCGCAAAGAGAAAAAGACCCTGATGGGAGTTATGTACAAGCCCCCTAGCAGTAGTAAGGAAGTGGGGCAGAAAATAAATCAGGAGATAGAAAAGGCATGTAAACAAGGCATAAGAACATAAGAACTAGGAACAGGAGTAGGCCATCTGGCCCCTTGAGCCTGCTCCGCCATTTAATGAGATCATGGCTGATCTTTGTGGACTCAGCTCCACTCTCCGGCCCGTACACCATATCCCCGAATCCCTTTATTCTTTAGAAAGGTATCTATCTTTTTCTTAAAAACGTTTAAAGAAGGAGCCTCAACTGCTTCACTGGGCAAGGAATTCCAGAGATTCACAACCCTTTGGGTGAAGAAGTGACTCCTACACTCCGTCCTAAATCTACTTCCCCTTATTTTGAGGCTATGCCCCCTAGTTCTGCTTTCCCCGACCAGTGGAAACAACCTGCCCGCATCTATCCTATCTATTCCCTTCATAATTTTATATGTTTCAATAAGATCCACCCGCATCCTTCTAAACTCCAATGAGTACAGTCCCAGTCTACTCAACCTCTCGTCATAATCTAATCTCCTCAACTCTGGGATCAACCTAGTGAATCTCCGCTGCACTCCCTCCAGTGCCAATATGTCCTTTCTCAGGTAAGGAGACCAAAATTGAACACAAAACTCCAGATGCGGCCTCACCAACACCCTATACAATTGCAGCATAACCTCACTAGTCTTGAACTCCATCCCTCTAGCAACGAAAGGCAAAACTCGATTAGCCTTCTTAATCACCTGTTGCACCTGCACACCAACTTTTTGCAACTCGTGCACCAGCACACCCAGGTCCCTCTGCACAGCAGCATGTTTTAACATCTTACCGTTTAAATAATAATCCATTCTGCTGTTATTCCTCCCAAAATGGATAGCCTCACACTTGGCAACATTGAATTCCATCTGCCAGACCCTAGCCCATTCACCTAACCTATCCAAATCCTTCTGCAGACTTCTGGTATCCTCTGCACTTTTTGCTTTACCACTCATCTTAGTGTCGTTTGCAAACATTGACACATTGCACTTGTCTTTAAAACAGAGATAGGTTTTTGATCAATAAGGGGAGCAGGGGTTATGGGGAGAAGGCAGGAGAATGTGGATGAGAAGAATATCAGCCATGATTGAATGGCGGAGCAGATTCGATGGGCCGAGTGGCCTATTTCTGCTCCTGTATGCTATGGTCTTGTGGTCTTATAGTTACTTTTCCTGTCAGTTTACTTATAAAACTGTGCATAAGAACAGGTTACTTGTGTTAAAGTTATAAACTGATTGACAGCAGTTTATTGGGCTCAGCCAAAGACCTTGGGTATTTTAAACAAAATCTAATTTTACCAGTGTTGTGACTCCGAGTCAAGTGGGGCTGGAATTGACTGCGCACTCACCCAGGGTGTTGGGACAACTAGAACACCTACTTCCCTCTGCACCTCGAAATTCTGTGGCCGTTCTCCATTTAAGTAATACTCTGCTCTTTTGTCCTTCCTCCCAAAGTGAACAGCTTCATGTTTTCCCATATTATGCTCGACCTGTCAGATTTTTGCCCACTCATTCAACCTATCCGTATCCTGCAGCAGCGAGAAACACTGCACTATTCAACAACATTTGCCAATTTGTAGTCCTCTTTGAGAGTCCGCCTGCCAAGGCCACACTTAGAGGGGTTTCAGGAAAGGTTCCTCGCTGATCGGGGCGCCATTGTGTCCAGCAGACCTGATCCCCCCCCCCTACCCTTTCAGGCCACTCACCCCATTTTTGACCCCCCCCCCCCAACCAACTCCACCTTGGGGAGGCCCCCCTCACAGCCCCTCTACCTGGTAAGTCCACCCCCGGGCCCAATCCCTGGCAGTGCCAACCTGGCACTTGGGCAGTCTGGCACTCCCAGTGCACTGCTAGCCTGGCAATGTCAAGGTGCCCGGGTATCAGAGGGAGTGCCAGGGTGCCACCCTGCCCTGTCCCTGATGACCTGGGGGCCTCCAATAGCCTTGGAGAGCCTTTTGGTTCCATTTGCCTGATCCACGTTTGTGTGGGCCAGTACCTTGGCGAGGTCTCCCAGGCGCGGCCGTTGAGTCCCGGGCGGCGGGTGAATCCGCCGAGTGCATATTTAAATATGCCATAAGGCTCATTTAAATATGCTGATCTGGACCACACCCAGTGAGGGTGAGACCCCGATTGGGACGTCCCTCATGACTCCATTGATTCAACAGGATCTAGCGAGACGTTTTGAGCATCGCCAGTCTTGCGAGAGGCCTCGCTCGAGATTCAACAGCCTCATCCTGACACCAAGTCGGGTGCAATAAGGCCACTGAATTATGCCCATTATGCTTTCTTCACAACAGACTTTCCTACCTCTCTTTGTGTCATGAGCTGCCATGCCTTCGATCCCTTCATCAGTGGACTTTTATCAGGGTGTTACCAGGAATGTGGAGAGCTAATGTTAGGAGGTGACATGATGTTCGTTTTTAAGATGATGAGAAGTTTCTGATAAAGTTGATGGAGGAAATAAAATGTTTCCCTTTGTCCGGTGGATCAAGAGGTCAGAGATTTCAGAACATTAACAAAAGATCCAGAGGGGAGGTGCGGATAATTCTTTTTTGCTGCCACGATCCAGAGAGCTCTGCCTGAAAAGACGATGGAAGCTGATTCTATTGATAATTTTAAAAGAGAGTTGCAGACGTACTTGACGTTGAGGGACTAAGGGGCTACCAACTCAAGGCAGGAATTTGGGAATAAGCACAATGTTCTTGCAAAGAGCCAGGGCAGCCATAATGGGCCCTCCTTCTGGCGGTGAGATTCACCGACCCCCCAGCAGCGTGGGAGAATTCTGGCCTGCGTTTCTGTTATCCTAACAAAAAAATCAAGTCGCCCTGCCAATTCCACAAACTCGTACAGCAGCGCATTTGAAAGCCTGGTTGATGCAGTGGGAAATTGAGGCAGGTGGAAAACCTGCTCTCCGGGTATCAGGGGAACAGAAAGCTGGTTGTTTCAGTCTTACATCTGATTGTCACGCTATAATCTGAGCAGAGACAGGGAAAATAAGAGCATTATAAACATTACAATTCATCACTTTGACAAATTAACTTATGGCAAGCTCAGTACAGCTGTGCGAGACGAATCCTTTGTCTCCTCCAGAGGATCAATTTATTAAACTGATTCCATTAGGGTGAAGGGCCTATTGGTTTCAAAATCTCCTCCACCCCTTCACTCCCCTCTTAGTATTTGTAAATCAGCACCATTCAGCAGCAAGTAAACAACAGGGCTTGTTCTATGGCAAAGATTCAGATTGAATTTTATAGCCCAACAGGTCCAGGTAAGTGTTTATGCTCTACATAACATCGCTATTCTTCTTAATTTTAGCCTATCACAATATCCTATCCCTTTTTCCCACATTGAACTTACCTAACGCCCTCTTAGACGCATCTACAATATGAGCCACAATCATTCCATATGGTTACAAATGGCACATATTCATGCCAAATTTCTTTAGCTTCCGTAGGAAGTAGAGATGTTGCATGAGAATTGCAGATGGGAAGGGAGGGAATTAATTTTATTCAGGCATCGGGGGTTCCTTGGCATGCCTCCAAGAAGCAGCCTCAACTCATTGGCTGAGCTTCACCCTCCGCAGGGGGGCCCACCTACATTCTGGAAACTTCCAGAGGCCTTCAGATGAATGCCTCCAATGGGCCCCCAATTTAATTGACCTAAATTAGCCACCAATTGCTGGCACCCCCACCAACCCCCACATCACCCCATTGACACAACCGCATAGAAACCTGCTCGGAGCCGGAACCACGGTGAGACGCGGGCACTTCAGCCAGGAATGGAAAGTTGCGAGCTTGCTCCGTCTCCTTTCTACCCGTGCATTCTATCGGGAATTTGGCCAACTTCATGCAAAGGTTAATTTTCCTAGATTACTGCCTGGTTTTACCCTGAGTTTCAGACTCACAAACATGTGCTGATGTTGAACCTGCGAGTAACAACTGAAAATGCCCTCCTAATGACCGTCAAGAGAAGAGATTGTATAAACCAAACTGAGCTGGTTCTAAGAAATATAACATCAAATTTTCAGCACAGAATCTAGTCATTTAACTGGGCTGTTCCATATGAACTTCCTCACATAAGAACTAGGAGCAGGAGTAGGCCATCAAGCCCCTCGAGCCTGCTCCGCCATTCAATGAGACCATGGCTGATCTTTTTTGGGCTCAGCTCCATTTTCCGGCCCGAACACCATAACCCTTGGTCCCTTTATTCTTCAAAAAAAATCTATCTTTATTTTAAAGACATTTAATGAAGGAGCCTCAACTGCTTCACTGGGCAAGAAATTCCAGAGATTCACAACCCTTTGGGTGAAGAGGTTCCTCCTAAGCTCAGTCCTCACACTCTCCTTCATCTAACTCTAACTTCAAACCATTCCCAATATCAGAAGACTTCCTGGATCCATGGAATTGAACTGGTGGCTCCTGGCGAATTTGGAATTTGAAATGGAATAATAATATTCCAAAATGCAGATGGTAAGACGTGTTCAAAATGTTATGAGATGCATGATAGTATCTGATACAGTGGCACACTGGAGCAGTGAGGGCGAAGGTGAGATTTATGGAAGCTGGTTCAGCACAGGGCTAAATTGCTGGCTTTGAAAGCAGACCAAGGCAGGCCAGCAGCACGGTTCAATTCCTGTACCAGCCTCCCCGAACAGGCGCCGGAATGTGGCGACTAGGGGCTTTTCACAGGAACTTCATTTGAAGCCGACTTGTGACAATAAGTGATTTTCATTCATTTCAAATTAAGGAAAGCTTTGTATTGAGTAAAGAGGGAAAGATTGCCCTTAGTGTTGGGTTGGGTTGCTGGGTTGTGGGGATAGGGTGGAGGTGTCGACCTTGGGTGGGGTGCTCTTTCCAAGAGCCGGTGCAGACTCGATGGGCCGAATGGCCTCCTTCTGCACTATAAATTCTATGATAATCTATGATTGTTTCCACAGTTTAGGGAGTCAGTGATGTATTGCCTAATAATTGAAACTCATAATTTACTCAGAGTGCCTGGAATTTGCTGCCAAGGGAGGTGGTGGAAGCAGGTACGGGAGCGATGTTTAAGAGGCATTTTGACAAATACATAAATAGGATGGGAATAGAGGGATACGGACCCCGGAGGTGCAGAGGGTTTTAGTTTGGACTGGCATCATGATCGGCGCAGGCTTGGAGGGCCGAAGGGCCTGATCCTGTGCTGTACTGTTCTTTGTTCCAATTATGAGAGCAAGAGATCGGTGCGAATAAAGTTTTTGTAGACGATGGCCTGGATTTTCCCCCCACTTTTCGTGTAGGGCGGGATCAACGACGGGAGAGGAAAATCACAAATTGTGCTTCATGCCGTATTGAAAGTGCAATGTGATTGCCACCCCCACCCCTCCACCAGTTAGATCCGCCAGAGGAGCTCAGGTGAGTGAATCATTCAGGGGAAGAAGTACAGACCACAGCAGTACGTGGGCATCGCAGTAGAACCTCCGCCTGGCTTAGCATTGCCCCGGGCACTGCTCCCTTGGATCTTGTTCTCTAAGTTCCTCAAGACAAGGTGGAGAAAGGCGGCGTTGAGGATGTTGGCTTCAACGCCGCTCTTCCCACCTGCTGCGCGACATCCTGCACCAAAAAGGGGAAATTCCGACAATGTGTTGGAATGTTTAAACACATGGAATAGAACATTGTGCTTTTTAAGGGGAAAATGAAGTCGAGAAACATGCTGGGCTGTGAGAGGGGAGCAGACAGTGGGGTTGGTTTTGGATCGCTCAGATAGAAAGCTGGCTAAGAAATGACCTGAACACTGTAAATGGCTCTATATTCTACTATGCTTGCACGACACCTTCGTTCATTGTTGCAGGCGTGTACTTCCGATGTCTTTCGAAGACTTTGTGAAAAGCGTGCACTCATCCCAAACTCTGCTGCTCCTATAAGAGCATATGTTAAGAAACACGAGAATGTGCACGCCATTCAGCCCATCGAGCCTGCTCCACCATTCTCGCTGATCCAATTGTGACCTTTCTTGCCTCGCCCCGTAACCCTTGACTCCCTTGTCAATCAAAAATCTATCTAATTCAGCCTTACATACATGAAATGAACCAGCATCCTCTGAGGAAGATAATTCCAAACACGAACAACCCTCTGAGCAAAGAAATTCTTCCTCATTTCTGTCTTAAATGGAAGGACGCGTATTTTTTAATTGTGCCATCTAGTCCTAGATTTCCCATGAGGGGTAATTAAGACCACAAGACGTAGGAGCGGACTTAGGCCATTCGATCTGTCGAGTCTTCTCCGCCATTCCATCATGGTTGATATGTTTCCATCCACATTCCCCTGCCTTCTCCTCACAGCGGCTACCTTGTCACACCCCCCCAGAATCCTATGTGTCTAAATGAGATTATCTTACATTCTTCCAAAGGTCAATGAGTAAAGGCTCATCCTACTTAACCTTTCCTCGTCAGACCAATCCCCATTCCAGGAATCATAGAGCATAGAACATAGAACATTACAGTGCAGTACAGGCCCTTCGGCCCTCGATATTGCACTGACCTGTGAAACCACTCTGAAGCCCATCTACACTATTCCCTTATCATCCATATGTTTATCCAATGACCATTTAAATGCCCTTAATGTTGGCGAGTCCACTACTGTTGCAGGCAGGGCATTCCACGCCCTTACTACTCTCTGAGTAAAGAACCTACCTCTTACATCTGTCCTATATCTACCTCCCCTCAATTTAAAGCTATGTCCCCTCGTGCTAGACATCACCATCCGAGGAAAAAGGCTCTCACTGTCCACCCTATCTAATCCTCTGATCATCTTGTATGCCTCAATTAAGTCACCTCTTAACCTTCTTCTCTCTAACGAAAACAGCCTCAAGTCCCTCAGCCTTCCCTCATAAGATCTTCCCTCCATACCAGGCAACATTCTGGTAAATCTCCTCTGCACCCTTTCCAATGCTTCCACATCCTTCCTATAATGCGGCGACCAGAATTGCACGCAATACTCCAAATGTGGCCGCACTAGAGTGTTGTACAGCTGCAACATGACCTCATGGCTCTGAAACTCAATCCCTCTACCAGTAAAAGCTAACACACCGTACGCTTCTTAACAACCCTCTCAACCTGGGTAGCAACTTTCAGGGATCTATGTACATGGACACCGAGATCTCTCTGCTCATCCACACTACCGAGAATCTTACCATTAGCCCGGTACTCGGTCTTCCTGTTATTCCTTCCACAATGAATCATCTCACACTTTTCTGCATTAAACTCCATTTGCCACCTCTCAGCCCAGCTCTGCAGCTTATCTATGTCCCTCTGTAACTTGTAACATCCTTCCGCTCTGTCCACATCTCCACCGACTTTAGTGTCATCTTCAAATTTACTCACCCCTCCTTCTCCGCCCTCCTCCAGGTCATTTATAAAAATGACAAACAGCAGTGGCCCCAAAACAGATCCTTGTGGTACACCACTAGTAACTGCACTCCAGGCTGAACATTTCCCATCAACCACTACCCTTTGTCTTCTTCCCGCTAGCCATTTCTGATCCAAACTGCTAAATCACCCTCAATCCCATGCCTCTGTATTTTCTGCAATAGCCTACCGTGGGGAACATTATCAAACACTTTACTGACATCCATATACACCACATCAACTGCTTTACCCTCGTCCACCTGTTTGGTCACCTTCTCAAATAACTCGATAAGGTTTGTAAGGCACGACCTACCGTTCACAAAACCGTGTTGACTATCTCTAATCAAATTATTCCTTTCCAGATGATTATACATCCTATCTCTTATAAACCTTTCCAAGACATTGCCCACAACAGAAGTAAGGCTCACTGGTCTATAGTTAGCGGGGTTGTCTCTACTCCCCTTCTTGAACAAGGGGACAACATTTGCTATCCTCCAGTCTTCTGCCACTATTCCTGTAGACAATGATGACATAAAGATCAAAGCCAAAGGCTCAGCAATCTCATCCTTAGCTTCCCAGAGAATCCTAGGATAAATCCCAACAGCCCAGGGGTCTTATCTATTTTCACACTTTCCAGAATTGCTAACACCTCCTTATGAACCTCAAACCCTTCTAGTCTAGTAGCCTGTATCTCAGTATTCTCCTCGACAACATTGTCTTTTTCCTGTGTGAATACTGATGAAAAATATTCATTTAGCACCTCTCCTATCTTCTCGGACTCCACGCACTCCTTCCCACGACTGTCCTTCACTGGCCCTACTCTTACCCTAGTCATTCTTTTATTCCTGACATATCTATAGAAAGCTTTAGGGTTATCCTTGATCCTACCTGCCAAAAAATTCTCATGTCCTCTCCTGGCTCTTCTTAGCTCTCTCTTTATGTCCTTCCTAGCTAACTTGTAACTCTCAAGTGCCCTAACTGAACCTTCACGTCTCATCTTTTCATAAGCCTTCTTCTTCCTCTTGAAAAGTGATTCAACTACTTTAGTAAACCACGGTTCCCTCGCTCGACCACTTCCTCCCTGCCTGACAGGTACATACTTCTCAAGGACACGCAGTAGCTGCTCCTTGAACAAGCTCCACATTTCAATTGTGCCCATCCCCTGCAGTTTCCCTCCCATCCGATGCATCCTAAGTCTTGCCTCATCGCATCATAATTGCCTTTCCCCCAGATATAACTCTGGTCCTACGGTATATATCTACCCTTTCCATCGCTAAAGTAAACGTAATCGAATTGTGGTCACTATCACCAAAGTGCTCACCTACCTCCAAAGCTAACCCCTGTCTTGGTTCATTACCCAGTACCAAATCCAATATGGCCTCGCCTCTCATTGGCCTATCTACATACTGTGTCAGGAAACCCTCCTGCACACATTGGACAAAAACGGACCCATCTAAAGTACTCGACCTATAGCGTTTCCAGTCAATATTTGGAAAGTTAAAGTCCCCCATAACAACTACCCTGTTGCTTTCGCTCCTATCTAGAATCATCTTTGCAATCCTTTCCTCTACATCTCTGGAACTTTTCAGAGGCCTATAGAAAACTCCTAACAGGGTGACCTCTCCTTTCCTGTTTCTAACCTCAGCCCATACTACCTCAGTAGACGAGTCCTCATCAAACATCCTTTCTACCACCGTAATAATATCCTTGACTAGCAATGCCACCCTGCCCCCTCTTTTACCACCTTCCCTGAGGTTACTGAAATATCTAAACCCCGGCACCTGCAACAACCATCCCTGTCCCTGCTCCGAAATGGCCACAACATTGAAGCCCCAGGTACCAACCCATGCCGCAAGTTCACCCACCTTATTCCGAATGCTCCTGGCATTGAAGTAGACACACTTTAAACCAGCCTTGTGAACCTTCATGGACTGCTTCCAATGTAAGTAAGGTGAGCAAAACAGTATGCCGCCCTCTAGGTGTCGCCTCACCAATGTACTGTACAGTTGCAGCAAAACTTCTCTAATTGTATCTTCCACAGACCTTGCAATAAAGGCCAACATTTTGTCTGCCTTCCTAACTACCTGCTTTACCTGCATGCTGACTTTTATGATTCTAGTACAAGGACACCCAGGTCCCTCTGTACCACAGCATTCTGCTGGCTCCTTTCAGTTTAAATAACATTCTGTTTTTCTAATCTTCCTGCCATGAAGTGAACAATATTGCATTATCCCATATTGTATTCCATCTGTCAATTTCTGCCCACTCGTTAATTCTATCTTTATCCCTTTTCAGACTCTTTATATTCTCCCTGCAATTTCCTACTTTTCTTGGTGCAGTCAGCAAATTTGGCGGCAATGCAGAATGTCCCTTCATCCAAGTCACTATTGACCGTCAATCGTTGAGGCACCTGTACTGATCCTGTTGCTCTACAGTTGTTACAGTTGGCCAACTTGAAAATAAGCCATTTTTCCTGACTCTCTGTTTCTTGTTAGTTAGCCAATCTATCCATGTTCTTAAATCAACGTGAACACCATGGGCTCTTGTGCATTCGATCTGGCACCAAGTCCAGTTCACACAGCATTCCAATCGTCACTGAGCTACCTAGGTTCCTGATTCAACAATGCTCCAATTTTAAAATTTCCATCCTTCTTTGTAAATCTCCCGTGTCCTGCCCCCTTCCGACTTCTGTAACCTCCTCAAGTCCAATAGCCCTCCTCGATCTCTGTGCATCCCTGATTTTCATAGCTCCATCATGGGACATCGTGGCCTCAGCTGCCTCTGCCTTAAGCTCTGGAATTCGCTACATAAACCTTGTGAATTCTCCACCCCTTTTCCTGACTTTAAGACACTCCTTAAAGCCTGCTTCTTTGCCCAAATGTCTCCTTATGAGACTCAATCTCAAAAATAGTCAATGACAATGCTCCTGTAAAGCATGATGGGACATTTTACTTCGCTAACATTGCGATTTAAATGCAAACTTCGTTGTTGATGCTAAACTTAGCAATGTCTGAAATGTTTTTGATGTGGGACCTGACAGAATTTTGAGGTTATTTAGAAGCCCCCCCATTAGGTTACCCTGTGCAGGAAAATTCACTGGGCGGAATTTTCCCCAAAATGGCAAAAATGGTTCTGACTGAATGTTTTTCTCCCTAGAAATAGAACCAGTTTGTCACTCCAGGTCACCTGATGCTTTGTCAAAAAAAAGGAAGGGTGGCGTGTTTGGACCGTCAATCTGGTGGGACGGGGCCTCGGGAGCTGAGGGTGCTGTTTTTAAAGTGCGCCTCGATCTCAAAGTGAAAGTGAAGGCCCCCCCAACCATCGCTAGCATCGGGGCTTCAGTGCCCCTTCGCCGTCATCGGCGGAATCGGGACTTCAATGCCACCGCTCCAACATCGTTGGCATCCTCACATCGTGGCCCACCACCCCCCTAATGGAGTTCCACGATGGCCTCAGTCCTGCCCCTGGCACTGCCAACCTGGCAAAGCTCGGCCATGTCCCTCACCACCCGGGGGCTACACTCTCCGAGCTCCCGGTATGGTCATCATGACTGGTTTCCGTTTTTGGAAACCAGTGATTATTCCCGCCGCCATGGCCTCACACCTGTGGGAGGAGCATCTGAAAACCCCGGAAGCATTGGTGTTCAGTAGGTTAAGCATATTAAATTTATTTCAATTGATTTAAATGTGTGGTAATGCCTCCACAGGGCTTGAACCTGATTATGTCAGCGGGGAGGGTCTGGGAACATCGGGTTTGGAGTTTCGTTGGTGCAAATCCTGTTTTTGGTCTCTTGCGGGAGTTAATTATGGGATTAGCGCCTGCGGCGAATGGGCCTGAAAAGCCTTGGCCGTTACCTTTTACACAAATCTAGCGACTTAATCTCGTCTGTATTATGACATAAAATAATGAATTTTGCTCTAATTTTTTTCCAAATAAGGGGCAATTTAGCGTGGCCAATTCACCCTACCCTGCACATCTTTGCGTTGTGGGGGTGAGACCCACGCAGACACGGGGAGAATGCGCAAATTCCACACGGACAGTGACTCGGGGCCGGGATCGAACCCGGGTCCTTGGCGCCGTGAGGCAGCAGTGCTAACCACTGCACCACCGTGCCACCAGGTAAAATAATGCATTTAACAAGACGTTAAGCATCCCCACCACCAAACAAATGCCCCAGCCTGGAGCTGCTGCAATGATCTGCCACATTAGTGTTTGTGGTCTCATACTCTACCCTTTAATAGACCTCACCACTTTATTATTCCACAGTAAGCTCTAAGTACCAACACCACAGTGACAACATGGTTAAGTTAAGGGAAAATCTATTCTGTCCAGTCGTTAGAAAAAATTATTGAAGTCTCCTAAGATTGCTGCTATCTATGCAATAGATGCTTTGGCAAAACCAATCACACCAAACTTTGCAAAGAGGAACTACAGTTCTCTGCATACATTTGGCATTAATTCTATTCATCTGTCACTCCGGACAGACATTAGAATTAGGGACGTATATTAGCCAGGAGTTTGGGATTTGTCAGTGAAGTGCGGTGGGTGCTAAATTTGAAACCCTCCCATCTTGGCTGCAGTGCACATGCTAAAGTTATTCCTGCCATCGAGACTGGGTGTTATCTGAATTCCTGAGAGGCCGGCCTCACAATGAATGAAACATTATTGATGAGCGGCACAGAAAAACAGAACCAAACTCAATACACATGTGCTGACCAAGGAGCACATGCATATCTTTCAAGCAGTTTGGAAATGATTAAGGAGTATGGCTGGAAAGAATGAAATGAAAATCGTTTATTGTCACAAGTAGGCTTCAAATGAAGTTACTGTGAAAAGCCCCTAGTCGCCACATTCCGGCGCCTGTTCGGGGAGGCTGTTACAGGAATGGAAGAAGGCAGTAGCTGGACACTGAATTCACAATGAAATCCTGACACTCGCTAATTTACAGCCTAGTGGTAAAAACTGGACGGCATGGACAAGTTGGGCAAAAGGGCCTGTTTCTCATGCTGTAAACCTCTATGACTCTCTGACTCTCTAATGGATTTGGCCTCCCTTGCACTGTTGAATGACCAATCAATTTTCGTTCAGCGCCATTTTATGTGACCATTGGTGCGTGAAAGTCACTAGATCATCTTAGCATTTGTAAGCAAAGTGTCGTTGGCCGTATATAATTCCCCCCAAAATATTGATCAAACTTTTCAATACAGATTTCGAGAAATCTGATGGTCTTGCAGAAAAGATGTTTGAGGGAGAAGGATTGGTAACGAAAGATCTGACTGACATAGTTGCAGACAACATAAAAAGCTGTATTAATTTAGCACACAGTGTGCTATTGTCCCACAGGCAGCTGGAGCAGATGTTAACGTTGGCAATGCTAGCAGCTGAATGCTGACATGATGTAACAGACTTTATAGTGATTGAAAATACTTCTAGAAACTGAAAATGCAATAACAGACTTTAAAACGTAACGTCCTTCTTGGCCAATCTTACTGGAATCTTTGAAGCTGCTTTGGGAACACGAGCTGAGGGTAATGTAATAGACACAGTAACATATTTTGATTTTCAGAAGGCCTTCCATAAAGTATTGCATATAGACTCTTGATGACGGTCAGGGAATTCAGAGACAGGAAGCAAGTAGGATGGTGGATGGCAACAAAGCAGAAAATAGAATGAGATTTGAAAGATAATTGCTCAAGTTGGCAAAAGATGGCAAGCGATGTTCCATGAGGTTTGGTGCTGGGGCAACTGATGTTCAAGCTAATAAATGTTTTGGACTCAGGAATCGGAAATCGGAAGTGCAATTTCAAAACTTGCAGCTGACACCAAATTGTTCTGCACCAGCTAATCAATAGAGAAAGAGGGCCATGAAAACACCCCACAAAGAACAACAAAGAACAAAGAACAAAGAAATGTACAGCACAGGAACAGGCCCTTCGGCCCTCCAAGCCAGTGCCGACCATGCTGCCCGACTAAACTACAATCTTCTACACTTCCTGGGTCCGTATCCTTCTATTCCCATCCTATTCATATATTTGTCAAGATGCCCCTTAAATGTCCCTTTCGTCCCTGCTTCCACTACCTCCTCCGGTAGCGAGTTCCAGGCACCCACTACCCTCTGCGTAAAAAACTTGCCTCGTACATCTACTCTAAACCTTGCCCCTCTCACCTTAAACCTATGCCCCCTAGTAATTGACCCCTCTACCCTGGGGAAAAGCCTCTTACTATCCACTCTGTCTATGCCCCTCATAATTTTGTATACCTCTATCAGGTCTCGCTCAACCTCCTTCGTTCCAGTGAGAACAAACCGAGTTTATTCAACCGCTCCTCATAGCTAACAAGGGACAAGGTGGGCCTCCCCACCCCAGCAGGTGCAGCTAGTCATTTAAATTGCTGTTTACTTCGGCGGGACAGTAATGCTGTAATATGCTGGAGGACTGGTAATCCAGGGTAAGGATCTGGGGACCCGGGTTCGAATCCCACCATAGCAGATGGTTAAATTTGAATTCAATATAAATCTGGAATTAAGAAGTTCTAGTGATGACTTGTCGATTGTTCTAAAACCCCATCTGATTCACTAATGTCCTTCAGGGAAGGAAATCTGCCATCCTTACTTGGTCTGGCCTACATGTGACTCCAGACCTACGGCAATGTGGTTGACTCTTAAATGTCCTCTGAATTGGCCCAACAAGCCACTCAGTGCAAGGGTAATTAGGGATAGGCAACAAATGCTGGCCCAGCCGGCGATGCCGACATCCTCTTAACGAATAATAAAAGAAAATACCCTGACCTGCGGGAAAGGCGGTAAAATCCTGGCCTCAAAAGCATAAATAAACTTAGAGAATGGTCAACCGCATTTACCAAGTACACAGAACATAGAACATAGAAAATACAGCACAGAGCAGGCCCTTCGGCCCACAATGTTGTGCCAAAATGTTGTCCTAGATTAAGAACAAATCAATGCACCCCAGCATTCCACCGTAATCCATGTCCCTATCCAATAGCCGCTTGAAGATCCCTAATGTTTCCGACTCAACTACTTCCACAGGCATTGCATTCCATGCCCCCACTACTCTCTGGGTAAAGAACCTACCTCTGACATCCCCCCTATATCTTCCACCATTCACCTTAAATTTATGTCCCCTTGTAATGGTTTGTTCCACCCAAGGAAAAAGTCTCTGACTGTCTACTCTATCTATTCCCCTGATCATCTTATAAACCTCTATCAAGTCGCCCCTCATCCTTCTCCGTTCGAATGAGAAAAAGCCTAGCACCCTCAACCTTTCCTCGTAAGACCTACTCTCCATTCCAGGCAACATCCTGGTAAATCTCCTTTGCACCTTTACCAAAGCTTCCACATCCTTCCTAAAATGAGGTGACCAGAACTGTACACAGTACTCCAAATGTGGCATTACCAAGGTTTTGTACAGCTGCATCATCACCTCAGGGCTCTTAAATTCAATCCCTCTGCTAATGAACGCCAGCACACCATAGGCCTTCTTCACAGCTCTATCCACTTGAGTGGCAACTTTCAAAGATGTATGAACATAGACCCCAAGATCTCTCTGCTCCTCCACATTGCCAAGAACCCTACCATTAACCTTGCATTCCGCATTCATATTTGTCCTTTCAAAATGGACAACCTCACACTTTTCAGGGTTAAACTCCATCTGCCACTTCTCAGCCCAGCTCCGCATCCTATCTATGTCTCTTTGCAGCCGACAACAGCCCTCCTCACTATCCACAACTCCACCAATCTTTGTATCGTCTGCAAATTTACTGACCCACCCTTCAACTCCCTCATCCAAGTCATTAATGAAAATCACAAACAGCAGAGGACCCAGAACTGATCCCTGCAGTACGCCACTGGTAACTGGCTCCAGGCTGATTATTTACCATCCACTACCACTCTCTGACTTCTATCCGTTAGCCAGTTTGTTAACTAACTGGCCAAATTCCCCACTATCCCATGCCTCCTTGCTTTCTGCATTAGCCTATCATGGGGAACCTTATGAAATGCCTTACTAAAATCCATGTACACTACATCCACTGCTTTACCTTCATCCACGTGCTTGGTCACCTCCTCAAAGAATCCAATAAGACTTGTGAGGCAAGACCTACCCCTCACAAATCCGTGCTGACTATCCCTAATCAAGTAGTGTCTTTCCAGATGCTCAGAAATCCTATCCCTCAGTGTCCTTTCCATTACTTTGCCTACAACCAAAGTAAGACTAACTGGCCTGTAACGTAGTTGGTAAATGTAAAATAAAAACAGAAAATGCTGGATAATCTCAGCAGGTCTGGCAGCATCTGTGGAGAGAGAAACAGAGGTAATGTTTCCATTCCGTATAACCCTTCTTCTCATGTAATTGCTCTGGAGAGAGTGCAGAGAGGATGTACCAGAATGCTGCCAGGGCTGGAGAATTGTAGCTACGAGGAGAGATTGGAGAGTCTGGGGTTGTTTTCCTTGGAACAGAGAAGGCTGAGGGGAGACATGATTGAGGTGTACAGAATTGTGAGGGGTAGAAATAGAGGAGACAGGAGGAAGCTGTTTCCCTTGGCAGAGAGTTCAAAAACCAGGGTTCATAGGTTCAAGCTCAGAGGCAGAAGGATTAGAGGGGACATGTGGAGAAACGTTTTTACGCAGAGGGTGGTGGGTGTCTGGAATTTGCTGCCCAAGTTGGTGGTGGAGGCAGAGACCCTAAACTCTTTTGAAACGTACCTGGATCTGCACCCTAAGTGCTCTAAGCTACAGGTTTACGGGCCACGTGCAGGAGGATGGGATTGGAAAGGGCACTTGGGTGTCTTTGGGTCGGCATGGACAAGTTGGGTCGAATGGTCCCCTCTGTGCTCTTTCTGTTGTATGGTTATTATTTCCAGCATCTGCAGTATTTTGCTTTTCTTTTAAGGGGTAAATGTATTTCAGCATAGATAAATGCATTGCAGTGCATTCTGGCAGGGAGAATGGGGAGGTCACATACTTCGTGTCACATGGGAGCCAACAATGTAGCGCTGCCTCAGTACTCAGGTTTTTTTGCTCGGGTAGCTGGGGCAGGATTGAACCTGCATCTTTCTGAGTCAGATGTAGGGGTGCTACGAGCGATATTCAAGAGTTCCAACCAGAAAAATACAGCTGAGAATCGATTCTCATTCGTCATGTCGCAGACAATTCCAACACAGCCGATTCTGAAACGTTCTGCAGAATATGCAGCAGCCTCAGGTACATGTTTTGTTATGTACTCTGGGATAACACATGCTGCAACTGGATGCAGCTGCAACCAAAAGATACTCCAGACCTTGAAGTTAGTTCAATCTGATTTATTGAACCAGTATCACAGTTAGCACAGTTCGCTATGAGTTTGACTCTCTGCTAACCTAAGTGTGGTTACTCTGTCTGACTGAACCAGACTAGTTCTTAGCCATGTGCTGGAGGTGTGATACTGTAAATACACCCTGACTCACTCTGTAGATGTTCATCAGTGGAAAGAGGCGGAGTGTGAGTGCCTCATGCCTTTTATAGTGAGATACCACCCCTGAGTGTCCTGCCTGCTCATTGGTCATGTCTTGTTCTCTGTGTTCATTAGCTGCCTGTCTGTATATCATTATCTGCATGTCTGCATATCATGACAATACAGAACATTAAATATTCTCTCAAAGGATATTGTTCCTTTCCTTGTGAATGAATCAAAGGCACTCGGGCCAAATAGGTGCCGCGTCAAAGCTTTCCCGGCAGCTTGTCAGAAACTGTTGCTGTTTCCTGTCTGTAGATCTGCTTCCAGGAGACAAAAACATTTGCCTTTGGCCTCTGTGGTGAGGTGAAGCCTTCTCAGTCAGGTGAGGTTCTGGTAATTTTGTTCCATGCTTTAGTCACACTTCCCAGGGTGGAACTAAAATCTGGTCCTCATCCTACAATAAAAACAAAATACCGCAGCCGCTGGGGATCCGTAATTAAAGCAAGAAGTGCTGGAAAGACTCGTCATGTCTTGCAGCATCTACGGACAAACTAACAGAGTTAACATATTGAGTTCAAACTGATTCTTCTTTGATCTTCACCCCTGCTTATTTAATACCTCTAGTGTTCCTCTTGAGCAGAGGTTTGCAGATCTGTCAATCCTGCGTTGTGCAAATTGGACGAGATGACTTGCTATATGAGAAAACAAAGAAAAAAATCCTTAAATGTCGATCGCATCTTTTAGGATCTGAGGATGTCTCAAAGTTCTTCACACCCAATGAAGTACTTCTGTAGCCATTGGTATATTTCAGGAAAAGGCATATGTTCCTCTGGGAACCTACTGTTTAATATGTTTCTCACTGCTGTTCTATTTTTTCCTTTGTCAGGAAATATTTTCAATTTATTTTCCCTCGTTCTATCCGAATCCGCTTAAAATAAGTTTTTTGTTTTTCCAATTGATTACTTTGGTCTTTCTCTTTCCGAAGCCCGACTCAATTTTTGCGTGCATTCTTATTATGTTGTGATCACTATTGCCATGAATGGGGGAGATCACGCGCTTCCATTGGCCGTCAAGGTGAAGGTCGCCCAGAGTTTCTACGCCAAAGCGTCCTTCCAGGCACCGAGTTGCGACCTGTCCAGCATCTCACAGAGCTCGGTGCACAGGTGCATCTGCGCTGCCATGGTAGCCCAATGTGTCCAGTCGGCACAATACATCCATTTTAATGTGGACCGAGCCCACCAAGGTGCCCGGGCAATGGAATGCCCCAGATCCAGGAGGTGATTGATGGGATGTATGTCGCCTTAGGAGCACCTGCGATGACAGACCGCACTACACAAATCGAAATGTGTTCCATTCGGTGAACTTGCAGCTGGAGTGTGATCATCAGATGCGCATCATGCATGTCTGCGGCCAATACTCGGGAAGTATGCACGATGCCTTCACCCTGGCACACTCGATGATTCTAGGCCTCTTCGAGGCATACCACCGGCTGGGGGATTGACTCCTGGACGAATGGGGTTAACCATTGCAGTGGTGGCTGATGACGCTTATCCGGAGGCCACAGATCAACACGGAGACCCGCTACAATGATGCCCATGGTGGAAAGTGCTGCTGTGGGCAGGAGTCAAACATTATTGAACATTGCGGAGCACCAGAGCAGGTTGCCATCATCCTCCATTCCATGGGACAGACCGTTGTTACTGCCAGCCCAAGGTGGGATAGGAGGATCCCACAGGCGAACGGGACGATAGCGAGTCACCTCCGATGCGAGAAAACCCACCACAGCCAGGGGGGGTGAGGGGTGCTGGAGAATTCCGCTTGCTTATTCCTCGGGAACAGGGATCTAGCGTGGCAAAAAAAAGTAAGTGTCAGCATAAATACAGGAAAAATATAAATGCAAACCAGCAAGCAGTCTGATAGCAGAATTGGCATTTTCCCAAAACATGTGATGGAATTCTAAGGAAAGCAATGAGCCAAAGGCTAATAAGTTGCTCATCAGGCTGTCCAGTGCAACTCAAAAAAAGAATTGTTGTAATTTTACTCCAAACTCTGCCCTTCAAGATCGAATCCATTGGAGCTGCATCTCAGAACGTTTTGTCTTTCATTAAATTTTAATTAAATTATCATCATTACCCCTGGATGATAGCGTTGGATTCTTAAAATACAAAATGAATCGACAAAATGTCTGTGGCCAAGTGAAAACCAACTTTGCTTGTTTGTGGATTTTTACAGCATCAATCTAAAAGTTTACTCTGCTGCTGACTTTGCTCTTAAAAGAATAGTTGTCAGGGGTTGTTTATGAAGGGCTCCATGTTATATTTATAGTGATTATAAATTCAGTGGTGAGACACTGCCATTAACTACAGCCTGATTTCCCCCTTGCATTTGACTGTAAAAACACTAAAAACAATATTCGCATCTTTATTAGAAAGACTCTTAAATCCATTAATCTATGAATTATCTTCGTGTTTTATTAAGAGTGTCGATGCAAACCTCTGTGATGTAAATTCACGGAGTAAAAGTAAATTAAGTCGCGGTTAAGGGCTGCTATCCTCATTTGGGGTGGAGCAGGGGGAAGAGCTGACTGCTGGTGATTTAACCTTGAGGGTCAGGGGTGAGAATGTGGGGCCTTTATGGTAACCTCGGCCGGTACAGGAATCAAACCCACACTGGTGACCTTGCTCTGCATCATGAACCAGCTGTCTAGCCAACTGAGCTAAACCAGCCCCCCTGCAAGAAGTAAGGTTGATCCGACATACCACTTGCTGCTTTTCCCCCATTGATTATGTATTTGATGGTCCCGTGGATCTGTCAGCATCACAGAGCGGAATCTGTGAGCCCCACCAGCAGTAAGCGGGGACACTTAATGTCCCGTGAGGCCAAAACAGTAGTTTCCCGATGAAGGGATGGACTTTCAAAGCAGGTTAAAGGTGAGATGACAAACAACGTCAGTCAGCCTTATTATAACCATTAACATGCCATGTTTGCTCATTTGAAGGCCACCTCACGGAGTTAAGCTCTCCCATCCCCCCCCCCCCCCCCCCCCCCCCCCCCCCCACACCCACCCCTGCCAAATTAGGTTTCCCACCGGTGAAAAATGGGAACGTTCACTTTTTGAAAGACTGTGGGCTGGATTCTCCGTTCTGGAGACTAAGTGTTGACGGCAGTAAATTCGGCATCGACCCCTCATCGATTCCGGTACCAGTGAGGGGCTCGCACCAGCACCGAGCAAAAGTCCCATGGATCGAGCCGAAAACGGCTGCAGAATGGCTGGGTCCCGGCCCGTGCATGTGCATGGCTGACAACCTGCACCGGTCGCGTCGTACAACATGCCGCCCGCCGTGCGCGCAACCTAACCCGCAAACCGCGACCACACAGCCCATCCCCTAGACACACCCTGGCCACTCCCCACCACTGCCTGCAGTCCCAGCAGACGACCCCCCCCCCCCCCCCCAGCCAGTGGCACGAAGCCCGGGAACTCATCAGGGGAGGAGCACCACGGGTTGGCTGGCCGCTGATGCGCCAATGGCGCTGAAACGGCATGTGGTGCATGTCACGATGGCGTCATTTCAGACTCTTTCCATGATTTTTCTTCTTTTGCCTCCTTGGGGACCGCTCACAGCTTGGCACAGGTTGGGTACTGGTAGTGCATGCAATACAAAGACCGGACAAGGGAGGCAGACGATGAGTGGAAGTGGGGGAGTGTTTGGGCAGAGTAGAGGTTGGATATAGGAGATAGGCAAAAAGGATGAGGGGGAGGGGGGGGAGGGGGGGGGGGGGGGGCGATGGATGTCCTGGAATGGTGAAGATAGTGTCCATAGAAGGAAAAGACTGTCTGAGGAAGGGGTAGATGGAGGGGTGCAGGCATCGAGGGAAAGGAAAGATGGAAACAGATGGAAAGAGGGTCTGTGCGGAGTCTGCACGTTCTCCCCGTGTGTGCGTGGGTTTCCTCCGGGTGCTCCGGTTTCCTCCCACAGACCAAAGACGTGCGGGTTAGGTGGGTTGGCCATACTAAATTGCCCTTAGTGTGCAAAATGTTAGGAGGGGTATCAGGGGTTATTGGATTATGGGGATAGGGTGGAAGTGAGAGCTTAAGTGGGTGGGTGCAGATTCGATGGGCCCAATGGCCTCATTCTGCACTGGATGTTCTATGTTCTATGAAACATGTTCAAAGTAGTTTAGAGAGGTTTACTGGACTAATACTAGGAAAGCCATGATGTGGAAGTGCCGGCGTTGGACTGGGGTGAGCACAGTAAGAAGCCTGACAACACCAGGTTAAAGTCCAGCAGATTTTTTTCAAATCACTAGCTTTCGGAGCGCAGCTCCTTGCTCAGGTGAAAGGAGGAAGGAGAAGAGCTCCGAAAGCCAGTGATTCGAAAAAAAACCTTTTGGACTTTAACCTGGTGTTGTAAAACTTCTTACAATACCAGGAAAGGACAGGGCTATTTTATGCCAGGTGAATACATAGCTGAAGAGATGGTACAAGGGGGAGGATTTCAGATTCTTGCGACCGTTCCTGGGGGGAGGTGTGCCAGTACAAATGAGAAAGGTTACACCGGGCAGGACAGTGATTGATATCCGAGGGTGGGCATTTGCTGGAGTGATTGTGGAGAGTTACAAATAAAATGGCGGGGAAATGGGAACCTTCTGCAAGGAGTCAGAGGAGGGAAAACAAGGAGAAGAACAAAAGACAATAGGAGGTAAGAAAAGTGACAGGCAGAGAAATCAAGGGCCAGAATCAAACAGGACCTCAGTGAAAAATAATGGGAGGGGGATACGAAATGTTAAAAAGACAAGCCTTAAGACTTTGTACCTTAATGGGTGGCGTATTTGCAATAAAGTGGATGAATTAATTACTCAAATAGATAGAAACGGGTATGATATAATCAGGATTATGGAGACTTGGCTGCAGGGTGAACAGGTATGGGAACAGAACATCTAGGAGTATTTAGGGAGGACAGACAAAAAGGAAAAATGCAGTGGAGTTGCATTGCTGGTGAAAGAGGGAATTAACGTAATAGTGAGCAAAGATATGGGGTGGGATTCTCCCCTCCCCGGCGGGGAGGGGGGTCCCGGCGGGATGGAGTGACGTGAGCCACTCCGGCGTCGGGCCGCCCCAAAGGTGCGGAATCCTCCGCACCGTCAGGGGCTAGGCCCGCCCCGGAGTGGTTGGCGCCCGCCGGCCGGCGGGATAGGGGCCTGGCACCACGCCAACCAGCGCCGAAGGGCCTTAGGCGGCCGGTGAGAGTCGGCACATGCGCGGGAGCGCCAGCGCGTGCTGGCATCATGTCCGCACATGCGCACATGTAGTCACTTCCGCACTGGGAATGTCGGATGACCACGGCCTCCGGTTTAGGAAGGAATAGAGTGCCCCCATGGCACAGGCCCGCCCGCGGATCGGTAGGCCCCGACCACGGGCCAGGCCACTGTGGGGGCACTTCCCGGGGCCTGATTCCCCCGCGACCGCCCATGAACCCTGGAGCCCCCCCCGCGCCGCCAGGTCCCGCCGGTAAGGGACCAACTCCAATTTACGCCGGACCGGCAGAGAATGGGCGGGACTTTGGCCCATCGCGGGCCAGAGAATCCGGACAGCCCCGGGGCCCATTGAGTCGTGCCGGACTCCGCCATTATCCGAGGCGGGCAGCGCGACTCACGCCACGCCAGTTTTGGGGGGGGCTGAGAATTGGGAGGACGGTGGGGGCGGGATTGACGCCGACCCCCGGCGATTCTCCCACCCGGCAGGGGGTCGCCCATGGAATCTGTATGCATAGAGCTGAGAAACACCAAGGGGCAAAGAATATGAGTGAGGGCTGTATTTAGACCACCTAACTGTAGTGGTGATGCTGGATGGCATTAAACAGGAAATTAGAGATGCATGTGAGAAAGGAACGTAGGTAATTATGGGTGACTATAAGAGTCCTTCCTGACCATTTCCTTTGTTCCCATTTCTTCTATTTTATTTTATCATTCTGGTCCACGGATCAATAATTGGGATGGGCCTTTAAGTAGAGAGAGGAAAATAGAAGTTTCAGTGTTTAAAACTGCCTGCTTGTCAGGATCCTGAACTCTTAGGCTTTGTGTTTGGGAAAAGGAAAAGCCACACTCTTCAGCACCAAGTGGATGGGAGGAGCCATTTTTGGAGGGAACTGATTGGTTAACTGGCCACCATTGAGTTGGCCAGGGATAGAGTTCTGCCTGACAACAGTTGGTGATTGGTTCCTGCTGGGTGATGTTTCTGAGAAAACCTTCCAAATGTGGCATGGTGGCACAATGGCTAGCACTGCTGCCTCACAGCGCCAGAGATCCCGGTTCGATTCCGACCTTGGGTGACTGTGTGGAGTTTGCACATTCCCCCGTGTCTGCGTGAGTTTTCTCCGGATGCTCTGGTTGCCTCCCACAGTGCAAAGATGTGCAGGTTAGGTGGATTGGCCATGCTGAAATGCATCTTAGTGTCCAGGGATATGCAGGTTAGGTGGGGTTACAGCGATAGGGTGGGGGAGTGGGCCTAGGTAGGGTGTTCTTTCAGAGGGTTGGTGCAGACTAGATAGTGTAGGAGCGGTTTCACGACCTGTGTATTGAGTCAGCTTCCACGTGCGATTCTTCCCTGTGGCTCAACTCAGTACAGAAAGCAACAGACCCATCAGCAATCTGAATAAAATGGCTTATTTATCAATCCAAGCTTGATTACGTGTACACAGAGATGAGATCTGGATAATGCCAAGATCTATCTACTCAACACTGATAAAAACACATCAATTATACAATTTCCAAAAATCAGTAGCCCATCCCAGTTGGACTCGATCCAATCCTGAAGCTGTCACGTTTAAACTTTATCCAATAAAATTGCGATCAGCCCATGATTCTGCCTCATCCTGTTAGCTGTGTTTACAAAAAAGGCTTGACATCAATCTTAGCATCCTAAGCTGTTTTTTCCCCATCTCAGCATCCTGCTCACCCAGTGTTCATGAGGGCCAGGATGGCAGAACTGGCATCCTCTTTACTCCATGGATTCTTTCAGAAAGCCAGGATATCAAAAGTGACTTCCTTTTCGCTTCCAAAGGATATCGGAGGCCACTGATAAAAACTTGTGTTTACGAGTAATTTGCTGATCATACATTTTGTTTATTTGGACTTTCAGAAGGTTTTCAATACAGTCCCACATAAGTGATTAGCATGTAAAATTAAAGAGCATGGGCTTGGGGGTAGTGTATTGAGATAGAAAACTGGTATATTTGGGATGACGGAGACATGGCTGCAGGGTGACCAGGGATAGGAACTGAACATCCAGTTGTATTCAGTATTTTGAAAGGAAAAATACGGTGGGTTTGCGTTGCAGGTTAAAGAGTAAATTAACGCAATAGTGAGCAAGGACACGTGCTCAAACAATGTGGAATCTGTGTGAGTGGAGCTGAGAAACACCAAGGGGCAAAAGAAGTTAGTGGGGGTTGTATGTAAACCACCAAACTGCACTGGTGATGTTGGGGATGTTGGGGATGGCATGAGACAGGAAATTAGAGATGCATGCAATAAAGGAACATCAATAATTATGGGTGAGTTTAATCTGCATAAATATTGGGCAAATCAAATTGGTAACAATATTGTAGAGGGAAAATTCATTGAGTGCATACGGGATGGTTTTCTGGACCAATACATTGGGGAACCAACTAGAGAACAAGCCATCCCAAACTGTGTATTGTATAAGGAGAAAGGAATAATTGCCAATTTAGTCGTGTGAGGCCCCTTGGGGATGAGCGACCACAATATGATAGAATTCTTCATCAAGATGAAGAGTGGCATAGTTGATTCTGAGACTAGGGTCATGAATCTAAATGAAGGAAACTACGATGGCAGGAGGTGCAAGTTGGCTATGATGGATTGGGGAACGTTAATTAAAGGGATGACGGTGAAAAGGCAATGGCAAACATTCAAAGAACACATGGGTGGACTGCAATAATTGTTCATTCCTGTCTGGTGCTAAAAAACCAGGAAAGGTGGCCAAACCATGGCTTACAAGGGAAATTAAATAATATTATATCCAGGGGATTGACATACAAATTGGCCAGAGAAAACATCAGACCTGAGGATTGGGAGCAGTTTAGAATTCAGCAAAGGAAGACAATAGGATTGATTCAGGGGGAAATAGAGTACGAAAGATAGCTTGCAGGGAACATAAAACCGGCCTTGAAAGCTTCTATAGGTCCGTGAAGAGAAAAAAGATTGGTGAAGACAAATATTTGTCCTTTACAGTGAGAAATGGGAATTTATAACGGGGAACAAAGAAATGGCTGACTAACTAAATACACACTTCTGTTCTGTCTTCAAAAAGCAGGAAGCAAATAATGTATCGAAAATGATGGGGAATACAAGGTATAGTGACAGGGAGGAACTGAAGGAAATCAATATTCGTAGGGAAATGTTGGAAAAATAAATGGGATTGAAGGCCAATAAATCCCCAGGGCCTGATAATCTACACCCCAGAGTACTGAAAGAAGTCACTTGAGAAAGAGCGGATGCATTGGTGGTCACGTTCCAAGATTCTATATACTCTGGAACAGTTCCTTCAGATTGGAGGGTAGCTAATGTAACCCCTCTACTTAAAAAAGGAGGTAAAGAGTGGCACGGTAGCACAGTGGGTAGCACTGTTGCTTCACATCTCCAGGGTCCCAGGTTCGATTCCCGGCTTGGGTCACTGTCTGTGCGGAGTGTGCATGTTCTCCCCATGTTTGCGTGGGTTCCCTCCGGGTGCTCCGGTTTCCTTCCACAATTCCCGAAAGAGGTGCTTTGTTAGGTGAATTGGACATTATGAATTCTCCCTTTGTGTATCCGAACAGGCACCGGAATGTGGCGACAAGGGGCTTTTCGTAGTAACTTCACTGCAGTGCTAATGTAATTCTACTTGTGTACTAGTGTATTGAGATGGATAGAAAACTGGTTGTCAGACAGAAAAAAGAGTAGGAAGTCATTTTCAAAGTAGCAGGCAGTGACTATTCGGGTACCGCAGAGGTCAGTGTTAAGACCCCAACTATTCACAATATATATTGATGATTTAGATGAGGGAACAAAATGTCATATGAGGAGAGATTGACTAGGTTAGGATTGTTATAGAGTTATAGAATTTACAGTGCAGAAGGAGGCCATTCAGCCCATTGAGTCTGCACCAGCCCTTGGAAAGCGCACCCCACCTAAGGCCATACCTCCACCCTATCCCCACACCTCCACCCTATCCCTGTAACCCCACATAACCTTTTTTGGGAACTTAGGGCAATTTAGCATGGCCAATCCACCTAACCTGCACATCTTTGGACTGTGGGAGGAAACCGGAGCACCCAGAGGAAACCCACGCAAACACGGGGAGAATGTGCAGACTCCGCACAGACAGTGATCAAAGCCGGGAACCGAACCTGGGACCCTGGAGCTGTGAAGCAATTGTGCTAACCTCTGTGCTACCGTACTGCCCATAAGAACATAAGAACTAGGAACAGGAGTAGGCCATCTGGCTCCTCGAGCCTGCTCCACCATTCAATGAGATCATGGCTGATCTTTTGTGGACTCAGCTCCACTTTCCGGCCCGAACACCATAACCCTTAATCCCTTTATTCTTCAAAAAACTATCTATCTTTATCTGAAAAACATTTAATGAAGGAGCCTCTACTGCTTCACTGGGCAAGGAATTCCATAGATTTACAACCCTTTGGGTGAGGAAGTCCCTCCTAAACTCTGTCCTAAATCTACTTCCCCTTATTTTGAGGCTATGCCCCCTAGTTCTGCTTTCACCCGCCAGTGGAAACAACCTGCCCTCATCTAGCCTATCTATTCCCTTCATAATCTTATATGTTTCTATAAGATCCCCCCTCATCCTTCTAAATTCCAACGAGTACAGTCCCAGTCTACTCAACCTCTCCTCGTAATCCAACCCCTTCAACTCTGGGATTAACCTCGTGAATCTCCTCTGCACACCCTCCAGTGCCAGTACGTCCTTTCTCAAGGAGACCAAAACTGAACACAATACTCCAGGTGTGGCCTCACTAACACCTTATACAATTGTAGCATAACCTCCCTAGTCTTAAACTCCATCCCTCCAACAATGAAGGACAAAATTCCATTTGCCTTCTTAATCACCTGTTGCACCTGAAAACCAACTTTTTGCGACTCATGCACTAGCACACCCAGGTCTCTCTGCACAGCAGCATGTTTTAATATTTTATCATTTAAATAATAATCCCTTTTGCTGTTATTCCTACCAAAATGGATAACCTCACATTTTTCAACATTGTATTCCATCTGCCAGACCCTAGCCCATTCACTTAGCCTATCCAAATCCCTCTGCAGACTTCCAGTATCCTCTGCACTTTTTGCTTTACCACTTACCTTAGTGTCGTCTGCAAACTTGGACACATTGCCCTTGATCCCCAACTCCAAATTATCTATGTAAATTGTGAACAGTTGTGGGCCCAACACTGATCCCTGAGGGACACCACTAGCTACTGATTGCCAACCAGAGAAACACCCATTAATCCCCACTCTTTGCTTTCTATTAACTAACCAATCCTCTATCCATGCTACTACTTTCCCCTTAATGCCATGCATCTTTATCTTATGCAGCAACCTTTTGTGTGGCACCTTGTCAAAGGCTTTCTGGAAATCCAGACATACCACATCCATTGGCTCCCCGTTATCTACCGCACTGTTAATGTCCTCAAAAAATTCCACTAAATTAGTTAGGCACGGCCCTTTATGAACCCATGCTGCGTCTGCCCAATGGGACAATTTCCATCCAGATGCCTCGCATATTTCTTCCTTGATGATAGATTCCAGCATCTTCCCTACTACCGAAGTTAAGCTCACTGGCCTATAATTACCCGCTTTCTGCCTACCTCCTTTTTTAAACAGTGGTGTCACATTTACTAATTTCCAAACCGCCGGGACCACCCCAGAGTCGAGTGAATTTTGGTAAATTATCACTAGTGTATTTGCAATTTCCCTAGCCATCTCTTTTAGCACTCTGGGATGCATTCCATCAGGTCCAGGAGACTTGTCTACCTTTCGCCCCATTAGCTACCTCCTTGGTGATAACAATCCTCTCAAGGTCCTCACCTGTCATAGCCTCATTTCCATCAGTCACTGGCATGTTATTTGTGTCTTCCACTGTGAAGACCGACCCAAAAAACCTGTTCAGTTCCTCAGCCATTTCCTCACCTCCCATTATTAAATCTCCCTTCTCATCCTCTAAAGGACCAATATTTACCTTAGCCACTCTTTTTTGTTTTATATATTTGTAGAAACTTTTACTATCTGTTTTTATATTCTGAGCAAGTTTACTCTCATACTCTATCTTACTCTTCTTTATAGCTTTTTTCGTAGCTTTCTGTTGCCCCCGAAAGATTTCCCAGTCCTCTAGTCTCCCACTGATATTTGCTACTTTGTATGTTTTTTCCTTCAATTTGACACTCTCCCTTATTTCCTTAGATATCCACGGTCGATTTTCCCTCTTTTTACCGTCCTTCATTTTTGTTGGTATAAACCTTTGCTGAGCACTGTGAAAAATCGCTTGGAAGATTCTCCATTGTTCCTCAACTGTTTCACCATAAAGTCTTTGCTCCCAGTCTACCTTAGCTAGTTCTTCTCTCATCCCATTGTAATCTCCTTTGTTTAAGCACAAAACACTAGTGCTTGATTTTACCTTCTCACCCTCCATCTGCATTTTAAATTCCACCATATTGTGATCGCTCCTTCCGAGAGGATCCCTAACTATGAGATCCTGAATCAATCCTGTCTCATTGCACAGGACCAGATCTAGGACCGCTTGTTCCCTCGTAGGTTCCATTACATACTGTTCTAGGAAACTATCGCAGATACATTCTATAAATTCCTCCTCAAGGCTGCCTTGACCGACCTGGTTAAACCAATCGACATGTAGATTAAAATTCCCCATGATAACTGCTGTATCATTTCTACATGCATCAGTTATTCCTTTGTTTATTGCCTGCCCCAACATAATGTTACTATTTGGTGGCCTATAGACTACTCCTATCAGTGACTTTTTCGCCTTACTATTCCTGATTTCCACCCAAATGGATTCAACCTTATCCACCATAGCAACGATGTCATCCCTTGCTGTTGCCCGGATGTCATCCTTAAATAACAGAGCTACACCACCTCCCTTACCATCCACTCTGTCCTTCCGAATAGTTTGATACCCTCGGATATTTAACTCCCAGTCGTGACCATCCTTTAACCGTGTTTCAGTAATGGCCACTAAATCATAGTCATTCATGATGATTTGCGGCATCAACTCATTTACCTTATTCCGAATACTATGAGCATTCAGGTAAAGTACACTTATGTTGGCTTTTTTACCTCTGTTCTGAATCTTAACACCTCAATCAGTAACCTCTCCGAAGTTATATTTCCTCTTAACCTTTCTCCTAATTTTCCTTGTCGTTGAACCCATATCTTCATGTAACAACCTGCCGTGTCGCTTACCATTAATGTTTTCACTTCCCGTTTTATTCCTTTTAGTATTCCTGGTCCTATTCACTGTGCTCCCCTCAGTCACTGTACCTTGTACTGTCGCCCTTTTTGATTTTTGACTATGGCTTCTCTGCCTTACACTTTCCCCCTTACTGCCTTTTGTTTCTGTAACCCTAACCCTAACCCTAACCCATGCTGGAGTTCAGAAGAATGAGGGGGGATCTCATTAAAACCTATAAAATTCTAACGGGACTAGACAGGGTAGATGGAGGAAGGATGTTCCCAATGGTGGGGATGTCCAGAACTAGGGGTCAGAGTTTAAGGATAAGGCTAAACCATTTAGGACTGAGATGAGAAATCCAGGGAGTGGTCAGCATCTGTCCATAGCAATATCAGCAGGATAGTGACCACCGCATAGTCCTTGTGGAGATGAAATCCAATCTTCACATTGAGGATATTCTCCATCATATGGTGTGGCACTGTCACTGTGCTAAATGGGATAGATTGTGAATGGATTGAGCAACTCAAGACCAATGTATAGTGTGTACGATGAAGAAGATGCACTGCAGGAACATGCTAAGGCTCCTTCACCAGCACCTTCCAAACTTGTACCCTCTACCACCATGAAGGATAAGGGCAGCAAATCCCACCACCACTTGCAAGTTCCTCTCCAAGCCACTCCCCATCATGACTTGAAACTTTATTATCATTATTTTACTGTCTCTGGATTAAAATACTGTAACCTCCTACCTAACAGCACTGTGCTTATGCCACATGTACTGCAGCTGTTCAAGAAGGCAGCTCACCACTATCTCCTCAAGGGCAATTAGGGATGGCCGATAAATGCAGGCCCAGCCAGCTACACCCACATCCTGCCCATGGGCATTTTGAAGATGTCTATCAGGCCAACCCTCAGCTCTGCCTGTGTGAGAGAGGAGAACCCCACCCTCTTCAATCTTCCCTGACTGTTATAATCTGTCTTGTCTTTGCAAAACCGATTTTGTGCTTCTCTGTAGTCCCTCGATATCCTTTCTATGATATAAAGACCAGAACTGCCCCTACTTCAACTGTGAAATAAATCTTTAGTATAACCTGGCAGCCAATCCCTAACAGTAAAACAAATGAAGACAAAAAATGCTCGTGTACAACAGCACAATCATATTGTTTTTTGGGTGGCGGCACAATAGCACGGTTGTTAGCACTGTTGCTTCACAGCGCCAGGGACCCTTGTAAAATTCCCGGCTTGGGTCACTGTCTGTGTGGAGTCTGCACGTTCTCCTCGTGTCTGCGTGGGTTTCCTCCGGGTGCTCCGGTTTCCTCCCTCAAGCCCCGCGAGACGTGCTTCTTAGGTGAATTGGGCATTCTGAATTCTCTCTCTGTATACCCGAACAGGCGCCGGAGTGTGGCAACTGGGGGCTTTCCACAGTAACTTCATTGCAGTGTTAGTGTAAGCTGACTTGTGACACTAATAAAGATTATTATTATACTTCTGTGGCAAGAGGAAGGAGATCAAATACATAAGATTGCTCGTGTACACTTGTGATAAAGCAAAGAACTAGGGATAGTTCCTGAAACTAGGAAGGATTTGAGGCAGTTGGCTGCACAAACTTAGTTTTAATCAAGTTTCCTCACAGCTGGCTACAGCCCAGCGGCATGAAGTGTACAGGTTTGTTCAACAAAATAAATAATTATTTTGTGCATTTTAATTCTGAATGTCTGCCATCTGAACACAATATTGAATTAGATGTTGCTGCGTGAATTGAGAATGAGACAGCATTGTTTTATGCCCTGGAGACATGCAGAGATGACACACCAAACTCTACGGGCTGAATTTGCACCCTCAAGGCTGGTAGCAGTGGTTGGGAAAATTCCAGGCTCGGACCAGCCGCTGTGGACAAAGTTACTGATTTTCATTGTTGGATGGGGTAGGCTGTGGTCTGGTAAGCCAACCCGGGAAAAGATTTGGAGGCAGCCACGAGGTTGCCAAGTATGGGCCGTTGAAAAGGCACACCTCAGTACTGTGGGACTTCATCCCAGATATGATAGAAACAGAAGGGCCCTGTAACCCTCATCCCGCACCCCACACACTCCTCATGACCCAACCATACAATTTCTCTCATGTCCCCGCGCACTCGTACCAGCACTGTGGGCGAACATATACAACATGAACTGCAGCGGTTCAAGAAGGTAACTTACTACAACCTTCTCAAGGGCAATTAGGGTTAGGATTAGCGTTAGGGATGGACAATAAGTGTTAGTGATACCCACATCCCATGAAAGAATAAAACACAGTACTGAGGGGTGTCCCGCAAACAACCCTATGGCTAATGCTAAAGTGTGTTTACCAAACAACCCCTATGGCACCTCATGATCCCCTCATTGTAAGCTGTGGCACTCCCATGTCCATTCACCCATTATGTATGCTGTAGAACAAATTAATCCGATAGTAACAGTGGGGTCCGTCAAAAAAGTTTTGAAAAACTGTTATCCATTCATAACGTTTTACTTATAAAAAACTAGCCTTAATAATTACAGGCCAGTGCAAGTGTCAATCAGCCATGTATCAATAGCTGAAGCTGAAAGCACTTGAAATCTTTCTATCTTGTGCAAGTAAACATTGTGAAATTGACAGCATAGAACAGAGATCCAGACCTGTCAATCAAGCAGTATTTCCCTGGGGCTCAGGTGTTTCAACAAGCATTTGGATTTATAGACTGCAAGCCAAGGATCATTATATAATTGTTGATGGTGAGGACATATATCCATTATAGTAACAACTATACATATGCGCCAGGGAAAATATTGCTTAATTGAAAGCTGTAGCCCTCTAATTTATGCTGTCAATTTCAAAATGTTTATATACACAAGATGAAGAGGTTTCAAGTGCTTGCATTTTCTGCTAGTGATTCTACTAGAAATTTCTGACAGGGCAAGACAGGATAGATGCAGGAAGGAGTTAGGTATTGCTCTTGGAGTCAATGGAATCAAAGGATATGAAGGAAAAACAGGAACAGGTCCCTAAATTGGATTATCAGCCATGATCGTAATGAATGGTGGAGCAGGCTCGAACGGCCAAATGGCTAACTCCTGATTCTATGTTGGATGGTTCCATACTCCACAGAGTCCTCACGATAGACATTTCTGTTGGCTTGTAGTAAAAGGAGTTTTTTGAAGGAGTAAAGTTTTTTTAAACATCCCAGTCATAATAGGGTTCATTAGTTAAATACAATATATAGGCATTGAGATGTCACAGCTTGGCATGGGTGGCATGAGGGGCCATGGCGGTTGTTTAAGGAAAACCTATGCATAGGGGACATATTGGCACTGGAAGGTTGGGTGGAGGCATTCTTTGGTATGGGGGAGGGGTGAATGAGGAGGATTGTTTGAACTTCCAACGTTTCTCGCATGCAGACTATGGTATGTTACACGTTTGATGTGTTATGAACCACGACGTTTTAAGATCCAGGCCCAACTCCATGAAAATTGCAGAGGAGTTGTCACAATGCGCAGGATCCATAGTCCTGGGACGCAAGTACAATCAATCCTCATGGCTGCTTCAAATGTTCGACATCACGGAAACCAAAGGCCCAGCAAATGTAGGCCTATCAGTATGCTGCAACCTCGCACTCGTGATAATCCAAGGAATCAGTCAGATATCACAAGGTAGATCAACCTCACAAAGTACTCCTATCATCTTAGTTCATGATCTAGCATCAAATTATCCAGAATGTTTCCTCAAATTGACAGTTTCAAGGGAGCTGCAACATCTATGATTACTCTTGCAGGAGAATGCAAGTCCGTCAACTAATGTGATCCATCAGCAAGCAAGATTTGTACATTGCAATGTTACACTTTAAATTGACAAATTTAAATGTAACGATTCCATCACCAGAAGACCTCATATTAGGCAGACCAGTCCGTATCAATTTATCTGTTCTTACCAATTCTATTCTCTCAGATACCATAGAGCAACTTTTACAACTGCTAAAGAATTGACCAACATGCCCACTTAAAATGTGGGTACAGAATTGATAAGATTACAGTTGTTACAACAAGGTCTCATCCAGGATCCCACAGACGGTATGAAGCAGCCAGCTGAGTTAGAAAGTATTTGTTCAGAAGCAAGGTCCTTGGAAGTCATTACACACAAAGCTGCAGTGATGAGGCATAGCTGAGCAAAATCAGATCCATCCCCAACACTGGTTCAGTTCGAGGATTAGATCCCAAATGCAACCAGGAACAACATCGCAGATGGACAATCCCAGATCACTATGGGCAGTTCATGAAATCTCCAGACAAGTGTTACCATTATATAATCTGGACATGCCAGCAGATTAAATTCATGATTTACAGACTCACGGACTCATCAGCTCAATACACTTGTTTAATGGTGACTAAACATGAATACATGTTGTAAATAACTCTACTGCATTTAAAGGGGGTATGTGACATTAAAAAGACAGAGGGAGATTGCAAAATGCCTTTAAGAGATGTCCACATTCCATTATAGAAGGGAGGTGTGTCCTGAGATCTAGTCTTATTTCCACTTTGGCCTGTGAGCAGAACGCAGCACACACGGCTCGGCTGCCAATGTCTCACAGCATCTGTGCAGAGAGGAAAAGAGGCCTGAATTTCAGGCGAGCCCACTGGCAGTTTTTGAGGTTGAGGGGGGAGGGGATCCCTAATTTCCTGTTTGATGCCATCCTCAGCCTCACAACAACTGTTTGGTGGTCTGTACTCAACTGTACTAACGTTTTTTGCAGCTCCATGACAGCTGGTGAAATTTGAATTCAGTAAAAGTGTGGAATTAAATGTCTAATGATGACCATGAAATCATTGGCGATTATCATAAAAACCCATCTGGTTCACTGATGTCCTTTAGGGAAGGAAATCTGCCAACTTTACCCGGTCTGACCTACATGTGACTCCAGACTCACACAACGTTGCATGTTGAGTCTTAGCTGCCCCCCTCTGATGTGGTCTAGCAAGCCACTCTGTTCAGGGGCAATTAGGGATGGATAACAAATGCTGGCCCAGCCAGTGACACCCAAATCTAAAGACCAAGGATTCTCCGACCCGGCGCCGGAGTAAAGTAGGCCCCTACGGTGGCCTGGCCTGCGATCAGGGTCTACCGATCGGCGGGCGGGCTGGTTCCGTGGGGGCCTACTTTACTCCACGCCGGGCCCCAGTAGGGCTCTGCCATATGGGGGCCGGCGCGGAGAAGGGAACCCTCGCGCATGTGCAGAAATACGCTGGCTGTTCAGCGCATGCGCAAGATCACGTCGGCCGTTCTGCGCATGCGCAGACTCACGCCAGCCGTTCCACGCATGCGCAGACTCACGCAGGCCATTCCCGCCGGCTGGAGCTGCGGGAACGACTCCGGTGCCAACCTCACCCCCTAGAAAGGTGAGAATTGCTCACTTTCGGGGGCCGTTGATACCGGAGTCATTAGCGCCGGTTTTCCCTCCGGCGTGGGGACATAGCCCCATTTTTAGAGAATCCCGCCCTGAATATAAGAGAAGTTGGGAAGGAGATGCGACTGTGAAAGTGAGTTTCGGTAAACACCCTGTCAACACCAGGAGTGAAATGCAAAACAATGATGAAGAACAATGTGAAAGGGACATGCAAAAATCACATCGAAGAGAATAGAAGAATGTCTTCAAGTTAGGCATGCCCGGCAGAAAAGTGAGAATGAATTGCTTGCTAAATTAACGGTCCAGCAGAGGCAGGAAACAGGAGAGGAGGATAGAAAAGAGAGCAACGATCGATTGTACAGACAGCAACTGGAGAGGGGAATATTCTTCCGACAACTAGGAGCTTGACTGATTATTATTTTAATAAGTTACAGAGCGTAAACACTCATTTTAATTGCTGTTACCGTAATTTAATTGTCATTTGCACCATAGAGATTTCAGCTGGGTGTAAAAATGATGATGGCACCTCAAATCCGATCGAGACTTCAATTAAGACAAGTAGGCTGAATGCGGTTTGAATCCTAAAATATTCATAATGTTATATTATTTGAAGCGTCGCATGGATGCCACGAGGTCGTATTTCATATAAAGAAGGATGTAGATTAATCCAAAGCTCAGGATTTTATTAAGCTGACCAGCATTGTCAATTGAAACAGTCGCAGTGCATCATGTCGAAATAAGACAAGTGTTCTGTGAGACAAAGCTATTGTCTGCCAGTTAATAAATTAACAGGTGTCTACATCCATTACACTGTCATGTAGAGTTATATCAGTGACTCTAAATGTGTCGTAAGCTTCAAAATCATGGCAAAGACTCATATCACAGTACTGACCCTTCAGGCTTCTTTGTCATTCTCCATTTTCCCGTTATTACTTCAGTCATCGCATCCTTGAACCATCTTTTCATATTATTCCCAGTCTCCACAAATAGACTGCCCTACACCTTCATGTCTCCACCATGTCCCGTAACTTCCGGGAGGATTCACGACTCTAAGTCACTGGTGTGGTGTACATGATGACCCGAAAGTGTAGGCGTCAGGCATGCACGTTAAAAGCCAATTTTTTTAAACAACTTGAAGCCCTGCGCTGCTGAAGGAAAAGTCCAGCTGAAGAGCTAACTTGGGCCAGTTACACGGATATTTGGTGAGTTTTTATACCTTTTTATTTGCACCGACATTTTTCAGTCCAGCAGAGACAGGAGACATCGGGAGACATTTTATTGTAGGTTAAAGTTTTACATTATTAGTGCTTAGCGTTTCTAAATATGTTTAAAATGCAAATAAGATGAAAGGAAGACTTTCTATTTTTTGAACTTTGGTTCGTCATGAGGCTGTTAATTCCATTAAAAGGGCACCTTACTGTATGAAGTGAGTTTGAAATCACAGAATGTAGAAGAATGATTTTTTAAACTTTTGTTTGTCACGAGGATGTTAATTCCATTAAAGGAACTATAATGGATAAAAAGCAGTGATCACTCGCGAACGGGTATGATTGTCCACCTAAGATGCTCAGTATTACGGGTCATGGGCTCTGAGAGTCCTTGCGTGGCTGATGAGCCAGATCCTAGAGCTGAATATTCAATCACTCACTTGGCAGGAATTGTCAAAAGGTGGGATTGGTCCTTGGATGCTAAGTCACTGGTATTCCTTTCTCAGGCTACTTTTCCGGGCCTCCTCTTGCCGTCGAGGAATTGTGACCCTTCAATCAGGAGGTTCCTCCAAGTAGGTCTCTCCTGAGCACAGGTCTCCCAGGCATTGATGTCTATGCTCCATTTCTTGAGGTAAGCTGCCAAGGTGTCTTTGAAGAGCTTCCTTTGTCCTCCTCTTGTTCGGGATCCTTCCTTGAGCTAGGTGATGTTTTGGCAGTCGGGACTCTGACATCCTAAACATATAGGCAGCCCAGTGGAGTTGGTTTTGGATGACCATGACCTTGATACTGGTGCTGTTGACTCCTCCAAGGACACTAATGTTAGCACCCCTATCCTCCCAGCTGATTCAGAATGAAAGTACATTTGGATTTTGCAATGTATTTTAAGTTGAGTCATTTACACGTCTCCCTGGTGTAATGTTCATCCTTAGAAGCCTCAGTGATTACTTCAAATGCTTTACCATGTTTAATGCCTTAGTTAATATATGCAAGCCTCCTGTAAGCTAATGTGAACTATCTGTCTGATAGGTATTGCAGTAAATCAATCACCCATCCCTAAGAGAGTACTGCCAAAGGATATCCCAAAATGGTCTCAGAGGAGGTGTGTGCCAGGAAACTATACTTCAGCAGCTGCTGCTTTCAGATGTTGAGCCTGTTAATTAACAATTGTCAAAATCCTCCCCTTTCCCACCACCTCTTCCTTCCTTCCCCTTTACAAATAGACAGGACTGTTGTATTTAAGTGAGAAAATAAATTTTATTGCAAGAAATTTGGAAAAGTTGAGGCAGTTTTATGTCATTGTTCAGCTGATAAAGTTAAACGTTAAGTTAAATGTTAACTGGTTTCAAAGTTTTGTATTTATAAAATTATTTTTGTTAATAAATGTTTTACATTAAACTTTACAAGCTTCTACAAATATCTCACTGAAACATCTGAAAACAGCATTTAATTGAGATAATTATAAAATTAATAAGATAATTGAAGTGAACAAGGCAGAAACTAATTTAACCTAGTGACACACTGATTAGCACTGCTGCCTCACAACACCAGGGACCCATGTTCAAATCAGACCTTGGGTGACTGTGTGGTGTTTGTACATTCTCCTCCTATCTGCGGTTTCCTAGGACCATGGACTAGAACCATATAATTCCTACAATGCAGAAAGAGGCCTCGTAGGCCATAAAATCTGCACGGACTCTCTGAATGAGTACCCTACCTGGGTCTGCTCCACCGCCCTATCACAGGTACATTATCCACAAGTGAGAAATTTAGGAATGTTGACAACATTTTCTTCAGGTTCTTGTTTGAGTTGTGACGCCAATCTTGACAAAACATCAGCATTTGCAAGTTACTCTGAGTTACGACATTAAATATCGTAAGTGTGTGCCAATAACATCAAAGACCATCTCTGCAACCAACTAACTGCTAAAGAAGTAATGCCTTTATACGGCCTGGAGTTTGTCGTCAAGGATCGGTGATCCATCAAGAGTGTAAAGTGCTGTCCCTAAAGGCAGTGGTGAAACCTTCTTACTCCAAACATAATACGCGAAGCTTCTTTTTCTAGCTGAGCGTAATTCATTTCTGTGCTAGTAACAGTGCATGAAGCAAATTCTATCGGTCGTTCCTTTCCTAAAGGCATAATGTATGACACAACTGAACCAATCAGCCTATCACGAAGGGTGTCATGAAAATGAAAATCGCTTATTGTCACAAGTAGGCTTCAAATGAAGTTATTGTGAAAAGCCCCTAGTCACCACATTCCGGCGCCTGTTCGGGGAGGCTGGTATGGGAATTGAACCGCGCTGCTGGCCTGCCTTGGTCTGCTTTCAAAGCCAGCAATTTAGCCCTGTGCTAAACCAGCCCCTGTTATAGTTGCACAAAACTCACAGTATTTTGGGAACCTTCTTCAGGTCGTCGCAAATTGTAAGATGCTTTCACCTTCTTCCTGACTGTGACGGGAAAACGGAAACGTTTCTGCAATTATAAGTGGCTTGGTGAGAAATGCCCTTCCAGAATCCTCATCAATTCATTGTCGGTCTTATCTCCGGCTTTGCTGGATAGACAAAGTTTTGAAGATATATAAAGGTTTTATGCCCTACCGAACTCTTGCAACCATTAGGTCTTCCGGTGTTTGACTAGCTGTGAGAAAAAGTTGAAACTCTTCATTCGAGTGCTAAGTCTCACCGTCTTCATCAAATATAAGAATAATAATCTTTATTGTCACAAGTAGGCTTACATTAACACTGCAATGAAGTTACTGTGAAGAATCCCTAGTCGCCACACACCGCCGCCTGTTCGGGTACACGGAGGGTGAATTCAGAATGTCCAAATTACCTAACAAGCACGTCTTTCGGGACTTGTGGGAGAAAACCGGAGCACCCGGAGGAAACCCATACAGACACGGGGAGAATGTGCCGACACCGTACAGATAGTGACCCAGGAATCGAAGCTGGGACCCTGGGAAATGCATTCATGGTGCTACCTTTGTCCGCCATTTTAGATATCGGTTCCCAGGGTCTAGACTTCCAGCAACCTTCCCCCCTTCCATTTCTCTTTTTTATGTATGAAATAAGAGGTCTCCTAATCCATAATGTAAATAAAAATGTCCTTTTGCCTGGACTGTGGTTTGTCTAATTTGAGTGGTAGCTTGCACAGAATGGGAAAGACATTTGAATCCCCTATCTCGCAGTCTGTTCACTTCGCCATGTGCGTGGCCCCTGCAGCCTAGAGCCTACCCACTTCCAATGGCAAACAAGGTTTTTGAAACATTTGTCTTGCTCACTCACGATTGTGCTGCATTGTTTTTCAAGCCTTTCTGCATCGGCGGTTTTTCTTTCGATCGACGCTGGAGTTCGGTCCCGGGAATTGTCTTCTCCACCCTCGTCGCCGCTTTCACTTTCGTCATCAACAGTTTTAGTGTCTCACTAGTGCCTTGCCTAAATCCTCATCGCCAGTTTGTCATTCTCCATTTTCCAGTTTTCTCTTTTGTTATATCCTCAATATGCCGCAAAGAGAAGAGGTGCGGAGGTGCCACACACTTGGTGTTCTTCCAAATACGATGCAAGGATAATTTGGGCGATTTTGCTCAGACAATGATAAGATGGAGAACTAACATACATGATGCTCTGCGAGCAGCAGTGTACTGCTTAAAAACATCACAATTTCAAAAGTACTTTATTGGCAGTAAGGAGCTTGGGATCTAAAATCATGGAAGCTGCTATATAACCCGAAGCAAGATGCCTCCATTTTCATCAAACATCAGACTGTCTTTTGTGGAGAGTAAGGAAGAAAATACCAGTCAGGATCTGAGCTTTAAGAAGCTTTCAAACCAACTTTTGGCGGCACGGTGGCACAGTGGTTAGCACTGCAGCCTCACACCAGGGTCCCGGGTTCAATTTCGGCCTTAGGCGACTGCCTGTGTGGAATTTGCATGTCCTCCCCGTGTTTACATGGGTTTCCCCCAGGTGCTCCGGTTTCCTCCCACAGTCTAAAGGTGTGTAGGTGGGGTTGCGGGGATAAGGCAGGGGAGTGAGCAGAGGCAGGGTGCTCGTTCAGAGGTTAGGCGTAGACTCGATGTATTGAATGGTCTCCTTCTGCACTGTAGGGATTCCATGTCTTCTTCTCAGTCAAAATGGCCACTTATTGTTGACCATAAATTTTGATCCGCGAGACACATTATCAAGATTTTGAAGGTAGCCTGAAGTAAAAACAACCCATATACTGTAATAAGAAAAGTTAATGATGAGTCGAGAGTAGGATTAATAAATTGCTCAAAGGAGTCAGAAAAAATACAGGTAATATTTTTCAGTTGATTATTTTTAAGCAGAAGAACCAACTTTATACTGCAAAGAGCTGAATGGGTTAACCACTTCTGTTTTAAATAACATCATCATTTGTGCCCACTCAAGTGATTTAAATCATTATGAAAACTCCAAGAAGGCTGTTCTATAGATTAATAACGCATCTGAAATACAAAAAAATGTAATGATTTTTCATGTTGATGGCTTTAATTATATCTGGCACCAATTGCCGTCCTTTTACTGACAACCTTTTTTTACTAAGTGATGCTGTTTGGTTGGCTGACATAGGGCATGTAAACACATCTCCCAGTAATGATCAACCATTACATGGTGGTGATTAACTCGGAAAATGAGTCAGAAATACATTTTTGAGCGACGGGTGGTTGCGTGCAGAGAATAACGCCACTCGGCCCAACTTGGTCAGTCGGGCAAAAGGAGTCAGGTCGCCAAGACTGGGGAGCAACGTAATGGCCCCCGGCGCGCAGGCCAGTCATGAGGGAGCGATTCTAGAGCAGTGGTTCCCAACCTTTTTTACCACATGGCGCATCTTTGCATTATAAAACATGTTGAGGCGACCTCCTATTTTCTACAACTGAACTGCCCTCTCGAAAACCTCCTAAAAACGTGGCACATCACCATTTAATACAACTTTCATTTGTTTAAGAAATTTACAATGAAATCCTTATCATCATTTCCACTTCAAATACAATAATGGAGCCTGTTTCTTCTTTTCTTAACTTTGTTATTTCCTGTTTCTTTTTTTTTTTCAATGAAGGGGTAATTCAGCGTGGCCAATCCGCCTACCCTGCACATCTTTGAATTGTGCGGGTGAGAACCACAAAGGGAGGGGGAGAATGTGCAAACTCCACACGGACAGTGACCCGTGTCCGGGATCGAACCCGGGTCCTCGGCGCCGTGAGTCCGCAGTGCCAACCACTGAGCCACTGTGCCGCCCGCTGGTTTCCTGTTTCTTACCTCTGTCTTCTTCCCTTACTGGGAACTTTGTTTTTTGTTCCTCCACGCTGGCCACATTTCTGTCTTTTTTTCCCTGTCTCCCTTGCTTCAACCAGGCTTTTGTGTTTATGCTTCTTGCGCAGGCGCACGGGGCCTTTGTCTTAATTTATGTGGTCGGCATCTCCAATTTCCGAAGAAACTGGGATCTCCTGTGTATGCGTCAGCCAGGGAAGGGCTGCATATATGCGATTTGGAATGTTTTGTGTTGGTAATCCGAACCGTGCTCGGGCGGGCCGGGGATGGGCCACGCACGCACAGTTCTGATTTTTTTACACCGGTTAGGCCCATGCGCAAGCGCTTGGCCAGTGTAAAAAATCCGAACTGTACATGTGCGGCCCATTCCCAGCCGCCCCATGCGCGGGAGGCCCGAGGTTCATCGGGACTTGGGGGATGTCGACCACGGAGCTGAAACCCAAGATTGGTTTGTTAACGTTAATGTTTTATTATTTTGAATCCTATTTTGCGGAACACCTTGCAGAGCCTTCACGGCAAACCGATTCGGAACCCCTGTTCTGGTCACCAGTAAGAAAATTGGAAAAATTATTAAATAATTACAGTTCGAGTATCCTTGATTCATAAATCTGAAAGCTGAACTCATCCAAGAACGGCACTTCTTTTGTACCTAATTGATGTTCAGTGCTCTGTTCACCTCGCGATTTAAAAAATAAATTCATTTAAGGGATGTGGGCTTCACTGGCCGGGCCAGTATTTATTGCCCATCCCTAGTTGCCCTTCAGAAGGTGGTGGTGAGCGGCCTTATTCAACCGCTACAGTCCATGTGGTGTAGGTACACGCACTGTGCTATTAGGGAGGGCGTTCCGGGATTTTGACCCAGCGGCAGTGAAGGAACGAACGGCCAAGTCAGGGTGGTGAGCGACTTGGAGGGGAACCTCCAGGTGGTGGGGCTCCCAGGTATCTGTTGCCCTTGTCCTTCTAGATGGTAGTGGTCATGGGTTTGGAACATGCTGCCTAAGGAACCTCGGTGAGTTCCTGCAGGGCATCTCGTGGATGGTGAACATTTCTAAAAGAAACTCATTACCGGTCGCCTGTATTTATTATTCAGCGATATATCTTACTTTCCAAACCATTTTATATACCTAAGGCTATACATAGCCTGGGCTTAAGCTAGTATAATGCAATTTTATATGTGCCATCCGAAAACATAAATGATCTTAAATCTGAAATGCGATCAGCACCGAGGGTTTGGGATAAAGGATACGCGACCTGAAAATTCATTTTCTGGCCTATTCAGGGAAACGTCAGGAATCAAATTTTATTTATCCTGAAACTAGAAGGCATGCCTGTAAATTTAAGAAATCTTTTCCCCCTGTTCTTTTTCCACTTTCTCCAAAACATCTTTCACTGGTCTAGGGGAAGTGGTGGTGTAGTGGTGTTTTCACTGACCTACTAACCCAGGGCAACATGTTAGGGACCCTGGTTTGAATCCTTACATGGCAGATGGTGAAATTTGAATTCAATAAACACCTGGAATTCACAATCAAATGATAGTGTCCACAAAAGGTTGGGTGGGGTTGCTGGGTTATGGGGATAGGGTGGATGTGTGGGCTTAGATCGGGTGCTCACCTATCTAAGCCCACACATAGATACGAAAAGTCTGATAGTTTCATAGTCATCATTGGACTTTTAATTCCAGATGTTAATTGAATTCAAATTTCACCATCTGCCATGGTAGGATTCAAAGCATGACGATTGATGTAAAGACCCCATCTGGTTCGCTGATGACCTTTAGGGAAGGAAATCTGCCGTCCTTACACTGTTTGGCCTACGTGTGACTGCGGACCCACAGCAATGTGGTTGACTCTTGAATGGCCTTAGTTCCAGGGCAATTAGGGGTGGGCAATAAATGCCCACATTCTGCAAATGAATAAAGTAAATTTCTCCAAGTTCACTCAGGAGTGCAGACAAGGAAAACCTGCATTTCGAAAGAGATTTCCATGACCCCAGGGCACCCCTAAGTACTTGGCAACAAATTGAATGTTTCTAACGTGCAGTTAAAGGTGTAATGTAGGAAGCGTAGCAACCAATTTTCATCACAAGCAGCAAAGGGATATTAACCAGATCACCGACTGTTGGCTGAAGGATAAATAGTGAACTGTGGGTTCGGGGGAGGTCCCCTATCATAAATCATAGAATTTACAGTGCAGAAGGAGGCCATTCGGCCCATCGAGTCTGCACCGGCCCTTGGAAAGAGCACCCTATCTAAGCACACACATCCACCCTATCCCCATAACCCAGCAACCCCACCCAACCTTTTGTGGACACTAAGGGTAATTTAGCATAGGCAATCGACAAAACCTGCACATCTTTGGACTGAGGGAGGAAACCGGAGCAGCCGGGGGAAAGAAACCCACGCAGCCACAGGGAGAACGTGCAGACTCCACACACACAGTGACCCATGCCGGGAATCGAACCTGGGACCCTGGAGCTGGGAAGCAACTGTGCTAACCACTGTGCTACCGTGCTGCCCTACCACTGTGCTGCTGTTCTGCCCTACTCACCTTCAACATAGTACCCTGGGACTTTTTGCGCTCAATTGAGAGGGATGGCAGTTAACCCATGTGAAAGACTGTTCCGCTGACTGTGTAGCACTCCCTCAGTACGGCATGGGGTTGTCATGTCCTCAGTAGCGTACCTTTGACCCATGATCTGCTGACCCAGAGGGAGGAGTGCGACCGACTGAGGTGCGGCTGAAGTGATTCAAACCCTTCATCAGAAAAGAAATCTGGACGATGAGGGCTGTGACCAGCAAAGGAAATACAATTTTAAATTTTAAACATGTCACAGACTGCAGTGAATCCTACTCCATACATCACCTCAGCGAATTGAGCTTGATTCTATCGGTAACTCTGTAATCTCAAGGACTCTATTGTACCTTTTCTTGCTTTATACATTATGCTTCAGTCAGATTAAACTGAACCAAATATTTTCCCTCTCTCCCTGCACAAAAGAGTTTCCATTCACGCTTCCGCAAGATATACTGATACATGGTGACAGCTTATTGAACCTCGCAAGGATTCCTGGAGCTATCTGATTATGTTGTTAACTGTTTTATACCATGGATCCAATAAGTTAGTCTCAGTGCTCCTTTTACCAACTGCAGCTTACACTCATTTCGTCTATTTGCATGCCAGTTTATAATCTTTAATTGCCAATCAAGTTGGAATGCAGTGTGAGAAATGTGAGCAGCTGGCCTGAAGCGACACGGTGGCACAAGCGTTCTTACATCTGCAACAGGAGTCTGCAAATGCTTTTTCAGTTTCGCCTTTGATGAACAACAACAACAACTTGCATTTGCACGCTGCCTTCAAAAATGTGAAAGCGTCTCACCGGGGTGCTTCAGTAGAGTCTAACCCGGCAAAGATTTACGCTGAGCCAAAGGAGATATGAGGACAGATGGCTGTAAGCTCGGTCTACCAGGGTCTACTCGGCCTAAGCAGCCTCTGAAAGGTGGAGAGGCAGACAGGTTCGGAGAGGTTTATTTTCGAATTAAAATTGAAATTGCACCATCTCCCATGGGTGGGATTCGAACATGGAACACCGGGACGTTGCTCTAGGCAGGCCACAAAACGTTTTCAGCCCACCCATGCCTGCTACAGAATGATTTACCACCTACCATGGTGGGATGTGTGCCTGCATTCGGCCTCACACAGCTACATCAATGCAGTTGCTGTTGATTATAGCCATGCCTAGCCCATCACTCCCATGCAAATATGCGGCACACAATTAAAATAACTGGACTGTTAACCGAACATCATTCTTAGTTGCTAATGACCGGGCTTTGAAGAACAATACATTGTCGAGAAATGTTGTATCAGGGTCTGTTACCACAAACAAAATACATTCCATTCCTTGTTCCTTCAATGCATTAAATATCAAATAAATCAGAGTAATCTGATTTGAGTTACCACTGTCTGCCAAAGTTGTGAAATTGGCACTGATTGGACATAAATTTGCCATTGCCCTTTAACCTTCTATTTGGACTTGCCACCTCCATCCATTAAATGGTGGCAGGGCTGACAATCCGCAGGCGTATTTATTTATGAAAGTTATCCATCATTTGACATCCACATTCAAGGCAAAGAACAATTTAGATTCCTATGAGAAGTCAAAAACTGCATTCAGTAAAATTTCTCCTGACCCCTTGCGCAATGAGGAACTGAGGGTAGAAGCTTCCACGCAGATCAGTCGCAGGAAGGTTGGCAGGTAAGGTCACGGGGTTATTGGGGGGGGGGGGGGAGGCGGGGGGGAGTGTCTTAATCTGGCATGAGACCAAAGATCAATTTCCAAATTGTCATGGGAGTGTTCCTTTAAGATATGTTTTGTCTTATCACATGGCTTCAGTGATGTCATTGTGTGGGTGGGGCTGGGCTGTGGCTCTGAGTTTTACTTTCGTTTTGGTTTGGGCTTGTTTTGGTGGCTCTGAGTGTTTGCTTTCGTTTTCATATTTTGGCTGCTGTATTCCGACAGACAAATGTCTTGGAGTGTCCCTCCGCCTTCAGTTTAAAGGCTGTTTCCAGACTGCTGGATAACTTGAAAATAAATAATTGTTTTCTGGAAGAAATTCAAACCTGCAGTTTTGGAAAGGACACAGGAGCATCCAAACCAGGTCTTGAGTGCTGTGTGCTGGGCCACACCTTTGAAAAGGGTTTTCTGGTTTATGGGATCTTGTTATTAAATTGGAACAGTTTAAGGGGGAAATTTATTAAGGGTTATACATAGAGTACTGTAGCTGTGTGGGGTATTTATGTTTGTAGTTGATAAAAGTGCTCACTGTGTGTGTTTATAAAAATGTTAACTAAACTCGTAGAATAAACTTTGTTTATGATTAAAAGTGCTTAAGTCTGAAAGTCAGGCCCTTGTGCTCTTGGCAACCAAAATAAATAAACAGTTGTAGGTCAGGTGAATGCCATGATAACTTTTGAGTTTTCTAAACCCTGGCCCATAGCACAATGCTGGTTTGAACTTTTACAATTGTGTGTTCGGGACCTTAAAGTCGGAACGAGCTTCCTGACGAACAATGACGGATGACCATGCCATGCATGCTCATTAAAAGGGCACCTCACCACAGTTAATTTCCCCTCCAAACGATGTTTCACGCCAATCAGAAATTAGAACATTAATTCGCATTAATAATTGCGTACAAATGGCGTGCACCCGGTGAGATTGACGTCTTTCCACGACTTTGAGGTGAGAAGCCATTGCTTTGACCGTCAGGTCATCGCTCACAAATCTCAATCTATTGGATGGTATCAGGCGCTGGTAGGCCGACCTGCGTGAAGGGCATGGAAATTGGCAATCCATTTCACGGCCCAACATGGATTATAAAATGGTCATTGCCAATTGGGTCACGTCTGCTCTGGAGTCAGTAACCCATCCTGACCAAACCTGAGCTGTACCGGCAGGAAGATCTCTGACATTGCCATGGTACCAGGAGATATTCTTGCCGATGTGCGGGTCGGGGGAGGCGGACACCTGTTTCATCAGCCAGGGGAAGGCATTTCACAGAATATCGCACACCTACATGATGGACTGATGGATCATCTTTCCAAAATGGGGTTTGGGGAGGAAATCAGTAATTGGATCGAAGTGCTCTACACAAATATCAATGGCACAGTTTTAATGACTGGGTGGGAATTGGAAAGCTGTCCAATCAAATCAAGAGTCAGGTAAGCTGTCCTCTCTCCCCTGTCCTGTTCATGTGATGTAGAGAACCCTTGGATGTGGCCATCAGGAAGTATTTTGGCACTGTTGCATCACAGCGACGAAGATCCAGGTTCGATCCCGGCCCCGGGTCACTTTCCGTGTGGAGTTTGCACATTCTCCCCATGTCTGCTTGTGTCTCACCCCCACAACCCAAAGATGTGCAGGGCAGGTGGATTGGCCACGCTAAATTGCCCCTAAACTGCAAAAAAGAATTGGGCACTTCAATTTTTTTTAAAAAGGAAGTATTTTCAGAGAAGAGTAGTGACCACCCCAGGCAACAGAGGCACTCAGATGTTCATGGACGATGTCACCTTCTTCTGCTCGGATCGGCTGACAGAGCACAGGCTAATGAACTTCTGTGACGAGTTGAAACTGGCCTCGGGTGCCAAGGTAAACCGTAGCAAGAGCTAGGCCATGTTCTTTGAAAAGTAGGCTGAACAATTCCTTGTTCCCTTCAACGTCAGGTCAGATTACCAGAAGGTGCTGGGGATTTGGTTCCAAATATAAACCAAAAACTGGGAGAACATATCGGCAAGGTGTGGCAGAAACTAGACATGTCGGAGCGACGCTCCCTCCCTATTCCAGGTAAGAAGCTGATCATCAGATGTGAGGAGCTCTTGATGTTACTGTATGTGGCGCTGGTCTGCCCCATATCCTGATCCTGTGCTGCAGCAGTCACCCGAGCCATATTCTCCTTCATCTGGAGATCAAAGATGGATCGTGTCCACAGGATCCTTTATGGCACTGATATACCTTCAATTCACCAAGAGGCAGAGAGATCGAGTGAATATAAGGCTTTATTAGTCGTGAACTTGCCTAGCCAGAGTCGGTTGTGCAGATGAGTGCCACCCGCAGGTGGCCGGGTTATATATGGCCCCGGTGAGGGCAGGGCCAGAGGTGGAGCCCACTGGGGTTACAGTACAGTACCTGGAAGCAGCTCGTATCACCACTTCCAGGTCATAGGTTACATTAAGTGGGTACAATGGTTACAGTGTCATGCATTATGGTGAATACATTCACCACATTCACCCCCTGTTAAAAAATAAAGTCGAGCGGGGGTGACGTGGGGTTATTACATATTCAGTCTCTCTGGAGGCCGGATCATTCTCTTCGACCTCTTCAGCTCTGGCGGTGCGGCGGGCACGGTTGTTGCAGGTGGTGACTCCAGGGGCGTTGTGTCTGGAGCTTGACCCTCAGTCCGGCGTGTCGGAGATGGTTGGGGCGTGGGGGAAGGCAGGGGGGTGGTGGGTGGCGGCAGTGGCGGCGCGGGACAGTACAGTAGACCCAGGGGGGTACGGGGCGCTGGGGTTCGGGGCGGGCAGCGGGGGGAGGGCGCCTTGGCAGGAGAACAGCTGGTGCCAGGTCTCGTAGGGAGATTGTATGTTGCCGTCCGTCCTGGTGCGCGATGTAGGCATACTGGGGGTTGGCGTGGAGAAGCTGGACCCTCTCGACCAGGGGGTCAGTCTTATGGCTCCTCATGTGCCTCCGGAGAAGAACAGGTCCCGGAGTTTTCAGCCAAGATGGAAGCGAGAACCCGGAGATGGACTTCCTGGGGAAGATAAACAAACGGTTGTGAGGGGTCTCGTTCGTGGCTGTACAGAGGAGTGATCTAATGGAGTGGAGAGCGTCAGGGAGGACCTCCTGCCAGCGGTGGATTGGGAGATCTCTCGACCTGAGGGCCAGAAGGATGGCCTTCCAGACCGTCGCGTTCTCCCTCTCCACCTGCCCGTTTCCCTGCGGGTTATAGCTCTTAGTTCTGCTCGAGGTGATGCCTTTCTGAGCAGATACTGGCGTAGCTCATCGCTCATGAACGATGTACCCTGGTCGCTGTGGATGTAGGCAGGGAAACCAAACAGTGTGAAGATGCTGTGCAGTGCCTTTATTACAGTGGCCGACGTCACGTCGGGGCAGGGAACAGCAAAGGGGAAGCGGGTGTATTCGTCGATGACGGTGAGAAAATATATATTCCGGTTGGTGGAGGGGAGGGACCCTTTGAAATCGATACTTCGGCGTTCAAAGGGCCGGGAGGCCTTTAGCAGGCGGGCCTTGTCAGGCCAGTAGAAGTGCGATTTGCACTCCGCGCAGACATGGCAGTCCCTGGTCATGGCCTTGACCTCCTCGGTGGAGAAGGGCAGATTGCGGGCCTTAATGAAGTGGGTAAGCCGGGTGACCCCCGGGTGACAGAGGTCATTGTGGATAGCCCGAAGTCGGTAATCTTGCGCTCTGGCACATGTGCCGCGGAATAGGGCATCTGGGGGCTCGTTGAGCTTCCCAGGATGATACTTGATATCGTAATTGTAGGTGGAGAGTTGGATCCTCCACCTCAGGATTTTGTCATTTTTTATTGTGCCGCATTGTGCGTTGTCGAACATGAAGGCGACCGACCGCTGGTCGGTGACGAGGGTGAACCTCCTACCGGCTAGGTAGTGCCTCCAGTGCCTCACGGCTTCCGTTATGGCTTGTGCTTCCTTCTTGACCGATGAGTGTCGGATTTCGGAAGCATGAAGGGTCCTAGAGAAGAATGCTACTGGCCTGCCCGCCTGGTTGAAGGTGGCAGGGCGACGTCTGACGCATCGCTCTCTATCTGAAAGGGGACGGACTCGTCCACCGCGTGCATTGCGGCCTTGGTGATGTCGGCCTTGATGCGGCTGAAGGCTGAGCGGGCCTTTCGTCAGGGGGAAACTGGTGGTTTGAATAAGTGGCCGGGCTTTGTCCGCGTAGTTGGGGACCCACTGGGCGTAGTATGAGAACAGCCCCAGGCATCGTTTTAGGGCCTTGAGGCTGTGGGGGGAGGGGGGGGGGGGAGTTCTGTGAGGGGGCACATACGGTCGGGGTCGAGCCCTAGGACTCCGTTCTCCACAACGTAGCCGAGGATGGCCAGTCGGGTATTACGGAAGACACACTTTTCTTTGTTGTATGTAAGATTGAGGGATTGGGCGGCCTGGAGGAACCTCTGAAGGTCGGCGTCATGGTCCTGCTGATCATGGCCGCAGATGGTCACGTTGTCCAGGTACATGTATGTCGCCCGCAAACCGTACAGGTCCACCATTCGGTCCATCGTTCTCTGAAAGACCGAGACCCCATTAGTGACGCCGAAGGGAACCCTGAGGAAGTGGAAGAGTCGGCCGGCTGCATCAAAGGCAGTGTAGTGGCGTTCTTCCGGGCGGATTTGGAGATGGTGGTAGGCCGACCTCTGATCGACCGTGGAGAACACATGGTACTGCGCGATCTGGTTGACCATATCCACTATCCGGGGGAGAGGGTACCCATCCAGTTTCGTGAACCGGTTAATTGTCTGGCTGTAGTCCACAACCATCCGCTTCTTTTCCCCGGTCCGGTCGACCACCACTTGCGCTCTCCAGGGGCTGGTGCTGGCCTCTATGATCCTTTCACTCAACAGTCGTTGGACCTCCGACTTGATAAAAGTCATGTCTAGCGAGCTGTACCGCCTGCTCCTGGTGGCGATGGGCTTACAGTCAGGAGTGAGATTCGCAAAGAGTGAAGGGGGGAAGACCTTGAGGGTCGTGAGGCTGCATACTGTGAGGGGGTAAGGGTCCGCCGAACTGTAGGGTAAGGCTTCGGTGATTACACTGAAAATCCAATCTGAGCAGTAGGGGGGGGGGGCGCAGAGGTGGGGGAGGACGTAGAGCTTAAAACGAGCATACTCAGTGCCCTGCATCGCGAGATTGGCGATATAGTACCCCCGGATCTGGACCGAATGGGACCCGGAGGCGAGGGAGATTGTGAGGCAGGGTAGGTGTGGAGGGAGCAGTGCCTTACCGTGTCCGTGCTCCAGGAGTCAAAGAGGCAGAGGGTCTCGTGCCCGTTGACCCGGACGACCATCAAGGGGTTCTTCAGCGGTTTCGGCTGCGACTGTTTGAGGGTCACCACGCCCCATGTGTCGCACGGAATCGAAGATGGCGACCAAGATGGCCGCCCCCATCGGTCCCACGTGTCGGTCGGTGCGGGGGCCGGCGGCCAAGATGGCGGCCCCCACGAGTTGCACGTGTCGGTCGGTGTTGGGGCCGGCGGCCAAGATGGCGGCCCCCACGATTTGCACGATGTCGATGACGCACCTGGAGGGGGCGTTCCGGGCAGGCACGCAGCCACATTGCGGGGTCTATGGGGTGCGAGTCACTGAGTCGGGCCTGGTGCGTTTTCAATTTCTGAGCCTTAGGTCGGCCCAGACAGAATCTCGCGTAGTGCCCCTTTTTCCCACTGTCGCTGCACGTCAGTGAGCGGGCTGGGCAACGCTGCCGGGGGTGTTGCTCTGGCCGCAGAAGTAGCATTGCAGTTCTCCGGGCTGGGCTGGCAGATGTGCGGCGCAGGCCTGTGACGTAGGAGGGTCCGATAGGGGCCGCGACGTTCGTGTCCACGAGGGGTTCGCCCAGCCCGTGGGGAACGCGCCGAGGTTCTGGAAGGCCACCTCTAGCGAGGTAGCTGCTTTACCATGTCCCACAGGTCGGAGGTTCCGTTTTCCAGCAGGCGCTGCCTGATATAGTTCGAGCGGACCCCTGCCACGTAGGTGTCCCGGATCTGTGAGTTCATATGCTCCTCCGCCATCACATCTCGATAGCTGCAGTTCCTCGCGAGTAGAGTCAGGGTTTCCCGATACTCATCCAGCGATTGTCCGGCACGTTGATGGCGGGTAGTGAGGAGGTGTCTAGCGAACACCTCGTTTATGGGCTTCACGAAGTGCACCTTGAGGGTTGTGGCCGCCTCCTCGTACGTGGCCGCTTTCTTAATCATTACCGAGATTGGATGGCTCACACGAGCGTGGAGGAGTCACAGTTTGAGAGTCTCCGAGGGAGTCATTGTGGAGGAGTCGATGTAGGCCTCGAAGCATCTGTCAAAGTCTCCCGGTTTTGCAGCAATTCAATTAAGATGGAAGTTCTTAATTTTCTGTGAAGATCATAATCAATTTTTCAGTATTCAGATTTAGTATTTTACGACAGGTCGATTAATTCTCTTCGGTATCAGAACTAAAACACCTTGGGCGGGATTCTCCGAGCCCCCACCGGTGCCGGTTTTCAGGCAGGGACGGGGTTTACGCTGCGCTGGTCCGGGGCCGGTCGCAGCGGACCCCCGGCAATTCTCCGGGCCCCAATGGGCCGAGCGGCCGTTGTTTCCTGGCCAGTCCCGCCGGCGTGAAATGGACATGGTCCATCACGGCGGGACTTGGCTTGTAGGCCGGCTAGGTGAGTCCACGGGGACGTGCGGGGGGATCCGGACCCGGGGGATGCCCACGGTGGCCTGGCCCGCGATCGGGGCCCACCGATCTGCGGGCGGGCCTGTGCGGTGGGGGCACTCTTTCCTCCCGCGCCGGCCTCTGTAGAGCTCCGTCATGGCCGGCACGGAGAAGAAACCCGCTGCGCATGCACAGGAACACGCCGGCCGGTCTACGCATGCGCAGAAACCACGCCGACGGTTCTGCACATGCGCCAACACGTGCCGGCCCTTCCTGCCGGTTGGTGCGGCACCAACACTTCCGCCGCTGGCATAGCCCCCAGAAGTGCAGAGGATTCTGCACCTTCCGGTCGGCCCGACGCCGGAGTGCTTCGCGCCGCTCTTGGCGTTGGGCCATCCGGCCAGTTGCGGGAGAATCCCGCCCCTTAACCTAGAAATTCAGGGAAACTGCTGCAATGGGAGTGAGGGAGCAGGAAGTAAGGGCAAAATACTAGTTATCCATTATTATTGGATATGAGGCATTTTTCCTGAGGTGGACGATGTGGCCAAAACCACCCTCTCCCTCCCCACACCACCATCTCCTCTACTGACTGTTGTGCATCTCACTGAATTCATTCTGTTTCATTGGATATGAGTTTGTCCAAGGGTGTTAACTGATTATATTGGGAACAAATGTTCAATTCAAGTTATTTCTACATTCATGTGCTAGTGATACGGAGGAAAGCTAATGAAAATGACCTTCCCAGCTGGTGATTGCTGTATTTTCGGATCCATTTGCAATTCTGCAATGTAAGCGAGAATAAAAATGAATTTTATAGAAATCATCTTCCTACATTGGCTGCTGTTAGTGTTTCATTAAAAACACAGTGGGTAGATTTTGACTTGTTATGAAAACAAAAAGATGAATCATGGAATGGTTACAACTCAAAGGAGGCCCGAAGGCACATCGTGCTCTTTGGAAGGGTTCCAATTATGCCACCTTTCTCGCATAGTCCTAGCCTCAAATAAATGTCCAATTTTCTTTTGAAAGCCACAATTGGGTGAGGAAAGATCTGTTGGGTGAGGAAAGATTCCTCATATCTGTTATCTGTAGTAACCAGAAGACACATTAAATATTTTGGAGCCTATTTGTGAAAGCAGCAGAAGTAAATTTTTATTAGGAGCCTAACTAGTATTCAGTTTTTAAAAATGTAACAATCAAAATAGAGAGAGAGATGTCAATTGGCAGGGTCGTGTGCTACTCCTGCATGATGTGGGGCATCACGGACACTTCAAGTAACATGAGGACTACATTTGTGGAAAGTGCATTCAGTTGCAAAGCTCAACGACTGCATGGATCGGTTAGAGCAGCAGCTTGAAGCACTGAGGAGCACACAATTAGCTGAAATTGTTATACATAATAGCTACAGAGATGTGGTCACACCCAAGGTACAGGAAGATAGATGGGTGACCGCCAGATGTGGTAGGCAGAGAGTGCAGGGGTCCCTATGGCTGTCCCCCTATCTAACAAGTATGCCATTTTGGATACTGATGAGGGGGAAGGCCTATCAGGGGACGGCAGCAGCAGCGGCCAGAGCGAAGGCACCACAACTAACCCTGCTGCACAGATGGGGGGCACAAAGCATAGAAAAGCAATAGTGGTCAGGGATTCAATAGTCAGGGGCACAGATAGGCGCTTCTGTGGCCGCGAATGACTCCAGGATGGTAGTTTGCCTCCCTGGTGCCTGGATGTCTCTGAGCGGGTACAAAGCGTCCGAAATGGAGAGGGAGATCAGACAGAGGTCATTGTCCACATTGACATGAATGACACAGGTAGAAAGAGTAGTGAGGTTCTCCAACGGCAATTTAGGGCGTTAGGTAGAAGATTAAAAAGCAGCACCCCCAGGGTAGTAACCTCAGGTTTACTCCCCGTGGCACAGGCTAGCGAGACTAGCAACAGGGATTCAGTGCAGTTGAACACGTAGCTAATAAACAGGTGCAAGAGGGAGGGCTTCAGGTTTTTGAATCACTGAGATGTCTTCCAGGAAAGGTGGGGCCTGTACAATAAGGGTGGGTTACACCTGAACTGGAGGGGCACCAATGCCCAGGCTGGGAGGTTTGCTAGTATGGTTCAGGTGGATTTAAACTAACGTGGCAGGGGGGTTGGGATTCAGAACAGTAAGCCAGCAATTACATAGACTGGGGATGAGTATGGTGCCAGGGCCAGGCTGGCTCAGAGGGAGGGCAGGCTGGGGGAGGTCGAACTCAGTGGGCTTGGAGGTCTGGAGTGTATCTGCTTCAATGCACGGAGTATAACAGGTAAGACAGATGAACTTAAAGCCTTGATTCATGCTCGGAACTTGGATGTGGTTGCTGTAACTGAGACTTGGTTAAAAAAGGGACAGGACTGGCAGCTAAATATTCGCGGGTATAGGTGTTTTAGGCGAGACAGGGAGGAAGGTAAAATAGGTGGGGGATTTGCAATACTGGTTAGAGAATATATTACAACTGTACAGAGGGAGGACACCATGGAAGAATCAAGTATCGAGACACTGTGGGTAGAACTCAGAAACAGGAAGGGGGCAGTCACTATGATGGAGGTGTACAATGGGCCTCCCAACAGTCCACGGAAAGTTGAAGAACAGATATGTAAGCATATTCTAGATAGATGTAGAAATAATAGGGGGCGAGATTCTCCGACCCCCCGCCGGGTCGGAGAATTGCCGGGGGCTGGCGTGAATCCCGCCCCCGCCGCTTGCCGAAGTCTCCGGCACCGGAGATTCGGCGGGGACGGGAATCGCGCCGTGCCGGTTGGCGGGCCCCCCCGCGCGATTCTCCGGCCCGGATGGGCCGAAGTCTCGCCGCTAAAATGCCTGTCCCGCCGGCGTAAATTAAACCACCTACCTTACCGGCGGGACAAGGCGGCGCGGGCAGGCTCCGGGGTCCTGGGGGGGGCGTGGGGCGATCTGGCCCCGGGGGGTGCCCCCATGGTGGCCTGGCCCGCGATCGGGGCCCACCGATCCGCGGGCGGGCCTGTGCCGTGAGGTCACTCTTTCCCTTCCGCCTCCGCCACGGTCTCCACCATGGCAGAGGCAGAAGAGACTCCCTCCACTGTGCATGCGCGGGAATGCCGTCAGCGGCCGCTGACGCTCCCGCGCATGCGTCACCCGGAGATGTCATTTCCGCGCCAGCTGGCGGGGCACCAAAAGCCTTTTCCGCCAGCTGGCGGGGTGGAAATTCGTCCGCCGCCGGCCTAGCCCCTTAAGGTTGGGGCTCGGCCCCCAAAGATGCGGAGCATTCCGCACCTTTGGGGCGGCGCGATGCCCGTCTGATTTGCGCCGTTTTGGGCGCCAGTCGGCGGACATCGCGCCGTTTCCGGAGAATTTCCCCCAGGGTTCTTGTAGTGGGAGACTTTAATTTTCCTCATATTGACTGGAAATCCCTTAGGGCTAGGTGTCTGGATGGTGAGGAATTTGTTAAGTATGTCCAAGAAGGTTTTTTGGAACAATATGTGGATAGCCTGACTAGAGAGGGGCTATACTGGACCTAGTACTAGGGATCGAGCCCAGCCAGGTCTCAAAGTTGCAGTGGGGGAATATGTAGCGAACAGTGACCACAATTCCGTAAGCTTTCGGACACTCATGGAAAAGGACGACTGTTGTCCTGGGTTAACGTGCTAAATTGGGGAAGGCTAACTACAACCAGATTAGGCAGGATTTGGAGGCTGTTTGGGTGATCTGTTTGGGTAAATACACATTTGGCATGTGGAAGTCTTTTAAGGAGCAGTTGATGAGAGTGCAGAACAGGCATGTGCCGGTAAAAATGAAGGACAGGAAGGGCAGGATTCAGAACCGTGGATGACCAGGGAAATTACGAGTTTTGTCAAAAAGAAAAAGGTTGCACACGTGAGGTGCAGGCAACTAAAAACAGATGGAGCACTTGAGGAATACAAGGAAATTAGAAAAAAGCTCAAGCAGGGAGTTAGAGGGCAAAAAGGGGTCACAAAATGTCCTTGGCAAACAGGATTAAGGAGAATCGTGAGGCATTTTATACATATATTAGGAACAAGAGGGTAGCTGGAGAAAGAGTTGATCCATTCAAGGACAAAGGAGGGAAATTATGTGGAGGACCAGAGGAAGTAGGTGAGGTCCTTAAAGAGTATTTTGCATCGGTATTCACAAAAGGAAGGGACACGTTGATTGGTGGGGCGAAATTCTCCCCAAACGGTGCAATGTCCGCCGACTGGCGCCCAAAACGGCGCCAATCAGACGGGCATCGCGCCACCCCAAAGGTGCGGAATGCTCCGCATCTTTGGGGGCCGAGCCCAAACATTGAGGGGCTAGGCCGGCGGCGGAGGGATTTCCGCCCCGCCAGCTGGCGGAAACGGCATTTGTTGCCCTGCCAGCTGGCGCGGAAATTACATGTCGGGGCGGCGCATGCGCGGGAGCGTCAGCGGCCGCTGACAGTTTCCCGCGCATGCGCAGTGGGGAGAGTCTCTTCCACCTCCGCCATGGTGGAGACCGTTGCAGAGGCGGAAGGGAAAGAGTGCCCCCACGGCACAGGCCCGCCCACGGATCGGTGGACCCCGATCACGGGCCAGGCCACCGTGGGGGCACCCCCCCGGGGTCAGATCGCCACGCGCCCCCCCAGGACCCCGGAGCCCGCCCACGCCGCCTTGTCCCGCCGGTAAATAGGTACTCTAATTTACGCCGGCGGGACAGGCAATTTCTCGGCGGGACTTCGGCCCATCCGGGCCGGAGAATCGAGCGGGGGGGCCCGCCAACCGGCGTGGCCCGATTCCCGCCCCCGCCCAATCTCTGGTACCGGAGACTTCGGCAACCGGCGGGGGCGGGATTCACGGCGGCCAACAGCCATTCTCTGACTCGCTGGGGGGTCGGAGAATGACGCCCGTGGTGTCTCAAGCAAATGTGTAAACACTTTAGAACAGGTCGTTATTACGAGTGAGGAAGTGTTAGGTATGTTAAACAGCATTAAGGTAGACAAATCCCAGGGCCAGATGGCATCTATCCCAGGTAACTGAGGGAGACAAGAGATGAAATCGCTGGGCCTCGAACAGAAATCTTTGTGTCCTCGTTGGCCACAGGTAAGATTCCAGAGGATTGGAGGATAGCCAATGTTGCACCGTTATTTATGAAGGATTGCAAGGATAACCCAGGTAATTACAGGCCAGTGAGCTTGATGTCAGTGACAGTGAAATTGTTCGAAAAGATTCTCAGAGGTAGGGGGGGCGGGATTCTCTGGTCTCCGACGCCAAAATCGCGTACGACGATAGGCTGAAAAATCATAGTTGGCGCCGAAATCGAGGGCAGAGCCGCTTTTGCGATGCTCCGCTCCCTCCAAAATGGCATACTCTGCGAGTACAGCGCACGCCGTTGGGACGGCCTCAGGACGTTACCTGTGGCCCTCCCCCGATGCTCCGCCCACATTGGGTCAAGTTGCCGACGGCGTGGGGCGTGTGTGCTATTTTTTGTTCGGGAACCCGCATGGCAGCTGCGGACTATGTCCAGCGCCGCCACGATCGGGGGGGGGGGGGGAGCCGATCCGCAAGCATGGGGGGCTTTGGTGGGGGCTGGGGGCACTGGTGGGGGGTGGTCCGGGAGTGGTGAACCTGGCCAAAGAGGGCCACTATTTCCGCAGGCCGGGTCCGCATGCGGCCAGCACCATGTTATATGGCGCGGCCGCTGCAGGCCACCGGCACGCGCATGCGCGGTCACGGACCCAGCAATTCTCCGGCTGTATCTGCAACTAGAGCCGGGGGCTCCACGCTGCGTGCCTGCTAGGCCCCCCACCAGAAGGAGGATCGGTGGAGGTTTTGCGTTGTTTTCTGGGCGTAAAACGTCACTGTTCCCACGCCGGCGTCAGCACATAATCTCCCAAATGGAGAATCCAGCCCAGCAGCTATGCACATTTGAAAGTGAATGGTCTTATTAGTGACAGACGGCATGGTTTTGTACAAGGAAGGTCATGTCTCACTAATTTAATTGAATTTTTTGAGGAGGTGACATAAATGATTGATGAGGAAAGGGCTGTGGATGTTGTCTACATGGACTTTAGTAAAGCATTTGATAAGGTCCCTCATGGCAGGCTGGTGCAAAAGATTAAATAACATGGGGTTAAGGGGTGAACTAGCTGGATAGATTCAGAACTGGCTTGGCCATAGAAGACAGAGGGTAGCAGTGGAAGGGTGCTTTTCCGAATGGAGGTCTGTAACTAGTGGTGTTCGCAGGGGTCAGTACTGGGACCTCTGCTGTTTGTAATATATATAAATTACTTGGAAGGAAATGTAGCGGGTCTGATTAGCAAGTTTGCGGATGATACTAAGATTGCAGGAGTTGCGGATAGTGATGAAGATTGTCAGAGAATACAACAGGATATAGATAGGCTGCAGAATTGGGCGGAGAAATGGCAGATGGAATTTAATCGGAAATGCGAGCTGATGCATTTTGGTAGATCCAATTCAGGTGGGAGCTATAAAATAAATGGCAGAACCATCTGAAGCATAGAGACACAGAGAGATCTGGGCGTGCAGGTCCACGGATCCTTAAAAGTGGCAGCACAGGTGGAAATGGGGGTAAAGAAAGCATTTGGCATGCTTGCCTTCATAGGAAGGGGTATCGAGTATAAAAACTCGAAAATTATGTTACAGTTATACAGAACGTTGGTTAGGCTACATTTGGAATCCTGTGTCCAATTCTGGTCACCGCACTACCAGAAGGACGTGGAGGCTTAGCAGAGAGTACAGAAACGTTTTACCAGGATGTTGCCTGGTATTTGCCATGAGGAGAGATGGAATAAACTGGGATTGTTCTCCCTAGAGAGATGGAGGTTGAGGGGCAAACTGATAGAAGTTTATAAAATTATTAGGGGTATAGACAGGGTAAACAGTTGGAGGCTTTTTCCCAGGGTGGAAATGGCAATTACAAGGGGGCACAAGTTCAAGGTGAGGGGGGATAGATTCAGTGGAGATGTGTGGGGGGCGTTTTTACCATAGAGGGTGGTGGTCTGGAATGCACTGCCAAGTGAGGTGGTTGAGGCAGATACGTTGCGACCTTTAAGACTTATCTGGATAGGCACATGAACAGACGGGATATAGGAGGATACAGGTGGTTGGTCTAGATAGGACACGTGATCGGCGCAGGCTTGGAGGGCTGAAATGCCTGTTCCTGGGCTGCATTGTTCTTTGTTCTTTCTATGTCGCTTTTGCTTCTTTTGCCAATCACCTTATATCTGTGCTCCCTTGTTCTTGATCCTTCCACCAAGGGAAACAGTTTTCTCCATCTCTACTCTGTCCAGACACCTTATGATTTTGAACACCTCCTTTAAATCTCCCTTCAACCTTCTCTCCTTGAAGGGGAAAAGCCCCAGTTTGCCAATCTATCCATAGAATTATGGATAAATTCGAATTTCTCACCCATTGTCGTGAATCTCTCCTGTATCCTTCCACCGTCCTCAATTCCTTCCAAAAGTGTTGTGCCCAGAATTAGACATCATCCTCAAGCTGAGGGCTGATGAGTGTTTTAGGTCCACCTTAACTTCCTTGGCTTTGCACTCTCTAGTTCTATTTGTATCTTTTCTGTGGCAGAGGAGGAAGGGCACACAAGAATAAGAAATCATGATTTATAAAAGTCATGGAAAAAATCGATGATAAAAGAGATGGGAGGAGACAAAAAACAATCTTTCCAAAGGGCCTCAAAAACTGGGTGAATACACCACCATCAAAAATGATTGACATCTCCAGAGCAAGATTAACATGGAGGTCCATGGTCACCAACACCCTCGCAGAACATGGTATTGAAGACAGACATCTATTCATGAAGCCGAGGATCCCAAATGACTTATTAACTGTTTTCTCAATCTGTTCTGCCACCTTCAACAATATATACCCACAGACCCCTCTGATTATCAAGATGGTCTCAAGAAGCCACCGGAGGAAGGCGACCCTCTGCAAGCTCTCCCCACAGATCCTCTTCGATATCTTTTATAACCGTTCTAATCTTTTAAAACTTAATTCTGACACTGATATAATCTTTAATCATGTTCTTTTCCATTTACTTTCAGGTCTGGAGATTCCCCGACTTCCGAGGACCGACCCACATGACCCGGCCTGACCCAATCCGGCAGGACTCGAATGGCGACCTGACCCTGGCCTCGACCTGGAAGAGGAAGAGTCCCAACAAAAGGTACGACCCTTACCTCACCTGGAACTTGTCCCCAGGTCCGGATTGTCCGAACCGGCAACAGAAGCGCCCAGAAATGAAGTTCAGGTCTGAGGCATTCAAGATGGGTGACCCTGACCTATACAAGGGACGCAAAGCCATCAGGGACGCCAATGGTGGTGAGGTGGAGATGGTTGACAGCTTCAAATTCCTAGGTGTGAACATCACCAACAATCTGTTCTGGTCCACCCATGTCGATGCTACAATCAAGAAAGCACAACAAGTACCTATATTTCCTCAGGAAACTAAGGAAATTAGGCATGTCCACATTGACTCTTACCAATTTCTATAGATGTACCATAGAAAGCATTTCCAGGATTCTGCCCCCATTCCTGACCAAGTTTTTCACTGGCACAGGACAAGGGTACAGGTAACAAGCTCAGAAGGTGCCCTACTGACCCGGCTCATTCTGTTTAAAGGGTGGACATCTCCGAGTTGCCCGCAGATTTCATGGAGCTTGGCCAGATTCTGGATGGTTTGTGGTTCGCGGACCTCTGAGGAACCATGTCCCTTGCAACTCATTGTCAGTCATGGACCCCCACAGACCCCTATGACCCCTCATACTCTCCTACCAACTCATACCCTTTCTATGCCCATTCACCGGTGCACATTATGTCCAGAGCCAATGAGCCACATAGAAACAATGACTTGCATGGCACTGTTCAGAAAGAAGAAATGTACCCATTCACAGATCTCCTCACAACCCTATCAAGTGCTAATCAGACAGACCATAAAGCATCAACAACAAAAGCTTTATACATTTCACACTTTTTAATCCTGTGCAAATAATCATTGAGACATTGGCAAACAAGATCAAAAAATAACAATTTATTATGGCCACTTAAAGGTGTCAATCAAACAAAGTCAACAGTTCCCTCCATTTGGCAGAACACAACCCTCTGCTGACACAACCTTCCTGTATCTGGGCTCTGAGTTAAATATCCATAATGAGGACAAGTGTAAGAGCTCTTTCACTGGGACAGGGTGGCACATGGGGAAATTTCCGGAGTTGAGCTGCCCACCCTGGTAGTACTACGATCCCAGACCAGACCCCAACAATGGCTAGGATACTGGAACAAAACCTCAATATTTTATTTTAATTTTGAAAGACTGTGAGGAAAGGACACCTCGCTCCAGGAGCGATTACAAAAAGAAATAAGGGTATGGTAAATTAAAACAAACTATATTACAAACAGTGTTGAATGTTTAACCTCACATCCAAAATTAACTTACAATTACCCCTTAAACAATACTACTCAACACAGTGAATACAAGACCCTTAAATACTATCTTTACTCGCACTTAAACAACAAGAAAATAGACCATCTCAGCTCTCAATCCACCCTAAATAGTAATGGCACAGATGTATACTTGCTTTACAGAGTTACTATTTGAGAAAGAGACACTCCTTTACAGAAAAGATCTGGCTCCTCGTCATACCCATGCGGAAACTCTGGCTGTATGTCTTCAAAAGCAGTTTCAACTGACTTGTTTCAGTTCCTCCTTGTCCTCAGACAAGTCTGTGCTGCTTTAAATACAGTTAAATACAGCTAATCTCTTCTAGCTAACTTACAGTGAGAGACAAACTGTTTCACTGTGCAGAGCTGAAACTAAAACAGGTTTTCTCAAAAATAACCTGATGTCTTAGCTCCACCCAGCAATGACATCATCGTGCCAAGCTGAACACTGATTAAGTCCCCAGGAATCTCCTTTATCAAAACAAAATTGCATTAGCCCATGCCTGTCACAATGTTTAATTGCACCTCAGGCTCCTGGAAGCTTTGTTGTCTTTCAAACCCAGATTCTTTTAAAAACATGACTGCAGCAGTTAAACACGCTCTAACCCAGTCTTTTAACCCTTACTTCACCAAACACTTATAATATAATAAATCAGAAATGTTTACATTCATCACAGTGGCAGAAATGTGGCTCTCCACATAATTGGATTCTCTCCCTCCTGGCATCGTTCCTGGAAGTCTCCTTCACACTTTCTTTCTGATTATAGTGCATGATTGAAAGACCTGGAGTTACGTCAGTTGTGCATAGTTTTAAGATAGCACGCAGTGCTCTGTCATGTGAATGCGGAGCACTGTAAGAGGAGATTTTAACTTGCCGGGGGGGGGGGGGGGGGGGGGGCGGTGGGAGTGGAAATGTTTGAAGAGGGGTCACAGAGAGAGAGAGAGGGAGAGAGTGTGTTGCGAAGGGGAGGTGAAGTCTCATGAGAAAGGTAGAGATTCAGTGATGCCATGCCATCGATCATCCCTGTCAGCAGGCATTTTGTCACTTCAGCCAAAATATAAACAAGTGTTAAAAAAAAAAACCTTTACTGAGGAATTGGATTTGGAAGAGATTGACACCTAAAAAGAAATTGGAGTTAGCACTGCTCAGTCGGAATATTCACTTTCTCTCCAAAACCCCTCCCTCACAGAGGAAAGGTACCTTTTCAAAATGAATGGGAAGAAACACAAAATACCAACAATTATTTGCAATTTGAAACAGGATGCATATTTGCTGAACACAAGGTGAATACATTCCATCAGTGTGAATAATTATAGTATTCAGATCGGTTACAACTCTGTGTTTTCCCCCAGAATACAATAAGCGTACATCGTCCCTCTTGATCGTATTTGTAGCTTCCTCTTCTAACAAAATTGATTTCTTACTGAGGTGCAGTTCCGTTGCAAGAAAAGGGAGGTTTACATTGCCATTTTCATTTTCTCTATCTCAGGATGTGTGCTCTAGAGCCAATAAAGTGTTGCCAAACTGCAGTTGTGGTTGTAATCTCGGAAACGCAGCAGCCAATTTTCACTCAGCAAGCTCCGACCGACAGCAATGCGATGACCAGATAATGTGCTTTCATGCTGCTGGTTAACATACGGAGCAGCAGTAAGTGAAATATATTGGCCAGGGCACAAGGAGAGCTCTCCTGCTCTGCTTCAACACAGTGCCAAGCGCTCTTTCGCACACACCCGAGAGGGCAGACACAAGTTTCATGTCTCATCTGAAAGGTGGCACCTCAGACAGTGCAGCACTCCTCGAATGAGTGCCAGCTTATGTTTTGAGCTCAAGTCTCTGGGGCTTGAAGGCAAGATGTTCTGATTCAGAGGAGAGAATGCTACGAACTCGGCTGCAGCTCACACCGAATGTCTTGGTCCATTAGTATTTACACTGAATGTCTATGATCCCTGTCCCCCAAATGCCCATTAAACAGGTCCTGGCATGCACGGGCAAACCGTTTGACAACAGGAACTGCCAACAAGCCAATTCCAATCTGCAAACAGTGGACACTTTAGTTCAACCGGAGCAGAAACCCTGTGCGTATTTGCCTCTTCCTAATTCAAAGCTGGCGGGTGGAATTTAATGCTCCCATAGAGGTGGGCTGGGTGGCCCAGAGCAAGGGGGCGGGGAGGGAGGGGGGATTAGTGGTGGTGGAGGGTGGGAAGCAGTGTACAGTCAAGAGGGAAACTGCCACCTTCCCAATTCCCACTGATTGGCCGTGTCCAAGGTTAGCAAGTGCCTTGGACACCATTTCTACTTGAATGCCAGTTGAGGCTCTTAAATAACCACGTTAAGGTTTTAAGGAGTTCATTCCATCTCCTCTGGTGTTTAACCCGCAGTGACAGGCAGGGACCACATTGACCAGTGTGCCTGAGGCCTAGGAGGCGGGGGTGGTAGTGGTGGCGATGGTGGTGGTGGCGGGGGGAGGGGGTGGGGGGGGGGGGGGGGGGACGGACGGACTCCCTCCTAATTGGGTTCACCCATGTGTGCAAACTCCCACCTGCCTTTAAATTGACAACCTACCTCCCTTTCCCCTGAGTTGGCACCGGCTCTCCAGCCAGCGGATGGGTCCACCACCACGGCCATTAAATTCCACACATTGAGATCAATTGTAGCGATTGGTGAACACAGCACATGAGTGGAACACAGTCCAGGGCGACACAAAGTACCTGCGGTGTGCTGGACCTGTGAGGAACCAGATTTCCTGGAGTCAATACCTTCAAGATCTGTTTCAACAAATAAACACTTCAGCAACCCCCACACATGAAACAGTGGATACTGGAAACTAGACCCAGGGCGGCGAAGAGGTAAATGACCCATTTGTTATAACTCACTGCCCATTCACTGAAAAAAGGAGGAATCTAGAGAAAGTCATTCCATAACATGTGTTTATTCACAAAACCCAAGAGCACAGGAACAGACTCCTTTTACCTTCTCCCCACAGAGGCATTTCCCGGGGGTAGTCCAAATTTCTCCTCCAGCGCCCCTAAGCTCGCAAACGTCCCAACTATGAACAGGTCCCCCATTCTTCTAATCCCTGCCCGATGCCAGCTCTGAAACCCCCCGTCCATCCTTCCTGGGACAAACCGATGGTTATCTCTGATCGGGGACCACACCGAGGCTCCCATCGCTGCCCTGTGTCGTCTCCACTGGCCCCCAGATCTTTAGCGTTGCTGCCACCACCGGGCTCGTGGTGTACCTTGTCGGCGAGAGTGGCAGCGGTGCCGCCACCAGCGCCCCCAGGCTTGTTCCTTTGCAGGACGCCATCTCCAATCTCTTCCACGCCGCCCCCTCTCCCTCCATCACCCACTTATGGATCATCGCCACGTTGGCTTGCCCAGTAGTAGCCACCCAAATTCGGCAACGCCAACCCTCCTCTATATCTGCTACGCTCCAGGAACCCGCTCCTTACCCTCAGGGTCTTGCTTGCCCACACAAATCCCATAATGCTCCTGCTTACCTTCTTAAAGAAGGCCTTGGTAATCACAATTGGGAGGCATTGGAATACAAAAAGAAACCTCGGGAGGACCACCATTTTAATCGACTGTACCCTACCCGCCAGCGAGAGTGGCAACATGTCCCACCTTTTAAAATCCTCCTCCATCTGTTCCACCAGCCGCGTCAAATTAAGTTTGTGCAGTGCCCCCCAGCTCCTAGCTACCTGAATACCCAAGTATCAAAAGCTCCTTTCCGCCCTCCTCAACGGTAGGTCGTCTATCCCGCTTCCCTGGTCCCCCGGATGGATCAGAAAGAGCTCACTCTTTCCCACATTGAGCTTATAGCCCGAAAAATCTCCAAACTCCCGTAGGATCTGCATGACCTCAACCATCCCCTCCACTGGATCCGTCACATACAGCAACAGGTCGTCTGCATACAGCGACACTCGATGTTCCTCTCCCCCTCGGACCACCACCTTTCATTTCCCCGACTCCCTTAACGCCATGGCCAAAGGTTCAATTGCTAATGCAAACACCAGAGGGGACAGGGGGCACCCCTGCCTCGTCCCTCGATACAGCCGGAAATACTCCGACCTCCGCCGGCCCGTGACCACACTCACCACCGGGGCTCTATACAGGAGCTTAACCCAACTATTAAAATCCTCCCCCGAACCCAAACCTCCTCAACACTTCCCAGAGATATGCCCACTAGGGGCTGGTTTAGCTCACTGGGCTAAATCGCTAGCTTTTAAAGCAAACCAAGGCAGGCCAGCAGCACAGTTCAATTCCCGTACCAGCCTCCCCGAACAGGTGCCGGAATGTGGCGACTAGGGGCTTTTCACAGTAACTTCATTGAAGCCTACTCGTGACAGTAAGTGGTTTTCATTTCATTTCCCTCTACTCGGTCAAAGGCCTTCTCTGCGTCCATGGCTGCCACTATCTCCACCTCTCCCTCCACCGATGGCGTCATTATCACATTTAGGCGCCTTCGCACATTAGTGTTTAGCTACCTACCCTTTACGAATCCCGTCTGGTCCTCGTGAATCACCCCCGGGACAGAGTCCTCAATCGTCGTAGCCAACATTTTTGCCAGCAACTTAGCATCTACGTTGAGGAGCGAGATCGGTCTATACGACCCGCATTGCAGTGGGTCCTTATCCCGCTTCAAGATCAAAGAGATCATTGCCTCCGACATTGTCGGGGCAGGGTCCCCCCCTCCCTTGCTTCATTGAAGGTGCTTACCAGCAACGGGGCTAACAGGTCAACATACTACCTATAAAACTCCACCGGGAACCCATCGGGCCCCGGGGCCTTCCCTGCCTGCATGCTCCCCAGTCCTTTAACCAGCTCCGCCACCCCAATTGGCGCACCCAAACCAGCCACCCCCTGCTCCTCCACCCTCAGGAACCTCAGTTGGTCCAAGAATCGTTGCATCTCCTCGTTTCCCCCTGGGGGCTGGGACCTATACAGCTCCTCGTAAAAGGCCTTGAATGTCTCATTCACTTTCACCACACTCCGCACCGTAGTTCCCCTGCCATCCTTGACTCCACCTATTTCCCTCGCTGCCATCCTCTTACGGAGCTGATGTGCCAGCATCCGACTCGCCTTCTCCCCATATTCATATATCGCCCCCTGTGCCTTCTTCCACTGTGCCTCTGCCTTCCCTGTGGTCAACAGGTCGAACTGGAGACTTTGTCTCTCCCTGAGTAGTCCCCCATCAGGAGCCTCTGCATATCTCCTGTCCACAATTAAAATCTCCCCCACTAACCTCTTCCTTTCCCTGCCCTTTCTCTTCACCCTATGAGCCCTGTTGGAGATTAACTCTCCCCTGACCACCACCTTCAGCGCCTCCCATACTACTCCCACCTGCACCTCCCCATTGTCATTGGCCTCCAGGTACCTTTCGATGCACCCCCGCACCCTCCCACACACTTCCTCGTCTTCCAGCAGTCCCACATCCAACCGCCACAACGGGCGTTGGTACCTCTCCTCCCCCAGCTCTAGCTCCACCCAATGCGGGGCGTGGTCTGAAATGGCTATGGTCGAATACTCCGTTCCCTCCACTTTCGGGATCAATGCCCTGTCCAGAACAAAAAAATCTATCCGGGAGTAGGCCTTATGTACATGGGAGAAAAAAGAAAATTCTCTGGCCAAAGGCCTGGCAAATCTCCACGGATCTACTCCCCCCATCTGATCCATAAACCCCCTGAGCACCTTGGCCACAGCCGGCCTCTTCCCCATCCTAGATCTGGAACAATCTAATGCTGGGTCCAACACCGTGTTAAAATCCCCACCCATTATCAAGCTCCTTACCTCCAAGTCTGGAATACGCCCCAACATCCGGTTCATGAATCCAGCATCATCCCAGTTCGGGGCGTATACTTTTACCAATACCACCTCCGTCCCCTGCAACCTACCGCTCACCATGTATCGGCCTCCATTGTCCGCTACTATGTTCTTGGCCTCAAACGACACCCGCTTCCCCACCACTATTGCCACCCCTCTATTCTTCGCATCCAGCCCCGAATGGAACACCTGTCCTACCCATCCCTTCCTTAACCTGACCTGATCTGCCACCTTCAGATGTGTCTCCTGAAGCATGACCACGTCTGCCTTCAGTCCCTTTAGGTGCGCGAACACTCGGGCCCTCTTAACCGGCCTATTTAGGCCTCTCACATTCCACGTGATCAGCCGGATTGGGGGGCCCCTGCCGACCAGCCATCTCCTATCTTAGGCCAGTCCCGAGCCTGCGCCTCCCGCACCCTCCAGTCCCCCAGACGGGGAACACCCGCCCCGACCATCTCTTCCATTTTCAGTTCCCCCTCGGCCAGTGTAGCAGCAACCCTATTGTCCCCCCCTCTCCCCCCCTTTCCTCCCCCCTCCCCGCTAGATCCGCATCTAGCTCTTTTGCTCCCCCCATACTACTTCCGTGAGTCAGCTGACTTCTGCTGACCCCGGCTTCCCCCACCGTCCCGTTGATCTCCCCCTGTGGGAGTCTCTCCTGCTCCTTACCTTCCTCCATCCCCTGCCCCCTAGCGCGGGAAAAAGCCTGTGCTTTCCTGAGCCAGCCCCGCCCACTGTGGCGCAGCTCCTGTTGCGGCCATTATCCCAGTTCCCCCATCCCCGAGTCTCACCTCCCTCCAGCACCGATGCCCACATTCCCCACGATCTCGTCAACAGAAAAAAAAAGGAATTTTAACCAGAACTCTACCCACATCCCCATCCATCATCGCACCCATGAAGCATTCTTTACCCATATTTACAACCCCGTATACAGCCAACACCCCCCCCCCCCCACAACCACAGCCCCTCAGTTCGAGTCCAATTTTTCCGTTTGGATAAAGGTCCAAGCCTCTTCTGGCGTTTCAAAATAATGGTGTCGGTCCTGATAAGTGACCCACAGTCGCGCAGGCTGCAGCATTCCGAACCTGACTCTTCTTTTGTGCAGCACCGCCTTGGCCCGGTTGAAGCCAGCTCTCCTCCTTGCCACCTCCACGCTCCAATCCTGGTAGACTCGGATCACCGCATTCTCCCATCTACTGCTCTGCACCTTCTTGGCCCATCTCAAAACACTTTCTTTGTCCGCAAAGCGATGGAACCTTGCCACTATCGCCCTTGGCGGCTCATCAGCCTTGGGTCTCCTCGCCAGGACCCGGTGAGCCCCTTCCAGCTCCAGGGGGCTCGGAGAGGCCTCCGCACCCATCAGCGAATGGAGCATCGTACTCACATACGCCCCAGCATCAGCTCCCTCCACTCCTTCGGGGAGACCCAGAATCCGGAGATTCTTCCTCCTCGACCTGTTCTCCAGGACCTCGAGTCTCTCGGCCCACCTCCTGTGCACCGCCTCGTGCACCTCCATCTTTACCGCCAGGCCCAGGATCTTGTTCTCGTTCTCATTCGTTTTATCCCTCACCTCGCGGAGCTCCACCGCCTGGGCCTTCTGGGTCTCCTTCGGCCCCTCAATCACCAACAGCATTGGCGCCAGCACCTCCTTTTTAAGCTCCTCCACACATCGCTTGAGGAACTCCTGCTAGTCCGGCCCCCATGCTGCTCGAGCTCCGCCCTCCGCCATCTTGTTTTTTCCCCCTTGTTTTTGCCGCTGCTCCAGAGCCTCTTTCTCCGACGCTCCACCGCTAATCTCCACCATACAACGTAAGGGGGGACCTTACTTCACCTTCCCACACGGGATTTAATCAAAACATTTCCATTGGGGCTCCTCTGGAGAGCCCAAAAATCCGTTATAGCGGGAGCTGCCAAAATGTGTGGCTTAGCTCCGCATCGCCGCAACTGGAAGTGGAAACCGATTATTATACATACTTCAGAGTAATGCCCTAACCTTTCCCCAATTAGTAACAGCTGAACTCAATCATAACAGGAACGTGCACCTCATTGCAACAGAATTGCAACTTTAACACCATTAACTTTCAACAGCTTTCAGAATGTTGAGGTAGGATTTAAAATCAATGATAGACTTAATCTGAATTGTCTTTCTGAGGATTGAAATCGTCCCTTGCTCCTGTCCCCCAGCTTTTCACCAGAGAGCAAGTTTCTGTTAGATTTTGTGGATAGTGGCATCGTAAGCGTAGAAGAACAGAGGGACCTTGGCATCCATGTTCACAGGTCCCTGAAGGTAGCAGGACAAATAAATCAAATGGTTTAAGAAGGTAAACAGGATCGGCGTGATTCTCCGTCGGTGGGATTCTCCGCTTCGCCGGCAGCTCACTCACATCCGTGGATTTCCCGACGGCGTGGGGGTGCCCACAAGGGAAACCACAATTGGTCGGCTGCCGGACGGAGGATCCCGCTGCCGGTGGGGGGCGCACCGTACCGGAAAACAGGGGCAGCGGGATGGAGAATCCCGCCCACTGTCATTCATTATTAACTGACGTATAGAGTGTAAGAGCCAGCACCTTGTACTACGATCATATGAAACATTAAATAAGCAACATCCAGAGCACTGCATACAGTTCTTATCACCACATTATAGGAAGGATGAGATTGCACGAGAGAGAGTACAGAGGAGATTTACAAGGACGCGGCTAGGACTAAAGCATATTGATTATGACAAAAGTTTGGACAGACTGGAATTGTTTTCTTTGTAATAGATCAGGGGCGATTTAATGTATCTGTATGAAATTCTGAGGGGCCTGGACAGAGTGGATAACAAAGACCCATTTCCTCCAGCGAGGAGGTCATTAATCAGGGACAGCGATTGAAAACAATTGGCAGAAGGATGAGAGGGGAGTTGAGGAGAAAGTTGTGTAACCCCAAGGGTAGTGAGGATCCAAGACTTAGAGCTTGAAACCTTCATTACATATTGTAAAGTACTTGGCTATGCGCCTGAAGTATTGGAACCTAAAAGCCTATGAACAAAGATCTGGAATATGGGATTGGCTGTACGGCTTTTTGTTTAGTCGGCACTGACTTAATGGGGCTGAATGGCCCCCTTTTCTGCTGTACAATTCTAAGAGAGTGTGCAGTGAGCATGACAGCCAAAGTGACCAAAGCAAAACTTCCCATGACGTTTATGATATTACCAGCACATGGTGAGAAAACAAATCCCACCTTCCCTCTACCTGTATTCGCCTATTTGGTATCTCAATGCACCCACATGTCCATCCCTGTTTCAATATAAACTAAAACCAATGCTCTTTCAATGGTCTAAAATGTATTATTTGAAGTCCCAGAATTAGATGCTCCTCTGGAAACTTTTGATGATATTGCAGTGTCAAACTGATCTGGTAATTGAAAGTTAATATATTTTGACTGTGATCTGAAGCATATTGTTTTTCTCGACAGTAAGGGTTGCAAGGCCAAATTGAATTACTCTGGTTCAATATTAAGTTTTCTGGTAGCATCTGTTGTGTTTTGCGTGCGTGAGGTTGAAAGTACAGCAGTATTGATTAATCTGCTTTACCTTTGTAATTCCTCAACACAGTGCAGTTTGCTCTCAAGTTCATGGATCATCTGTTTAACCTTGAGTGGCCGACACAGGAATTGGTGGCGATGAGCTGATTAATAATATACTCGGAGAGTTAAGTAACCGCAATTAGCTGGCATGTCATCGGAAGATAAACACAGAATGCAGTCAACTCTTATTTCAGGCAGTGCCGGTGGAGGAGGTGGCAAAATTAATGTTCCACATCCATAAAACCACAAGACATAAGAGTAGACATAGGCTCATCGAGTCTGCTCCGCCATTCAATCATGGCTGATATTTTTCTCATCCTCATTCTACTGCATTCTCCCCATAACCCCTGATCTCCTTATTAATCAAGAACCTATCTATCTCTGTCTGAAAGACATTCAGTGAATTGGCCACCACAGCCTTCTGCGGCAAAGCGTTCCACAGATTCACCACCCTCTGGCTGAAGAAATTCCTCCTCATCTCTGTCTTCAAGGATCGTCCCTTTAGTCTGAGATTGTATCCTCTGGTTCTAGTTTTTCCGACAAGTGGAAACATCCTCTCCACATCCACCCTATCCAGGCCTCACAGTATCCTACAAGTTTCAATAAGATTCCCCCTTATTCTTCTAATCTCCAACTAGTACAGACCCAGAGTCCTCAACCATTTCTCACGCGATAAGCTCTTCATTCTTGGGATCATTCTTGTGAACCTCCTCTGGACCCTTTCCAAGGCCAGCACATCCTTCCATAGAAACCGGGTCCAAAACTGCTCACAATACTCAAAATGGGTCTGACCAGGGCCTCAGAAGTACATCCCTGGTCTTGCATTCTCACCAACAGACAGCAATCTGTCAGAACAGGTGACAACACATCCTCCACAGTAGTCCTCAACACCGGGGCCCTGCAAGGATGTGTATTCAGTCCTCTACTGTGTTAGATGTTTTAGTTGCTGTGATATGAAGAGTCTAAAGTTCTGTTCCTTTTTCACAAACACACATTTATTTCCTTCCAACATCCTTTGCACAAAACTCTAACTATACATCACCTGACAGAGGCCACCTGAAGCCCCTTTACATATCAGTGTCAATTAATGGATACTTAACATAAATGAGACAACTAATTGCAATGTCTCTTAACCCATTACTTAACAGTCTCCCCTTCCTTGGAGAAAAAATATAATAAGGTGAAAACAAAATTTCAAGAAACTCAAAAACACACACATCGGGCGAAATTCTCCGTTATCGGCGGAAAGTCCGCCGATCAGCGCAAAAAACGGCGCAAATCCGACTTGCGTCAAGTCGGAAAAATGGGTCGAAAGTCTCCGGCCCGAAATGGGCTAGCAGCGACGTAACGGGATCCGCGCTTGCGCAGTGGTTCACGCCGTGGAGCGTCATATGCGCCGTACGGCGTGACGGCTCATAAAGCCGCGCTGCTCCCCCCCACCCGACCGCAACACCCGACCGCAACACCCGACTGGATGGCTGGCCGCCGCTCAGCCACGAGGTTCGAGTCACGGGATGTGGAGGCGCTCCTGGATGGGGTGGAGCAGAGGAGGGACGCCCTGTAGCCCGGGCACGGCCGCAGAGTTGCCCCACGCCACAGCCGGCGTCTGTGGAGGGAAGTGGCAGAGGCCGTCACCGCTGCGGCCCTGACACCACGGACAGGCACCCAGTGCCACAAGAAGGTGAACGACCTCGTCAGAGCAGGCAGGGTGAGCCTCCCCATATCCCCCCCCTCCCCATATACCCCCTCCTCCATATCCCCTCCCCATATCCCCCCCTCCACCATATCCCCCATATCCCCCCTCCCCCATATCCCCCTCCATATCCCCCCTCCCCCATATCCCCCCTCCCACATATCCCCCCTCCCTCATATCCACATATCCCCCCTCCCCCATATCCCCCCTCCGCCATATCCCCCATATCCCCCCTCCCCCATATCCCCCCTCCCCCATATCCACATATCCCCCCTCCCCCATATCCCCCCTCCCCCATATCCCCCATATCCCCCCTCCCCATATCCCCCCTCCCCCATATCCCCCTCCCCCATATCCCCCCTCCCCCATATCCCCATATCCCCCCTCCCCCATATCCCCCTCCCCCATATCCCCCATATCCCCCCTCCCCATATCCCCCCTCCCCATAACCCCCATATCCCCCTCCCCATATCCCCCTCCCCCATGTCCCCCATATCCTCCCTCCCCCATATCCCCCGTATCCCCCATATCCCCCCTCCTCCATATCCCCCCTTCCCCATATCCCCCCTCCCCATAACCCCACTTCCCCATATCCCCCCTCCCCCATTTCCCCCCTCGCCCATATCCCCCATATCCCCCCTCCCCCATATCCCCCTCCCCATATCCCCCATACCCCCCCTCCCCCCATATCCCCTCTCCCCATATCCCCCATATCCCCCCTCCGCCATATATCCCCTCCCTATATCCCCCTCCCCATATCCTCCCTCCCCATATCCCCCATATCCCCCTCCCCCATATCCCCCTCCCCATATCCCCCATATCCCCCCTCCCCCATATCCCCCATATCCCCCCTCCCCATATCCCCCCTCCCCCATATCCCCCCTCCCCATACCCCCCTCCCCATATCCCCCCTCCCCATATCCCCCCTCCCCCATATCCCCCATATCCCCCCTCCCCCATATCCCCCATATCCCCCCTCCCCCATATCCCCATATCCCCCCTCCCCCATATCCCCATATCCCCCCTCCCCCATATCCCCCATATCCCCCTCCCATATCCCCCCTCCCCCATATCCCCATATCCTCCCTCCCCCATATCCCCCGTATCCCCCATAGCCCCCCTCCTCCATATCCCCCCTTCCCCATATCCCCCATATCCCCCCTCCCCATAACCCCACTTCCCCATATGCCCCCTCCCCCATATCCCCCCTCACCCATATCCCCCCTCCCCCATATCCCCCTCCCCATATCCCCCATACCGCCCCCTCCCCATATCCCCTCTCCCCCATATCCCCCATATCCCCCCTCCGCCATATATCCCCTCCCTATATCCCCCTCCCCATATCCTCCCTCCCCATATCCCCCATATCCCCCTCCCCATATCCCCCTCCCCATATCCCCCATATCCCCCCTCCCCCATATCCCCCATATCCCCCCTCCCCATATCCCCCTCCCCCATATCCCCCCTCCCCATACCCCCCTCCCCATATCCCCCCTCCCCATATCCCCCCTCCCCCATATCCCCCATATCCCCCCTCCCCCATATCCCCCATATCCCCCCTCCCCCATATCCCCCATATCCCCCCTCCCCCATATCCCCCATATCCCCCCTCCCCCATATCCCCCTCCCCCATATCCCCCATATCCCCCCTCCCCCATATCCCCCCTCCCCCATAACCCCATATCCCCAAGTGAATCCAGCCCTAACCTTAACCTCTGCAATGCACGCGCAACCAATGGCATGCATTCATATACCTGCCTAACAGTGTTGCCTTTTACCCCTGCCACCCCTCTCCCACAGGATAAGCGCGCACACAACAATAGGGAGCATGTGAGGACTGGAGGAGGGCCCGCTGTTGAGAGGCCACTGACCGAAAACGAGGAAAGGGCCCTGGAACTGGCTGGCGGACCTGAGGACCGGGAGGTTGCTGATGCAGAGGTCGGGGGCTGAGTAGCAAGTGAGCCACCGACAGCCCATCCCCATATCCCCCCTCCCCTATATCCCCCTCCCCCATGTCACCTGATCACTGCCTGATGTCTAACCATGCATGCTTCATTGTGTATCGCAGGACCAAACGTCCAGGCACCCATCCCCGCAGATGCAGACCGCCCGCAGGATGCCCCTCGGAGGTCACGGGAGACGGAGAGACCCGGACCCTCCAGCATGCGACGCCCGCAGGATGCCCCTCGCACACCACGGGAGACGGAGAGACCCGCACCCTCCAGCATGCGTCGCCCGCAGGATGCCCCTCGCACACCACGGGAGACTGAGAGACCCGCACGCTCCAGTATGCGACGCCCGCAGGATGCCCCTCGCACACCACGGGAGACGGAGAGACCCGCACCCTCCAGCATGCGACGCCCGCAGAATGCCCCTCGGAGGCCACCGGAGACGGAGAGACCTGGAGCAACAGGGAGACAACACCCCCGTCACGTGCGGGAGCAACCACCCAGCGACGAAGGGGGCAGCCACAGGCCCCCATCACATCCGAGCCAGGACACCACTACCCAGGACCCCACTACCCAGGACTCCACTACCCAGGACACCACTACCCAGGACACCACTACCCAGGACACCACTACCCGGGACACCACTACCCGGGACACCACTACCCGGGACACCACTGCCCAGGACACCCCTACCCGGGACAGCACTACCCAGGAAGACGAAATACCGGACAGTGACTCAGAGTGGATGGGTGGAGACGAACCCCCACCCCAAAGTGCCATGGACTCAGAGTGGGACGAAGAGCACGACACAACGTCACTGCTGTCACCAACACCCTCCACCATCACAGAAACACTCACCTCGGTTGGGCACTTTAGTGATGAGGCGCCTGGTACACACACTGGTGCGCACAACACAGCCGTCCCGGTACAGCAGGTGGAGGTAGGAGCAGCAGAGGGGCCGGGCGGTCGGAGGGCAGCCCAGCCCAAGCGAACATCTGCTGCCCAGATAGATCCCGGGTTCCTGGAGTTACCACACCCACACACAGCTGGGAGTGGTGCCGGTCATGCGTGCCACCCAAGCTGACACCGTACGGGTGGCGTCCGCGGTGGAGGCAATGGGTGCGACGGTGTCAGACATGGGGAACGGTTTGCGAGGCCTGGGGCTTTCCGTGCAGGCGGCGTCTGTGGCCCAGGAAATGGCTGCCCTCTCACAGGAGGCCATGAGCCAGTGCCAGCGCCAGGTGGCAGAGGTGCTCAACGCCATAGCCCAGTCTCTGCAGGCCATGGCCCAGTCTCAGCAGGCCATGGCCCAGTCTCAGCAGGCCATGGCCCAGTCTCTGCAGGCCATCGCTGAGGGCATCGGCGCCATGTGCGAGCAGGTGTCGCACTGTCACAGACAGGGTTTGCCAACCCCCTGGGTTCCATGGCTGCAAACCTGCAGACCCCTGTCGATACCAGCACGGGCCTCCAGGACTGGCAGCGCCAGATGTCGGGGGGGCGTCGGATGGCCAGTCCGTTCGTATCCCCCACCCATGTAGAGGCCTGGGGGCCATCGGGCACCCCGAGGGAGGAGGAGGTGGTGTGGCCCGTCCCGGCTCCCCCTGTAGGGGAGGTCCCGGTACACCGCGACACCTCGGACTCCCCACCTTCCGTCCCAGGTGCATCGGGTGGGCAACGGGCAGGACAGGCTGGCAGCTCGCCATCCCAGTCGCCCGGGCCGCAGCCTGGCCCATCTAGGCCAGGACGCCCCAGGAAACGGCCGCCAAAGGGATCCAGTGTCAGAGGGCAGGAATCACAGGAGTCCACCTCCAGTTCTGCTGTACCGTCTGGGGGACCACGTAGACGTAGTCAAAGAGCCCGTAAGGCCAAACAATTAGACACTGAGTAAGTTGGCACGGGTGCAGGGCATAGATGAGTTTTAGGGGCTAGGGCACGTGTATGAACTCCTTTGGTTATTAAAGTCAATGTTACACCTACAGAAGCTGCCTTTGTGCTCTGTCCAAAGCGTGCGGGGGTGTCATGTACGTTGAGCGCAAGTGTGTGTGTGAGGGGTGGTCTTACTTCAGCCCCAAGTGAGTCTGCCCCGTTCCCCCTTGGCCGCCATCAACATCCCCCCAGGCAGAGGACGGGACCGTGCGCTGCAGTGTCACAGCCGCATGCAGGGATGGTCCGGGTGGATGGTGGTACTGTGGCCATGGGTCAGACATAGTCCAACGATGTGGAGCCAGGAGCTCACCGCAGGGCCGGTTGTCATCATCCTCCATGGCCTGCAATAGACACGCGTCCACCCGCAACTGTGTGAGCCCGGCCCGCTGTGCCGCAGGTGGATCGGCAATGGGGGGGGGGGGTGGTGTGCATGTGGGTGGGGTGGGTGGGGTTGGGGAGGGGGGTGAGGGTGCTGGGTGGGTGGATGGGTGGGGGATGTGGGTGGTCGGCTGTTGCCATGGTGTGCGGTCTGTGGCCATACTACCCGATTCCCACGCCCATCTAGTCAGTGAAGCGGGCGGCTATCAGTCTGTCCCGTGCCCACTGGGCCAGCCAGTAACGGTGGACAGCCACCCGCCTGTGTCTACCCCGTCTGCCCTGACCATTACCCCCACCCCCCTCATCTGGGGAGGACTGCGCCACTTCCTGCTGCTCCTCCAGTCTGCCCTCCTCTGCCTGCGGCACATCGCCCCTCTGCTGGGCTATGTTATGCAGGACGCAGCACACCACAATGATGCGGCCGACCCTATCTGACCGATACTGGAGGGCGCCCCCAGAGAGGTCCAGGCACCTGAAACGCATCTTCAGCACGCCAAAGCACCTCTCGATCACTCCCCTTGTCGCTACATGGGCATCATTGTAGCGGTTCTCCGCCTCATTGCGTGGCCTCCGTATAGGCGTCATCAGCCACGATCGCAATGGGTAGCCCCTGTCGCCCAGCAACCAGCCCCTCAGCCAGGGGCTCGTACATGCCGGGGATGGATGACCGCGACAACACGTATGAGTCGTGTACACTGCCTGGGTAACGGGCGCAGACGTGCAGGATCATCATGCGGTGGTCGCAGACCACCTGTATGTTCATCGAATAGGTCCCCTTCCTATTGGTGAACACGGCCCTGTTATCTGCAGGTGGCCGCACGGCGACGTGCATCCCATCAATCGCGCCCTGGACCATGGGGAACCCGGCCACGGCAGAGAAGCCCACGGCCCGGGCATCTTGGCTGGCCCGGTCCACGGGGAAGCGGATGTAGCGGTGCGCCATGGCATATAGGGCATCTGTCACTGCCCGGATGCACCGATGCACCAATGTCTGCGATATGCCGGACAGGTCCCCACTCGGTGCCTGGAATGACCCCGTTGCATAAAAGTTCAGAGCCACCCTAACCTTGACGGACACGGGGAGAGGGTGTCCCCCGCCAGTGCCACGCGGTGACAGGTGTGCCAGCAGGTGGCAGATGTGTGCCACGGTTTCCCGCCTCATCCGGAGCCTCCTCCTGCATTCCCGGTCCGTGAGGTCCTGGTATGACTGCCGGGGCCGGTACACACGGGGTGCCCTCGGGTGCCTCCGTTGCTGTGGGGCTGCGACGTCCTCCTCCCCCTCCTCGTCCTGTCGGTCAGGTGTCCCTCCAGCCTGGGCGGCTGCCGCCTGTCCCTCTGCGGCAGCCTGCGCCGCCTCTCTGGCACGCTCCTCCTCCTCCTCATCCAGGGCAACATAGACATGAGCGGCTGCCGCCACGGCGGCCAACATCGCTGGCTGATCGGAAAACATGACGGCCTGGTGGGGGGAGGGGAACGACGACATGTCATCATTGCCCATAACCCCTCCTCCCCCCAGCCAGGTGGCATGGACCGCATGGGTCCAACTGTTGGAGGCTGGCACCTGGCCAGGTGGACCAACTCACTTGCCCTCGCATCCCCCTCCCCGGCACGGACCCCACCCCAACCTCCACCCCAGCACGGACCCCCCATCCCCCTCCCAGGCACGGACCCCCCCCCCCAACCTCCACCCCATCACGGACCCCCCCCTCAACCTCCACCCCGGCACGGACCCCCCCCCCAACCTCCATCCCGGCACGGACCCCCCCCAACTCCACCCCGGCACGGACCCCCACCCCAACCTCCACCCCGGCACGGACCCCCCATCCCCCTCCCCGGCACGGACCCCCCTCCCCTAACCTCCACCCCGGCACGGACGCCCCCCCAATCTCCACCCCGGCATGGACACCCCCCAATCTCCACCCCGGCACGGACCCCCCCAACCTCCACCCCGGCACGGACCCCCCCCCAACCTCCACCCCGGCACGGACCCCCCCCAACCTCCACCCCGGCACAGACCCCCCCCCCATCCTCCACCCCGGCACGGACCCCCCCCAACCTCCACCCCGGCACGGGCCCCCCATCCCCCTCCCCGGCACGGACCCCCCCCCAACCTCCACCCCGGCACTGACCCCCCCCCAACCTCCACCCTGGCACGGACCCCCCCCCCAACCTCCACCCCGGCACGGACCCCCCCCCCCAACCTCCACCCCGGCACGGACCCCCCCCATCCTCCACCCCGGCACGGACCCCCCCCCCAACCTCCACCCCGGCACGGACCCCCCATCCCCCTCCCCGGCACGGACCCCCCCCCAACCTCCACCCCGGCACTGACCCCCCCCCCAACCTCCACCCCGGCACGGACCCCCCCCCCCAACCTCCACCCCGGCACGGACCCCTCCCAACCTCCACCCCAGCACGGACCCCCCCCCCCCAACCTCCACCCCGGCACGGACCCCTCCCAACCTCCACCCCGGCACCGACCCCCCCCCCAACCTCCACCCCGGCACGGACCACTCCCCAACCTCCACCCCGGCACGGACCCCCCCCCTCAACCTCCACCCCGGCACGGACCCCCCCCATCCCCCTCCCCGGCACGGCCCCCCCCCCCCCAACCTCCACCCCGGCATGGACCCCCTCCCGGCACTCCCCCGGAGCCCAGCCTACTCTAACCACGCCCCCCCCCCCCGCCGCACACACACACACACAACCCGAGACACACCTCTCCTCACGCATTCAGACTGCGGCTACGCCATCGCCTGCCCAGAGCCAACCCCCCAGGCTGTCACTCACCTCCACGCTTGTCGGCGTGAACCTGGAGCACAGGGTCACGCCGATGAAAAGGAGGTTTAATTTACGTCGACGTGAACGGCCATCACGTCGACGGGACTTTGGCCATCCGGAAGGGAGAATATCGGCAGGCCGAAAATCGGCTGCCTTGCGCAGACCCGTGACATTCTCCGACGGCAGCAGCGACATTAACGCCCCGCCGACTTTTCTCCCTTCGGAGACTTCGGCAACCGGCGGGGGCGGGATTCACGGCGGCCAACGGCCATTCTCCGACCCTCTGGGGGGGCGGAGAATGACGCCCATGATTTCTCCCCTTATTTTTTTTTTGGACGAGAAAGAAAAAAAAACAGTCACAGAAACAAGCGCCGTTCACTAACAATATCCAGAAGTTTCTGTGAACTAGCCCATCTTTTCGTAAACCAGTCTGACAGTTGATAGCTCCTGTCGACCCATTTAATTTTTGTTATTTCCCCTCTGTCCAACATCTGCTTCAAACTTGCGATGTCTATCCGTAACCTGTTTTCATTGACACTTTTTGTAGAGTGCACATTTTCCCACAGGGATTTATTGTCAATGTGACAGTCAATAGGTATATTACCCAAATCCCCAAATCTCATCATTTCTGTCAATATCATACTTATATAAAAGGCCATATCCACTTCCTCTACAAGGCTTAATGTCTCAGCAGCCAAAGTGCATTTTACCACTCTTTTGTGAGGACCACGAAGAATCCAGCACGAGTTTCAAGGATAGAAAGAAATAACATTTATTTACAATAACGTATATATACACACAGTAGCAACCTCGCTTGCTGCTTACTCCTTTCTGCTGGTTCCAAACAGGCCAGCTTTATTTACACAGGGAATCTGCTAATGATTTCTCCGCCCACCCTCATTGAGGAAGCTCATACTCCCACAGGATTGTGGGATTTTCGTTAGTCCCCAGCCAATGGTAAGCAGGCAGGTTATAACATCCCTCCCCCCCAAAGTCCAAGGAATCCACCGAAGACCCTGGTGAAGAAGGGTTTCGGACCCGTTTTGCCGAAGGCCGGACACCATTTGCACGAGGCGCTGGATCAGGCGGCGTGTAACGAGACGGAGACCGGCGCTTCCGTGATGAACGGCATAACGGTTGTACATCCACGGCCCGTGGGCCCGAGGATTCTCCCTCTGATGCGTCCTGTGTCTCCATCTCGGAGTCAGAGTCTGCTGCCTCTGTCATCTCGGCGTCTCTATCTCCACGCGGTTCTGTAACGACCTGCGCAGGCTTTGAGTGAGGCACCAGAGGAAGATTGTGAGGAATACTTTTCATTGTCTCTGTGGCTTTAGAAATGAGCTCCGGGGGCGGGTAATCTTTGGAAGGGATAGTCTCCTGGACCGAACGTGGTCTACATGTTTGCGCTGGAGACGACCCTGGGCTTGCACCTGGTAAGATATAGGGCCCGTTTGGCGAAAGATTATGCAAGGGACCCACTGGGCACCACCAGCAAAATTGAGAACAAACACTGGGTAACCGGGCGCAAACTGCCGAATCGGCCGATGCCGAGAAAAACCCTGTCCCTGACGTTCTTGTGTGCGGCGTACTTTTGCGCCAATGTCCGAGAAAACCATACTAAGGCAGGTGCGAAGTCTCCGGCCCATTAGGAGTTCTGCGGGAGCTACCCCAGTCACCGCATGGGGGGTGATCCTATACGAAAACAAAACGCGAGCCAGTCTCGTGTCCATTGACCCGGAAGACTGCTTCTTTAGGCCTCGTTTGAATGTCTGCACTGTGCGCTCCGTCAACCCATTTGAAGCTGGGTGGTAAGGGGCAGTGCGGATATGGCATGTGCCGTTCATCTTCATGAACCTCGCAAACTCCTCACTGGTGAATGGAGTGCCGTTATCCGTGACCAGCACCTCGGGGAGGCCATGTGTACTAAAAGACAAACGCATCTTCTCAATTGTTGCACAGGACATTGTGCCTAGCATCTTATGCACCTCTAGACATTTAGACTGGGCATCGATTAACAAAAGGAACATGGATCCTTGAAAAGGGATGGCGAAATCCGCATGCAAGCGCGCCCAAGGCTGACCTGGCCATTACCAGTGATGGAGGGGCACGGCCGGCGGAAGCTTCTGATGCTCCTGACAAATGGAGCAGTTTTGGGCCACCTTCTCAATGTCGGCGTCGAGGCCTGGCCACCAGACAGAACTCCGGGCCAACATTTTGGTCACACCTGGATGCCCATTGTGCAAGTCTCTTAGTATCAGCTCCTGTCCTTTTTCCGGGACAATCACACGTGTCCCCCACAAGAGGATGCCGTCTTCCATGCTGAATTCGGACACCTTGGAGGAAAATGCCCGCAACTAGCCTGGGAGCTGTCTATGCCTCCCACCATACAAGACTATGTGTCGAACCTTTGACAGGACTGGCTCCGTCTGGGTCCACTCACGGATCTGTGATGCCGTGACAGGCAAGGTGTCCATAAAATTTAGGGTTGCAATCACCTCACCGGTCGTGGGGGTTACCATGGGGCCGGTCGATAAAGGCAATCGGCTCAGTACGTCGGCATTCGCTATCTGCGTTCCTGGTTTGTGCTCCAGAGAATACTCATATGCAGCGAGCAACAAAACCCAGCGCTGGATCCGTGCGGAAGCAATGGGCGGTATTATTGGCTTATCTTCTCTGAACAGTCCCAGCAGAGGCTTATGATCAGTCACGATAATGAAGTGGCGGCCACATGCGTAGTGGTGGAAACGTTTCACCGCAAAGACCACTGCCAGGCCCTCCTTCTCGATCTGCGCGTACTTTTTTTCCACTGCAGTCAATGTGCGGGAGGCGAAAGCTATCGGCCGCTCGGCCTCGTTCTCCATCTTGTGGGACAGGACGGCCCCAATACCATATGGGGATGCATCACATGTGACGAGCAAAGGCTTTCCCGGATCATAGTGGGTTAGTAACCCAGACGACAACAATTGTTGCTTTACCCGCCGGAAAGCGGTTTCTTGCGGCTGACCCCAAACCCAGGTGTGATTTTTCTTTAGCAGAAGATGCAACGGGGCCAGCGTAGTTGCCAGATTGGGGAGGAACTTCCCGCAATAGTTTACGAGGCCGAGAAAAGAACGAAGATGCAAAGTGTCAGTCGGGGCGGGGGCCTGTTGAATTGCACGCACCTTCTCTGCGATGGGGTGCAAACCTTCGCGGTCCACCCGATAACCCAGGTAGACTACTTCCTTCGCCTGAAAGACGCGCTTTGTGCAACGGAAATGGACTCCAGCCTCCGAAAGCATCTAAGGACAGCCTCCAGATTTTCCAAATGTTCCTGCTCCAACATCCCTGTGATCAAACCGTCATCTAAGTCGACAGCGACACGCGGTAAACCTCTCTAAATGCCCTCCATAACGCGTTGAAAAATAGCACAGGCAGAGGATACTCCATAGGGCAAACGTATATATTCATACAGGCCCTGGCGTGTATTAATCGTTACATATGGTCGGGAAGCAGGGTCCAGCTCCAACTGCAGGTAGGCGTGACTCATATCTAATTTTGTGAACGAGAGTCCACCTGCAAGCTTTGCGTAGAAATCCTCTATGCGAGGCATTGGATATCGGTCGAGTCGGGAAGCCATATTCACTGTAAGTTTATAGTCGCCGCACAAGCGAACTGTGGCATGTGGCTTCATTACAGGTACAATTGGCGCTGCCCAGTCAGCGAAGCGTCGGGCCTGATAATACCCAAAGTTTGCAAACGAGTGAGCTCCCCTTCTACCTTCTTGAGCAAGGCGTAAGGCACCGGGCACACTCGGAAATAGCGCAGCGTGGCTCCAGGTTCGACTTGGATACGGGCTACGGCCCCTTTTATTTTCCCCAAACCGGGCTGGAATACATCTGGGTATCGTCCTAGCACCTCAGTCAACCCTCCAGAAACTGTTTGGAGGTTGTGCTGCCACTGCAACCGCAAATGGCGCAATCAGTCCCGACCCAACAGGCTGGGCCCATGGCCGCGCACCACAATCAGTGGGAAATGCCCCTCCTGACATCCATAAACAACCGGGGCCATCGTAGTTCCTGCAATGTCCAATGCTTCCCCCGTGTAGGTGGCCAACCTGGCCTGTGTGTCGGTTAATGTAAGGGTCTGTATACCCTGCTTGATGGAGACCGCTGTGCCAGTGTCCAACTCCATCTCAAGCGGGTGACCATTGACCCATACTGTCACCTTAATGGGGGCCACACAGGGAGCTGCCACACAATGCAGCTGCAGGCAGTCATCCTACGTCTCCACGTCCTCAGTAGTAGTCGCCGCAGGTTCATCCACATGGAAGGTACGGCCCCTGGGCTGGTCCTAGTTTCGGTCGGAACGACAGCGCCTCTGGCGCCACCCAGACCAGCGTCCGCAACGGGGTCGGAGCCTACAAGTCTGACACGGACATGGCTCCTCATCCATTGGTTCTGGGGAAGGCTCCCTTCAGGGAGGAATGTCCGACGGCCACTGGCGTCGATCAGGACGTCGTCTCGCCCAAGGTACTGCAGGAGTGCGGGGGGACGTTTTCGGACGGAAGAGGTTGCGCCCCAAGGCATGCACTTCCATTCCCTGTATCTCCTGCACTCCTCGTTCTGTGCTCTCTCGGGACAATGCTATTTGAATGGCCTGTTGAAAAGTCAATGTTGGCTGAGCTAACAATTTTCTCTGGGTGGCCGCATTGTTAATACCGCAAACCAAACGGTTGCGTAACATTTCTGACAAGGTCGCACCATAGTCACAGTACGCCACAATCCTGCGTAGCCTGGATAGAAAGTCGGCAAGGGATTCTCCTGGGGTCCTCTCAGCGGTATTAAACCGGTAACGTTGGACAATCGTGGACGGGGTTGGGTTAAAATGCTGCCCCACTAAATTCACAAGTTCATCAAATGTTTTGGTGTTCGGCGCAGCTGGGTATGTAAGGCTCCTAATCACCCCAAACGTATGCGGGCCGAATGCAGTGAGCAATATGAGCACCTGCCGCTCGTTTTCGGTGATATTGTTTGCCCAGAAATAGTAACGCATCCGTTGTGCGTACTGGTTCCAGCTTTCCAGCGCAGCATCAAAAACATCCAAACGTCCGTACAGAGGCATGGTATATTAGAAAACAACTTCCAACCTGTATCCAACAAAAACCCAGGGAGGTGGCTTCAGCAATGTATACAGCTATTCACTTTAGCCCTCGTCGCCGGTTTTGTGAGGGCCACGAAGAATCCAGCACGAGTTTCAAGGATACAAAGAAATAACATTTATTTACAGTAACATATATATACACAACAGCAGCAACCTCGCTTGCTGCTTACTCCTTTCTGCTGGTTCCAAACTGGCCAGCTTTATTTATACAGGGAGTCTGCTAATGATATCTCCGCCCCCCCTCATTGGGGAAGCTCATACTCCCACAGGATTGTGGGATTGTCATTAGTCCCCAGCCAATGGTAAGCAGGCAGGTTATAACACACTCACCTTATTTTCTTTGTTTCCCACACAAGCGGGCAACATTTACCATTGTTCCCCAAAAGGAAAATTATAAAACCTCCTGTACTTGAAACCCCATCACATAAATTTGCGTAGGACGCATCACTATAAACTATGAGTTTCAAGTGCCGACGGTCACCTAAAACCGGGAACTTCAAAACACACTCCTGCATTTTTAGTTTGGCCAATGCCTTATTTGCTTTTATTATGTCTTCAACTTTGGGATCATTCATTTTTGTACTCAACTCGAAGACATCAAAACTCACGTCCGGTCTAGTCTGTCTACCTAACCAGTTCAGTTGCCCAATTAAACTTTGCAGTTGCTCTTTTTCTATCTTTGAAACAATTGCGTCTTTTTGTGAAACTCAGCCACGACTAATTGCTATTGGGCTGATGCTTTCCAAATAAGATTGCTGACGTAAAGTTGCCCGAACTTAGTCTTGTCCAATTTCCAGTCCAATATATTTAAATGCACCGGAAGCCTGACTTCCAACCCTGAATTTTTTCCTCAAACCAGAGATTACAATAGCTTCAAAATTACTAGTCCCACCCCACAAAAAATCATCGACATGCATCATAAAAATGCCAGAAAGATTTCCTTTATAGTGCCAGTAAAACATTGCAGGATCTGCTTTCAACTGGCAACAGCCTAACTTTAACAAAACTGACCGAAAAATACCAGACTCCAGATACATCATTTAATCCATATACACATTTGTTCAACTTCCAGAGTACCCCTTCTGTGTTAGCTGCTTCTTTAGGAGGACGGAGAAAAATGTCTCTCTGGAGCTGATGTCCCTGCAAAAAGGCAGCCTTTATATCTATAGATTTGCATTCCCATGCCTTTGTGACTAATAGAGCCAAGAAGATCTTTAAAATAACCTTTCCTGCTGTAGGTGAATCTACCCTTAAATCCTGATCTTCTAAGTTTTCTTCAAATCCCCTTGCCACAAGCCTAGCCTTTGCCTTATAAGTTCCATCCGGAAGAACCTTTTCCGTGCAAATCCATCCGTGGGATAGAGCACTTTGTCCCCTATCCGGTACTTCCGTGCATACCCCAAATTCACTCCAACTATGCAATTCTTGCTGTTTAGCTTCTTTGATAACCTTTTCATCTAATTTATTTGAAGACACCAAAATCTCATGTGCATGTGGGCTTCTACTCCTATTAGTATTTGTAGTCTTACTCATGTTCCGAGATCTTGGTAAACTATGTCCCCTCTCCCGCCTGGTATCTCGTTCTGTACTGCTACTGCTTGATCTTTCCCTTCTGCTGTGGGATGTCCTTTCAATAGTTCTCGACCTTTTCCTGCGGACCTGTTCACTATCCGATGTACTATTTGAACTGGCACTGCGTTTCTGTGCCCTCCATTTTTGAACTTCGTTTTCCCAATCCATTGTCTTGACTCCTTCCCCTGAATGCTGTACATTCAACCAATGTTTATACTTTCCAGTGGCCTTCCCTGCTCTACTAATAACAGTTGCATCCTTCCATTGACTAAACCCTTCAGGCAAGTATGTCGCTTTTGTACCAACTTTTGGCAGTTGCCCTTTTGGAAAAATGGCCTGCTCTAATTCATCAGAAGTGTTGTGTTCCTCCACAGAAACCCTGTCTATATCAGTTAATTGGTCCTCATAGTTCTGTAACACGTGCGTACCAAATGACTCTGGTTCCTCGTCATGTCTGTCTGCTCTGTCTAAATTTAAAAATTTGTAATCTGTACCCATTATCCTTGATGAATGTACCCTAACAGTTTGATTACCATGTTGCAAAATAATAGTTTTGCCATCTATGCCTATGATCTTCCCTGGGCCTTTCAATTCATTAGAATTGTCTCTCTTATAGTATACCATGCCTCCTTGCTGAAAAACGGCATCTGATGGCCGTACATTATGTCTTAAAGCTCTGCGAATTCTTTCAGAGACTTCTGATTCCAAAAAAGCTTTTCTACTGCTATGTAATGCATTTAAATGTTCAGCAAAACCAGAGCTAATTGTAGTCCCCTCCCAAGCTGGAGGCTGGTCACCCAAAATGGACGGAATTTTAGGATTTCTACCAAACACTAATTGATAAGGACTATAGCCCCCAACCATCTGCAATGAATTCTTTGCATGTACTGCCCATGCTAAAGCTGAATTTAGCCTGCAATTTGGTCGATCTGCCAAAATTTTCCAAAGCATATCATCGATGACAGCATGATTTCTTTCACAGACACCATTACTAAATGGGCTTTCTGCAGCCGTATTCATAACTCTGATATTCATGTTTCCACACATATCCCTAAACTCATCAGTAGCACATTCGCCCCCATTGTCCGTAAGGAATTTTGCCGGTGGACCCATTCCTGTCTCTATCTATTTTTCCACGATTTGATCCAGAATTACTCTCTTTTCTTTACTTCGTACAATCGTTGATTGACTAAATCTGGTTGCTAAATCTACAAAATGCAAAATAAATATATTATTTGCTTTATCATAATTTCCTTGTCTCGGTCTCCTTCTATAGTCTTGAGCCCTGTTCGTAGCCAGACGATTTCGCCATCCTGTTAGTAGTGTATCTTCCATAGTCTACCTTATTGCAGGCTGACCTATTTGGGTCATCAGAGCCATCGGAATCGAATGTTTCCCCAGAAACTTTTGTAAAGCTTTTGTCATCTGTTCGAATAAGGTATCCTTATCAGTAAACTGAACTCCTGTCAAAACCATGTTGCTCACTCGAGCACAGTCAAGTAATTTAAAGGCCAACACAGACTGTGGAAATTCCAGGTTATGTATCTGCAGTCTTTTATATAGTCTGCCAAATTCCATTATATAGTCTTCCATGGAGATATCCTCCATTTTCCGGAACTTATCAAAATCCGACCATGCTTCATACGCACTTAACAAGTCATCTTTATTATAAATCTTAGCCATATGTAATAAAGTCTCCAGACCTTCTTCTGAGTCTAACTCTTCCAATTCCAGCTCAGAAAGCACTTTGTTTCGGATTTTACTGCCATATATGGTAGAGAAAGAGCCAATGCCATACCTTGTTTTCTCTTTCCCAAAGCAGTTACTTTAGTCCACATAACTACTGCACTTCTCCATTGGTCATACGATTCCCTTTCAGAAAATAAGGGAGGATAGTTATATCCAGCCATCTTTATCCTCGGTTCAGCCATATATCCCTTTTTTTTTCTTTTTTCACTCACTCCGTGGTTTGATCTGGAAAAGTTGTATCTTTCAACCCTTCACATTTACACAGCAACCATCCTCTGCTACCAATTGTTAGACATTTTAGTTGCTGTGATATGAAGAGTCTAATTCTGTTCCTTTTTCACAAACACATTTTTTCAGCCTTTGCACAAAACTCTAACTATACATCACCTGACAGGGACCACCTGAAGACCCTTTACATATCAGTGTCAATTAATGGATACTTAACATAAATGAGACAACTAATTGCAATGTCTCTTAACCCATTACTTAACATACTGTACTCCCTATACACATGACTGTGTGGCAAGATTCAACTCCAGTTCAATCGATAAGTTTGCAGATGATACGACTGTGGGGGGTCGTATCTCAAACAACGACGAATCAGACTACAGAAGGGAGATAGATCACTTGGTTGCATGCTGTACCGAAAACAACCTCTCTCTAAATATTGGAAAGACCAAGGAACTGATCATCGACTTCAGGAAGCGTAGCAAGACCCCCCCCCCCCCCCCCCCCCCCCCGTCTACATTAATGGCTCCAAAGTAGAGATGGTCGATAGCTTGAAGTTCCTGGGTGTCACCATCACCAAGAGTCTGTCCTGATCCACTCACGTTAATGCAACAGTCAAGAAAGCCCAACAACGTCTCCACTTCCTATGGAAGCTAAAGAAATTTGGCATGACTGCATGGACGCTCACAAACCTCTACAGATGTGCCATAGAGAGCATCCTATCCAGCTGCATCACAGCCTGGTATGGCAACTGCTCAGTCCAAGATCGCAAGAAACTGCAGAGTGTGCTGAACTCAGCCCAACTCATAGCACAAGCTTGTCACCATCCCATTGACTCCGTATACACCTCCCGCTGCCTCAGAAAGGCAGACAGGATTGTCAGAGACCCCTCACACCCAGGCATTGCCCGCTTCCAGACCCTTCCATCAGGCAGGAGATACAGAAGTTTGAAGACCTGCACATCCAGACATAGGAACAGCTTCTTCCCCACAGCTGCCAGACTCCTCAACAACTCTCCCTTGGACTGATATGTTCCCTGTAAGAACACTAGTCACAGCACCCTATGCTGCTCTTGTTTGGCCCTTGTTTCACACTGTAACCAATCACTATTTGTTGATGTACCATTGTCAATGTGATTGATTATTCTTTTGTCTACTATGAACGGACTGTGTACATTCCCTTGGCTGCAGAAAAATACTTTTCGCTGTACTTCGGTACATGTGACAATAAATATCAATCAATCAATCAAACTATTCTAGCCCTCTCGACATGAATGCTAACATTGCATTTGCCTTCCTAACTGCTGACTGAACCTGCACGTTAACCTTAAGAGAATCTTGAACAAGGACTCTCAAGTCCCTCTGTGCTTCTGATTTCCTAAGCATTTCCCCATTTAGAAAATAGTCTATGCCTCCATTCCTCCTTCCAAAGTACACTTTTTCACATTGTATTCCATCTGCCACTTCTTTGTCCACTCTCCTACCCTATCCAAGTCCTTTCATCAGGAATCATCTAAAGTGATTGGCCCAATGGCAGGAGTAGTCTCCCTTTGAATAAGAAACCAGAACTCCAAACTTCCAACCCGGTGGATTGAATAAATCTGCAAGGAAGAAGGGGAGAGGGGGACGGGGTGATGTGTTGAGACAAAGTTGGACCTCATTGCAGCAACTTTGCAATGATCAAGGGCCAAATTTAAGAAATAGTGCCTCTAAAGATGCTTGAAAGACAGTTAATCCAAGATTGGCAAGATCCAGACCCAGCAAAACCTTCTATCAGTTTCTCCCTTGTGTACTTATTGATCTTCTCCTCCTTAAATGCATCTAAGTCTTTGCCTCAGCTACCTGCGATACCTGAGTTCCACATTCTAATCACTCTCTGAATACATTTGTAGATTTCTAACTGATTAACTTATATTTATGAGTCCTCGTTTTGGCCTTTCCTCACAAGTAGGAACGTCTTGAGTACATTTGTGAGCTTTTCATTATTTTAAAGACTATTATCAGGTCACATCTCATTCTTTCTCATAAAGCGCCCCAGCCTGTTCAGTCTTCGCAGTTCAGTAGTTTTAGGGTACGGGAGAATGAGAGTATAGAGGTCAGGAGCACAGATTTGATGTCGCAGGAGGGAGCCAGTGTTCAGGTAGGTGGTTTGAAGTGTGTTTACTTCAATGCCAGGAGTATACGAAATAAGGTAGGGGAACTGGCAGCATGGGTTGGTACCTGGGACTTCGATGTTGTGGCCATTTCGGAGACATGGATAGAGCAGGGACAGGAATGGATGTTGCAGGTTCCGGGGTTTAGGTGTTTTAGTAAGCTCAGAGAAGGAGGCAAAAGAGGGGGAGGTGTGGCGCTGCTAGTCAAGAGCAGTATTACCGTGGTGGAGAGGATGCTAGATGGGGACTCATCTTCCGAGGTAGTATGGGCTGAGGTTAGAAACAGGAAAGGAGAGGTCATCCTGTTGGGAGTTTTCTATAGGCCTCCAAATAGTTCTAGGGATGTAGAGGAAAGGATGGCGAGGATGATTCTGGATAAGAGCGAAAGTAACAGGGTAGTTATTATGGGAGACTTTAACTTTCCAAATATTGACTGGAAAAGATATAGTTCGAGTACATTAGATGGGTCGTTTTTTGTACAATGTGTGCAGGAGGGTTTCCTGACACAATATGTTGACAGGCCAACAAGAGGCGAGGCCACTTTGGATTTGGTTTTGGGTAATGAACCAGGCCAGGTGTTGGATTTGGAGGTAGGAGAGCACTTTGGGGACAGTGACCACAATTCGGTGACGTTTACGTTAGTGATGGAAAGGGATAAGTATACACCGCAGGGCAAGAGTTATAGCTGGGGGAAGGGCAATTATGATGCCATTAGACATGACTTGGGGGGGATAGGTTGGAGAAGTAGGCTGCAAGTGTTGGGCACACTGGATAAGTGGAGCTTGTTCAAGGAACAGCTACTGCGTGTTCTTGATAAGTACGTACCAGTCAGGCAAGGAGGAAGGCGTCGAGCGAGGCCGTGGTTTACCAAAGAAGTGGAATCTCTTGTTAAGAGGAAGAAGGAGGCCGATGTGAAGATGAGTTGTGAAGTTTCAGTTGGGGCGATGGATAGTTACAAGGTAGCGAGGAAAGATCTAAAGAGAGAGCTAAGACGAGCAAGGAGGGGACATAAGAAGTATTTGGCAGGTAGGATCAAGGAAAACCCAAAAGCTTTCTATAGGTATGTCAGGAATAAGCGAATGACGAGGGTAAGAGTAGGGCCAGTCAAGGACAGGGATGGGAAGTTGTGTGTGGAGTCTGAAGAGATAGGCGAAATACTAAATGAATATATTTTGTCAGTATTCACTCAGGAAAAAGATAATGTTGTGGAGGAGAATGCTGAGACCCAGGCTATTAGAATAGATGACATTGAGGTACATAGGGAAGAGGTGTTGGCAATACTGGACAGGCTGAAAATAGATAAGTCCCCGGGGCCTGATGGGATTTATCCTAGGATTCTCTGGGAAGCCAGGGAAGAGATTGCTGGGTCTTTGGCTTTGATTTTTATGTCATCATTGGCTACAGGAATAGTGCCAGAGGACTGGAGGATAGCAAATGTGGTCCCTTTGTTCAAAAAGGGGAGTAGAGACAACCCCGGCAACTATAGACCGGTGAGCCTCACGTCTGTTGTGAACAAAGAACAAAGAACAAAGAAATGTACAGCACAGGAACAGGCCCTTCGGCCCTCCAAGCCCGCGCCGACCATACTGCCCGACTAAACTACAATCTTCTACACTTCCTGGGTCCGTATCCTTCTATTCCCATCCTATTCATATATTTGTCAAGATGCCCCTTAAATGTCCCTATCGTCCCTGCTTCCACTACCTCCTCCGGTAGCGAGTTCCAGGCACCCACTACCCTCTGCGTAAAAAACTTGCCTCGTACATCTACTCTAAACCTTGCCCCTCTCACCTTAAACCTATGCCCCCTAGTAATTGACCCCTCTACCCTGGGGAAAAGCCTCTGACTATCCACTCTGTCTATGCCCCTCATAATTTTGTAGACCTCTATCAGGTCGCCCCTCAACCTCCTTCGTTCCAGAGAGAACAAACCGAGTTTATTCAATCGCTCCTCATAGCTTATGCCCTCCATACCAGGCAACATTCTGGTAAATCTCTTCTGCACCCTCTCTAAAGCCTCCACATCCTTCTGGTAGTGTGGCGACCAGAATTGAACACTATACTCCAAGTGTGGCCTAACTAAGGTTCTATACAGCTGCAACATGACTTGCCAATTCTTATACTCAATGCCCCGTCCAATGAAGGCAAGCATGCCGTATGCCTTCTTGACTACCTTCTCCACCTGTGTTGCCCCTTTCAATGACCTGTGGACCTGTACTCCTAGATCTCTTTGACTTTCAATACTCTTGAGGGTTCTACCATTTACTGTATATTCCCTACCTGCATTAGCCCTTCCAAAATGCATTACCTCACATTTGTCCGGATTAAACTCCATCTGCCATCTCTCCGCCCAAGTCTCCAGACAATCTAAATCCTGCTGTATCCTCAGACAGTCCTCATCGCTATCCGCAATTCCACCAACCTTTGTGTCGTCTGCAAACTTACTAATCAGACCAGTTACATTTTCCTCCAAATCATTTATATATACTACAAACAGCAAAGGTCCCAGCACTGATCCCTGTGGAACACCACTGGTCACAGCCCTCCAATTAGAAAAGCATCCCTCCATTGCTACCCTCTGCCTTCTATGGCCTAGCCAGTTCTGAATCCGCCTTGCCAGCTCACCCCTGATCCCGTGTGACTTCACCTTTTGTACTAGTCTACCATGAGGGACCTTGTCAAAGGCCTTACTGAAGTCCATGTAGACAACATCCACTGCCCTACCTGCATCAATCATCTTAGTGACCTCCTCGAAAAACTCTATCAAGTTAGTGAGACACGACCTCCCCTTCACAAAACCGTGCTGCCTCTCACTAATACGTCCATTTGCTTCCAAATGGGAGTAGATCCTGTCTCGAAGAATTCTCTCCAGTAATTTCCCTACCACTGAAGTAAGGCTCACCGGCCTGTAGTTCCCGGGATTATCCTTGCTACCCTTCTTAAACAGAGGAACAACATTGGCTATTCTCCAGTCCTCCGGGACATCCCCTGAAGACAGCGAGGATCCAAAGATTTCTGTCAAGGCCTCAGCAATTTCCTCTCCAGCCTCCTTCAGTATTCTGGGGTAGATCCCATCAGGCCCTGGGGACTTATCTACCTTAATATTTTTTAAGACACCCAACACCTCGTCTTTTTGGATCACAATGTGACCCAGGCTATCTACACCCCCTTCTCCAGACTCAACATCTACCAATTCCTTCTCTTTGGTGAATACTGATGCAAAGTATTCATTTAGTACCTCGCCCATTTCGTCTGGCTCCACACATAGATTCCCTTGCCTATCCTTCAGTGGGCCAACCCTTTCCCTGGCTACCCTCTTGCTTTTTATGTACGTGTAAAAAGCCTTGGGATTTTCCTTAACCCTATTTGCCAATGACTTTTCATGACCCCTTCTAGCCCTCCTGACTCCTTGCTTAAGTTCCTTCCTACTTTCCTTATATGCCACACAGGCTTCGTCTGTTCCCAGCCTTTTAGCCCTGACAAATGCCTCCTTTTTCTTTTTGACGAGGCCTACAATATCACTCGTCATCCAAGGTTCCCGAAAATTGCCGTATTTATCTTTCTTCCTCACAGGAACATGCCTGTCCTGTATTCCCTTCAACTGACACTTGAAAGCCTCCCACATGTCAGATGTTGATTTGCCCTCAAACATCCGCCCCCAATCTATGTTCTTCAGTTCCCACCTAATATTGTCATAATTAGCCTTCCCCCAATTTAGCACATTCATCCTCGGACCACTCTTATCCTTGTCCACCAGTACTTTAAAACTTACTGAATTGTGGTCACTGTTACCGAAATGCTCCCCTACTGAAACATCTACCACCTGGCCGGGCTCATTCCCCAATACCAGGTCCAGTACCGCCCCTTCCCTAGTTGGACTGTCTACATATTGTTTTAAGAAGCTGATTGTGGGTAAAGTCTTGGAGAGGATTATAAGAGACAAGATTTATAATCATCTAGATAGGAATAATATGATCAGGGATAGTCAGCATGGCTTTGTGAAGGGTAGGTCATGCCTCACAAACCTTATCGAGTTATTTGAGAAGGTGACTGAACAGGTAGACGAGGGTAGAGCAGTTGATGTGGTGTATATGGATTTCAGTAAAGCGTTTGATCAGGTTCCCCACGGTAGGCTATTGCAGAAAATACGGAGGCTGGGGATTGAGGGTGATTTAGAGATGTGGATCAGAAATTGGCTAGCTGAAAGAAGACAGAGGGTGGTGGTTGATGGGAAATGTTCAGAATGGAGTTCAGTTACAAGTGGCGTACCACAAGGATCTGTTCTGGGGCCGTTGCTGTTTGTCATTTTTATCAATGACCTCGAGGAGGGCGCAGAAGGGTGGGTGAGTAAATTTGCAGACGACACTAAAGTCGGTGGTGTTGTCGACAGTGCGGAAGGATGTAGCAGGTTACAGAGGGACATAGATAAGCTGCAGAGCTGGGCTGAGAGGTGGCAAATGGAGTTTAATGTAGAGAAGTGTGAGGTGATTCACTTTGGAAGGAATAACAGGAATGCGGAATATTTGGCTAATGGTGAAGTTCTTGGAAGTGTGGATGAGCAGAGGGATCTAGGTGTCCATGTACATAGATCCCTGAAAGTTGCCACCCAGGTTGATAGGGGTGTGAAGAAGGCCTATGGAGTGTTGGCCTTTATTGGTAGAGGGATTGAGATCCGGAGTCGGGAGGTCATGTTGCAGCTGTACAAAACTCTGGTACGGCCGCATTTGGAGTATTGCGTACAGTTCTGGTCACCGCAATATAGGAAGGACGTGGAAGCTTTGGAGCGGGTGCAGAGGAGATTTACCAGGATGTTGTCTGGTATGGAGGGAAAATCTTATGAGGAAAGGCTGATGGACTTGAGGTTGTTTTCGTTGGAGAGAAGAAGGTTAAGAGGAGACTTAATAGAGGCATACAAAATGATCAGGGGGTTAGATAGTGTGGACAGTGAGAGCCTTCTCCCGTGGATGGAAATGGCTGGCACGAGGGGACATAGCTTTAAACTGAGGGGTAATAGATATCGGACAGAGGTCAGAGGTAGGTTCTTTACGCAAAGAGTGGTGAGGCCGTGGAATGCCCTACCTGCAACAGTAGTGAACTCGCCAACATTGAGGGCATTTAAAAGTTTATTGGATAAGCATATGGATGATAATGGCATAGTGTAGGTTAGATGGCTTTTGTTTCGGTGCAACATTGTGGGCCGAAGGGCCTGTACTGTGCTGTATCGTTCTATCTCTATCCGATGATTACAATGAATTAGGAATGATGATTATCGGTGTGATTTACAACATACTGTGTCAACAGTTGAAAATGTTTCCCACATACGTTTCGGGTACTTTTAAGCACATTTGACAGTTTGTCAAAGGCATTATATAACCACAAGCTGATAGTGATGTAGTCAACGCTCCTCTAAAGACTGCAGTTAGAGCATAAGGCATAGGAGCAGAATTAGGCCATCAAATCATCTTTGCCATTCGATCATGGCTGATATGTTTCTCATCCCCATGCTCCTGCCTTCTCCCTTTGACCCCTGATCCCCTTCTTAATGAAGTTAGCAGGTAAATATATCTGAATATTTATTGGTTTGGTTGTGATTTGAATAGGCCAAATCAGCATCAACCCTACTCTTCTTTCCCCTTGCAATAGTCCATATTTGGTAGTATATATTCCGTTTTCTTTCCTTCCTCGCATCATGCGCCAAGGCCATGGCATTGTTGGGGAAGTATGCTGATCTTTGATAATGACTACAAAGGTCTTCATTAATCCTGTATTACCGACAATGTGATGCAAGCATTGGGCTGAAACTTATGCTGGGGGTTAGGGCGGGGGTTATGCCACCTCAGATAAAGATAAGGGGCGAGACCTCTTCCACTTAGCCAGCTCGCTCCACAGCCATTAAACAGCCTATAGCCCTTTGTAGCCACCTGGGATGGCCACTTCCCGATTACAAAATGGACACTTTGCAAAGATTGCAGGGAAAATGGACAATGCTGAGAAAACAAGCAGGTCCAGAGCTTGTCTGTATATTGGAGCCGCAGGTCCTAGACAAGACCAAAACTGTAGGCCCATTAGCATACTAATAGCCCATCTCCGGGAACAAAACAGTAACATTTGAGTAACCGATACGAAGGCAGACACCCCGGCGCCAGAGGAGACCGAAACAAAACAGGCCAACGGCCACCTAGGACACGCCCAGCCATCAGGGCACCCACCCCTTTATTGGATGAAATCAATAGGAATGATCAAGAAACAGCCCAATTGATTGGGGCCAAGTTAAAGGCCCGCCCAAAAGAACGCGAAGCCCCTTTGGGTATAAGAAGGATCCCCCAAGAGAGAATTGTTCTCTTGGACCCGGCTCTCACCGAGGAGAGACCTGTCCACCAGCTGCACCAGAAGCAAGTAAGTCCAAGGTCAACGCACGCTACCAGACAGACAACCTTAGCTGTTCCCCTGTACCAGTTCGACCCCAGCAGCCTCAGAACCCAACAACGGCCATTGTTCCTCTGACTGAGTGGGCGCCCGAAGCTAAGTATAGGCTTTAGCATAGTGATAGTTTAGTCTGTAGTATTTGTGCATGAGTAGATTTAACTGTGTGTGTAAATAAATAAGCATTGACTTTGAACTAACTAACTGGTGTACCGAGTCTTTGATCAGTATTCGGTTTTGAACCTTGTGGCGGTATTGAAAGATACCTGGCGACTCAAGAGCAAACGTAATTAGAATTAAGGACGGCGACCATATTGACCGCCATATTCAGAGCCAACCAAAGAGAGCAACACGTTTAAGTGATGAGAAACAAGATGTCCGTCCCCCTGCAAGAGGACAGTCCTGCCTCAGAGAGTGGCTGAGCCAATTTGAGGGCTGGCAGGCCTCCTGTTCCAGCAGTGCCACTGGGAGTGGTGGCCACTGCTGAGATTTGTAAATGAAAAAATGGGAAACTATATCATTTGAAACATGGAAGTCTGGCAATACCTGAATAAGGTACATGAGAGAATGTAGGGAAAAATCCCACGAAGGGTTAACAGCAGCTGCAAAAGAAGGTTTTGAAATGCAGATAGCTTTTATCAAACAGGTGTTAAGAAAACAGCTTGTGACCATTCAAGTTGTAAAACTGACGCATGTCTTTTAAGTCACAGCACATTGAACTTTTAGTTATATGGAAAAAAAACAATATTTTGCACCTTCTTTGAAGTTAATTATTTTAATAAGCAGCTAAAAAAGAATTGCTAGGATTTTCAGTTGAATTGGGTGACAAATGTTTAGGTGTAAAATTCTGCTGACACCAGGTGATTATGGGAAGTTGGAGACAACATGACAACGGGAACACACGTTAGCCCCAAATCAGAGTCAGAGTTCTGAGCGAAGGGCACTATTTGATAATAAAGCAACTTTAGAAATGACAGAAACCAGATGTAATACCCCTCTGGGACCAAAGCACTTTTGAACATCACAAGGGAAACAATGTAATCAGAGTTCAATGAGCTGAAGTCATGCTCAATATGAATACATAGTCGTGTTAGAAATAATTCAGATTAAAAGTACCTTGTACAATCAAGAGTAAAATAAAATTACTTTATGATAATGTCATAGAAACTTAATAACTGCTGGAAGGGGTATATAAACCCTAAAAATGGGGACAATCAGCAGAGTCAGCTCTCATAGCTCGGTCATGGGAAGAATAGACCATAGCAACTGAGCAGAACAGCGAATCCATCTGAGGAAGACCAAAAGCTAAATACGAGATAGTCAGCTCTCATAGCTGCCCTCGGTCATGGGAAGGATAGATCACAGAAACCGCGCGGAACAGTGAATCCATCTGAGGAAGACCAAAAGCTAAAGAAGAGAGATTGTCAAGGTGGACCTGAAGGTCTTTTCAACCAACCAGGAGAATCCAGAAGCAAGATCTTTTTATTTTTCTGTAAAGACAGTGATTGCATCTTTTAAAAGAAAAAATATAATAATAAAATAACTTAAAGTTTTAAGCTGAAACAGTGGTTATTACAAAGTCTACTTTACTTACTTAGCAACGCGAGACCCAGGATCGATGCTACTAAGTGGTTATGTAGCCATCTGAGATGGCCACCTGCAAAGGACCATGGGAATTATGGCCAACCCAGGACTCAGACAGATAAGAGCTTCTGTGTATTTGAAACGCAGGGAGCTAGACCTGATCGAAACCCCTGCTCGTTTGCATTCTAAAGGCCCATTTCCCCAGAACAATAGGATTGCACTCAAGAAACCGATACAGCCACAGACTGATCGGTGCCACTCCCTTTACTCAGAGAGCGCAACTGCCAAGGTCAATGACCACTAAGGACCCACCCAGCCACCAAGGCACCCATCCCTTTATTGGCAGAAATCGAAGGCAGTGATCAGAGTCCTGTTGAACTATTGGGTCCAAGATTAAGGACCGCCCCTAAGAGCACAAAATCCCAGAGGGATAAAAGGGGCACAGCCATGTGTTCTGTCTCTTTTGGACCCGGACTGTGCCAGCTTCCTTTGAATCCGGCCTGTGCCAGCCCAACTGCAGCATAACGACCAGACAGCCAAGTTCAAGACCAACGTTCGCTACCTGACGGATGAGCCCCAGAGACAGAGCCACTTCTTCAAGCCAGCCAAGTGAGATCAAGATAAAGGCCTTATCCACTTGCACAGTGCCGGTCGCCTGAAGTTAAGTATAGGTTATTGTAGTTGATAGGTGTAGTTTAACTTGTAGTATATTGTGCTTGCATGTCGAAGTAACCCTTGTGTGTAAATAAACCATCTTTGAACTTGAACTGACTAACTGGTTGTGTGATCATTTGACCGATATACGGGAAACCTTGTGGTTCAGTAAGAGAAATTGAAACACCCACAGTATTGGCGATGCTGTTGGGACATAACATCGTATCATAAAAAGAGCCTCGGTATCATATTGACGACTCTAAAGAGCAACATTATTGGTGACGCTGGTGGGATAGTATTCCATTAAATTGGCAACAGTAAGTAGATAAAATTCTTCCATGAAGATATGGGTTATATCGGGGGATAACTTGAAAATATAGACCCAAATAGCACCCACCTAAGTCTGCATAGGAGTCAGGAAGTGAGAATCCCTGTTCACCATTTAGAATGTCTTATTGACCCTTTTTGGTATAGGGGGATTTCTAAGAATAGTGGTGAGTTTTTTACTTCAGATTGCCAGAAGGCTGTCACTAGGTTCTTATACATATTGCCCCGTTACCACATTTCTATGTTTGGGAACTAACAGTGTGCAAGCTGCCTGCCACTTTCCTTGTACCACAACAGTGACAACACTTCAAAAATACTTCATTGACTGTAAAGCACTTTGTGATGTCCAACTCCATCTACAAGTTTGCTGATGACACGACCGTAGTGGGTCGGATCTCAAACAACGATGAGACAGAATACAGGAGGGAGATAGAGAATCTAGTGGAGTGGTGTAACGACTATAATCTCCCCCTCAATGTCAGTTAAACTAAGGAGCTTGTTATCGACTTCAGGAAACAAAGTATTGTACACACCTCTGTCTGCATCAATGGGGATGAGGTGGAGGTGGTTGGCAGCTTCAAATTTCTAGATGTGCACATCACCAACAATCTGTGCCAGTCCACCCACGTCGACGCTACAACCAAGAAAGCACAACAGCGCCTATACTTCCACAGGAAACTAAGGAAATTCGGCATGTCCACATTGACTCTTACCAACCTTTACAGGTGCACCATAGAAAGCATCCTATCTGGCTGCATCACAGCCTGGTATGGCAACTTCTTGGCCCAAGACTGTAAGAAACTACAGAGAGTTGAGAACACCACCCAGTCCACCACACAAACCCGCCTCCCATCCATTGACTCTGTTTATAACTCCTGCTGCCTTGGTGGGCAGCATAATCAAAAACCCCTCTTCCAACCTCTTCCATTGGGCAGAAGATACAAAGGTCTGAGAACAGGCATTAACAGATTCAAAAACAGCTTCTTCCCCACTGTTACAAGGTCCCTGAATGACCCTCTTATGGACTGAACCAAACTCTCCATGCATTTTCTTTACTGTTGTTAGCACTATACTCCGTATGCTTCACCCGATGTCTGTATCCATGTATTCACATTGTGTCCTTATCTTATCTTATGTCCTCTGATTTTAATGTATGGAGCAATCTGTCTGGACTGTACGCAGAACAATACTTTTCACTGTACCTCAGTACACGTTGTTGCTCTCTTTGGTTGTTTCTAAATACGGCGGTCAATATGGTCGCCTTCCTTAATTCTAATTACGTTTGCTTTAGAGTCGCCAGATATCTTTCGATACCGCCACAAGGTTCAAACCCAAATACTGATCAAAGAGTCAGTACATCAGTTAGTTAGTTCAAAGTCAATACTATTTATTTACAAACACAGCAATATCTACTCAGGCACGAAATACTACAGACTAAACTATCACTACTGCTAAAGCCTATACTTAGCTTCGGGCGGCCACTCAGTCAGAGGAACAATGGCCGTTGTTCGGTTCTGAGGCTGCTGGGGTCGGAGTGGTAGAGGGGAACAGCTAAAGTCGTCCGTCTGGTAGCGAGCGTTGACCTTGGACTTACTTGCTTCTGGTGCAGCTGGTGGAAGAGTCTCTCCGCTGTGAGAGCCGATTCCAAGAGAGCGATTCTCTCTTGGGGCCTTCTTATACCCAAAGGGGGCTTCGCACGCTTTGGGGGGGGGGGCCTTGAACTTGGCCCCAATCAATTGGGCCATTTCTTGATCATCCGCATTGATCCTGACCAATAAAGGGGTGGGTGCTCTGATGGCTGGGCGTGTCCTAGGTGGCCGTTGGCCTGCTTTGTTTTCTGCTTTCAGTTTGGGGAACTGGCGCCGCGAGGTCTGGGCCAGATCGGTTACTTAAATATCTTCCTTTGTTCCTGTAGATGGGCCATCCATATGCTAATGGGCCTACGGTTTCAGTCTCGTCTGGGAGCTGCGGCTCCAATATGCAGACAGGCTCTGTGCCTGCTTGCTTTCTTAACATTGCCCATTTTTCCCTGCAATCTTTGCAAATGTCCATTTTGTATTCTGGAAGTGGCCATCCCAGATGGCTACAACGTGACAATAAATCTAAACCTAATCCAAATGGCCTGCGATCACAAATAAGCATTGGCTAAATACAAGTCCATTCTTCAATCATATATTTAACACCTTCATTACTTTAGCCACCTGTTTTAGGTTGATCAAAGTTTCCAATTTTATGTCTATCTTGCCGATTTTAAGGGCAATTTCTGGAAGAATTTGTTTGTGGTAAGCACTAGGCACTTTCGGGGTAATTGTGACCTTGGGCAATGTTTTAACAGGGAGCTATCAGCTGAGTGAACACTTATGACATCGCTTGCATTTCACTTTCCATTCAAGTCAATTTAAATGAAAATTTGAAGAGATATGTAGCAGGTGGCTGATCCCAAATCACCTATTTTACACTGACACCTACTGTTCTGCCTCTTTATCATTGTCTGCGATTGCTTTCCTGTGAGGTATGGTTGTTCAAATACTTTGAATCCAAATGCAATGTAATTCCAACAATGTGTGATCATGAAACTCAGAGTATATAGTGGCAAGATAGTGTGATTTTTTTATTATGAAGATCACAAAGCTGAGTACAGCTTAACATAGCTCAGAACTGGGCTGAAGTTCTTCAATTGCTCAATAAAAATACATCGATGAGGGAGGCCCTTTAGCTAATCCACCACTTCTTCCACACAAGCCTATCAAACCGACTCTATGGTAGCAGCTCACCATGTTTTGAATGACTCCAGGGGCTAGACTTTCAAAGAAGAATGGCCACTGGACTGGCAGCAGGCAGGCCCTGTAACACTCAGATCCGTCACCACTAAGTCATTTATGAAAAGGTCGGGTTGGGGTGAAAGGCAACCTACCCACAAGTGGATGTTGGCCAACATGTAGTAAAGGGGCCTCCTGCATCAATTGGCGGTCCAACCGGGTCACTGGAGACATTGGAAAATAGCCAACGTAGACCATAAGACAATTGGAACAGGAGTAAACAATTCAGCCCTTCGAGCCTGCTCAACCTGGCGGCAGACCGAGTGTGATGAGGAGAGGTCCGAGGGGGGTCATACATTACACTCACGTTATCATAACAGCCTTGGCTGGGGCCGCAGGTAACCCAGGGAAGGGGCTTCACCTCGAGGAGGACACCTCACGATGGAGGCACTGTCCCATGTGACTACCTACATCGGGGGAGACGAGAGGTGGCAGTAACTCATGGCACTGTGGCAGACGATGGCCACCCCCGTGAAGACCTGTTGAGTCTGAATTGGCTCTTCCTAGAATAAAGTGATGAGGAAGAAAATTTGCAGCACTGAGTGACCTGGTGGAGGTTGAGGTCCGTGAGGATGATTCATCTTTCCAGCTGCACCATACAAAGTCTCTGTTGTTTCTTTCAAAGAAACAACTGTGTCTCTAGTGGCTGTCATCGGAGCTTCTCAGTGCAGGAAATGGTGCTAGGTATGGCCTCAAGAGGGTGGCATTACGCACCGCAGGGGGGGGGGGTGGGGCCGAAATGGCAACAAAGTGCCAATAGATAGCGGGTCATTTCCGATGCTGCAAGTGCCGGAATTGACCCCGCTAAATCCGCCCAGAGCAGACTCTTTTGATTCTTTTGACTAAATTGCACCCAATGTGTTTTCAGCTTGGATGAAGGTGCCATTTTTGGGTGGAGCTTAGAAAGGTGGAAAGGCAGCGAATTTGGAAAAGCTTTGAGAGAGAGAAAGAGAGAGAGAGGAGCTGTGTTCTGATCTGCCTGACTCAGAGTCCACAATTCTTTCCAAGTAGGGGAGTTTACGAACAAGGGTAATAATATTTTAAAAGCAGAGCAGTCTTTTCTGAAGACAAGGAAGCAGCTGAAACAACCCAGTGGAAGCAGCTATTTGAAGGTATTCAGCCAGAGTCTGAAGGGGTTCTGCCAGAGCCAGAAACTGTTCTGTACCATATTACTCTATACCCTGCTAATTTTAAGATAGATTGAGAACTGTATATTCCTTTTCTTGTCATTTAATGGGAAATTGTGCGGCAGTGTTAAGGTGTAATTGTAAGCTGTTCTTTCCGAGTGCTGTCAGTTTCCAGCTCAGTACTTCAAAATCATTCAAGCGTGAACGAGCATGATTGGAAACCAATTACCTCTCTTTGATGTGGTTGATGTTTGTAAACATTGTGGTTACAGCACTTGGAGTGACGAAGATGAATGAAGCAAATCTCACAGCTATTTTGTGGAAGCTGTCAATCACAGCCTGTTGGAGGGCATTTTGTGATACTGGACTATGATATAAATTATAGGTGGCCATGTAACTACATTTATTCTCCTATATTACTTTTGAATAGTTCTGATGAAACAAAAAGTATGCATTGGCTTAGATGCCTGTTTAGAAGAGGCAATTTGTAGAAATAGATAGTGTATACACAATGCTGTTAATATCAGAAAGGACACAAAATGGCTGTTAGCTATTTTGTGATATTAATGACACAAAATGGCTGAACAAGCCACATTCCCTGTAAACTGTCTCATGAGACCCAAACCGTGGGTGTGTATAGAGAGTGTCCCAACAGCCGCTGATAACAGCTTTACAGAACAAGACATGCAATGTATCCTTGATAAGCTCAAGGTCTACAGCTGTAGACAGGACACACTATTATGTTAGTTTTGAATGACTTCGGTATGAAGTTAGGGGCGGGTAAGACAACACCCACTTTAACTATATATGTGATGATTGACTGCATGTAATAAGTGTGACGCGAATATAGTTGATTGATTGTATGTGAACGAGAAAACAACTAATTCCGCCCCTTGAATCTGTATATTAACCCATGTGAGCTTTAGCTCGAGTGGGATAAGGTGCTGTCAGGGGCTGCGGAGTCCCCTGATCTTGTCTCCCAGAATTCTGACATAATAAACTGCTTTTTGTGACTTATACTCAAGCCTTCGTGTGAGTATTTTCACCTCTAACACAGCCCACTACGACAAATGGATGAATGGCTTGCAGCTACAGGCAGTGGCGGACCCACATTTTTGGGGCCCTGAAGCGTGAAATGTTATGGGGGCCCCTTCGCAACCAGCAACGAGTTCTGGGTAACCACTGTTATCTTCTTCAATGGGGTTGTTCCACGACAGATCACCACAAATTTAAAAACAAATTTAACCACTACATCTCAGATTTTGATTAAAATTGCTGTACTGGATTATCTCACATGTCAAAGTCACTGGTGTGAATGAAATATCCCTATGCCTTACAGTTTTCGAGTTATGGGGGGGATGAAAATTAGGGAAATATTAGATACATGCATGCTGCATCATAGAATGATGAAATAAAACATAGAAAAGACAACAGTCAATATAATCTTTTATTTTAGACCCCTATGAGAATACATACTACATGAAGCACATATTACAAAATACTCTTTTTTCTGTTTGTTCTAGCAACATATTCACGTACAGTTTTGTCATATGAGAGCTTCATTGCAATGTCATTTTCTAGAGACAATGTGCGCGATTCTCCGAAATGGAGACCAAGCACCCGTGCCATCGTGAACGCCGTCGCGTTTCACAACGGCGCTAACAGGGCCCGGGCATGACCTACTCTGGCCTCCACAGGGGGCCAGCACGGCGCTGGAGCGTTTCACGCCAAATGGGCACCACGCCAACCCGCGCATGCGCAGTTGTGGCAGCCCAATCCTGCGCATGCGCAGTTGGGCTGCGCCATTCTGCGCATGCGCGGGGAACCTCTTACGCGCGCCGGCCCCTCACCAACATGGCGCCGGTGTTCCTATCTCCACCTTCCTGATGTAGCTGATGCTGTCTTGTCTCCATATCCTCAGCAATTCTTCCCATTTACCACAGTGGAGCAACCTCACACTGAGAAAAATGTGGCCCACTTACCACTGCCTACAGAAAATGATCAATGTCCCTGAAATATCACCAGGACATTCTATTTTCTTTTTTTGACAGTCCGACAGGAATTTTTTTTTTTTTTTACCTTCATTGTCTGAGCTCAATGAAATCTCGGATCTTCAATGCGTTTTCAGCTTTCAATGCTCCAGAACCTGATACAGCTGTGACAGTTTTCCCTGGAGTTGAAGAGCATTTATTTTCTGAAGGACTTTCCCTGATTGATTTGAGAGAGCGACAAGTACCTCAGAGAGCCCTGATGTCTTCTCTTCTAGTCCCAGAGAGTCCAAAATTCAATGCCCATCAGTCTTTCCTCTTAGACCAGTCCATTGTCTTTTTTGTTTGTGATGTTCAGTTAAGCCACTGCCTACACTTTTCTTCCCAACAATGCGACTAAATTGCTGCAGATGTTGATGTCTTACCAGGTGCAGAATAATGCCCTCATTTGCCCAAGAGCTGAGAATACTGAGGGAGACTGAATCTCCCAGGACTAAGACTTGGGGGAGGGGAAAAATACCAGGATTTGGGTAGAATCTGTAGTGGTAAAAAGGGCATTACAGAAATGTAATGTAAATAGTTCAAGACATAGGTCTGGATTCTCCAGACCCCCACCCCCCCACACCCCCCCCCCCGCCCCCACCCACCCCCGCCCCCTTACCCCACCCAAACCCGGAGTGTGGCGACTCAGGGATTTATCACAGTAACCTCATAGCAGTGTTAATGTGAGCCTACTTGTGACACTAATAAAGATTATCTTTATTAAAGGGAAAAACATCACTCTATCCAAAGTCACTTTGCCGCTTCTTTTGGCACTAGGGATATTCTCTCTGCTGAGGCTGCACTAGACGGATTTTGTGTGAAAGGCTTCTCGCAGATTGGGACGCCATTTTGCCTGGCAGCCCCAATCTCCCCCTCCCCCCCCTCAGACCAACCCCCACCCCACTTTTCTGACCCTTCCCCCACCACCTTGGGGAGGTGGTGGGAGAGCCTCAAGGGTTAGCTCCGCACATGCCCCATCCCATAAAGGAGCCTGGGGGTCATTGGGCACCCCGAGGGAGGAGCAGGTGATGCCCGTGCTGATGGCTTCCGCAGGAAAGGTGCCGGAACACCACAGAACCTCAGACTCCCCCCCCCCTCCTGTCCCTGGCACATCTGGTGGACAATGGGCAGGACAGGGTGGCACCGCGCCACCTGGGACACATGAGCAGCAGCCAGGCCCATCCAGACCCGGTCATTCCAGAAGATGGCCGCCAATGGGGACCCAGGTTATAGGGTGGGAAGCACAGCAGGCTGCCTCCGCTCCTGATGTACCTTCTGGGGATCCACCTAGATGTAGCGTTAGGGCCTGTAATTCCAGAAAATTAGACACCAGCTAAGCTGGCACAGGTGTGGGTAAGGTTTAGCAATATGGGCTAGGGCATGGATCTGTATCTAGCTTTCCACATTAAAAACCTGTACACAATGTTACAATCTGTCTTGGGACTCTGTCAGATGGGTGTGAGGGGCGAGCTGGTCTGGGCTGGCCGGAGAGGGGGCCTGGGGTGGAGGGGGGGTATGGGCTAACATTGGGGGGGTGCTTGGCCCGGGACACCTCAGTTCAGCCAGCGCTCTCCACTTCGATGAGCCACCCGGCCCCCATTCCCCCATGGTGCCAGGTGCGCCACAATCTGGCAGATATGTCGCACTGTCTCCCTGTTCAGCTAAAGTCTTTGATGACATGCCCGGTCCGGCAGGTCCTCGAATGACAGGCACTGCCACTACACGCAAGGCCTCACGCAGCTCCTCCTTTGCACCTCCTCCTCCGCAGTCTGTTGTACGGCCGGCTCTCCATCCCCACCGACTGCCTCCTGTTTCTCTGTGGGAGGCGCCACTGCTGCAGATTCCTCCTCCTCCTCTAGCAGCTCCAGCTCATATGGCCTTAGTGCACCCCACAGGGCTGCAGCAACTCGGAGGAAGGCAACCATTGCTCGTTGAATTCCAAAATCCATTATCTGCAGGAGGCGATAGGCCAACATGTTAGCATGGTGCATACCATCGTTCCCCACCAGGTCCAACGGGCTCCATGGTGGTCCTGGCCTGCACCACATACCCTGTCTCCTGCATGTGCCCTCTTTCCCCATCCTCACACCCCTGGCAGTGTTGGTGCCCGGCACTGTGGGGGCCTCTGGTGCCCATCCCTGCTGCCAGGGATACTGTTGCCCTTGCCAGTGGTACGCTCCAGGGATCCCGTCCAGCACCCACCTGTAAGGGCTACTGTGGGCGTTGTCCTTGGGTGGGCCGTGTGATGCCCCGCCGGTGGGTGGTGGTCAGTTGGGGGGTGACATGGTGGAGGGTGGGGTGCGTGGGTGGTGGGGTGGAGGGTGGAGACTGGGGTGCAGGGGTGGTGGGATGTAGGCACCCTTATGTTCGGTGTCACTCTGCAGAACCAGGGTCCAATGTGGGTGGTCAGTGTAGTGCGCAGCAAGATGGCTGCATTGTAGGCCAGGGCAATGGCGGTCTGTGCCTGGACTCAGCGGTTCCATGGGGCACGCTCCTGCCCCATGCCTGCCCCCCATCACCAAACCAACCTGATCCTGGCAGAATCCCCCCCGCCCCCCACCCCACCGCACCAGCCAGCCCTGCCACACTGGCAGCCCACGGTCGTGCCTCTCCGTGTCCTACCTCCTCTCTCTCCTTCATCAGTTCAGGCGCCTGTTTCACGATTTTTAAAAGCACAAGCGAACCTCGCTGTCGGGAAATCGCCCCAGTGGAGGCGGAGAATCGCGGAGGTCCAGGAGAACACCGGCCCAAACCCACTAGTGATCTGCCAATCGCGTTTACTGTACGTGCAAAGTGAAATGCATTGACCCCGCTATCAAGGCAAAAGAGAATTGCGATTCAGCGTGAATCCGGCGTCTGGATGTCATAACCGATACTTCGCCCAAACACTTTTGGCGATCCCGGTATCAGCCGATGGAGAATTCCACGCATGCAGTCCAATGCCCCAGGATGATATAAATATAGTCATAGTAAACTTTTTAAGACAATTTGAGTTAAAGACAGGGCTGGTGGATGCTATTGTATTTTTCAACCCTAAGGCAACTTTAGTTGTAATTAATGGGCTATTAGGATCACTATTTCACTTTACTCATTCAATGGATGCACTGGCTCGGCCTGCATTCATTCACAGAATGATACAATCCCCAAACTGCAGAAGGAGGTCATTTACCCATCGAGTCTGCACCGATTCCACAAACGAGGCCCCCACCCCAACCCTATCCGCCGTAACCCCATAACCTAACTTGCACATCTCTGGACATTAAGGGGCAATTTATGCTGGCGAATCCACCTGACCCACACATCTTTGGACTGTGGGAAGAAACCCACGCAGACACGGGGTGAACTTGCAAACTCCACACAGTCACCCAAGGCAAGAGCTGAACCCGGGTTCCTGGTGCTGTGAGGCAGTAGTGCTAACCACTGTGCCCACGTGCCGCCCAATTGCCCATCCCTAATCGCCCTTGGGAAGATGGTGGGAAGCTGCCTTTTGAACCGTTGCAGGCCAGTGGTGGACGGAGCGAATGTTTGTGGAAGCGGGGCTGTTTTGTCCTGGATGGGGGTCGAGCTTCTCGAGTTTTGCTGGAGCAAGTGCAGAGTATTCCATCACACTCCCGACTTGTACCTTTTGGACCAGGCCATGTTCTGGGTTTTGTAAGCACGGACTAGTTGAATACAGTCAATTTGCTGCCTGTTGCAAACAGCTGAAGGGATGTGCAGCTTGTTATGATCCAACAGGTATTGGGAAGCATGGCTTCCATACCTGACATCACTCTGGGACACAAATACATGGGCCATATTCATTCCTTGTGTGCTGGCAGAACATCGTTTTGTTTGGGACCAGCAACCCGCTGGTGAAGGATATCACTCATATTGCTATTGCATAGTAGCATCGCAAAATGGCTAGCTTCAGCTGTGGCTCAATTCTTTAGAGACAGCTGCCGCTTCCAGGAAAATCTGAGGGAGACTTGGCACTGTTCAGGTCTGGGCACTTCAGTGCACTTTGAAGATGAGAGGGTTAAGGTTCTTCTATATCAGCTTTACCTAGCTGGGGATAATTAACTCATTGCTCAGCTCGCTGTCGTTGTTCCATCCTCTCCTTGGGCCGTGACCTACGCTTGTGTGGGATGCTGCCTAATGAGGACCCTCATGTCCTCAAGGTCCAATTTTCACAGCAAACATTCTTGACCTTCTTGGAGCGCAAGACACAGAGTGATATAAAATAATGATAGGTGACTGAGAGGAAGGAAAGCAGGTTCGCAATCACTGCAGCAGCCTACGCGGCATACTGGAATATGCAGCACGACAATAGGCCGAATTAACCATGGATTGTTATGCCTCCACAGCGTGAATCAAATAAACTTAGAAACGGAGAGAGAGCGAGAAGAGATTCATCTCTGAGGAAGAGCGCGGTGAGCAGCATCCTCTCTCTCAGACGGGGCTGCAGCTATTCAACGCTGCTGTATAAAGTCCTCCCAGTCAGATTTCAATTATCATTGATTCCCCACCGTGTTCTGAGTTGGTTGAATCTTTTGGCAAGCTCCAGACAGCGCTGGAAAGCCATGCGGTCACCATTAAAGGCTGAGAGCTGGATTTTCCGATTTTATGGCTATGTCCGGAGGATCCGTGGCGTTTTATGTGGGAAAAATCAGCAAGGCCCCCGCACCGCTCCTCCGACCGGTTTGGGGCTAGCAGCCGCGCCACGTAAAACGCACAGTTTTCCCGATATAAACGGCCGGAGAATTGCTGGGTCCACTACCTGCCAGATAGTGACCCCCGAGACATCCCTTCGCCACCCCACACCATTCCCCCCAGCCCTTGACAAAGCCCTCCCCCTGGCCAGCAGCACGGCTATCCCTGACTGCGACGGTGCTGGACACAGTCCGCAGCCACCGTGCCGGGTTCCCGACGGTTGAGGCCGCACGTGTCCCGCGCGGTTGGAACTCGGCCCATCGGGGGGGGCGCAGCATCGGCGGAAAACCTTCAGGTAACGTCCTGAAGCCGTCCCAATGGTGTGCGGCGTACTCCTCGATGACGCCGTTTTGGAGGGGGGGGGGGGGGGGGGGGGGGGGGGGAGGTACGAAGCATCCGAAAACAGGCGCCGCCCCCAATTCGGTCGTAAAAAGGGATTCTCCGGCCGATCGCCGGTTATGAAATCGCTGTCGGCAAGCGGAGAATCCTGGCCAGAATGCTGGGTCAAACCATCAGTTAATCGGGGGTGGGGGGGGGGGGGGGCTAAATATTGAAACTACTGACCTGCCGGTTTTCTGCTCAGTGCAAACCTGCCAGCAGGTGGCCGGAATCATTTCGGATTCCCTGACCAATACCACTTTCTGGATTTTGAACTACCCTCCCGCACCGCGGGGTCTGCCTCTCCACCCACACCGGCAGCTCAAATCCTGTTCATTGAATCTAAATATTTCTCTTCGCAAATTCCAGCTGCCAGACCCTCTGAGAATTCCCAGCCTTTTCTGTTCCAACCTCCGATGTGCAGCATCTGCAGCATTTCGCTGCTGTGTAGGTGGGAAATCAGCTTGACTCATTGAAAGGACAGATTGCGAGGCGTTGATTTGCGCTATTTTTTTACGAGTGGGTTTATTTTTCAGAAATAATAAGACAAACACTTAATTTCTTTTTGTGAAATTTCAGGCAATCATCATCCTGTTTATCTATTAACACGTCAAGCAGTCGACGGTGCAAATCCATTAATCACATAAATACACAGCTCACAAAATCATTTGCGTTTCACCCTATTATTGCGAGGTTTATTAGAACGATACCAGGAATTAGGAATTTTAGATACAAGGAGCTGGATTCTCGGTCCCGCCACGCTACATTTGTCTTTCAGCACGTCGGCCGGATGCTCCGTTACGCCGGCTGGTCAGTGGGGGGTTTCCCATTGTGGGGCAGCCCCACGCCGCCGGGAAACCCCCGCGCTGCCGGCAAAACGGAGCATCCCGCCGGCGGAGAACCCAGCCCAAGGAAATTGGGCTTGTTCTCCTTGGAGCAGAGGAGATCAAGAGGCCACCATATTGAGGTGTTCTAAATTCTGAACAGTTTTGACAGGGTAAAGAAGGAAATTGCAGTTGGCATGTCAGTGACTAGGAGTCACAGTTTCAAGATGGTCAGGAGGAGAGCTAGGAGTGAGATGAGGAGAAACTTCTTTACTCCGAGAGTTGTTGGGGTTTGGAATGCGCTGCCTGGGAGGGTTGTGGAGGCGGATTCCATAGGTTGGTTTCAGAAGAGCTGGATATACATTTGAAAGTGATGAATTTAGAGGGCTTCCGAGACAGGGTTGGGGAATGGGACTGGCTGGGTAGCTGTTTCGGGAGCCAGTGCAGACACGATGGGTCGAATGGCCTCCTTCTGTGCTGTCAATAAAAATAACAAAATAAATCATAACAATTTGTCATGGGGTGGGCTTGTGATACTTAGGAGGCAGGCCCGACCTTGACATTACTCAGAAGTCAACCTTCGAAACGTCATGGGCCGAATTTATGCACCCGACAAGGCATGTTTTTGGTAGTGGGGGCATAACATATCTTGGTTGTCCAGCCCTCCTCCTTCCCAACCACGTTCCCCGCCCTACCCCCACCACCACCATTGGAAAAAATGAATTGGGTACTCTAAATTTATATTCAAAAAAAGAAAAAGAGAGAAGGAAGTCGGGCTGACGGCGAATTTGGACGAGGCGTTCATCCGAGGCAGGTAGATTGGAGGCCGTGAATGCCACATGGGCATCAACCTGGCAGACAAATCCCGCTGGGTCACATGGAGTGTTGACTGCCTTGGAGAGAGCGTCAGCAATGATGAGGACCTTGCCTGGGGTGTATACCAGCTGGAAGTCGTACCGCCGGAGCTTGAGAAGAATACGCTAGAGGTGAGGCATCATGTCGTTCAAGTCTTTCTGTATTATATTGACCAGCAGGCGATGGTCGGTCTCGGCGGTGAATTGAGGAAGTCTGTAGACATAATTGTGAATCTTAACAACACCGGTCAGAAGGCCCAGGCACTCCTTTTCTATCAGCGCGTCGCGCTGCTCCGTGGGGGTCATCGCACGTGACGCATATGCAACGGGGGCCCATGATGAGGCCTCATCACGTTGAAGGAGCACTGCCCCAATGCCAGATTGGCTGGCATCGGTCGAAAGTTTGGTCTCCTTTGCTGGATTAAAGAAAGCTAAGACCGGGGCCGTGGTCAGTTTTGCCTCGAGTTCCCTCCATTCGCGCTCGTGGGAAGGGAGCCATTGGAAGTCTGTCGTCTTCCTGACCAGTTTCCTGAGAGCCGTGGTATGAGAGGCGAGGTTAGGGATGAATTTCCCTAAAAAAGTGACCATGCCCAGAAATCGGAGGATCGCCTTCTTGTCCTCTGGTGTTTTCATAGCTGTGAGGGCAGCTACCTTGTCCGCATCCGGCTGCACACCCAATTGGGAGATGTGATCCCCGAGGAACTTAAGTTCTGTCTGACCAAAAGAGCATTTGGCCCTGTTGAGGCGGAGGCCATGCTCATGTGTACGTCTGAATACGCACTGGAGGCGACTAACATGCTCCTGCGGGGTGGTAGACCAAATGATCATGTCATCGACTTAGACGTGAACACCTTCAATACCTTCCATCATTTGTTCCATAATCCTATGGAACACTTCTGATGCAGAGATGATCCCAAACGGCATCCTGTTGTAACAATATCTTCCAAAGGAGGTGTTAAATGTGCAGAGTTTCCTGCTGGATTCATCGAGCTGGATTTGCCAGAATCCTTTTGAGGCGTCGAGTTTGGTAAAGAGCTTGGCGTGAGCCATCTCACATGTGAGCTCTTTGCGCTTGGTAATTGGATAGTGCTCTTATAATATTGCGATTTAGATCCTTGGGATCAATGCAAAGTCTCAATTTGCTGGAAGGCTTTTTTACACATACCATGGAACTGACCCATTCGGTAGGTTCCGTGACTTTGGAAATCACTCCTTGGTTCTGGAGGTCCTGCAGCTGCTGCTTGAGGCGGACCTTAAGGGGTGCTGGGACCCTGCGAGGTCCGATTTAATAAAATCTTGTAGGTGTACAGGAGCGTGCCCATGCCCTCGAAGACGTTGTGGTATTGGTTGATAATGGTGTCGAGCTGCGTCTGAAGTCAGTGTCCTGAAAGGCAGACCTGTCAGCAGGAGAGAGAGAGTGAACTCTCTGAACTAGGTTCAACAGCTTGCATGCCTGCACGCCAAGCAGGGAGGCTTTCGAGGAGCCCACTATTTCTAGGGAAGGATGGCTTTGCGTGACCTGCGCGTCACTTCAAGTTGGCATGAGCCGCTGGCAGCAATGGCATTGCCATTATAATCTAATAGCTGGCAGGATGATAGCAGGATGGCTGGTTTGACACGAAGGCTTTGGAGGTCAGTCCCGCAATGAGATTGGCGGAGGCACCGGTGTCCAGGCAGAATCGTATTTGGGACCGGTTGACCGTAAGGGTGGCACACCACTCATCGTCTGGATCGATGCTGTATACCGATAGAGGCAGGATTCTTTGCTTCGGGGACACCCTGTTTTTTGTAATGATACCGACTCGAAAAGGCGCCTTTGGGTCCTCGGTGTCAATATCGGGTAGCAGGTCCGAATCGGGCTCGGTGACCGTGGGTTGAATGGCCCGGACATTCCTGCGAGGCTGGCTGGAGCGACGAGAGTTGGCAGGCTGAGCTGATCTGCATAAAGCAGCATAGTGGCCAAGTTTGCCACATCGCAGGCATTGTCGGGATTTGGCAGGACATTGCCGCTTTAAGTGGGCGGAGCCACTGTTGCCGCACGTTGTAGCGTCAGTACGTTTGCTGCGCCACCGCGCATGCACGGTGCAGTCGTACGTGGTGCACGCCTGCGCAGTACATTCATCGACGTCCCCTCGTTCGGTGCGCACAAGCGCGGGAGTCTGCAAAAAGCGTGCAAAATGGCCGCCCTCATCCAGGCTGAGACCCTGGAGTTGCTCGATTGCTTGGACCCGTTCTGCCTCGTGGGGATCTTGCCGTGCCATTTCAGCTGCTTGGATGTGGGAATACCGAGTAGTGGCGTGTTCATGTAGTACGCAGTTTTCGATGGCAATCGCTAGGGTGAGCTGCTTTACCTTGAGGAGCTGCTGGCGTAGGGGGTCCGACTGAACACCGAAAATGATCTGGTCGCGTATCATGGAGTCGGAGGTGGACCCATAATTACAGGACTGCGCAAGGATGCGGAGGTGGGTGAGAAAGGACTGGAAAGGTTCACCGTTACCCTGCAAACGCTGTCGAAATACACAGCGCTCGAAACTTTCATTCACCTCGATGTCGCAGTGACTGTCAAACTTAAGGAGGACCGTCTTGAATTTTGATTTATCTTCACCATCAGCAAAGGTGAGAGAATTGAAAATATGGATGGCATGGTCCCCGGCCGTGGATAGGAAGAGAGCGATCTTCCTGGTGTCTGAGGCAGCTTCCCGGACTGTGGCTTCAAGGTAGAGCTGGAAGCGTTGTTTGAATATCTTCCAGTTGGCCCCTAGGTTACCGGTGATGCAGAGCGGCGGCGGCGGGCGGACGCTGTCCATTTTGCAGGATGACTGTATGCTGGTGGAACGCAGATCACTTGCAGGTAGGTCCAAGAAGTTCTAACATCCCTCAACTACTGGTACCATGATGTGTTGGGTGCTCTGGATCCGTGGAACACATACAGGCCACCAACACTTAAAATAGAACAACACTTTTATTAAGCTAGAAACTGTTGAACATACTTTCACTGTGGGTTAACACAATGTTAGATTAAACTAAAGACCTATGCTTGTCCTAACCAGTCTATGCACTCAGCACATGGTGAAGATCAGTGCTGTAAGCTCTGTCCTTCTGAGAGGCTGAATCCCGAATGTGTGGGAATTCTGATGCCCTCTGTCTTTACAGTGAGTGTGCTCTAACTGGTGATTGGCTGTGATGTTGTGTGTGTTTATTGGTCTTGCTGTGTGTCCATCAGTGTGTGTGTCTGCACCATGATATACTGGTGTATATTATGACAGTCTCGTGTCTCATCAATTTGGGAGCGTCCTATGTCGGCCCTCCTCCGAACCAAAACATCACCCCTTGTCTTCCTGCCAGTCCTCAAAACCCTGGCTCCCACCCTTTCCTCCCCACCCTCCGTCAGCCCTCCCTCAGCCCTCCGGTATCTCCCACCCTAAAAGTCCAGGATTCACCTGTCTCCCATCATCATGACCTCCTTCATACTAGTGCCTCCTTGCTGTCCCGGTGGTGCCCACCCCTGAGCTCTGATGCTGCTGGGGCTGCCAGAGCTGCCGGCCAATCACGTTGGCTAGCAGCTGTCGAGGGTCCTGCTGTCCACTGAGGGGAGGCATTCTGACTCGGGACCGGTTTAGCGCGTGCCCAGGCTGTTATTGCTGCTTGGCAGTGTTATGGGCGAGGCGTTTTCAGAACCCCAAAATGTATCATGGAGTTCAACCATCCTCTCCCTTTAATGTATTTGTTGCTTTTCCTAGCACACGGCTTGTTCCCGAGGTGTGGGATTACAATTATGGCACGTGGGTTTTTAAACACAATACACTGTTTATCCCATGAACTCAACTTAACATCTTAAATAAATATTGGATCTCTTAACACCCCTTACTTCAAAGATAACTCTGAAAATATTGCAACAATAAATCATTCCTTAAAATGTTCCTTCAAACTTCCAAGAGACTTAACACCTTTAAACAAAATCAAATCAGGTTAAAGGCTTCACTATTAAAATTTTAAATCACCCAAATGATCCAGAGATAGTCTTTCATGGCAGATATCCAGTTCACTGCAAAACACAGACACACACCCAGCCCTTTTCAAAACTGAAACTAAAAACCTGCAAAACTAAACTGCAAAATGGCTGACCTGACCTCAGCCCCACCCATTCTCTGACATCACTGTTTTCTTAAAGGTACATTGCTTAAACATCCATGTCTTAAAAGTACTCTCACATGACAGCAGCCATTTTGAAAGTCGGCCTGAGGACTGAACTGAGTTTCCCTCCAAGGGGGAGCGTGAGCATACCAACTCTCCATGAACTCCGGTCCCATCTCTGAAATGATCTTCAAAGGCAGCATCAAATGTCAGAATGATCCTTCAAACTGTATACTTGTTCTGATTAAATATCATCCCTTTCAGAAAAGGCGATGGCTCGGCTGAGGACGATGTTGTTTTAATGAAGAATGAAGAATTTATATGTTGTTTATATGTACATATTACATGAGAGCCGTATGTCCAAATGGTTGCTCCCGATTAAGAACATAAGAAATAAGAGTGGGCTCTTGAACCTGCCGCATCACCCAGTACAATTGGGGCTGGACATCTCTCTCATTTGTGCTACCTTGCCAGGGCAGCACGGTCGCACAGTGGTTAGCACTGTTGCTTCACAGCTCCAGGGTCCCAGGTTCAATTCCTGGCTTGGGTCACTGTCTGTGCGGAGTCTGCACGTTCTCCCCGTGTCTGCGTGGGTTTCCTCCGGGTGCTCCGGTTTCCTCCCACAGTCCAAAGATGTGCAGGTTAGGTGGATTGGCCATGCTAAATTGCCCTTAGTGTCCAAAAGGTTAGGTGGGGTTACTGGGTTGCAGGGATAGGGTGGAGATGTTGACCTTGGGTAGGGTGCTCTTTCCAAGGGCCGGTGCAGACTCGATGGACCGAATGGCCCTCCTTCTGCACTGTAAATTCTATGTCTATGTCTATATCTCCACTTTCCCCGCCCACTCACCAAATCCCTGGATTCACTAAGAGATCAACAACTCTATCTCTCCCAGCCTTGTATACTCAGAGGATGGAATAGCCACAAGCCTCTGGGTGAAGAGCACCAAGGATTCACAGCTCCCTAACTGAAGAAATATACACGCACCTCAGTCCAAAGTGGTTTACCCCTTATTCTGAGACTGCGCCCCCCCCACCCCCCCACTTACCCCATTGGTCTGGATTCCCAGCCAAGGGAAACATCCTGTTAAGACTCTTCGGAATGTTGTATATTTCAATGAGACACTGAGATCACCTCACATTCTTCTAAACTCATCGGTGTAGGCCCAGTTTACTCAGCCTCACGTCACAGGGGCAATCCTCCCATCCCAGGGTCCGATCCAGTGAACCCTTGCTGCACTGACTCCAAAGTAAGCATACGCTTCGTAGAAACGGAGACTTAAAGCTGCACACGGTGATCCGTGTTACTCTCATCAAAGCCCCCGATACAATGGTATCCCGCCACACCGTGAGTGCTTGTTAGGTCTTTTCAGAGGGCAGTCAAGCATCAACTCCATGGCTGTGGTGGAGTCACATGGAGGCCTACAGATTTCCTCCCTTGGAGGGCCTTCTTGAACCAGATTGGGGTTTTCATGACAGCCATCATTTGACTTTTAATTCCAGATTTTTATTGATTTCAAATATCGCCATCTGCAGTGGTGGGATTTAAGCCCGAGTGCCCAGAGTATTACCCTGGGTCCTGGAATTACTAGCCCAGTGACAATATGACTACTCACGACCTCCCCATCAAACTTAAGTTTCTCTGCTCTCCCGTCAGAATGGGACCAGCCCTGAAGAATTTCCAGACCGTAATTTGCTTCACACTGGTTTTGTTGAGGGGTGCCTCTGATGTTTGTTAAAGGTCCGATTCACAATGAATGTCAAGCAAAGGAAAATAAATGATATTGAGGGTGTGGTTGTGGTATATGGGTGAAGGGGAGGTGAAATGTTAGCCTGATATTCTAGGCTGGAATACCTAGGCAGAGGTGGCGGGACTGTCATACGAGGAGAGATTGACTAGGTTGGGATTGTTTCTCGCTGGAGTTCAGAAGAATGAGGGGGGATCTCATAGAGACTTATACAATTCTAACAGGACTAGACAGGGTCGATGCAGGGAAGATGTTCCCAATGATGGGTGTGTCCAGAACCAGGGGTCACAGTCTGAGGATTCAGAGTAAACCATTTCGGACCGAGATAAGGAGACATTTCTTCACCCAAAGAGTGGTGAGCCTGTGGAATTCATTACCACAGGAAGTAGTTGATGCTAAAACTTTGAATATATTCAAGATGGCGGCTGGATATAGCACTTGGGGAGAATGGGATCAAAGGTTATGGGGAGACCAGCAGGATTAGACTATTGATTTGGATGATCAAGGGCAATGATCGTGATAAATGGCAGAGCAGGCTCAAAGGGACAAAAGGCCTCCTCCTGCTGCTATCTTCTATGTATCTATGTGTCTATGTACCACAAGATCGACAGGATGTCAGTTTTCACCAATATTAATCACCATGGAGACTAATTTCAAGGCGCGTGTAAGCGAGTATGCCACTCTAACCCATGTTTCCCAAAGGGTGTATTAGTTTTAGGGTCAATGCCATGTTGTTCAGGTTGGCCGCCTGCCCCTGAGAGTTGCTGCTCCAGTAAGAGGGCTGGCAGCTCAATGAGGCCGTGCAGTGCCACCAGGAACGGTGGTCACCTCCGAGGCAGCCTGGAGATTGGCTGTGTTCTGCTGATAGGCAGCAACAACACGAACAAAAGCATTTATATCCAAGAGGTGGAGGGCAAAACCGCTTCAGTGAAATCACTGGGCTGTGGGGTCTGCCTTCCCTGCCCGTGGACCCCTCTGTGCTTTCAAAATTATACATCCCCCACCCCCTCGCCCAAAGACTACCACTGAAAGGGTGCCTCCATTTAGCCGACGGCTTCCGCACACATTGGGAGATTCATCCACCATCGGGTGTGGTAAAATATTAGGCCGTTTATAGGCCTCAAATGGCTTTCCCGCCTGCTCCTGATCCTGTCTGAGCCCGTCCTTATCTTTGATAGAATTTCCTGACTGTCGGACATGATTAGGGATTGGATCCACCACAGCTCCCGATAATGTTACCGGCCTCCACTACACTACCAACACCTACCCCGCACCTCCCCATGCACCCCCCCCCCCACTATCACTGTCACCACACAACCCCAACCCTCCCACAGCACCTTCTTTGACTCTCAAGTGAACCAGTAACATTTTGTACATCGGATCACAGATGAGTTACAGTGCAGAAAGAGACCATTCTGTCCATTTTATCCATGCGAGCTCGCTGGAAGTGCAACACAGTCAGTCCTACTCCCTCGTCCTTCCCCCCTCTCGTCCTGCTAACCTGTTTCTCTGCAGAAAAATGCCGTCTTTGAAGGCGCAAAGGAAACTGCTTCCACCCCACTCTTAGGCAGTGCATATCCAGGGGGCGATTCTCCGAGCCCCGCGCCGGGCCGCAGAATGGCCGCAACCGCGCCACGACACCCAGAACCGGCGCGTGATTCTCCGAGGTGCGGAGAATCGGCACCATTTGCGCCGGCGCGTTTGGCGCGGTGCCGGCGTCTGGAATCGGCGGGGCTGCCAAGTCTCCAGCCCGGATGGGCCGAGCGGGCCGCGCCCATGCGACAGAATCCCGCCGGCGCTGTTCACCCCCTGGTCGCTGCCGGCGAGAACTCTGCGCGCGAACAGTAGGGGGGGGGCGGCCTGTGGGGGGCGGTCTGCGGGGGGGGGGGGGGGGCGGGGGGCAGGGGGCTCCTTCACCGGGGGGCCTCCGATGAAGTCTGGCCACGATCGGGGCACACCGATCGGCAGGCCAGCCCCCCCCCCCCCCCCCCCCCCCCCCCCCCCCCCCCCCCCCCCCCCCCCCCCCCCCCCCCCCCCCCCCCCCCCCCCCCACCGCCCCCCGCCTACATTCTGGCACGGCTGGCCCCCTGAATATGAGTCGGGGCCAGCCACTAAAGAAATCCCCTGCGCATGCGCAGGTTGGCGCGGTGCTCACTTGGCACTGTGAAAGGAGGCTGGGGTGGCGTGAACTGCTCCAGCGCCGTGCTGGCCCCCCCAGAATCGGTCGTACCCGGGCCCGGTTCGCGTCTCCATATTTGAGATTTGCCCCCCAAGCACTGCACAGAAGCACTTGTCCTCATGTCTCCTTTGTCAGTCACCTTAACTCGGCGTCCTCCCGCCTCTTCGCCCTTCCCCCAATCAGAGCTGCTTCTCCCCTATCAATTCTCTCCGGAACCCCTTATGACTTTGAAAGCTTCTCTCAAATCCCGTGCAGGATTCTATTCTCTAAGTGCCAGCTTCTCCAATCTATGCTCGGAACCAAAGTCCCTTATCCCTATTTCAATAGTATATAAGGGAGTTGCAAGTCTAATAAAACAGAGATGATTTTTCTCCCCTCTAATGCTATGTGACTGGCGTTGAGAGGAATGATAAGCTATCTGCAATTTCTCAATCTTTGTATTCCCAGTTGCCTTGCTTCCTTTGAAGCAGAGTGTCTGCTCAGCACTTGAGAACTACCTCCATCTCATTGAAGACACAAAGTCGCTCAAGATTCTCCCAACACAACAAATCCTCTTGCCGGTGACTTCATTTGACCTGCGGCAGTCTTTGTGAAGCTTGAAAGGCAGTCAAATATACAAATCACCACTCAGGACACAGCTGCTGCAGGAATGCAACAAACCAGCCACTCACTTTGTCCCCTTAGTTGGGGCGGAACCAGAGGGAACTTGGGGGTCGAAACCGGGCGAAACTGAAGGGGAAATCTCTGCTGCTCACTTTCGACTGAGGCCACCTTCGAGCATAAAGAAGGAAGGGAAAATGTATTTATTTTTCATATTCAGTCTTGGGATGTGGGTCGGGATTCTCCGATCCCACTGCGCCCCGCCACCGCTGCCAGCGAGGACGGAGAATTTGGCACGCAGCCAAATCTCCCAATCACTGTAGCGGGACCGGAGAATCGCGCTGCTCTGGACGGACGGAGAATCCCGGTGGCGTGGATGGATGTAAAATCCCGTCGTCATGGTCGGACTGAGAATCTCACCGGTGTGGACGGACGGAGTATCCTGCCCGTGGGCATTACCCAGTCAGGCTGAATGGTGCCATTTATTGCAAGGGAAACCATGTATGAAAATACTGAAACGTTGCTGCAGATAAACAGGGCATTAGTTAGGCCGCATCCGGTCTCCTTACTTACAAAGGACATAATTGGATTAGAAGCAGTTCAGAGAAGGTGCAGTCGACTGACTCCTGGGATGAAAGAGTCATCTTATGAGGAAAAATTAGGTTGGTCTGTACCCATTGCACTTTAGGAGGATGAGAGGTGATCTGAGTGAAACATAAGGGTACTTGACAGGATGGGAGGATGTTTCCCCTCTTGTCCGAATCGTGGGGTTTAAATGTCAGGGGCCTCCCACTTAAGACTGAGTTGAAAATAATTACTTTCTCTCAGACGGTTTTTAGTCTGTGGAGTTCTCTACCCCAGAGAGCGGTGGAGGCTATAGGTCATTTACATGTATTCAAGGCTGAGTTGTGTCATAATACCACGCATGTATATAATGAAGTGCAGACAGGCAGTGATTGACACATAGGATGACCAGTAAGCACACAGCACAGTGCAGCCAATCATCAGACAGGACACCACCACTATAAAGCCAGAGGGCACTAGGTTTCCCGCTCTCTCGGGACCAGCCACTGAGATGGTCAGAGTCCACGAGCTGGCACAGTGCAAACACCATGCGGTAGCTACTAAGTCTGGTCAGGCTAGTACAAGGTCTCCAGTCAGTTCAGTATAGTGTCGACCCACAGTTAAAATGTATGTTAGTTCTATCGTTCAATAAAACCGTGTTGGATCTTCTACAGAGTTAGAGGTCTGTTTCTCGCATCGCTGCATCAAGTGCAGTCCACACCAAACCGACCGGCCGAACACATCAAGTTGAACAGATTTTGATCGATGAGGGGGTCAAGGGACATGGGGGGGCGGGGGGGGCCATTGAGGTCACAATCAGTTCAGCCATTGTCATATAAAAAATAGCCAAGCCCCAAAGGACTGAATGACCTACTTCTGCTCCCAATTCTTGTGTTACTGTGCAACCCTAATTGCCTGAGAGAAGGTGGTGGTGAGTCACCTCCTTGAACCACGGCAACTCAGTTTGATGTAGATACACCCACAGTGCTGTTAGGGATGGTATTCCAGGGTTTGGTGCAAGGCAGAGTGAATGAACAGCAGCCCTGGTGTGTTCTAAATGAGCAGAAAAATCAGCCCTCAGTCTCGCCCTCATCAAGGCGGAACCTTTAAAGTCGACCCAAATTCAGCTTTGGCCCTGTATTTAGCTTCTGGATGAGACCTGCATTGCACAATATTGTGCCGAAAAACAAAGGTCCGAGGTTTTACGGCGCCTCCTGATTTGTTATGTTGTAGGTGTAACATAAGCGGCTTCCTTGTGGTGCACTTGACAAAGGGAGGTTCAGACGTGGAGATAACTTCAACACGTTTATTAAACTATTTGCACTTCTATTACTCGAGTTTGACACAACTGCTAATCCTACTATAAGCTACCCAGACTGACTAACCAGTTGCTGCAATCCACGTGGTGGGGCTAATATTGAATCAACCCTGTGCCTGTACTCACTGACTGTCTCCACTGGAAAGAAGCAGACCATGTGTGTGGTGTCCTTTATATATGGGTTGATGTAATGCCCCCCTGTGGTCGTGTCACCTCCGTGTGCATCGTGAATGTCCATTGGTCGCGTCCTATCTAACTATCTATTGGTTGAGTGTGTGTGTGTGATGTCACTGGTGCTCCCTCTAGTGTCTAGCTAGCCTACATGCATTTACATTGATGCACATCACCACACCTCCCACAGTGGGAACCAACGTGGCGGGAAAACAAATTTGGAGAGGCAACCAAAATTCGACCGGACTGGGAAAATCCAGCTGCGTAAGGAGGGACAAGAAAATTCTCCCCAAACTATCGATCTCACCCAAAACAAGTGACAATATTCCCTGTGTTGACGATTGCTGGCGAAACTATAAATTAATACAACTACAAGAAACCAACGAGGCTCAGGATGCAAGATTCTCGCCGGTGAGATCTCGTTTCCCAATTCTCCCCGCCCCTTGCCGGTGACGTAACAACCAAATCTCAATAAATGTTAATACATGAACATATTATTAAAAGCTTCACAGCCATATTATCCCCCCCCCCCCTCACTAAATATGGCATCACCTTGGCGAGGTACACAACACAGCTATTTAAGAATGGGAATCGGTTGAGGAGAACCCATTGAGGAAGCCAAGGTAAGTATGGCCCCCGGGGGAGAGGTACATGCCCGGGCAGTGCCCTGGCACTGCTCCCAGACAGGCAGTGCCAACTTGGCAATGCCAACTTGTGCCGTGGGTGGTGCCAGGTGTGGGCCCTTTTGGGAGCCCCATTGAAGGGAGGGGGCATCCCCTTATGTGTGCTGGGGGGGAGGGGGGAGAAATGATGCCTGTAAGGGAGGGAGTGACCCAATACTTGTGCGGTGGAGAGGGAGAGGGAGAGAAAGCCCCCAATACTTCTGAGATGTGGAGGGGGGGGGGGGGGAGGGGGGGGTTGTTCTGATGATTGTGGTGGGGGAATTGGCCCTCCATGCCCGTGGGAGGGAAGTTTCTTTATAACGCTGGTCGGGGCACCCTTTAAAGATGCCGTTCCGATCTAAGGCTGGCTCTGTCTGGCTCAGCCCCACCAAGTGCCAGAAAATCTGGTCTAAAAACCCGGGCCGTGCATCTGGAGTGATATACGCCAGTTTTCAGTCAGAGCCTATGATATGCCATCAATAAACACACGACGAGTGATGAACGTAACTGAGGCTTTAATACACTAAACAGCAAGCCTCCTGCCTCTGGACCCGAACTGGGTCGGAGGCGGAGACTTGCCACCTTTATACAGAAGCCCCGAGGGGAGGAGCCCCAGGTGGAGCCAGCGTGGACAAGCCCAGGCATGTGCAACACAACACAATGCAATACAATGCAATACCGTGGTTTACCACAGCCTAACACTCCGACAATTTAGGAGAAAACATTTTTGAAGTGTTACTTCGCAGATAAGCGTGGAAATTAATTGCTTCAGGGGAGGCCCGATTAATAGCAGCTAAATTATTATTTTTGTGTTGAAGGACAAATGCTGGTCAGGACACTGAGAGATGTCCACAGCTTTTCTCAAACAGCACTTTGGAGCTTTGGATTTAATAGTCCATCTAGTTTACGGCAACCCTATGTGTGCAGCATTCGCTCAGCACCTCATTGGAGCGCACCCCGATTCTGGAGTGGGGCTATGGACCCATGAGACAAAGTGCCACTGTCGAGTCAAGTCGAGTCTTTGGGCGACACAATACTCAGTCTGATCGCTTCCTGTAGGCTCAGTGAGTAACTTCTGCGACACTGGCCTTTACCGAGCAGACAGGCTCAGTCCCTGCACAATGCTGAGCTCGTTGACATAATGCAGGCTGGCGAGTGAGAAACTAGATTAGGATTAATTAGGTGCCGGCCCAGGCACATCTAATGCAGAGTGGTCAGTGAGGACATGCTCATTCTCACAACTGCCACAGCTGACTAGCCGCGCTTTTCCAAGCTGACACATGAAGAACATTTAAACTGCAAGTTGCATCCCACAATGCGTTACTTGTGTTGCGCACCACTTTATGGGTCTGCGATGTGTTCATTCCAATAAAGCAATTTTCATATGATTGAGCTCATTTTTGCTCCCTTGTTATCAGTGATTTCACAGGTTTCCTGGCTGCTCGATGTAATCAGTGCAGGATCAGACTTTCAAGTGGTTTGTCATCAGTTACAATTGATAGCCCTGTGCAGAAGAACCCCAGTGTTGCATTGCCTGGGAAGAGTCTATGATTGCAAAATCATTCGCTGATTATGCAGGAGCTACAGTATAAAGCATTGGCTCCACGTGCTGCTGTAGCCTGCGGTTGTCATTAACTATTTCTGCAGCAACCACCCCCCCCCCCCCCCCCCCTCCCCCCATGCCCCTCCATTTATCTCCTTCTCCTGAAGACTGTCGCTCATACACTTCCACAAGCTCTCTCTTTAAATGGCCATTCGCCAGACATTATCCCAGGCATTGATGTTCCAATTTAGGGCAGCATGGTAGCATTGTGGTTAGCGCAATTGCTTCACAGCTCCAGGGTCCCAGGTTTGATTCCCAGCTGGGTCACTGTCTGTGCGGAGTCTGCACATTCTCCCCATGTCTGCGTGGGTTTCCTCCGGGTGCTCCGGTTTCCTCCCACAGTCCAAAGATGTGCGGGTTAGGTGGATTGGCCATGCTAAATTGCCCTTAGTGTCCAAAAAGGTTGCGTGGGGGTTACTGGGTTACGGGGATTGGGTAGATATATGGGCTTGAGTAGGGTGCTCTTTGTAAGGGCCGGTTCAGACTCGATGGGCCGAATGGCCTCCTTCTGCACTGCAAATTCTATGATAACTCTATAAATTTCAACTGCACCCCACATGCAGCAAACACCGGGTGGGGCTGGGTGAGGGATGGGAGGAGTTAAAAAGGGGGGCAGTGGCTTACCCCCCTCTGGTCCTGCTGCCTCCCCCGTGGGGTTCCAAGGGAAAACTGAGCAAATTGAATTAGGTTTGGAATTTGGTTTCATTGAACATATGACTTGCTGCGGATCGTAAAAAGCCGTAGAATTGTACAAAGCTTTAGTTTGAAGCTATTTCTTTTGATGATTTAAAAAAATTATAACACCTAATGTTTCCAATTGTGATCAGTACTATGGAAACATAACGGGCAGGTTTCTCCGTCCTGTCAACCCCGTTTCCGGTGCGGATTTTCCGTTCCCGCTGCCGGCAAATGGGGTTTCCCATTGAGAGCCACCCCATTACTTACCCTTGTCCTGTGAGTGTCCCTTGAAGAAAGGTTTGGTCCCTTATCATGTGACTTGTAGCACGGCTTCAGTGATGTCATTTTGTGGGTGGAGCTGGGCTGTGGCTGTCAGGTGAGAGGGTTTTCTTTTGGTTTCAGGTTTTGTTTGGTTGCTTTGGGCTGCAGAAGAAAGAAGCACTATTTCCCTGTTTTTCTCTGTTTTCATTTTAAAGCTGTTCCAGTGAAAAACACATTGGGTGTGGGAAACTGCCTTGGTAATTTTAAAGATAGAGGTGTTTTCCTGAAGGAGTTTGAAACTGCTGGTTGAAACTGGATCAGAATCTCAGGGAAAGGACCCATCCCAGTCAAGTGAGAAGATAGTGTGCTGGGAAACGCCCTTGAAAGGGGTCTTGGTTTATTAGATTTTGTTATTGAATTGAAACAGTTAAAGGGCGAATTCATGAAGTGTTATATACATAGATTACTGTAGCTGTTGTGTTGTCATTATGTTTGTAATTGATAAAAACATTCTTGCTGTGTTTCTATATATATCTACATATGTTTAGATATCTAGATGTTAACTATGTTCTTAGAAAGTCCTTGTTATAATTAAAGTGTATAGGAAGTCTGATGAATCACACCTCAAGCGAAGGCTTTTGTGCTCATGCAATCCAAATTCAACAGGTGAACTTCATAATACAGTTTGGAGTTTCTAAGCCCTGGCCCATAACACCCGGAGATCTTTAAAACATTTCAACATTAGATGTGAATCTGAGATTGGAAGGCACTGGTCAATCTCAATTGTGCTAAGGGCTACGCTGACCACAAGTTTGGGATTGAATAAAATGAAAGTCTCTAATCATCGCCGAGGACCATAGGCTGCTCCCCCACGTTTGAGAGAGAGCTGACTGGTGTGACTGGTGGTGATTTCATCTCAGGGTCACCACACCTCAGGTGAGGCAAAAAGGTTGAGAAGGCTTCATGGATAACCTCAACCGGATCGGGGATTTATCCTGTGCTTGTTGGCATCGCTGCACATCGCAAATCAGCCATCCATGATAATCGACCCCCGAGTTGGAGATTATCAGTCAGGCTCTCAGTGTCGGTTGTTTACCAATCCAGAAGCTGCATCTAAACATAGGGCACTTCCATTTGCAAACAAAACCAACACGTCCTTGTCTTGTGCCTTTTTCAGCTGGGGAAACAGCTGAAGCGGAAACGGAAAATGCTAGACAATCTCAGCAGGTCTGACAGCACCTGTGGAGAGAGAAGATAGCTGATGTTTCGGGTCTGGGTGACTCTTTGTTAAAGGTAGAAATAGGATGTGTTTTAACCCACACGAGACCCACTGGGATGGATCAATTAGCCTCCCCGTGAACCTTGTAGAATACGAGTGTCCCTGATGAGGGGCAGGGTCTCATCAGCAGAGTTAAGGATTCTGACATAAAAGCGGGCCAAGATGGGAGCCGAACAGGACAGTCCTGGCTGAATCTTGAAATATATAGGGCAGGATTCTCTGATTTTGAGGCTATGTCCAGATGAAGTGTCTAGTTTCATGACAAAAAAGTTAGTACCTGTTTGGGAAAAATCAAGGGAGCCGTGGCTAAAATACAAGTAGACCCTGAAGCACAGCCTAAATACGTTCGGGCATGCCCGGTCCCCAATGCACTGCTGGCGAAGATTGAGGCAGAGCTCAGCCGACTAGCGGGCCTCGGGATCATTTGGTTGGTAAGATTATTGATTGGGTAGCACCTACAGTTCCCGTCTTTAAACTGGACAAAACTGTTCGACTTTGCGGCGATGATAAATTCACAGTGAATAGGGCCTCCCGATTGGATAGGTATCCGATGCCGTGACTCAAAGATCTATATGTGAAATTGACTGGAGGTCAGTCCTTTACAAAGCTTAATATGAGCCATGCATATCTCCAACTGAAATTATACCCTGAGTCCAGACAATGCTTGGCAATAAATATCCACGGGGCCTTTATTAGATTGCCGTTCAGAGTATCGTTGGCTTGCACCATTTTTTAACAATACGTCATAGAAAACATTCTGAGGTGGCTGCCACGCGTGGTGGTTTATTTGGATGACGTATTGGTCTCCGGGTTCGACAGAGCGAGAGCACCTGAGCAACTCGGACGAGGTGGCCCTTTGTTTTTCAGAGACAGGCGTCCACCTCAAAAGAGAGAAGAGTGTCTTCCAAGCCAGGGTGGTCATTTACTTAGGGTACCCCGTGAAATGGGATGGACTACATCCGGCAGAAGAAAAGGTGTGAGTGATTCTATAAGCCCCCGCGCCGGAGAACACAATCGAGCTGCACTCGTTTCTGGGGCTCATGAATTATTGTGGAAAATTCATTCCTGAACTCTCAACCTTGCCACCCCCCCTGCACATCCCTGCGAAAGAAAAGCCAGGAATGGGCGTGGAGAGCACCACAGGAAGAGGCCTTTTCTTGGACTTCATCCGGCCTGCACTACAATCCCACTGGTAGTTACATGCATTGCCTCGCCATATCATATTGGCGCTGTGTTGTCACACCGTATGGACGATGGTAGAGAGCGACCAATTGCATTCACCTCCAGAAGACTGGCCACATCAGAGCAAAACTATGCACACATTTTCACAGTCAAAGAGAATGAGGCAGCCAAGCAAGTTGATACAGGGCAGTACGGTAGCACGGTGCTTAGCACTATGGCTTCACAGCGCCAGGGTCCGAGGTTTGATTCCCGGCTTGGGTCTTTGTCTGTGCGGAGTCTGCACATTCTGAAATGAAAATGAAATGAAAATCGTTTATTGACAGAAGTAAGCTTCAACGAAGTTACTATGAAAAGCCCCTAGTCACCACATTGCGGCGCCTGTTCGGGGAGGCTTGTACGGGAATTGAACCGTGCTGCTGGCCTGCTTGGTCTGCTTTAAAAGCCAGCGATTTAGCCCAGTGATCTAAACCAGCCCTAGAAATGAGAAGCACTGGATGTTTCTGCCCGGGTTCGAACCGGGGACCTTTCGAGTGTTAGGCGAATATGATAACCACTACACTATAGATACCGCTGGCTCTCCGTGTCACCCCGTGTCTGCGTAGGTTTCTCCCGGGTGCTCCGGTTTCCTCCCACAAGTCCTGAAAGACGTGCTGTTAGATAATTTGGACATTCTGAATTCTCCCTCTGTGTACCCAAACAGGCACCGGAATGTGGCGACTAGGGGCTTTTCACAGTAATTTCATTGCAGTGTTAATGTAAGCCTACTTGTGACAATAAATATTATTATTATTATAATCAGGCTGCTGATCGATTGATTTTATTGTCACATGTATCAAAGTGTAGTAAAAGTATTTTTTTGCGGCCAAGGGAACATACACAGTACGTACACAGTAGACAAAAAAATTATTGACAAACTACATTGTAAGATTCCTCTTATCCCTCGCTCATGAATAAGGGACGGTATTCTCCGCGAATCGGCGGAGTGGGCCACTCCGGCGCCGAGGAGCGGCGTGAACCACTCCGGTGTCGGGCCGCCCCGAAGGTGAGGAATGCTCCGCACCTTCAGGGGCTAGGCCGGCTCTGGAGTGTTTGGCGCCTCGCCAGCCGGCGCAGAAGGGCTTGGCGCCACGCCAACTGGTGCCGAAAAGCCTCCGCTGGCCGGCGCGAGTTTGCGCATGTGTGGGAGCGCCAGCCTGTGCTGGAGTCATCCCAGCGCATGCGCAGAGGGGTTCTTCTCTGCACCGGCCATGGCGGAGGTTGACAGCGGCCTGTGCAGAGGGAAAGAGTGCTCCCACGGCACAAGCCTGCCAGCGAATCGGTGGGCCCCGATCGCGGGCCAGGCCACCGTGGGGGCACCTCCCAGGGGCAGATCCCCCCATGCCCCCCCAAGGACTCTGCAGGCCACCCATGGAGCCAGGTCCCGCCGGTAAGGGCCTGTTGTGATTTACGCCGGCGGGACCCGCCGAAAACGGGTGGCCACTCGGCCCATCGCGGGTCGGAGAATCGCCGGGGGGGGGGGTGCTGCCAGCAGCCACCGACTGGCGTGCCGCAATTCCCGTCCCCGCCAAAACCCCGGCGCCAGAGAATTCGGCAGCCGGCGGGGGCGGGAATCACGCCGCCCCCCCCCCCCCCCGCCGATTCTTCGACCCGGCGGGGGGGTCGGAGAATCCCGCCCAAGGTCTCAGTCCGGTTGAATAGGTGTAGAAAGCACTCTTTATTTCTTTAAGAATTTGTTTGGTGCATCTGCACAAAAGTTTCTGTGAGTACATTGAAATGTCCTTGAGACTGAAGAGTGAATGCAAAAAACTTCACAGCAAGACTGACTCCAGATTTACAAATTAAAAGTCAATTCAACAAAAGGCCTTTTTAAAAGTAATTTTCACAAATGTTTCAAGGATCTCGGACGGCTAAAATTCTTCTCTCTAATCAGTCATACGGATCACATTCTTAAGGGAATGCTTATTTGGGTTTAGCCCCTTACTTCGTTTCATTGGTTCTAATTCTCAGCTGAAGCTTTCTGATTTATTCGAACAACTGTCTGTCACTTAGAACATGATTTGTTATCCAAGCATTGGTCCTTACTTAAAATTCACCGATATCCATCAAATTAATTAAATGTCTACACAGATAAGGGGCATCATTCTCCGCCGGCGGGAGTCTCCGTTTTGCCAGCGCCCGGGGGTTTCCCGACCGCGTGGGGCTGCCCCACAATGGGAAACCCCATTGACCGGCCGGTGTTACGGAGACTCCCGCCGGCCGGTCGGGGCAGAAATGTGGCGGGGCGGGTAGGAGAATTTCGCCCATGGTGCTTGCACTAACCTTGCTTTTGATACATTTTTATTATTAAATGAAATGAAATAAATTCGCTTCTTGTCACAAGTAGGCTTCAAATGAAGTTACTGTGAAAAGCCCCTAGTCGCCACATTCCAGCGCCTGTTCGGGGACGCTGGTACGGGAATTGAACGGTGCTGCTGGCTTGTACTTGGTCTGCTTTCAAAGCCAGCGATTTAGCCCTGTGCTAAACAGCCCAGTAAATGTATTGTGGAACAATGACTTATACATTACGAAGGGCTTAAGAAAGTTTCTTTTGAACAATATTGGGCGAGGTTCTCCGACCTCCCCGCAGGAGATTCGCCGCGCGAATCGCGCAACTCCGCTCCGCCGCTGGGACGCCATTCTCCAACGCGTGCCAAAATGGGCACCCGCGCATGGCCGGTTGTCACGCCGGCGTCATTCTAACATGGCATAAAACAGCGTCAACCAGTCGTGCTGGCTCGGGGGGAGGGGGGGGGGGGCACGTCACATACACCGGAGCTCCACTTCTATTGCAGCACCCCTCACACACACTGGCACACAGCCCCCATCCCACCCCCCCACGCATCGGACAGAGTACAGGGGCAGCTCACATAGGTGTGGAATGTGTTTAACGATTCTGTTCTCTGCACCCATGCCAACTTACTCATCAGTGTCTACCTTTCTGGCCTTACGGGCCCCATGACTATGTCTCGGTGTTCCCTCAGACGGTACAGCAGAACTGGAGGTGGACTCATTGTGATTCCTGCCCTGTGACTAGGGTCCCCTTTGGTGGCCGTTTCCTGGGGCGGCCCAGCCAGGCTACACCTCGGGCAATTGGGATGGCGTGGTGCCACCCTGTTCTGCCCGCTGCCCACCAGATGCACCAGAGACGGTAGGAGGGGAGTCCGAGGTGGTGCGGGGTCCCCCCTGCAGGGAGAGCCGGAACGGGCCCCAGCACTTCCTCCTCCCTCGGGGTGCCCGGTGGCCCCCGGACCTCTCCATAGGATGGGGGTGTGAGCGGATCCTGCACCCGGGGCACCACCATCACCTGGCGCTGCCAGTCCTGGAGGCCCGAACTGGTATCGACCAGGGTCTGGATGTTCGCAGCCATAGAGCTCAGGGAGTTTGCCATCCCTGTCTGGCTCTGTACAACGGCATCCATCACCCGGGCAATGGCACTGATGCTCTCAGGCCATGGCCTGCTGAGATCGAGCCAGGTTATTGAGCGCTTCTGCGATGTTCAGCTGGCCCTGGCTCATGGCTGCCTGTAAGACGGCAGCTCTGTCCTGGGCCGCGGAGGCCGCGTGCACAGATAGCCCCAGGCCCTGCAAACTCAGTCCCATGCCCGACACTGTCACCACCATTGTCTCCACTGCGGACGCCACCCGTGCGGTGTTGGTCATTACCGGCACCATTTCCTGTTCTTGGACGCAGATGCACTCCTTCCTGCACTTGTGTCTGCAGGTGCTGGAAAACGGCCGACACCTTCTCACGCTCCTGGCTCCCTGACTGCATCGCGTCTATTGGTGGGTGGGGGAACTCCAGGAACCCGGAACCCGTCTGGGTGGCAGATGTTTGCCGGGGCTGGGCTGCCCTCAGACCGTCCGGCCCCTCGGCTGCTCCTACTTCCACCTGCTGTACCGGAGCGGCTGTGTGGTGCGCACCAGTTAGTGTCCCAGAAGCCTCACCATTAAAATGGCCAACCGAGGTGAGAGTATCTGCGGAGGCGGACGGTACAGGGGACAGCTGTGACGCAACCTCAGTGTCTTCATAGGACCTGCGGTCGGGGGTCCCCTGGGGTTCCATGTCCTGTATGTCCGTCCCCTCCGTGGTGGTATCATGTTGTGCTCTTTCATGTCTGTCTGTGCCCTGTGTGCTAGTGTCCTGTGTCGTCGTATCGTGTCTGTCTGTACCCTGTGTGATGGTGTCCTGTGTCGTGCCTGTCAGTCCCCTGTGTGCTAGTGTCCTGTGTCGTCGTATCGTGTCTGTCTGTACCCTGTGTGATGGTGTCCTATGTCGTTGTGTTGTGCCTGTCTGTCCCCTGTGTGCTAGTGGCCTGTGTCGTCGTGTCGTGTCTATCTGTCCCCTGTGTGCTGCTGTCCTCTGTCGTTGTGTTGTGTCTGTCTGTCCCCTGTGTGCTGGTGTCCTGTGTCGTCGTGTCATGTCTGTCTGTCCCCTGTGTGCGGGTGTCCTCTGTCGTCGTGTCGTGCCTGTCTGTCCCTTGTGAGCTAGTGTCCAGTGTCGTCGTGTCGTGTCTGTCTGTCCCCTGTGTGCTAGTGTCCTGTGTCGTGTCTGTCTGTCCCCTGTGTGCTGCTGTCCTGTGTCGTTGTGTCGTGTCTATCTGTCCCCTGTGTGCTAGTGACCTGTGACGTTGTGTCGTGTCTATCTGTCCCCTGTGTGCTGCTGTCCTGTGTCGTTGTGTTGTGTCTGTCTGTCCCCTGTGTGCTGGTGTCCTGTGTCGTCGTGTCATGTCTGTCTGTCCCCTGTGTGCTGGTGTCCTGTGTCGTGCCTGTCTGTCCCTTGTGAGCTAGTGTCCTGTGTCGTCGTGTCATGTCTGTCTGTCCCTTGTGAGCTAGTGTCCTGTGTCGTCGTGTCGTGTCTGTCTGTCCCCTGTGTGCTAGTGTCCTGTGTCGTGCCTGTCAGTCCCCTGTGTGCTGCTGTCCTGTGTCGTTGTGTCGTGTCTATCTGTCCCCTGTGTGCTAGTGTCCTGTGTCGTGCCTGTCAGTCCCGTGTGTGCTAGTTGATGCGCAATCAATTACTCTCAAGACAAAGTGATTTATAACTGAATGCTAGAACTGTACCCAGCAGCTTCGATACAGAAAGTGAAGGCTGCTGGGACGGCACCGGTTCTTATACTCCGCCTCTCAGGGCGGAGCTATGTACAGCAGCCAATGGTAGACTCCTGGGTCTAACCAATGGTCATCCACCTCTTAGGTACCACAATACCTGGTACTAACACACTAGTGTCCTGTGTCGTCGTGTCGTGTCTGTCTGTCCCCTGTGTGCTGGTGTCCTGTGTCGTCGTGTCATGCCTGTCAGTCCCCTGTGTGCTGGTGTCCTGTGTCGTCGTGTCGTGCCTGTCAGTCCCCTGTGTGCTGGTGTCCTGTGTCGTCGTGTCGTGTCTGTCTGTCCCCTGTGTGCTGGTGTCCTGTGTCGTCGTGTCATGCCTGTCAGTCCCCTGTGTGCTGGTGTCCTGTGTCGTCGTGTCATGCCTGTCTGTCCCCTGTGTGCTGGTGTCCTGTGTCGTCGTGTCATGCCTGTCTGTCCTCTGTGTGCTAGTGTCCTGTGTCGTCGTGTCGTGCCTGTCTGTCCCCTGTGTGCTAGTGTCCTGTGTCGTCGTGTCGTGCCTGTCTGTCCTCTGTGTGCTAGTGTCCTGTGTCATCGTGTCGTGCCTGTCTGTCCCCTGTGTGCTAGTGTCCTGTGTCGTTGTGTCATCGCTGGACTGGGCCGGAGGGCTGTTGTTGGAGCTGCCCTCCCCATCGCTGCTAGAGTCCCTGTGGGCTGGCCACCCAGGCGTGGCCGGGGGAGGTGTAAGCTTGATGCGCCCGGTTCGGTCACCGCGTGGCCCTGCAACACACAATACACCATCATCGTTAGGCAGGTGGAAGGGGTTGTGGGTCGCGGTACGGGGTGAGGGAGGAGTGCTGAGGGGAAAGGGCTGAGGGGAAAGGGCTGAGGGGAAGGGGCTGAGGGGAGAGGGCTGAGGGGAAGCGGCTGAGGGGAAAGGGCTGAGGGGAAGGGGCTGAGGGGAGAGGGCTGAGGGGAAGCGGCTGAGGGGAAAGAGCTGAGGGGAAAGGGCTGAGGGGAGAGGGCTGAGGGGAAGCGGCTGAGGGGAGAGGGCTGAGGGGAGAGGGCTGAGGGGAGAGGGCTGAGGGGAGAGGGCTGAGGGGAGAGGGCTGAGGGGAAAGGGCTGAGGGGAAAGAGCTGAGGGGAAAGGGCTGAGGGGAGAGGGCTGAGGGGAGAGGGCTGAGGGGAGAGGGCTGAGGGGAGAGGGCTGAGGGGAAGCGGCTGAGGGGAAAGAGCTGAGGGGAAAGGGCTGAGGGGAGAGGGCTGAGGGGAGAGGGCTGAGGGGAAAGGGCTGAGGGGAGAGGGCTGAGGGGAGAGGGCTGAGGGGAAAGGGCTGAGGGGAAGGGGCTGAGGGGAAGGGGCTGAGGGGAGAGGGCTGAGGGGAGAGGGCTGAGGGGAAAGGGCTGAGGGGAAGGGGCTGAGGGGAGAGGGCTGAGGGGAAGCGGCTGAGGGGAGAGGGCTGAGGGGAAAGGGCTGAGGGGAGAGGGCTGAGGGGAGAGGGCTGAGGGGAGAGGGCTGAGGGGAGAAGCTGAGGGGAGAAGCTGAGGGGAGAAGCTGAGGGGAGAGGGCTGAGGGGAAGGGGCTGAGGGGAAGGGGCTGAGGGGAAAGGGCTGTGGGGAAAGGGGCTGAGGGGAAGGGGCTGAGGGGAAGGGGCTGAGGGGAAAGGGGCTGAGGGGAGAGGGCTGAGGGGAGAGGGCTGAAGGGAAAGGGGCTGAGGGGAAAGGGGCTGAGGGGAGAGGGCTGAAGGGAAAGGGGCTGAGGGGAAGCGGCTGAGGGGAAGGGCCTGAGGGGAAAGGGGCTGAGGGGAGAGGGCTGAGGGGAGAGTGCTGAGGGGAAGGGGCTGAGGGGAAAGGGTCTGAGGGGAGAGGGCTGAGGGGAGAGTGCTGAGGGGAAGGGGCTGAGGGGAAAGGGCTGAGGGGAAGGGGCTGAGGGGAAGGGGCTGAGGGGAGAGGGCTGAGGGGAAAGGGCTGAGGGGAGAGGGCTGAGGGGAGAGGGCTGAGGGGAGAGGGCTGAGGGGAAGGGGCTGAGGGGAGAGGGCTGAGGGGAGAGGGCTGAGGGGAAGGGGCTGAGGGGAGAGGGCTGAGGGGAGAGGGCTGAGGGGAGAGGGCTGAGGGGAAAGGGCTGAGGGGAGAGGGCTGAGGGGAAAGGGCTGAGGGGAAGGGGCTGAGGGGAGAGGGCTGAGGGGAAAGGGCTGAGGGGAAGGGGCTGAGGGGAAGGGGCTGAGGGGAGAGGGCTGAGGGGAGAGGGCTGAGGGGAGAGGGCTGAGGGGAGAGGGCTGAGGGGAAAGGGCTGAGGGGAGAGGGCTGAGGGGAGAGGGCTGAGGGGAAGGGGCTGAGGGGAAGGGGCTGAGGGGAAAGGGGCTGAGGGGAAAGGGGCTGAGGGGAGAGGGCTGAGGGGAGAGGGCTGAGGGGAGAGGGCTGAGGGGAAGGGGCTGAGGGGAAGGGGCTGAGGGGAAGGGGCTGAGGGGAGAGGGCTGAGGGGAAGGGGCTGAGGGGAGAGGGCTGAGGGGAGAGGGCTGAGGGGAAAGGGCTGAGGGGAAGGGGCTGAGGGGAGGGGGCTGAGGGGAGAGGGCTGAGGGGAGAGGGCTGAGGGGAGAGGGCTGAGGGGAGAGGGCTGAGGGGAAAGGGCTGAGGGGAGAGGGCTGAGGGGAGAGGGCTGAGGGGAGAGGGGCTGAGGGGAGAGGGCTGAGGGGAAAGGGCTGAGGGGAAGGGGCTGAGGGGAAGGGGCTGAGGGGAGAGGGCTGAGGGGAGAGGGCTGAGGGGAAGGGGCTGAGGGGAGAGGGCTGAGGGGAGAGGGCTGAGGGGAGAGGGGCTGAGGGGAGAGGGCTGAGGGGAAAGGGCTGAGGGGAAGGGGCTGAGGGGAAGGGGCTGAGGGGAGAGGGCTGAGGGGAGAGGGCTGAGGGGAGAGGGCTGAGGGGAGAGGGCTGAGGGGAAAGGGCTGAGGGGAGAGGGCTGAGGGGAGAGGGCTGAGGGGAAAGGGCTGAGGGGAGAGGGCTGAGGGGAGAGGGCTGAGGGGAAAGGGGCCAGGCAGTGGGGGACCTCACTTGGTGGCACGCCCCCGATCTTGGCATAGGCAATCTCCCGGTCCTCAGGTGCACCAGCTATGTCCAGTGCCCTCTCCTCGTGCACGGTGAGGGGCCGCAAGTCAAGTTCACCCGCTCCGGTTCGGGCACCCTCTCGTTGGTTATGGGCGCTCTTCTCCTGGGGGGGGGTGGGGTGGGGGGGGGGGGAAATAACAGCATTGCTTGGCGGTCCGATGAATGCGGTTGGATCTATGTTGGCATGGATGCACAGGGCACACGGCCAACGCGGCTTGCATGGGTGGCTGCAGCCATGCGGGTCCTGGCTGTGGTTGTACCGTCCCCCTGGGGAGGGGATGGGTGTCACACATGTGGGAGGTACGGTGGTTGGTGCCATGGGCACATTGCTGGGTACTCACCCTGGCTGCCCTCAGTAGGTCGTTGAGCTTTTTGCGGCACTCCTCGCCAGTCCTGGATGTCACCGCGATGGCACTGACGGCCGTGCCCATCTACCTCCACAGCCGCCGGGCCACGTTGGATGGGACCCTCTGGCCGGGTCCAGGGTGTCTCCTCGAGGGCGTCCAGCAGCGTCTCCAGGTCGTGGTCAGTGAACCGGGGCGTGGCGCCATGTTGCTCCATCGGCCGCCTGTGCGCTCGCGACGCCTTATATGTGCCGCGGAGCCGGGTCGATTGCATGGCACCGCGAAACCAGGTCGATTGCATGGCGCCGTGTCTCCAACGCTGCTCTGAAACCTGCCCCTGCGCTTCCCGCCATGCCCCTGCTAACCCCCTTTTTACCGCAGAATGGGGTCGCAGAACTGGCGCCGACGGCGGAGTGAAACACTCCCGTTTTGACGCTGGTGCCGACACTCTGCCGTCGGATCAGAGAATCGCGCCCATTAGCTTTGGCCAGCAATTTTCATATTTCTATCTGAAACCAGGCCGGGATTCTCTGAGCCCGCGCCGGGTGAGAGAATCGCCGGGGGTGCGGGAAATTCCCACCACGCCGCTCCGACGCTGGGCCACCGATTCTCTGGCGTGACCGCAGAATTGACTGCAATCGCGCCCGTACGGTCGCCTCAGCGCCGGTCGGTGGCCGCTGAAATAGGCCCCCACTGCGACTCTCCGCGGGCGGGCGGCCGAACTCCCGCCAGCGTGGTTTACATCTGGTACCATCTGGCGGGTGCTTGGACCCGCGACCGCAGTGGCGGTCCTGGTGGGGGGCAGGGGGAATCTAACCCCAGGGGAGGGCCTGAGCGGTGGCCAGGCCTGCGATTGGGGGCCACCAATCGGCGGGCCATCGCGATCTGGGGGGGGACCTACCTTCCTCCGCACGGGCCCGCTGTGTGGGTCCGCCATGTTGGTGGCGCCCGTGCCGAAGTGGGCCGCCGCGCGCATGCACGGCCACGCGGCCTGGACAGCAGGTCCCCGCCGGCAGCCAGAGCTGCGGGACGCACGCCGGGGCCCTGCTAGTCCCCTGGAAAACAGAGAATCAGCCCGGACTTCCGAGGAAAAAGTCAAGAGTGTTTGTCGCCCGTTTTCCGGTGTGCATGGGCACTTAGTCCCCAAAAGGGAGAATCCCGGCCCATGACTTTGGCTTTGTGAATATTCCATTTTCTGTCTAAGTGCTGAATTTAAAAATTATACTGCATCAATTCTTAAAGGTCCAAAATAAATCAATGAAGCAATTCGTAAATTAATAAATCTGTAATCTATCATACATCAACAAATAAGAAAATAAGTAAGTGCTCATCCTTCCAACGTACCCATGGCAGGCAGGAAGAGATCTCTGATCAGCCATGTTTGGTATGGGGTGGTGCTCCTCAAGCTAGAACTACTTGTCTCTCTCTCTCAAACAGAGAGAGATGCCTGCTGTTACTCAGAATATGGCTAATTGCAGTGAAATGGGGGCAACATCTCCTGCTTCTTGGGTTACTTACCGTCCCGGTAGGTTACTTACGCCACCTCCTCCTCCTCCACCCCTTTTACATGGCTGTAAGGATTCCATTATAATAGAGGATTGAGAGTGGGAAATTGGATCTTGTGAGATGTCAAAAAGCACCCGAAGCAGTTAGGAGGAATCTTGGACTTTTCCCCGAGGGTAACTGATGTAAAACTGGTCTTGATGCAAAAACTCAGATCAGCCAAGCTCTGCATATTGACGATTGTAACCTGCTGGGCAATGTGCCCCAGTGCCAGGCCTTTGCGAAATGTACCATCATGGGAAGACTCTTACTTTGATATATGAAGGCTCGCAGGGATCTGTTTCATTCATTTCCAGGATGTGGGCGTCGCTGGCTAGAGTACGCAATTCATTTTTTCCAATTAAGGGGCAATTTAGCGTGGCCAATCCACCTAGCTTGCACATTTTTGAGCTGTGGGGGCGACACCCACGCAAACAGTGACCCAGAGCCGGAATTGAACCTGAGACCTCGGCGCCGTGAGGCAGCAGTCCTTTTTAAAAAATAAATTTAGCATATCCAATTCATTTTTTCCAATTAAGGGACAATTTAGCGTGGCCAATCCACCTAACCTGCACATCTTTGGGTTGTGGGGGCGAAACCCACGCAGACACAGGGAGAATGTGCAAACTCCACACGGACAGTGTACCCAGAGCCGGGATCGAACCTGGGACCTCGGCTCCGTGAGGCAGCAGGGCTCACCCACTGCGCCACCGTGCTGCCCTTAGGCCAGCATTTATTGCCCATCCCTAATTGCCCTTCAGAAGGTGGTGGTGGTGAGCCACCTTCTTGAACCCCTGCAGTCCCTGTGTTGTAGATACACCCACAGTGTTGTTCAGGAGAAAGTTCCTGGATTTTGACCTGGTGACAGTGAAGGAATGGCTGATATATTTCCAAGTCGGGGTGGTGATTGGCTTAACGTTTTAAGTGACATTCTTATCTGGAAATAAGTTTTTTTAAAAGACTGTCATTTCTCATTGCGAAGGAGATTCCTTAATGTCTAAATGATCACAGACAGATTTCTTTGAGGCAGTCAGAACTCTGTACAAAGATCTGCTTGTCCATTCCACTCTGCGTGAAATCATTTTAGATTTATTTTCATGAAGAAAGGGAACAAGAAAGAATGCCCTTACATTCATGTTTCATTTCTGACCAGAAGACCATGAGACATAGGAGTAGAATTAGGCCATTTCGTCCAGCGAGTCTGCTCTGCCATTCCATCATGGCTGATATTTTTCTCATCCCCATTCTCCTGCCTTCTCCCCATAACTCCTGATCCCCTTATTAATCAAGAACCTATCTATCTCTGTCTTAAGGACACTCAGTGACCTGGTCTCCACAGCATCCTGCAGCAATGAGTTCCACAGATTACGACATTCTGATGTGCTTCACAGTCAATGCTTTGAAAGTGAAGTGTCACAATCATAAAATGAAACAGTACAGAAGGAGGGCCATTCAGCCCATCACACTTGTGATGGTTCTTTGAAAGAGTTATTCAATGAGCCCCTACAACTTTCTTTTCATGTGTTTATCCAATTCCCTTTACGATTGAATGTTCTTCCGCCATTCTTTCAGGCAGGTTGACTGCCACAACTCGCTGGGTGAAAAATAATTTATCGCCATTCCAGCTTTGGTTGGTTTGTCAGTGATTTGAATTCTATGTTCTCCTAATCTACCCTCCCAACTGTCCACCATTTTGAACACCTCTATTAATGTCCTGTTCACTACCCCTTCTCCAAAAAGAACGATCCCAGTTTCTCTGGCTCTGCTCCTTCACAGCAAGTTGTGATTCTCAACGTGTGCACAGGTAGCAGTGGGGTGAATGGTCAATTACTTAGAGTTTGATGATGTTGATTGAAGGAACGGGTGTCGGGCAGAAATCCTTGATCCCCTTTCAATGGCGCCAGGGGATCCTTTTCAAGCACCAGACCTCAACTTAGCCTCTCGACCTAAAGCTGGTGGCAACGGGAGGTGACTGGTTGGCATTGCAAATTTTACACTTGGCGCAAGTCAGCAATCTAACCTGCCTCAACCCATTGCCCGCTCACCTCTGAGACAGCAGGCTGTGGGTTCAAGGGACACTCCCAAGGCTTGAGTGCAGAATATAGGCTGATGCCGCCCAGCAGCACTGAGAATATGTTGCACGGTTGGAAGAGCTGCTTTCTGGATGAGGTGTTTTATCAGTGTGGGGTATTTACTCTTCGGTGAGCATAAAAGAAGGGGCCACATTTTTAAAAGAGCAGAGCGTTCTCTCTCTTTTGGAAGGGGCAACAAAAAGAGTTCACACCAAGTAGGTGAAAACAAAAACTTACTTTATTTTACAATGACAATTATTTACAGCTCCAGTAGTTTTCTATTGGGTCTTCTCTAGTCGGTGCCTGACTGGCTGACTCGATTTACACAAAGTTCAGTACTGTCCCCCGTTCCCTTATCAGGGGAGCTTGTATTCTGCAAGATCCACAGGGTAGTTAATTATCTCTCTTCGGTAAGACCCACTGCGGGTTACAGTGCCCTGGACAATATTTAACTCTCTGACAAAATCATTAAAACAGATTGTCTGTTCATTCTTGCATTGCTGTTTGTGGGAGCTTGCTGTGCAAATATTGGATGCCACAATTCCTACATTAAACAGTGGCTACACTTCAAATTGTCAGTAAATGACTTTGGATGTACAGAAATTGTGAAAGACACTGTACAAATTCGCCCTTTTAAGTATGGAATCATAGAATTCACAATGCAGAAGGAGGCCATTCGGCCCATCGAGCCTGCACTGGCCCCTGGAAAGAGCACCCTACTTAAGCCCATGCATCCACCCTAGCCCTGTAACCCAGTAACCCCACCTTATACTTTTTGGACACTAAGGGCAATTTATCATGGCCAATCCACCTAACCTGCACATCTTTGGACTGTGGGAGGAAACTCACGCAGACACGGGGAGAACGTGCAGATTCCGCACAGACAGTGACCCAAGCCGGGAATCGAACCTGGGACCCTGGAGCTGTGAAGCAACTGTGCTAACCACTGTGCTGCCATGGCGCCCATAGAAACATAACTGGTTCTATGAGATACACTGCACTGTGCCTTCCTTTTTGTAGTTCTTTGCGCTGACAGGGCGGGATTTTCCATGCCTCCCGTGGTGCGTTTTGTGGAGACAGCCAACCATTGGCAGGTGGCAGGATCTTCTGATGCCACCACTGTCAACAGGTTCAGGTTCCCCGTTCTGTGCACACACCACAGCCCCTCCTCCTCCTGCCCCATCGCCCCTGGGAAACCCACGGCAGGGGTTCACCAGCGGTGGTACCGGAAGATACCGCCGGCAAGAATGGCCGGGAAATTCCAGCTGGTACTCTTACTCTATCTCTTCCTCTATCCGGCATGAACGTCAAGCAGAATGATTAAAAATAACTTTAGTTAGTCAATTGTTATGACACTCTGGGCTAGTGAGCAGCCGATTCCAGTCCCATTGGCCCCGGAGTCTAAACACAAGTGAATTAACCAATAATTCATATAGAATTCTCCAATTCTTTGTCCTTTGGCTACCCAGTAATATATATGCCCCGGGTTTGTAAGTTGAAATACAATCACTGTTTGTTTATGACAGAAATAAAGGTGAAATATGCAATAATTCCAATGGTATGATGGCAAGCTAACCTTCCACTACCCCGCCTTTTACTGCCTCACCCTCTGCACACACTCACACACACCAGACAAACAAACACAGAGGGATGGAATGGGGTATAAATAATAAGGGTTATAAACATAGAAAATAGAAGCAGGAGGAGGCTATTCGGCCCTTCCAGCCCTGCTCCCCCATTCATTATGATCATGGCTGATCACCAGGTTCAATACCCTGATCCCACCTTCCCCATATATCCCTCGATCCCTTTACCCCAAGAGCCATATCTAATTCCTTCTTGAAATTACACAACGTTTTGACCTCAACTACTTGCTGTGGCAGTGAATTCCACAGATTAACCACTCTCTGGGTGAAGAATGTTCTCCTGACCTCAGTCCTAAAAGGTTTACCCCTTATCCTCAAACTATGACCCCTAGTTCTGGACTCCTCCACCAACGGGAACATTCTTTCTGAATCTACCCTGTCGAATCCTGTTAGGATTTTGTAAGTTTCTATGAGATCCCCTCTCACTCTTCCAAACTCCAATGAATATAATCCGAACCAATTTAGTCACTCCTCATATGACAGTCCTGCTATCCCAGGAATACTGGTAATCCTTTGCTGCACCCTCCTAAGCAAGAACATCCTTCCTCAGATAAGGACACTAAAACTGCACACACTACTCCAGGTGTGGCCTCATCAATGCCCTATACAATTGCAGTGAAACATCTCTATTCCATACTCAAATCCTCTCGCTACGAAGGCCAACATACCATTTGCCTTCTTTACTGCCTGCTGTACCTGCGCGCTTATTTTCAGTGACTGATGCATGAGGATACCAAGGTGTCGCTGAGAATCACTGTCAGTTTGTTTAATTGTCTGTTACACAATAGTCTTTACATAGCTTCCTAATGCGCACAATGTTACATCTCATCCCATCGGTGTCCCGAGTAAATGGGGAAGATGTAGACCGAGTGGTCATGTGAGAACGTGGCGACATGGCTACAAAAGGGGCTGGTTTAGCACAGTGGGCTAAACAGCTGGCTTATTGTCACAAGTAGGCTTCAAATGAAGTTACTGTGAAAAGCCCCTAGTCGCCACATTCCGGCGCCTGGCAGAACGAGGCCAGCAGCGCGAGTTCAATTCCCATACCAGCCTCCCTCAACAGGTGCCGGAATGTGGCAACCAGGGGCTTTTCACAGTAACTTCGTTTGAAGCCTACTTGTGACAATAAGCGATTTTCATTTAATTTTTCATTTCTTAATTTACACCCGTTCAACTAATAATCTGCCTTCCTAATTTTGCTACCGAAGTGGATAACCTCACATTTATACACATTATACTGCATCTGCCATGCATGTACCCACTCACTCAGCCTGTCCAAATTACGCTGAGGAATCTCTGCATCCTCCTCACAGCTCACCCTTCCACCCACCTTTGTATCATTTGCAAATTTGGAGATAATACATTCAGTTCCCTCGTCCAAGTCATGAATATATAATGTGAACATTTCGAGTTGTGGCATAGATCCCTGCGGTACCTCACAAGTCACTGCCTGTCATCAGAAAAAGACACATTTATTCCAACCTTTTTATTCCTGTCTGCTCAGCAGCTTTCTATTCATCTCAAGACACTACCCATACTCCCATGTGCTTTAACTTTACATATTTATCTGCTATGTAAGACCTTGTCGAAAGCCTTCTGAAAGTCTAAAGAAACCGCATCCACCAGTTCTCCCTGGTCAACTCTACTAAGTTAAGGTAAAAATGGATGAGTCCTTGCTTTCGAAGTTGAATGCTTTGCAGTAAGCTGTCCTCCCAGCTGATGGTCGAAACCACCGGTATATAGTGGTGATGGTCTTCTTGCAGGAACATTCATTCAGTACTCACAAGCAGGAGGAATTCTTCTGGAGAGACACTTTAGCCTTTATTAAACTGGGCCTTAAACTCAAAGGTCCACGATTGAGACTACTTCTCTCATAAGGCTCTTTGTCTCATACATAACCCAGCTTCCAGCCGAATTTTAATCGCAAACCTTTGTAGTTTCACTAAAATTACATCAAGCCTCACTGGGGGGAAAAAAGAGTTGTTACACTGGATTTTCTCGGGGGAATTCAGCAGAACATTGAGAGAGAAGCTTCAGAGATGCTTCTTCCAGCTTCTGAACCAAAAGCGAAATTAAAACAACATAGCCTTAGTGGGGTGACAGACACATTCCAGAGAAATCAGAACCAATCATCATGGCCTATCAGCAAAGCCCAGCATTTTGAGCCAGATCATTGGCCGCCAGCCAAGTCAGTCAAACTGGGTCATCGCTCAACTCTGCTGCCTGGATTAAATGCAAAGCCTGCATTAAAGACACAGGCCCATTAGTCATCCATGGATAAAAACTGTGATAGCAAAAATGATAAAAGAAAAGGGAAAACAGGAACCAAACTGGGTTTAAACAGGAGGATCCTTGCACAATGAAGTGACTTCATTGAGTCTTTCTTCTAATAACTGGATGATGTATCAAACCGAAGAGTGAGCTTTTAGCAGTGAGAATCAGAGCCTAAATTTCAGCAAATATTTAATCATATTTCATCTTAACATTGCAACAACACAGTTTTGATTGTTACCAAAGAAGTCATGTTTCTATAGGACACATTGTTAGTGGGGGAGCATTTTGGAGATAGTGACCACAATTCTGTGACTTTCACTTTAGTAATGGAGAGGGATAGGTCCGTGCAACAGGGCAAGGTTTACAATTGGGGGAAGGGTAAATACGATGTTGTCAGACAAGAATTGAAGTGCATAAGTTGGGAACATAGGCTGTCAGGGAAGGACACAAGTGAAATGTGGAACTTGTTCAAGGAACAGGTACTACGTGTCCTTGATATGTATGTCCCTGTCAGGCAGGGAAGAGATGGTCGAGTGAGGGAACAACGGTTGACAAGAGAGGTTGAATGTCTTGCTAAGAGGAAAAAGGAGACTTATGTAAGGCTGTGGAAACAAGGTTCAGACAGGGCATTGGAGGGATACAAGATAGCCAGGAGGGAACTGAAGAAAGGGATTAGGAGAGCTAAGTGAGGGCATGAACAATCTTTGGCGGGTAGGATCAAGGAAAACCCCAAGGCCTTTTACACATATGTGAGAAATATGAGAATGACTAGAGCGAGGGTAGGTCCGATCAAGGACAGTAGCGGGAGATCGTGTATTGAGTCTGAAGAGATAGGAGAGGTCTTGAACGAGTACTTTTCTTCTGTATTTACAAATGAGAGGGACGATATTGTTGGAGAGGACAGTGTGAAACAGATTGGTAAGCTCGAGGAAATACTTGTTAGGAAGGAAGATGTGTTGGGCATTTTGAAAAACTTGAGGATAGACAAGTCCCCTGGGCCTGACGGGTTATATCCAAGGATTCTATGGGAAGCAAGAGATGAAATTGCAGAACCGTTGGCAATGATCTTTTCGTCCTCACTGTCAACAGGGGTGGTACCAGGGGATTGGAGAGTGGCGAATGTTGTGCCCCTGTTCAAAAAAGGGACTAGGGATAATCCTGGGAATTACAGGCCAGTTAGTCTTACTTCGGTGGTAGGCAAAGTAATGGAAAGGGTACTGAAGGATAGGATTTCTGAGCATCTGGAAAGACACTGCTTGATTAGGGATAGTCAGCACGGATTTGTGAGGGGTAGGTCTTGCCTTACAAATCTTATTGAATTCTTTGAGGAGGTGACCAAGCATGTGGATGAAGGTAAAGCAGTGGATGTAGTGTACATGGATTTTAGTAAGGCATTTGATAAGGTTCCCCATGGTAGGCTTCTGCAGAAAGTAAGGAGGCATGAGATAGTGGGAAATTTGGCCAGTTGGATAACGAACTGGCTAACCGATAGAAGGCAGAGAGTGGTGGTGGATGGCAAATATTCAGCCTGGATCCCAGTTACCAGTGGCGTACCGCAGGGATCAGTTCTGGGTCCTCTGCTGTTTGTGATTTTCATTAATGACTTGGATGAGGGAGTTGAAGGGTGGGTCAGTACATTTGCAGACGATGCGAAGATTGGTGGAGTTGTGGATAGTAAGGAGGGCTGTTGTCGGCTGCAAAGAGACATAGATAGGATGCAGAGCTGGGCTGAGAAGTGGCAAATGGAGTTTAACCCTGAAAAGTGTGAGGTTGTCCATTTTGGAAGGACAAATATGAATGCGGAATGCAGGGTTAACAGTAGAGTGCTTGGCAATGTGGAGGAGCAGAGAGATCTTGGGGTCTATGTTCATACATCTTTGAAAGTTGCCACTCAAGTGGATAGAGCTGTGAAGAAGGCCTATGGTGTGCTCGCGTTCATTAACAGAGGGATTGAATTTAAGAGCCGTGAGGTGATGATGCAGCTGTACAAAACTTTGGTAAGGCCACATTTGGAGTACTGTGTACAGTTCTGGTCACCTCATTTTAGGAAGGATGTGGAAGCTTTGGAAAACGTGCAAAGAAGATTTACCAGGATGTTACCTGGAATGGAGAGTAGGTCTTACGAGGAAAGGATGAGGGGCGACTTGATAGAGGTTTATAAGATGATCAGGGGAATAGATAGAGTAGACAGTCAGAGACTTTTTCCCCGGGTGGAACAATCCATTACAAGGGGACATAAATTTAAGGTGAAAGGTGGAAGATATAGGAGGGATATCAGAGGTAGGTTCTTTACCCAGAGAGTAGTGGGGGCATGGAATGCACTGCCTGTGGAAATAGTTGAGTCGGAAACATTAGGGACCTTCAAGCAGCTATTGGATAGGTACATGGATTACGGTAAAATGATATAGTGTAGATTTATTTGTTCTTAAGGGCAGCACGGTAGCATTGTGGATAGCACAATTGCTTCACAGCTCCAGGGTCCCAGGTTCGATTTCGGCTTGGGTCACTGTCTGTGCGGAGTCTGCACATCCTCCCCGTGTCTGCGTGGGTTTCCTCCGGGTGCTCCGGTTTCCTCCCACAGTCCAAAGATGTGCAGGGTAGGTGGATTGGCCATGATAAATTGCCCTTCGTGTCCAAAATTGCCCTTGGTGTTGGGTGGAGGTGTTGAGTTTGGGTAGGGTACTCTTTCCAAGAGCCGGTGCAGACTCAGGGGGCCGAATGGCCTCCTTCTGCATTGTAAATTCAATGATAATCTATGATTAATCTAGGACAAAGGTTCGGCACAACATCGTGGGCTGAAGGGCCTGTTCTGTGCTGTATTTTCTATGTTCTATGTTCTATGTATTAAAAAGTCTGAAACACATTACAAATGCTGGAAAGCAGAAATAATGACAATACAGCATTGTCAGAAATGTTAGCTTCTTTCTTGCCTTTACAGTCATCAGTTCACATTTTTCATTTTAAAAGGAGACCTTATAAATCTGGGCTAACAAATGGAGACCTTGGTTGCGAACAAAATAAAATCCAGATCTCATCCCTGCTTATTTTGGACCTGATTCACACAACAGGTAAATCGTGTTACGTTTTGAAAAGAAGGTACACTTTTTCTGGCAAGTACTGTCATGCAACTTGCTGAAGGTTTCTGGCTGAAGGTCGTTGCAGTTGATTGTGTTAATCCTACCACCAGATGTAAAGCACTCAAACTCATTAGAAGAAAGGTACATTGAATCATTGAATTAAAACCTTGCTTTTAGACAGTGCGCTGGATTCTCTAACCCTGCGGCTATGTCCGCAGGACCCGTCTGGTCTTATGACCAGAAAGTCAGCGCCGCCCCCGCACCGATCATCCGTCCGGTGGGGGGCCAGCAGCCGCACTGCGTAACCCAGCTTTACTTACGGATACGGCCGAAGAATGGTCGGGTCCGTGGCGGCGCACGCGCACGGCGGCGACCAAGCCTTGCAACATGGTGCCGGCCGTGAGCGGACTCGGCTTGCCAAAGACTGCCCCCCCTGTAACCAGCCTCGCCACCCCCCGGACCACTCCCCACCAGTCCCCCCAGCCCCCGTTAATTCCCCCCACCCCCGCCAGCGGAACGGCTCCCCCCCCGACTGTTGTGGCGTTGGACTCAGTCCGCAGCCGCCAGGTGAGGTGCCCGAACGGTGTGAGCACAGGTGAGCGACGCCGTCGGGGATTCGGCCCATCAGGGGCAGAGCATCGGGGGAGGGCCTCAGGTGACATCCCTGGGGACGATGTAAACAGGGATTCTCCAGCCAATCGCCGAACTCGATTTTGCCGTCGGCGATCAGAGAATCCAGCCCCGTTTCTTTGAGGATGGCAGGGCATCATTGGTGCTGTACAGCCAGTAATTTTGGGATGAAACAACACAGAGGGAGGCCAATTGGCCCATCGAGCCTGGGTCAGTACTATCTCATTAATCCTGTTCCTCTGCTCTTTCCCCAGAGCCCTTTAACATTTTACCCTTTGGGTACTTATCCAATTCTGTTTTGCACTTTATACTGAACTTGCTTCTGCTATCGTTTAAGGTGAGATAATCCAAAACACAGCAAGGTTCTGACTCACCGACAATCGGATGAGCACAGATTCTACATCAGTAACATTGTCTGTTTTACAGACAGAAATATGTGGCATGGAACTCCAATTAAAGGTGCCAAGGTCCCATGTCCAAACAGCATGGCAACCACTTCCAATGCCATATTGGTTTGGGCCCTCGAGAGGTAGCCTAATAAGGAATTTAAGGCCTATGTAAGACAACCCAAATTTGTCAAGAATTAGACAGAGCCTAATTTTCCAGTTGTACAATGGGCCTAACCTGCGGTCTCTAAACTGACTGCCAGCGGCCTTCGTTGGCAGGTAAGTGATGACATAGATAGCAGGCTCACGCTCCTGAATGTCTCTAACTTCCCAGGACCTGGCCAAGTCTAGTTACCAGCTCTGTAACAGCCCAAATTAATCTTCATTTCTCAATAGGCGATTCTCGATCGGCAACTTGCTGGACTTATCAAAATGAGCCTTGGGCCTACCTGTTTAGTGATCATTCACTACACCCAGGTCACAGAGGCCCAAGAGTTTCTACCCACATATCTCAGCTCCATAATCTTCTATGCTTGCAAATTCCAGAGAAATTCTAAATGTAGGCTAAATTAACAGATGAAACGTTTAACGGAGATTTTTGACACAGTTCTCTGTAGCAAAGAGCCTGAGTGCTGATGGCTGAGTTGCCTGCCTGGTACCAGGGTTTGGGGCATCTGCTCCAGGCTGGAGAGGAACCTGCAGTGGGAGGGGAAGGATCCCATTGTAATGGTCCATGTAGGTACCAATGACATAGGTAGAAAGAGGAAAGAGTTTGAGGAACTAGGCACTAAATTAAATAACAGAACCCTCTAGGTTATAATCTCTGGATTATTACCTGTGCTGTGTGCAAATTGGCATAGGCAACATAAAATTAGAGAGAGATGGGTAAGCGGTGTAATCAGTACCGGGGGAAGTCGGGGCTGTACTGTTGGGACGGCCTCCATCTGAATCTTGCTGTGCCCAGTGCTCTTGCAAACTGCATAACGAGGGACGTACAGAGGGCTTTAACCTAAATAGGGGGTGGGAGTGGGGATGGTTCTGGAGAGGGGATACATAGGCTTACAAAGCAAAAGGATATGACAGCTTTACAAAGAAGCTATTTAGGCAATGATACCCAGAGTGTGACAGGAAGGGACAGAGTGCACAAACATTAAAAACAAGCAACAAATAGGGTCAAAAAGGGAAAAAATCAGAACAAGGCAAAATTGATGGCTTTTCATTTAAATGCATGCAATATTCGGCACAAAATAAATGAATTAACCGCACAAACTGAGGTTAATGGGTATAGTCTTATAGCCATTACAGAATTGTGGTTACAAGGAGATCAAAACTGGAAACTAAATATTCAGGGGTATGGGGGTCTTTGTAATTGGAGGGTCTCTGGTGGGGGATTGGTGGGAGGAGGTCAGATCACCCTCATACCCTGGTGGCGGGGGCTGACAGGGAAAATCCTGTGTGGGGGGGAGAATTGCATTGTGAGGGAGGCGAAGGGCCCAGCCATAGGCAGTAGTGCTAATAGGCAGCCATGAGCAGCAGTGCTAACCACTATGCCACCATGCCGCCCTGAGACTGGGGAAATGATCATGTGGAACCAGGAAATGGCAGAAGAGGATACAAAGACTTTGCATTAGTCTTCATGATTGATGATAATAAATTCATGATGATAATAACATTCCAAAAATACTAAACAATCAAGGGGCAGAAGGTGCGTGTGGGCGCGGGGTGGGGGGCAGTACAAATAATACAACAGCTATCATGAGAGGAAATGTACCAGGGAGACAATGGGAGCTAACAGCTGATTAGTTCCCTGGACCAGATGGGTTGCTTCGCAGGATATTAAAGCAAGTAGCTACAGAGGTAATGAATGCATTGGTAGAAGTATTCCAAGAATCATTAAATTCTGGAAAAGTCCCAAAGCATTGGAAAACTGCCAATATAACACACTTATTCAAAAAAGGATGAAGATAAAAAACAGGTAACTATAGGCCAGTTAGTTTAAAATCTGTCATTGGGCAAATGGTGGAGTCCATTATAAAGGATATAGTAGCTATAGAGTCAGTGTGGCTTCATGAAGGGAAATCATGTCTGACAAATATATTAGAATTCTTTGATAATGAGCAGGACAGATAAACGGGAATGAATAGATGTAATTTACTTCGATTTCGAAAAAGTGTTTGATAAGGTACCATACAAATGGCTACTGAATAAGATAAAAGCCAATAGCGCTGGGGGTAGTATACATAGAACATATAGTAAGAAGAAGGCCATTTGGCCAATCGAGTCTGCACCGACCCACTTAAGCCCTCACTTCCACCCTATCCCCATAACCCAATAATCCCTCCTAACTTTTTTGGTCACTAAGGGCAATTTAGCGGCATGGCCAATCCACCTAACCTGCACGTCTTTGGACTGTGGGAGGAAACCGGAGCACCCGGAGGAAACCCACACAGACTAAAGGAAAACGTGCTGACTCCGCACAGACAGTGACCCAGCGGGGAATCGAACCTGGGGCCCTGGAGCTGTGAAGCCACAGTGTTAACCATTGTGCTACCGTGCTGCCCATGGATGGATAGAGAATTGGCTAACTGGTAGAAGACAGGGACTTGGGATATAAGAGGGGCATTTTCAGGATGCCAATCTCCAACCAGTGGAGTGTCACTGGGATCAGGGCTGGGGCCACAATTATTTACAATATATACATTAATGACTTGGACAAGGGAAGTGAATGTACTATTGCCAAGTTTGTGGATGACACAAAATAAATAGGAAGACAAGTGTAGATAACACAAAGTGTCTGCAGAGGGATATACACAGGCTAGGCGACTCAGGCAAAATCATGGCAGATGGGATATAATGTAGGAAAATGGGTAGCTGTGCACTTTGGTAGGAAGAATAAAAGAGCTGAATATTGTTTAAATGGAGAATGACTGTAGAAAACTGCAGCACAGAGGGACTTGGGGGTCTTCCTACATAAACCACAAAAACATCCCATATAAGTTCAGCAGGTAGTTGGGAAGGCAAATGGAATGTTGGCCTTTATTTCAAAGATAATGGAGTATAAAAGCAGGGAATTCTTGATAAAACTATACAAGATCATAAGACATAAGGGCAGAATTAGGCAACTCGGCCCATCGAGTCTGTTCCGTCATTCAATCATGGCTGATATTTTCTCATCCCCATTCTCCTGCCTTCTCCCCATAACCCCTGATCCCCTTATTAATCAAGAACCTATCTATCTCTGTCTTAAAGACACTCAGTGATTTGGCCTCCACAACCTTCTGCGGCAAGAGTTCCACAGATTCACCACCCTCTGGCTGAAGAAATTCCTCCTCATCTCCGTTTTAAAGGATCATCCCTTTAGTCTGAGATGGTGTTCTCTGGTTCTAGTTTTTCCTACAAGTGGAAACGTCCTCTCCACGTCCACTCTATCCAGGCCACGCAGTATCCTGTAAGTTTCAATAAGATCCCCCCTCAGCCTTCTAAACTCCAAAGAGTACTGTTATGGGCGAGGCATTTTCAAAATCCCAAAATGTATCATGGAGTTCAAACAACCTCTCCCGTTAATGGATGTGTTGCTTCTCCGAGCACACGGCTTTTCCCCTAGGTGTGGGATTACAATTATGGACAAGTGGGTTTTTAAGTGCAAAACACTGTTTGTTCCATGAACTCAACTTAATATCTTAAATAAACATTGGATCTCTTAACACCCCTTACTTCAAAGATAACTCAGAAAATATTGCAACAGTAAATAATTCTGTGAAAGGTTCCTTCAAACTTCCAAGAGACTTGACACCTTTAACCAAAATCACATCAGGTTAAAGGCTTTACTTTAAATCACCCAAATGATCCAGAGATAGACTTTCATGGCAGAGATCCAGTTCACTGCAAAACACAGACACGCACCCAGCTCTTTTCAAAACTGCAAAACTAAACTGCAAAATGGCTGACCTGACCTCAGCTTCACCCACTCTCTGACATCACTGTTTTCTTAAAGGTACATTGCTTAAACACCCATGTCCGAAAGGTACTCTCACATGACACCTCCCCCCAAGAAAAAATAAACAAACCATCAACTTCAAGATGGTTTCATTTTTCACTTTTGCACCATCCACTAAGAAATGTACACAGTAAATATACCTTTTCATTTTTAAACACGCAAACAGGTATAATAATACAGTCCATGTTTCTTTGTTCTTCTTCCTCCAACCGAAATCCTTCTCGATTGACAGTCTCTTTGAACAGAGTCTCTGCACAATCCATCCATTCCTCTACTCCTCAACATTTCTCTTTAGAATCAGACACTTTAGTTCAATCTGACCACAGAGTCCCTTGCAATTCTCCAACACAGGAGCATTGGTGATCACAGCTTTCAGGCAGTCAAATGCCTGTTGAAAGTCCGCTGTCCATTGAAATTTTTTACGTTTCTTCAGCAATTCCATCAGTGGAGTGATCACGCCACAAAACGCTTGCACATACGTTCGATCAAATCCACTCATGCTAAGAAATCGCATTATTACCCGTCGTCTAGAGGGTATCGGAAACTCCTCAAGGAAAGTGATTCAGGCTTCTCCAAATTCACTTTTGGCTAGGTTCATCACCAAACGCGCCTCCTGAAGTCGACCGAAGAACTCCATACGATGTTTTAAATGTTCTTTCAATGTCTGGAAGTTGGAAATAAAAGCAGATTGCCCCACTTTCTCAATGCAATCCTTCAATGGTGGGACAGGATAAGAGTCTGTTCTTGTAACTGCATTCATCTTTCTATAGTCCACACACAACCATTGGGTACCATCTGGTTTAGATACCATCACTATGGATGAGCTCCATTGGCTGCAACCCACTTCAATTATGCCATTCTTCAGCATACTCTCATTCTCTTTGTTAACCTGTGCTAATTTCAAAGGATTAATTCTATATGGATGTTTTTTGAAAGGAACAGCATTTCCCACATCTACATCATGTACAGCCATTTTAGTACTTCCCAATTTATCTCTACAAGCTTGCCCATGTGATATCAATAACTCTTTCAGGTCAGTTCGCTCTTCCTCTGGAAGGTAACTTAACAATTCATCCCAATTTTTAAGAACATCCTCATTTTCCAATTTAATTTGAGGTATGTCAAATTCACAGTCATCTGGATTTGGTTCGTCACTTTGAGTTATAATCATTAAAACTTCCTTTTTCTCTCCTTCCCTCTCAAAGTACCTTAAGCATATTCACATGACACACTCGGTGAGTCTTCCTTCACCGGGGTTGCACTCAAAAGGGGTCTGGCCCGCGATCGGTGCCCACCGATCGGCGGGCCGGCCTCTCTGAAGGAGGACCTCCTTTCCTCCGCGCCCCGCAAGATCCATCCGACATCTTCTTGCGGGGCGGCCACGGGGAAGACGGCAACCACACATGCGCGGGTGACGCCAGTTAGGCGGCGGATGACGCGGCGCCGCTTTTAGCGGCACTAATGCCCGGCGTGTGCTGACGACGCTGCTTTAGCGACATGCCCCCCGAGTTTCTCGCGGCCCTGATCCTAGCCCATTTTCGGGCCCTGAATTGGTGAACCTCGACGGCATTCACGACGGCATGGGCACTTAGACGCAGGAGCGGAGAATCGCGCCCAAGGAGTTTGAAAGGCTCAAACAGAGTAATTTTGATAGGTGGATAAGGGCTTTGAAGATGGACCAAACGTATGAAGCTCTCAGAGAAATTATACTTTTGGAGGAGTTTAAAAATTCAATTCTTGATGGAGTGAGAACTCATGTGGAAGAACAGAGGGTTAAAACTGCGAGATTAGCAGCGGAAATGGCAGATGATTATGAATTAGTTCATGAATCAAAGATTGGTTTCCGACATCAGTTTCAGCCGGTGAGGGATAGAAACTGGGGACATGAGAAATACTCAAGTGGTAAATGTGATTTGATGGGAGACAATAAAGAGTGTGTACCTCAGATTAAAAAAGAAATCCAGGAGGGTGAAAAGGAAATGAAAAGTTTCAAATGTTTTCACTGTGATAAACTAGGCCATGTAAAGCCACAGTGTTGGTGGTTGAAGAAAAGCACTGGGAATGCTGATGTGGTAAAACAGGATAAGACAGTGGGGTTTGTTCGAGTGGTAAAGGAAAGCCCAAGGGAAGCGAAGGAGGTGCAAACGATTGTACAGCCTGTTCAAAGTAATTGTTAAGAAGGTGCCAGATGTCTTTAAAGGATTTACTTAGAATCATAGAATTTACAGTGCAGAAGGAGGCCATTCGGCCCATCGAGTCTGCACCGGCTCTTTGAAAGAGCACCCTACCCAAGGTCCACACCTCCACCCTATCCCCATAACGCAGTAACCCAACCCAACACTAAGGGCAATTTTGGACACTATGGGCAATTTAGCATGGCCAATACACCTAACCCGCATATCTTTGGACTGTGGGAGGAAACCGGAGCACCCGGAGGAAACCCACGCACACACGGGGAGGATGTGCAGACTCCGCACAGACAGTGACCCAAGCCGGAATCGAACCTGGGACCCTGGAGCTGTGAAGCATTTTGTGCTATCCACAATGCTACCGTGCTACCGTGCGTACTTGTGTGGGTAAAGTTTACTCGTGTATCAGGAGGAGCAGGTAAAGAAGTCACAATTTTAAGAGAAACAGGGGCTAGTCAATCTTTAATTGTACGAGATGAGGAATTATGTAGTTTGGGAAGAATGTTGCCAGAAAAGGTGGTGATATGTGGAATTCAGGGTGAGAGGAGTAGCGTTCCAGTATATAAGGTAAGGTTGGAAAGTCCAGCGAAGAGTGGTGAAGTGGTAGTAGGAGTAATAGATAAACTATCTTGTCCAGGAATACAGTTTTTCTTGGGTAATGATATCGCTGGATTTCAGGTGGGAGTGATGCCTACTGTGGTTGATAAGCTAGTGGAAAATCAGACAAATGAAGTGTTGAAGGACGAATATCCTGGGATTTTTCCGGATTGTGTAGTAACAAGGTCGCAAGGTCACAGGTTAAGACAAGAGGAGAAATCAAAGAGTGAAGATGAAGTTGAAGTGCAATTATCAGAAACGATTTTTGATCAGATGGTTGAAAAAGAACAAGAACCGGTGGAGGATGAGGTGGATATTTTTAGTTCAGGAAAATTGGCGGAGTTACAACAGAAAGAAGTAGAAATGAAACAGACAAATCATAAAGCATATACGGAAGAGGAATCTGAGAGTACGCCAGAGTGTTATTACCGTACAAATGATGTCTTGATGAGAAAATGGAGACCTGTACATATGCAGGCGGATGAAAAGTGGGCAGAAGTTCATCAGGTAGTATTGCCGGTAGGGTATAGAAAAGAAATGTTGCGAGTTGCACATGAGGTACCAGTGGGAGGTCATTTGGGAATAAGGAAAACTCAAGCTAAAATCCAGAAACATTTTTATTGGCCTGGACTACATAAAGATGTAGTTAAATTTTGTCAATCATGTCACACATGTCAAGTGATAGGGAAGCCTCAAGCAGTGATAAAACCAGCGCCCTTAATACCCATTCCAGTATTTGAGGAACTTTTTACAAGGGTCCTGATCGATTGTGTAGGACCGCTTCCTAAAACAAAAAGTGGGAATCATTATCTTTTGACTATAATGCATGTATCTACTAGGTTTCCAGAGGCCATTCCAGTCCGCAATATTACAGCTAAAAGGATTGTGGAGGAGTTACTTAAATTTTTTACTAGATATGGACTACCCACAGAAATTTAATCGGATCAAGGAATGAATTTTACTTCAAAGTTATTCAAATACGTTATGGATAGCTTAGGAATAAAACAATTTAAATCAACTGCGTACTATCCAGAATCGCAGGGAGCGTTAGAAAGGTGGCATCAGACATTAAAGATAATATTGAGGGTGCATTGTCAAGATTATCCAGAGGATTGGGATAAAGGAATCCCATTTGTATTGTGTGGAATTAGGGATGCACTAAATGATTCTACCAAATGTAGTCCTTTTGAACTAATTTTTGGTCATGAGGTAAGAGGACCACTTAAATTGATTAAGGAAAAATTGAGGGGTGAGAAATCGGAAATTACACTATTGGATTACGTGTCAAATTTTAGGGAACGATTAAATAGAGCAGGTGAATTGGCTAGACAACATTTGAAAGTGGCACAAAATGTGTTGAAACCGGTAGCGGACAAGAAATCCAAAGTTCGTAGTTTTGCCAGTGGGGATAAAGTTTTAGTGTTGTTACCAGTGGTAGCCTTTAAAAGCGAGGTTTTGTGGACCATATCAGATTGAGAATCGCGCCCCATGCATGTTTGACCAAATTCTTTCCTTAAATTTCTAAACCTTTGTCTGTAAGCTCCAGGCACTAGTTCATATGCACTTAAGATGGATTTCTTCACCTCCTCATACGTTCCAGATACCTCCTCCGGTAGTGATGCAAACATTCACTAGCCCTACCTACCAGCTTTGTTTGAATCAGTAACTTCCACATGTCCTGTGGCCATTTCATTTGTTTAGCTACCTTCTCAAATGAAATGAAAAAGGCTTCCACTTCCTTCTCGTCAAACCTTGGCAATGTTTGGACATATTTAAATAGATTCCCACCAAGCCTTCGACTATGACGCTCTTTCTCACTATCCTCATCACTATCATCCAACTGTACGTTTCCCTTCACGTCTGCCAATTTTAACTGATTTTCATGTTTCATGGCCATTTTCTGAAGTTCAAACTCCCTCTCTTTATCTTTTTCCCTGATCTTTATCTCCCTTTCTTTTTCTTTTTGTTATGCTAGGGCTATTCTTTCTTTTCTCGTTTCTTCTCTCTCCTTTTCTTTTTCCTCGCTCTCTCTTTCTCTTTCTTTTTCCTCTCTCTCTCTTTCTTTCTTTTTTTTTCCTCTCTCTCTTTCTCGTTCTTTTTCCTCTCTCTTTCTCTTTCTTTTTCCTCTCTCTCTCTTGCTCATTCTTTCTCCTCTCTCTCACTCTTGTATTCAAGCCGCTTTAATTCTTTCTCGTGTTCCATTTGTTTAATTTGCAACTGAATTTTTGCTATTTCCAATGAGTCAAACTCTATCTCAAACAACTTTAAATGCTTAACCACTGCCATAATTACCTCATCTTTTCGCATTTTGTCAGGTAATGTTAACTGCAATGTTCTTGCCAAATCTAACAGTCTGCTTTTCGTTTCTGTCCGTAAAGTACTACGTGTGACATTCTCCACCCCAAAAAACTTCTGAGCCTCTGAAAGAGCCATTGTTCACAACACTCTCCCCACTTAAACTAAAATACCACACCGGAAAAGCAACAATCCTTCACTGTCTTTAAGTTCACAAAAGCCAATCCAATAGGTAGACTTTTATCCCGCTTGAGCCCCCAATTGTTATGGGCGGGGCATTTTCAGAAACCCAAAATGTATCATGGAGTTCAAACAACCTCTCCCTTTAATGGATTTGTTGCTTTTCCGAACATGCGGCTTTTTCCCTAGGTGTGGGATTATAATTATGGACACGTGGGTTTTTAAACACAAAACACTGTTTATTCCATGAGCTCAACTTAATATCTTAAATAAACATTGGATCTCTTAACACCCCTTACTTCAAAGATAACTCAGAAAATATTGCAACAGTAAATAATTCCTTAAAAGGTTCCTTCAAACTTCCAAGAGACTTAACAGCTTTAAACAAAATCACATCAGGTTAAAGGCTTTACATTAAATCACCCAAATGATCCAGAGATAGTCTTTCATGGCAGATATCCAGTTCACTGCAAAACACAGACGCACACCAAGCTCTTTTCAAAACTGCAAAACTAAACTGCAAAATGGCTGACCTGACCTCAGCTCCAACCACTCTCTAACATTACTGTTTTCTTAAAGGTACATTGCTTAATCATCCATGCCTTAAAGGTACTCTCACATGACAGTACAGACCCAGAGTCCTCAACCGTTCCTCATACGACAAGTTTTTAATTCCAGGGATCATTCTTGTGAACCTCCTCTGGACCCTTTCCAAGGCCAGCTCATCCTTCCTTAGATATGGAGCCCAAAACTGCTCATAATACTCCAAATGGGGTCTGACCAGAGGCTTATATAGCCTCAGAAGTACATCCCTAGTCTTGTATTCAAGCCCACTTGACATGAATGCTAACATTGCATTTGCTTTTTTAACTGTCGACTAAGCCTGCACGTTGACATTAAGTGAACAAGGACTCCTAAGTCCCTCTGTGCTTCTGATTTCCTCAGCATTTTCCCATCTAGAAAATAGTCTATGCTTAAATTCCCCCTTCCAAAGTGCATAACTTCACACTTTTCCACATTGTATTTCATTTGCCATTTCACTGCCAACTCTCCGAGCTTGTCCAAATCCTTCTGCAGCCCCCTTGCTTCCTCAATACTAGTTACTCAATACAAGGCGCTAGTTATACCACACCTGGAATATTGTGAATAGTTTTGTTACTCTCATCTAAACAAGGATATACTGGCATTGGAGGCAGTTCACAGAAGTTTACTAGGTTGATCCCGAGGGTATTTTCTTCTAAGGAGAGGTTAAGTAGATTGAGCCTGTACTCATTGGAGTTTAGAAGAATGAGAAGCAACTTTGTTGAGATATATAGGATTCTCAGGGGTGGGGATGGGGGCGCGGTTGACAGGGTAGATGCTGAGAGGTTGTTTCCCCTTGTCGGAGATTCTAGGACCAGGGGGCATACTTTCAGAGTAAGGGGTAGCCCATTTGAGACAGAGATGAGGGGGAGTTTCTTCTCTCAGAGGGTGGTGAATCTGTGGAATTCTTTACCGCAGAGAGTTGCAGAGGCTGGGTCGTTAAGTATGGTCAAGGCTGAGATAGACGGATTTTTAATTAGTAAAAGAATGAGTTAAGGCGGGAAAGTGAAGTTGAGGATTATGATATCAGATCAGTCATGATCTCATTGAATGGCGGAGTAAACCAATGGGCAGAATGGCCTACTTCTGCTTTACGCCTTACGGTCTTTTAAAATTATGAGACCATTTGATAGCGAAAATACGATCACACTGCTTCTGCTAGCTGGTGGGTCGGTAATCCGAGGACACAGATTTAAGGTCTGGGGAAAAGTGTCCGAGTGTATATGAGGAAAAGTTGTTACGGTCTGGAATGCGCTGCCTGAAAGAATCTGATGGCAGCGGATCCAATGGTAATGTTCACATGGAAACTAGATACAGGCCTGTAGGATAAAACATTGCTGGACTCTGCAGATGGAGCAGGTCATGGGGGAAGATTGTGGGGGAGGGAGATGAGCGACTAATTCGGTAGCTCTTTCAAAGCTTCGGCACAATTAGCGCAACGAGCTAAATGTCCTCCTTCTGGGCGATGAGAAAACAAAATGGCAATTGGCAATCTAACATCGTTTGGGATGCAGCTAACACATAGAAATCGAATGAAATCTTCACCCACAAATTAGAGCTTTACGTTCTATTAACAGATAATAGGACGGCATCCTTAGTTGTCAGTGGTAAATGCCCAATTAGGCTGGCCTTTCCCTTTAGCGAGAGCCGTCTTGATAGAAACAAGATAAATCTCCAGGGGGAGAAGGAAAAATATATAGTTAATTCCAGAGTGGACACAAGTATATTACTTTCTGAGATTTACCCACAAGGTCACTGAGAGTTGTTTAGCTGAGTTGGGTAACAAAGTTTCTATGTCCTAGAAATCACTCCTTGTTTGTTTTATTTCTCCCCACTTATTTATGACCAACTCTGTACTTCTAACACCACTGGGAAGTTTTAAAGCTTCAGTGTCTTTTAAAAGACACTTTCTATCCAGAATTAATCCTCCACATCTTCTAACAGTAAACAGTGTTTATCAGCAGCTCATCATTCGCAAGTGGAGGTGAAGTGTGATGCAAGGCTTGATGACTGGGAGTGATGGCTCGTGGGTGTGTACAGGCCGGGGGTTTGCACGGCGAATATTAAACTGGACACCAATAAGATTAACCGAGGTGGTTTAACTGATTAAAACTGAAAGATCTCTTTTCACTCTGCAGCTCGTGGTGGAATTGAACGCTTTAACATCTCAGTGTGAAACCACTTTCGGATGATTGCAATTAGCTGCAGTCATCAAGTCGCATTTACCGCAAGAGAATGAAGCTAATTCATTTACAATTCATTGTAAGTAGCTTCTCGCTGACTTAGTGGCAAAGTGCATCGTCTGTGATGCTGTACAGGCCAGGATGCTCCCAGGCTTCAGAGAATGAAACAGGACAGAAGGAGGGAGGCATGTGGCACAGTGGTTAGCACTGGGACTGCTGAGGACCCGGGTTCGAATCCCGGCCTGGGTCACTGTCCGTGTGGAGTTTGCACATTCTCCCCGTGTCTACGTGGGTTTCACCCCCACAACCCAAAGACGTGCAGATTAGGTGAATTGGCCACAGTAATTTTCCCCTTAATTGGAAAAAAATAATAATAATTGGGTCTCTAAATTTATTTTAAAAAGAAAAATAAAACAGGACATAAGGAGCCCACCTTGGCTGAACTGAGTGCAGAATTTCTAGGAGTATGTGATTTATTATCTCAAAGTTACAGAGGCAATGTGCAGAGTGTACTGGACAAGCCCCCAATCCATCTCCTTGCTCGCTTCAAAACCAATTCAAATTCAAACTGAATCCAAATCATGGTCCCCATAAAGGTGACGCGGTGGATCCAAGCAGACACTAACAGGCATTAGACCTGGGGCAGGATTCTCCGTTGGCTGATGCTGAAATTGAGAAAGACGATTGGGGGGAGAATAGGTTCCGATGCCAAAATCGTCGCGCAGTAGGGATGTCTTGCTGCAGTTATACAGGGCCTTGGTGAGGCCACACCTTGAGTATTGTGTGCAGCTTTGGTCTCCTAGTTTGAGGAAGGACATTCCTCAATTTTGAGGAAGGACATTCCTCATTAAGGGCAGCATGGTAGCATTGTGGATAGCACAATTGCTTCACAGCACCAGGGTCCCAGGTTCGATTCCTGCTTGGGTCCCTGTCTGTGCGGAGTCTGCACATCCTCCCCGTGTGTGCGTGGGTTTCCTCCGGGTGCTCTGGTTTCCTCCCACAGTCCAAAGATGTGCAGGTTAGGTGGATAGGCCACGATAAATTGCCCTTAGTGTCCAAAATTGCCCTTAGTGTTGGGTGGGGTTACTGGATTATGGGGATAGGGTGGAGGTGTTGACCTTGGTAGGGTGCTCTTTCCATGTGCCAGTGCAGACTCGATGGGCCGAATGGCCTCCTTCTGCACTGCACATTCTATGATTCTTGCTATTGAGGGTGTCCAGCGAAGGTTCACCAGACTAATTCCCGGGATGGCAGGACTGACTTATGGAGAAAACCTGAATCGACTGGGCTTGTACTCACTGGAGTTTAGAAAAATGAAAGGAGATCTCATAGAAACATATGAAATCCTGATGGGATTGGACAGGCTATGTGGAGGAAGAACATTCCCGATGTTGGGAATGTCCAGAACTAAGGGTCACAGCCTAAGAATAAGGGGTCAGCCATTCAGGACTGATGAGGAAGAACTTCTTTTCTCAGAGAGGTGTGAACGTGTGGAATTCTCCATCACAGAAAGCTGTTGGGGCCAGTTTGTTGGATATATTCAAGAGGGAGCTGGTCATGGCTCTTGCGGCCAAAGGGATCAAGGGGTATGGAGAGAAAGTGGGAGTGGGATACTGAATTTGCATAATTAGCAGTTTTCGTGTTGAATGGTGGTGCAGGCTTGGAGGGCCAAATTACTTTCTCCTGCACCTATTTTCTATGTCTCTATGTTTCCATCTTTAGGTAAGGAGACTAAATATACACACAGTGCTCCAGATGTGGTCTCACCAAGGCCCTTGTTAGGACACTGGACCAGACCCCGATTGTTTTTATGATACCAGACCAGACCCTATTTACGTTCGGATACCGGAAGAGAAACTCCAAACAATTTGCAACTTTCAGAACTCTGAGGAAAGGATACTTCACCTCAGGAGTGATGACTCTGACCAAATAGCTATATTTTATGTTCAAACAAACTTTAATTTAAACACAGCATGAACCACATTGATGTGAAAGAAATAGCTTTACAATTATCAGTTAAAACAGTTCTTCAATTAAAGTAAACACTTTAACTTATGCCCTGCAGCTTCACTATATATATTCCAATCAAGCGATCCAATATATTTCAAATACCACTTAACAAATCAGATTTACTTGCAGTTCTGTGTGCAGCGACCATTTGTAGAAACCCTTTCAAGAGCAGACACAAGGCACTTCTGTTCCATCCAATATCCCTTGGCAAAATTGCCAAAACTACAGACAGACCTGGCTCCTCCTATTAATTGTATCATCTGTATATCAGGTAGAAGGCATCCTCGACTAAGATGTCTCATGACCTACTTACCTGGGGCTAAACACAACCCCCCATAAATTATTTGCTCAGGGAACTGTCCAAACATAAACACTATTCCATTCGCCATTTACATGTAAACAAGTAAATGGTTACAATCTATGATTACCTCCCTTTTACAACACCTTAAGTAGGGCTTTTACAGACACACGGGGCTGGATTCTCTGTTTCGGGGACTATGCCGTCGTTAAAACTGTGGTCGTTTATGCCAGAAGATCTGGCGTCAAAAGGCTTCACATTCACAGCCCTGTAGGGGGCTAGCAGGGAGCCATCGTGAAGCTCCCAGCGGCTGCGCCGTGTTCCATGGCGGACTCAGACCGCGGAGCTGGAATGCGGAAATAGTGCCCCCGATCGGCCACGCGCTCCACCCGGACTGC